>NC_069659.1:60524000-61202000 GCF_027244095.1 Hemicordylus capensis | reverse complement strand
AAAGAGGAGGAGAAGGGCAGTTTTCCTGTGATAGTATAATGTGATATTCTAAATGGAGGTGACATGATTTGGCAACAGACAGAATATGGAGGGGGGGAAGGAGAGAGAGGTATCAAAGATAAAGCCAGGGCTTCAAGCCTGTTCAAGAGGGTGGATGGTGACGTCAATGGATAAGGAGAAAGTGTGAGGAGAGGGAGGTGTGGGAGGAAAGATGGATTCAGGTATGAGCATATGGCGCTTGAGATGATGAGGAAGCACCTGAGCTAATTTTTAAACAGGCCATTGGAGATAGGGGATTGAATGGAGGGAGAGAAAGTTCTGGGGTGAAAAGATAGAAATAGGTATTATGAACAGAATGAGCACTGAAAAGTGAAAAATGATAGGATTTAATAGGATTTTATTAGGTCAGTAATGAACAGCATGTATCTCTTTTTAATTTTTTTAAAGTGTGTACAGCAAAATGATGTATATAGTTGTTTAATACAAGTCTGCACCTCCATCACTGGTGGGTTGCAGTTAGTTACTGCTAATGGTAGTTTGCATTATTGATTCCATTACAGTGCACTGGTCACAAATAAACTGTATTTCACCTAGGCTAGCCCAGTAATTTGTTTCATCAAAAACCATTGCCTCTTTAAACATTTCTTTAAAATATTTTATTCTTCCACTGCTATAACAAATAGCTATTGAATAATTATTTATTACATTTACATCCACCACTTTA
This sequence comes from Hemicordylus capensis, assembly GCF_027244095.1. Classification (NCBI taxonomy): domain Eukaryota; kingdom Metazoa; phylum Chordata; class Lepidosauria; order Squamata; family Cordylidae; genus Hemicordylus; species Hemicordylus capensis. The sequence goes on along the minus strand of NC_069659.1, from coordinate 61,201,276 downwards.
GTGATGAAACTCAAGGTAGTACATAGGACAGTGGAATTTAGATATACCCCTGATAACAGAACAAAAAAATATTGTATTTGCTGCCTTATGTTTCAGAGGGGAAGAGCAACTGACCATATTCAATCCAGCATAGAATCTTGTTATCCAGAAAGCCTGTTTGGGGGCTCTCAGGAGCACCGATACATCTGATTTGAGGCTACAGGTTGTAGTTTTCATTTTACTTCTCTGAACCCACAGGACTGGGAGTTCACCATTCGGTTCACATGAGCTAACTCATGGGGTATGTCACTTGGCATATAGCTTGGGAAAGGTGTCTTTAGGTCAAGTTTAACCCATGAATGCAGGAGGACTTGGAGGTGGAGTAGCACTGTATGTTAAAGAAGGCATAGAATCTAACAAGCTAGAAAACCTGGGTGGACTGGAGTCCTCCACAGAAAACCTGTGGGTGACAATACAAGGCCTGAAAGGGAACATGCTACTGGGGACATGCTATCGCCCTCCTGATCAAAACACTGGCAGTGACTGGGAGTTGCAGCAGGAAATCAGGGAGGCGTCAAGGAGAGGCAGGGCTGTAATCATGGGTGACTTCAATTACCCACACATAGACTGGGTAAATTCACAGTCAGGTCATGACAAAGAGGTCAGATTTCTAGATACGCTAAATGACTGTGCCCTAGAACAGTTGGTCTTGGAACCGACCAGAGAGACTGCAACCTTGGACTTAATTCTGAGTGGCAGCCAGGATCTGGTGCGGGATGTCAGTGTCATCGACCCTTTAGGGAACAGTGACCATAGTGCCATCAGATTCAGCATACATGTGGAGAGAGAATCACCAAGGAAGTCTAACACAGACATTTTGAATTCCAGAAGAGGAAACTTCTCCAAAATGAGGAGTATGGTGAAAAGGAAGCTGAAAGGAAAAACCAGGAGAGTCACTTCGCTCCAGAGTGCATGGAGTTTACTCAAACCACAGTACTACAAGCCCAGTTAGATTGTATACCCCAAAAGAGGAAAGGTTCCACTAAGTCCAGGAAGATGCCAACATGGCTAACGGGTACTGTCAAGGAAGCCATAAAAGGGAAGAAGACTTCCTTCTGAAATTGGAAGGCCTGTCCAAATGAAGAGAACAGAAAGGAACACAAAATCTGGCAAAAGAAATGCAAGGCAACAATAAGAGAGGTGAAAGAGTTTGAGGAACATTTAGCTAAAAGCATCAAGGGGGATAACAAAAACTTCTTTAAATACATCAGAAGCAGGAAACCTGCCAGGGAGGCAGTTGGGCCATTAGACAATGAGGGAGTGAAAGGGATTATTAAGGAGGATATGAAGGTTGCAGAGAAGCTAAATGAGTTCTTTGCGTCAGTCTTCATGGCAGAGGATACTGAGCATATACCTGTTCCTGAACCAGGCTTTTCGGGGATGGCGGCTAAAGAACTGAGCCAGATAGAAGTGACGAGAGAGGATGTTCTAAAATGTCTGGAAAAACTGAAAACTAACAAATCACCAGGGCCGGATGGCATCCATCCAAGAGTCCTCAAAGAACTCAAATGTGAAATTGTTGACCTCCTTGCTAAAATATATAACTTATCCCTGCAATCAGGTTCTGTACCAGAGGACTGGAGAGTAGCAAATGTAACACCGATTTTCAGGAAGGGATCCAGGGGCGATCAGGGAAATTACAGGCCGGTTAGCTTAACATCCGTTCCCGGCAAATTGATGGAAAGCATCCTCAAGGATAAAATTGTAAAGCACATAGAAGAACAGGCCCTGCTGGGAGTGAACCAGCATGGGTTCCGCAAAGGTAAATTTTGCCTGACCAAACTTTTGGAGTTCTTTGAGAGTGTCAACAAGTGTGTGGATAAAGGTGATCCAGTTGACATAGTATACCTGGACTTCCAAAAAGCTTTTAACAAAGTTCCTCATCAACGATTCCTGAGGAAACTTAGCGGTCATGGGATAAGGGGACAAGTACATGTGTGGATTGCTAACTGGTTGAAAGACAGGAAACAGAGGGTAGGTATAAATGGAGAGTTTTCACAATGGAGGGAAGTAAGAAGTGGGGTCCCCCAGGGATCTGTACTGGGGCCGGTGTTTATTTATTTATTCATAAATGATCTAGAAGCAGGGGTAAGCAGCGAGGTGGTCAAATGATACCAAACTCTTTCGGGTAGTGAAATCCATAACTGATTGTGAAGAGCTCCAAAAGGATCTCTCCAAACTGGGTGAGTGAGTGACAAAGTGGCAAATGTGGTTCAATGTTGGCAAGTGTAAAGTGATGCACATTGGGACGAAGAACCCCAATTTCAAGTATATGCTGATGGGATCTGAGCTGTCGGTGACTGACCAGGAGAGGGATCTTGGGGTCATGGTGGACAGCTCATTGAAAGTGTCGACTCAATGTGTGGCAGCTGTAAAAAAGGCCAATTGCATAGGGATAATTAGGAAGGGGATTGAAAATAAAACTGCTAATATTATAATACCCTTATACAAAACTATGGTGCGGCCATACCTGGAGTACTGCGTACAATTCTTGTCACCATATCTAAAAAAAGGACATTGCAAAACTGGAAAAGGTGCAGAAGAGGGCAACCAAGATGATCAAGGGCCTAAGCACCTTTCTTATGAGGCTAGGCTACAACACCTGGGGCTATTTAGTTTAGAAAAAAGATGATTGTGGGGAGACATGATAGAGGTCTATTAAATCATGCATGGTGTGGAGAAAGTGGATAGAGAGAAATTCTTCTCCCTCTCCCATAACACTAGAACCAGTGGTCATCCCATGAAACTGATTGCCAGGAAATCTCGACCAGCAAACGGAAGTACTTTTTCACACAACGCATAATCAACTTGGGGTGTGGATAACTTCATGGAGGAGAGGTCTATTGACGGCTATTAGTCAGAGGGCTGTAGGCCACCTCCAGCCTTAGGGGCAGGGTGCCTCTGGGTACCAGTTGCGGGGGAGTAACAGCAGGAGAGAGGGTATGCCCTCAACTCCTGCCTGTGGCGTCCAGCAGCATCTGGTGAACCACTGTGCGAAACGGGATGCTGGACTAGATGGGCCTTGGGCCTGATCCAGCAGGGCTGTTCTTATGTTCTTATGACTATTCCTCTGGTCGCTTCCCTGATTCCAATCCAGGTGAGGAAGCCAAAGTAGACATGAATTAATTAAGCACTATTCTTCTAAAGAACTAGCCAAATGCTCTTCCCCCTATGTAGCGCAGCAGGGAAGTAACTGGCCTAGAGAGCAAGAGGTTGCTGGTTTGAATCCCCGTTGGTATGTTTCCCAGATTATGGGAAACCTCTATATCGGGCAGCAGCAATATAGGAAGATGCTGAAAGGCATCATCTCATACTGTGCAGGAGATGGCAATGGTAAACCCCTCCTGTATTCTACCAAAGAAAACCACATGGCTCTGTGGTCGCCAGGAGTCAACACCGACTCCACGGCACAACTTTAGTATGTTGGCATCAGTTCAAATCAGTTCAAGCTTATCACCTTCACCGGGATGAATAAGAAGTAACAGTCTCATCTCCTTCTCTAACACAAGTGTTAATGCCTGGCTCAGGGCATGGGAAGCAAGCTTGTTAAAACATTCCTAGACACTCCCAAGGTCCTTCTTGACCACAAAATAGGCTCTGATGTTCCCATTTCATTCCACCCTACACAGGTTTCTTGTGCTGGTAGAAGCACACCCAGCATCTCATTGTGCTGGTAGAAGCACACCCAGCAAATTTTGCATTGGACACAATATATTACTTTGTTCATCACCATTGCCACCCTTTCCTACATAAAGGTGTGGTCAGCATTCCTCCTCAGGGCAAGATGCCGCCTATTTCAGCCCTAGAGACAACTGTGGATTCACTTGTTGCGTGTTCATCCATTTGGGCATTAGCTACACCAGCTTGCTTTGCCTGGACTCTAGTGCCTGGCCCGCTTGTCACCTCCAGTTTGGCCCTGTTTCCAAGCCTGATCTGTGCAGCATGCTTGGCTGCACCCAGATACTGGTCTCCCGAGAGCAGGCCGCCTTTGGATTTTGCCTGGTTCTTTGACCCTTATGTGGCACTCGGGTCCCCACTCCTGCCTTCTGCATTCCTGCCTGTCCAGAGGAAAGAGGTCCCTTGACATCAGTCGAGCTACAAGAATCCACACACCCCACCGGAAGAACTTAGATATAACTAACCTCTGCTCTAAAGCCTCTGACTCCTCTTTTCTTCTGCTCTCTTTAAATCCAAAACTGTTCTTTAAGACCATTTCTCTGGTCAGCCTTGAGTGCATTTAATTCGGATCTCAAGCCAAAATGCTTCATCGTGAACATCAATTTAGTCCTATTGATTATTAGCCTTGTTAGTTTTGTTAGTTAGAGAGGTCATTCACACAATCAAAAACTGTGTTCTACCCAGGTTTGGGAGCTGTGTGTACTCCCAATTTTTGATTGTGTGGAAGCAAGGTTAGAGGAAAACCTGGGTAGAAGTGACTGTGTGGAAGCAAGGTAGGAAAAAAAGCTACCCAGGTTTTCCTCTAACCTTGCTTCCACACAATCAAAAATTGGGATTACACACAGCTCCCAAACCCGGGTAGAACACAGTTTTTGATTGTGTGAATGACCTCAATATTGTGTTGCTTGCTAACCAAGATTTCCGTCCTGTACCCTGAAACCCTAAAATATTTTTGATTCTATTTTTGAACTTCAAACTTTCTGTCAGTCATTTCTTCAGCTGAAGCTCTGCACAAATTTATTCTGAAAATAAGCTGCTCTCTCGAAACTTGCTAGTTCCCCACACAAGCCCAAAAGTAGTCAGAGGGTGTTTGACAGACAATTCCCCCAGTAGAGTATCATTAACAACCTCTCTCTAGTGGCTGTTATGTGTGTTTAACAGTAACATGTGTAACAGTAACAGTGTGGGTGTGTGGTTTATGAACATTCTGGGGACAGGAAAAAATGTTACCATGCCTGCTGTTGTTGTTGTTGCTGCTGCTGTTGTAGTAGTAGATTCACAGTTTCTTCAAAGCACACACATGCATAAGCCAAGGCTGACCAGACCTTTTGTGTCATCAGAGAAACTGATTCAGTGGTTACCAGGAGGGCAATGACATTACAGAATATTATATATTGCAACGCAAGGCATTGGAGTTTGTTGGGAAAGTAACATGTACCAACAGCAGAAGAAATTAGCAAAGAGAGAGGTAGGAAGGAAGATTGAAATCCTAGGAGGAGATAACATGAGTGTATGAGTTCTTGATTGTTAACTACTTCCTCTGACATAAACGTGCCCTGATGTTCTGGGATCTTCCTCTGAATGCCTCCACAACCAAAGGTGACACAGGTAGCAGAGAGAGAACCGAGTCTCACGACCAGTGAGACCCGGTTCTTGAGAATGCGCGGGGAGAGCGGGTTAAGCACATGAGCAGGGAGGGAGCCCTGGGTGGCCAGATCGGTCGCCCACATGATTGCCGGCTCCGTGATGGAGCCAGCGGGGGCTGGGGAGCTCAGGGGCCGCGCAGCCCCTGGAAGCTCCAGTATGCCCTGCGCGAGCACGCAGGGCATACTGGAGAGACCCCAGGAGCCGGGAGGCGGCTTTTCACCTCCTCTCTGGGGGTCTACTCATGAGTAGCCACACCATGGCTACTCACAATTGGGAAGCCCGGGTTTGCGGAGGGCTACAAAAGTGGGCTAGCCGCTTGTAAGCCGCCGGGCTCGCTGGGCTCTCCTAGCCCGATTTTTGCTGATCGTGAGAATAGCCCCAGAGAGTCTTCTTGCTGGTGTTGCCCCATTAATGGAAAGTCCTTCCAAAAGAGGTCCACTTAATGCCCTGATTGTTCAGCTTTAGGCTCCATATGAAGAACTTTTCATTTGGCTGAATCTCTCCATGACAAACAGATTTATCTTTATTCTGCATCTGTTGTTTCATGTATGTTTTTAAAACATCTGATATTGTATGTTATTTTATTCTGTATTGTTTTATCTGATTTTGAATTGGCTTTCTGATCTGTGTCTCACGGTGTGAAGTTTTGTTTCTTCTTTTGTTATTTATTTTATTGTTGTAATTCTACTGTATGAGCCATTTTGATAGCTATCCATCTGAAAAGGGCATTATAGATTTTGGAAATAAATTTTAAAAATCAGCCAATCAATCAGTCATTTGGCAGCTAGGAAAAGTGTTGTGTAGAATCCTAGGAAGGTTTTATGACAGTCACAAGGTGGGCTAACAGACCTTCAGCTAGTTACAAATAATCGGCAATACATTCAGACCTGCCAAAGGACTATATACTGATTAGCTATTTTTATGACCATCCACATGCATTTCTGCCCTTCCCCTGCTCCCCTTCCTGTTGTTTTTGCAAACAGCTGTGTACACCTGGAACACATTTTAGCTCATAATGCTGACAGTTCATGCACAAAGATCAAGTACCCCCTCTTGGTGCTCACAGGACTGTTATGGGATGTAAGCACTTATTCGTGTTTTCCGACCAGCTTCTCATTTTCTCATTGACCTACTAGTTTGGAAGGAAGCAAAATAAATTGAGCCTTCAAGTGCTGATTTTTGAGATGCATTAGGTAAATGGCTGTGAGTGAAACATTCAGAAAGAAACCAATTTGCAGCCCCAAAGTAATCACAGTTGCTAGCAACCTAATCCCATTTATCCCCAAGATCCTCAGTCCCTTCTGCAGCTGGCTTCAAAGCCAATCAGACTAGGTGGGGAGAACCTATTCTGCAAGGGCTGAGAGTGAGTCATCATCACATCATAGGTCTGGGATACTGGCCATTGTGCATTCAGGATAGGGTTAGCTTTTAATTTTCCTTACCTGCTTACAGAAAATTGGAAATACTTTGCTACTTGAATAAAAATGCTAATGGAAAAGCAGCATGGTGCACAATCAGCAAGCACTTCTTTCAAAGCTATACTGTCATACTGTTGGCACACACATCACATACCTGCCAACGTGTCCCTATTTTCCCTTTCAGGTGAATGGGAAAAGAGGGACATGTTGGCAGGTATAACATCAACCGTTCCTATTTACTAGGCACCTTCCCTATTTTCTGGTACCTGCTCCTAGTAATTCAGATCCTGTTTGATCCCTACTCTTGCCTGTTGGCATGCCTTCTTAACATTTTGTGAGTATGAATTGCACACTTGTGTTGTCATTTTTCAGAGTTCAGCTCCCTCTTCAGTGGCTTACATGATACTCTTCATTCTGATCTGTACTGCTCTGCCCCAGAACTTCTGAAGACTCCTCAATAGCCCTCACACTGCTCTGAACTAGCAGTTCCACAAACAGTGCTACCACAGTTTCCCCCATTGTGACAAATGGGGAAAGCTGCTGTAGTGCTCAGGGCCGGATTATGACACGCTGAGGCCCTAAACAGTCAAACTTAAGAGGCCCCCATAACATTGTAAAATAGGTTAGAAGTCCAGCCCTGATGCATCACTCACCCTCACCCCACTGCTCATGGTTACAGCAACATGCATCTGAAGAACAGAACACTGCCTGTAAACATAAGGTTGAATGTTGGTCTAAAACAGGCCCTGGTCTAATACAATTTAAATATAACTCCGTTATTTCTTCACAGATATCTCTATCTCTATCTCTATCTCTATCTCTATCTCTATCTCTATCTCTATCTCTATCTACTGAGTATGATAAAATGATAAATCATTGAATACTCCTATAAGTATACTTTTGTCTTACAAGCATGATGGTGTCCCTTTTCTTTCCCCCTTTTCTTTTTCAACCAGTTATGTAAAACTTGAAATATGGCCATTTTTTAATATTCAGTGGTCCCTCTTAATATGAGGCCCTAAGCTCTGGCATACTTAGCTTATGCCTAAGCTGGTAGTGCTGCCTCTGAATGAGTGCAATAGCTCTCATATATACAACAATAGTGTTGGGAGGACTACTTTGGAATGCACAGTTGCCCCAGGGCAGAGTGTTACAAAGCCATAACACTGTGCATCATGTAAGCCAGTGGCTGAATTCACATATAAAATGAAACCGGAGTTGAAGGGACCTCTGGTTAAAATTTGTGTATGTCCAAATGTATGCAACCAAAGTTTGGATGGAAAATGGGAGGAAAATTTACCTCCCCACACTCAGATTTTTACCTTCAGTTTGTAATGAGTTTAGCCACCTGTACCTCCAGTTCTGCGGTGCCAACGTTATGTCCGAATGTGGCACTGCACTCTCGCTCTTTGGCAACTGGAGTTGAGGCCTTGCTCTGGCTGCTATTGGCTGCAGAGGCTGTCCTTCAGTCAAGAAGGGAGCCCATGCATCCAGTTCCCCCTCCTCTCTGTAGTCTCACTGACTGCAGAGAGGGAGCTCTCCATTTGGACAGGAGTGGGGGGAGGGAGGAGCAGAACTGCAGGTCCAGAACTGGACCTGCAGTTCTACATTACATGTGATTGCATATAGTGTCTCCAAAAGGTAACATTCTGGGTGGTAGTGATGGTAGGGACTATATTGTGTCTTAATGCACATACGTATAAAAGCTTGTACATATGAGTTAGACCAAGAGCCAAATTCGATAAGACTTTAAATGCATCTTCATCTAGTTCAAGGCTTATTTTTTGTATTAAAAGAGCAGGTGTCTTGGGGCATGATCCAGGTCAGGACTGTGGCATGGAGGTGGAGGGTGTTGCAGACAGGCAATTTCCCCACTGAAAATCCACTCTGAAGATGGCTTCGGCTTCCAATGGTGGCATGTTAGCAAATGGCCTCATAGCAACTTTGTGACGGAGAGAGGATTTGGGGGTAAAATGGAGGTAAAGGATTAAAAAGCCCAACCGCCATGTCATCTGCCTAAATGTTTGCTACTTTGAAATTTTAAAAAGCCTCAGACCAGCTGAAGACACACTAATATCTTGCTTCATTTGTCCCTAAGGTCACCATGTGGAATGCACAGCTTTCTGTTTCACATGAGACAGCTGTTGGGGTAGCTATAACTAAAAGTGGGAGGCTCTGCCATGCTTTGAACATTATATTACCTGAGGCCTTTCATTACCTGAAACAAGGATGTTTGTGAGGTAATAAGTCAGTCGTTCGCTTGCCCTTGCAATCAGGTGTTCAGGGGTGGGAGAATTAAACACAGCTAGTGTTGAGCACTGCATTCAACTTGACAAGTATGGTCCTGTCTTTGCAAAATGAGAATTTACACCAGAGTTCTCTCATTGCAAAGGCATCTGGATGGCAACCTCTCATTCCTGAGGGATGGCTACCTGCAAGGGAAGGAAGCTGCACACAATTTTGGCCCTTCTTAGTTTGCAGGCAGCCTTCCTGATCAGCATGGGCGTTCAGGCTCTCCATGGTCACAAGATGAGAAAAGAAGGTGATGATCTAACAGTTTAGGGGATCCAGCCTCTGTTCAGTTTTGCCAGCAGGAATCTGCCTCCCTGCCAAATTTGACATTCTTCCTTTCAACAGAGTAATTGAGAATATAATCCAACCAGAGTTAAAAACATCCATGTCCTATTGATCTGAATGTGAGAGATAAAGCATGTGCTTAGCTTTTCCCCATCAATGTCAATGGGACTTTAGAGTGCTTAACTTTGCCAAGAATTTTTTTTAATTGAACGATGTCTAATCTAAGCATATTCACCCTTTTTAAAAGCATTGATGCTTTGTTGAATAATCAAGATCATTTAAACGTTTAAATATATAAATTGTATTTTAAGGACTGATTTTCAATTATAGTATTCCACACTATTAAAGAAAACAACACCTCTGCCTTTTGAAAGATAAATATCTTATTCCTTGTGGGAAAGAACTTGTTCGATTCAAATATCAAACTATTAAAGAAATCAAACCAGGGTCAAGGCATATAAACAGTGACTTGGAAGTCAGGGAGCAAGGAAGTCAACTAGATCTGAAGGTGATGGATGACACCTCTAGGTACATGTCCTCTGGTTACTCTTGGAAGAATAAGTTTATTTCACAGTTGTCAAAGATGAAGCTTCAGTTTAAGGAGCTCATGCTAATCAGGCGATGATTGACATTCTCCTTGGATCTTTTCAAGTGCTGTAAGTATAGAAACTTTGCAGAAGGTTAAAGCAAAAATGAGAAGGAATTTAAATAGCTTTGCTCCTACCATGACAACACTAACCAGCATTTTTACTGGCTAGCACACACTGCTGGCTAACAGAGTCAAATTATCAGAGAGGGAGAAGGAAAATCAGTCCTGCCTCAACACAGGGAGATTGATAGAAATTTGTAGCTTGCTGTTGCTGGTACATCTACTGTACCACCACTATTTGTTTAATCCAAATTTGCAAAAACAAACAAAACCACAAAACAAAAAAGCCTCACTTTAAAAAGAAAAAAAGAATATGGATTGCAAATTGCATTGCTGGCATGCCCAAATAAAATTTTGGTAGATGTACAAAAACCTACCACAGAGACAGGACTAGAGAGGGACTGGAGCAGAGCACATGTTTTGCATACAGAGTGTCTCTGGTTCAATCCCTAGCAGCAGGGCTGGAAAAGATCTCTGTCTGAAACACTGGAGGGCAGTGGGAATGAAAGTAAGCAGGGGATCAAGGCAGAGAACTGGGAGCTGGTTCTAGAGGAGTTCTAAGTGTAGAGCTGTAGCATCAACTCCTCTGAAACAGAGGAGTTTATGCAAGAAGCCCCACCCTTTCCTACACTCTGCTGGGTCCAGTTTCAGGGCCTGCACAGAGACTTGATTCCTCTCCTTTGTAGGTCATTAGAAGAGATGCCTCAAGCAGCCAGGCAGGCAGTCCTGTGCCTGTTCTGAACCTCAGCCCTGAGCCAGCGGCACTGCTGCTCTTGAAGGAGGATCTGGAAAAGGTGATGAATCCAGATATGGGGTACAAGGTTCTCCAAAATCCCTGGCTCTGTGAGAAGATCATGTACAGAAGGGACAAGTCTCATTTGTCCTACAAGGGCTGTGGTCTTCACGGGTTCTTACTGAGATCTAGAGATTCTGCAGGAACTAGATCTTCCTCCTCATGATTGTGGCATTTTTTGTTATGCTGGGAAACAATTTAAAACAGATTTGCAAATGTTGGTCTTGGAACTTGATTATGGTATATTTCATAGCCGAATTCAGACATTATGCTGTATCATTGCACAGATGTCTGTACACTCATACAGATGTTTGTGTGAATGACTATACCTGTGTTCATTTTAAAAGTGAACCTGGATATAGGCTTTCTAAATGCATGGTACAGATAGGAAGTGTACTTCTGCATCTGTTCTGCATAACATGTGAATGACTGTACCTGTGTACAGATCTGTACCTGTGTATACTACACTTGTCGTACGAGTGTTGAACATAACATGTGAATGGGCTTCATGTGTTTCAGATGGCCTTTTTTGAAAACTGGTTTCAAACACTATAAAACACATTGTGGGTGTGTCTGTGTGTTGTTTTTGTTTGGGGCCTATATAGGTGAGGAACAGAGTCAGGGAAAGACAGCCAAGAAATGGCTATTAAAAATGAGCAATGTTGAAATGAAATTTTTAGTAAAAAGAGAAGGAAAATAAATAAATGAGAATGTTGCATCATCGGACCAATGTTCTCAGTTTGCAGAATAGGAATTTCAGGTACCAAGTGTGTGGAACATCTCAAAATTATTGTTTTTGAGACACATGGCAAAACAATTTCTAGAGCACTAACAACTTAAATGGTCAGCCTGTGCCACTGCTCCTCTTCTTTGGAGGAGGTCTCATCAGGGTTTGCATATGGCTATCTCATGACTTAATGACATCCAAGTAGCAGTGGAGAAGTTCAGTGAGTTGGTGTTCTCTTGCATGCATGAAGCATTTGCTGATACCAAAATGAATGGGAAAGCACTGTTCTTTTGGACCTCCATGCCTGCTTCAGAGCCCTGTAGAGATTTGGTTCATGGCAATTATTACTTGGGCTTACTCTTCCTGTTTTACTGGTATAAACTAGAAACAAGAAAGTCATTACATACATATTTTTCCTTCTATAGTTCCCTGGAGCTGGGGCTAGAATAGCCATATAAAAACATACAGCAATGGTTCTGAAAATCATGCAGGATATTGAGAACCTCATGGGTGTGAGCTTAATCCTTGTAACATTTTCCAGAATCCCAACAGTTTTCAATCTACTAGCTTCTGTAGCCACACAATAACTGCTATCTGCGTGTCAACAACAGCATTGTTGCTACATCAAGCTGTACTACTTAATCCACTGTGTAAAGAAACAATGGACAGCTGTGAGTCTATAAAATCCTTAATGGCTTTTCCTTCTGAAAACAAGACTGGTAAGTAAATTTTCCCAAGGTTCCTTTCAGGCTCCAGGCCTTGTGCGAATATTCAGCTTTTTGAACACAACTGATCCGGTTCAGAGAAATGAGTTATAAGAATGGCAGCAACAGATGCATTGCTTTTCAGTCCACAATGATGGATAAAAGTACCATATAAAGGCCGCCTTCAGACATTATGTGGGACCACTGGTCCAATGGACCCGTGGTTCTGCTCCCCCTTCCTCTGCTCTCCCATCCGAATGCTGATGTTCAGGAGAGCTTCCTCTCTGCAATCTCACTGACTGCAGAGAGGAAGGGGAACTGGCTGCCGGGGCTTCCTTCTTTACTGAAGGACCATCCTGGTAACCAATAGCAGTCGGAGTGAGGGAGGAGCTTCATCTCTTAACTTTGGTTGAAGAGCAGTCAGACTGTGATGCCAGCATTCGGATGTAACGCTGGCACCATGGAACCAGGTGGTAGACCTCACTACATACCGAAAGAACAAATCTCTGTCAGGGGAAAGAAATCACAGGTCCATTTCCCCCTGAAACTGCTGTTGTCTGCATTTGGACATACTTGGAATGAAACCAGAAGTCCCTTCACCTCCAGTTTTGTATTACATGCGAATGTGGCCAGTGACTAGAGTTGAGCCCAAATTTCTGATTGCATTTTCTGTTACAGCACATCTATATTTTTTTGGCTTCTTTTTTTAGCAGTGTAGGAGCTCTTGTTTACTTTCTTTCACGCAATGCACTTTTGTTCACTGGCATAATCAACACTAGCATCAGTGCATAAGTTTGATTGTGTTGTACACAATGACTTTATTTGCTGAGGTTTGATGACATCATGACATTATGATGTTTACTATGTGGTATCTGATTGGCTTGTAGCCCCAGAGGGAGGGAGTGATCCAAAAGCATATGATACAGCAACTTTCTGAAGCTACAGAGGTCTGGATCTGGCCAGTGCCTGGATGGGAGACTGTCTGGGAATCTTATGTATGCAGGGAAGAAAAACAAAATAAATCTAACAAATAATTTGCAAGTATGCACCATGGTTTCGTTGCTCACACTTGGAAACCCCTTCTTTCCCTTACCTTCTGGGACACTGAAGAGTTTAAAAAATTGAGAATTGGTGGGCACTCTCCATCTCCATACGCAAAGTTAGCTTTATATTAATTTAAGGCAATTCATGTAATTGCCTGAAATTAAGCACTATTTTCAATGGAGGATAGACTTTTCCAGGCTTTGCCATGTCTTTCCTCCCTCTTTGAATATTTGCACATCAATTTGCCTACATTTAGCACTGCTGCCCACACCTCCATCCATCTTCTGTAAGTGACAAGAGCAGGTGTCACTGCGAGAGCACATCAGCCAGCAAATCGGTGGGGAGCCAATTGGTGGTACACACCATGTTGTATAATCATGTATAATCTTCTTCTTCTTCTTCTTCTTCTTCTTCTTCTTCTTCTACTACTACTACTACTACTACTTATATACCACTTTTCAACAAAAGTTCTTAAAGCAGTTTATATAGAAAAATAGATAACAAATAAATAAGATAACCTTAGATTTGTATAATCAGTTCCAATAGAACCACATTTGATATCTTCACAGCCAACCGTTGAACATATGAGATGACATCTAGACTAACAGTGTTTGTACTGCTAACACTGTAATGGTCCTAGGGGCAGGGACAATTTTTGTCAATCTCCATTTCTCTGTGAAGCCCATTGCAACTCCTGAAAATATGTCCCTGACCTGAGGGCTGTGCAAGCACCAGGGACATATATTTGGGAGTCAAGTCAGCTTCAAAAAGAATGGAAGATAGACATTCATCCCCTGTAGTGCACACAGCATCTCTATGCCAGCATTTTGTTAGTTTGGATAGTGGCCACTAGTTATTTCTCTAGCTCTATCCGCCTTGCCTATTATCCCTTGCTCGCACCCAGTCCAGAGAATGGTGACTAACATACAGCACAGTGCCCCACTGACCCAAGAGTGGGGCATCCACACTACCTCCATTCATCTGAAAACTGTGTTGATGCTGCTGGAGAGCCTTCATGGCTCCTAAGAACAGTGCAACATCTCTCCCATTAGGAATAATGGGAAAGGCATAGCGAAGCAGCGCGGGCACGATTCTTAGGAACCAAGGAGTACTGTATCTCCAGCAGCATCAATGAAGTTTCCAGATGGACAGTAGCAGTGCAGGTACCTTGCTTTTGGGTCAGCAGGGCGCTTTGCTCTATGCAAGTCAGTAAAACACAATTCTTTCTTTTTATGGAAATATACAAATGAGCAGCTGTCTTTCCCATCATTGTATACATATAAATCCAAAGATCAGTAATTCAACAGTGGGACTGAAACAACCCACAATTTTTGTGTATCCTTTTGTCCTCTTCCTTCTAAATTGACATTGGGTCAAATTCTCCAAATGCATGCACATAAAAAGTATCCACAAGAATGCACAAATTGAGACCTCCTTCACAGATCTGTTCTGTTTCAATGATTTTATTTTCCCTAACAGCCATATTTCAGATTCCACAATGGAATTGCCTACCTTTCCCCCCCAACATCTGTATACGAAGCTTCGTTGGTGGTGGGCTCCATTAACTAGAGGCATGAGAGATGAAGTAGTGCCAATGCCTGAATAGCTGCTTCATTAAAATCTGGATCTTTCTCAAGCTGAAGGAGTCTATGACTGACTACATGGCCACTGGGAATTGGTTCTTCAGTGTAATGAACATGCCCATGTCATTTCTGTTAACATTTGGCAGAGATTTTTCTTCCAGGAGACATTTCCAACAAACATTGTGCAACAATTATCCCACCTTTAATCACTTTGGAGGCTTCTAACTGCTCACTCCTCTACCTTCTGAATTTCCTTCCCCGCCATTCCACGAAGCTAAAAAAAGCCATGGCACAGACTTCTAGCCACACATGTGAGATCATTCTTTCGGAAATACCTGGCACTGTGTTTGTGTTTCAAAAGCCTTCTTTCCCTATGCCTGCAAGAAAGCCAAGTATACTCCCTTTGCCCGTGAGTCTCCAGTTACTGATGATGGTGTTTTACATTTCAGTGCACATAAGACCAGTCCTGGCTCTGAAGGAATGGTTAATGCTTTCCTGGGAAAACTGCATCTCTTACCTGGCATTTTATTATTCCTGCTGAGAACTGCAATCTGCAGCAGTGCTATTCGTTTTTTAAAATCCCCCCCCCCTTCCTGGTAACTGATGAAATCTCATGGGCTTTACATACACAGGCCTTTCATTAGCCATGGCGGATTCCCTTTCATTTTGGGCCAGCAGAGGTGTCCGTGTAAAAGCTGTACTCTGTTCCCTGGCCGAGTGCCAACAGCAACTATTGTTTTCTACCTACAGTGCAGATAATAATAAAGGTCCACACAGTCAAGCAAGCATACCGAGCTGGAGCTATAGATAGCCTGGAGCAGCTAGCTATCTTAAAAACGGCTGTGTAAAAAGACTAGGCCAATCAGTGCCAACAGTACAACTCAATAGGCTATTTATGAGTGGCAGTTCCATAAGAGGGGTCTGTTACCCCATGGCTTTGATTCAATGAAAATTGTTACTGAGCATGCAGTGGTTCTCCTTACTATCTGGCGCAGAGCTAGATCTTCAGTGCAAATACAGGCTTTCACAGTCCTGCATTTGCCTCTGTTTCAAAATGACGGGGCATTCCAGCATGACAGGGTTGGCAAGGCATATTCGGGAGATCAGTTCCAGAATGGGGCAATCTTTAACCCTTCACTGACTAGCCACTTTTCTTTTGCAGCCCATCCCTCCAGCTGCTTCTCACCATACTTGGATTCAGAGCAAAGCTAAGGAAAAGTAACCAGTAGAGGGGTTGCAATGTGCTGGCAGAGGGCTAAGTACCCTCCCTCTGATCTGAGACTTTGCCACAGCAATTACATGAGAGATTCCTCAGTGGGGCAGGATTCCCCATACTACTCCCCTTGTAGTATGGGCAGAAATAAATCCTCCCAAGTTGGTATCAGTACATATCAGTACAGATGGAATCAAATAAGGGAAAGACGTTTGCATGCATTTTCAGTAATGCAGTCGTCTTGAAAACTACATTCTTTCAGCACATAAAACTAGGGATGTGCACGAATTTATGGGGTGAGTCCATAAGGGATATGCCGAAACATTTCAGCGGGGCAGGGAGAGGTACCTTTAAGCATGAGTAAAGCCAGTCCTTACCTGCTCCTCTGCTGCCCCACCACATTTCCTTGTGTGGCTCTGCACCTAGCAGCCTGTGTGCAGAGGTGAGATGCACATGGATGCAGCCATGCACAGACTTCTGGGTGGTGCAGTGCTGCACCAGGAAATGCAGTAGGATGGAAGATTTACTTGTGCTTAGAGGTACCACTCCCTGCCCCACTGAAACTATTTATGCACATCCTTACATAACACTACATCCTCACAGCACTCAAAAGACTGGGGTGGGGACAGTAGACAATCTTTGATAAAATACCTATACATCATTATTATAGGTTAACAATTATTATTAACTTGGCTAGGGGCTAGGGAGCAAGAGGTTGCCGGTTTGAATCCCCGCTGGTATGTTTCCCAGACTATGAGAAACAACTATATCGGGCAGCAGTGATATAGAAAGATGCTGAAAGGCATCATCTCATAGTGCGTGGGAGATGGTAATGGTTAGGGATGTGCATGAATCATTTTTTTCAATTCAATTTGTACCCAAATCGAATCACCCCCAATTTGTTTTGTGTCTGAATCTGGCCAGTTAGCACAGGGGTGATTTGTTTTGTCCACAAATCTCCCAAAACAGGTAGATCTGGGTACAAATCATTTTGTACCCAAATCAATTTGCATAGACAGCAGGCGCAGGGAATGATTCTCTCAGCAGCAGGAAGGGGGTGAAAAAATTATCTTCTCTTTTCACCAATCAGGAAAGCAGGAACAAAAAGCAGAGAATCCACTCCAGGAAACAGACAGGCAAGGCAAAGCAAAGCTCCTCTGACGTTTTCTTTCTCTCTCTTCTCCCACAAGGCAGAATGGTGGCTGGCCACCTCCTCAAGTACATTTGAAAATCCCTCCGTCAAACTCCCCCCACCCTTGTCCCTTCTTTGACCCTTCCCCTAGCCAATCCGGGGTCAGTCACCATTGGCAACACAAGATTTGAATGGAAATGAGCTAATCTGGAACGAAGGGGGAATCGCCAGCCAATTGTTGCACACTGTAAGTCACCAATTTGGAGCTTAGGAGGGTGGAATTTTCAAAAAAAAATCTAACACAAAATGGAGACAGCAAGAGGGTTCACCACAAAATGGAGGTCTGGAGCTACAAATTTTTCAGGTCCGAAATCTGGGTGATTTGTTTTGGACCTGAATCTCGCCAGCCAGCACAGGGGCTGTTTTGTCCACAGATCACCCCAAACAGGTAGATTTGGTTACAAATCATTTTGTACTCAAATCGATTTGCACATCCCTAGCAATGGCAAGCCCCTCCTGTATTCTACCAAAGAAAACCACATGGCTCTGTGGTCGCCAGGATTCGACACTGATTCGATGGCACAACTTTACCTTACCTTATCCTTTATTTAATTTACATTCCACTTTTCTGGTAAAAGAACAAAAAAGCAATCAATACACGTCTTAAGGTGTGCAGAGTTTGATGGGAAGAATAAAGTATTGTTCAGAAAGGTGACAGCTATAGCACTGGAAGCGTCATGATTGCATAAGCTGGTGGGGTGGCGGAGAACAATGAATGTCTTAATTATACAGTACAATGTACTCATAAGACACTTTGGATATATGTATATGTTATGAGGAGTGCTGTCGCCCCACTTTTGGAACCGTGGCAGCTTAGGTTATAAAACAAGCAGGTTTCTAGAAAAGTTGCAGCCACAGGTTTAGAAATCCAAATAAATATATGTTTTATTGAATACAAATTGGGGCACAGATGTGATTGAACACATGGGTATTCCCACATTAAACAGACTCTCTAAGGTGTTTTATGTGTCTGGATTTTAATGTTTTACCACTGCTGTGAAGTTACCTGAGTGTACACTGTACAAAGGAGGGGGAAGGGAGAGGTGGTGGAAAGGATAGAGGGGGAGAGGAAAAGAGACAGACCAGGGTGGAAACAGGCAAGTAGAGAGGGTCAAGTTGGTCCAGAGCTCTGGCTAGGGACTGGAGAGGCGAGAGAAGGAGACTTGAATGAGTTTGGGCAAGAGAGTGAGCAGAGCCAGTCAGAAGAACCAGTGGGAAAGGTGGAAGCTCAAAAGAGATTGGGGAGAAAGATACGGTCGAGACACTCTGGAGAACTGGCAAGGAAGCAGAGTGGAGGAAGGGACAGAAGCCCAAACATGTTTGGGCAAGGAAGCTCGGCTAGACTACGGATGAAACAGCTTTGCTCTCTGGGCAGAGGACTGCTGATCAGCTCTCTGACTGCGGAGCAAACTTCAGAGGTGGAATTTTGCAAATGAAGGAAGGTTGCTGGGAACTAGGAAGTGTGACCTGAGAAGGTGGCCATCCTGGGTCACCAGGGGGCCACCACGGAGGAAAGGAGAGACAGTTTGGTGTTTTGTGGATCTAGGCTACCAGAGGCAATGGAGGGAAACGTGTGGTTAGAGTCACTGGCACCGGGACACTCAATTTTTCCCTTGGCTGGGAAAAATTGGCTAAAATTCACTCTAGTTCAATTGGTAAAGACTTGACTCAAGTCCGAAAGGCTGTGGCTTGCACTCTCATGAGAAAGTAATGAGGGGAGCCAGTCTCCTTCAATACTCCATTGATGTCAAATGTAGTGGACTAGGTTTCTCATGGGCTGCAATTTCTGGGCTGATCTTTGGATCAGCGGTCCAAAGTTGATACATTAAGTGTATGTAGTCACACAGACACAGACACAGGATGGGAATAGAAAATAGAAAACTCCCAAGGCAGAGGAAGGATGGTGTTTTCCTATACTTAACTGTCCAATGTGGTGGGAAGTCTCAGGAGTACTTAAAAGTGGCCATGTGGGAAATCTATTTTGAGTTGTCAGGGAGCCCAGTGCAGACCCCGGTGTGTGTGTGTATAGAATGCAGTGACCATTCTTCCTTCCTTCTTTGACTCCTTAGGCAATTCCTGCTTCAGCAATAAACACTGTTCCTTTCCTGGACTCCTGCTCTCTATAGGGGTGCCAAGGGAGTGTTCAGCAGTTCAGTTTCTGGACCCTGTAACACATACGTTAGCAACGGTTTTAATGAATCCTACCCACAATTCCACCAGTTCAGCTAGTCATGTATCAGTTTGAAGCAGTCCATAACTTAATAATCCATAATGTAGGTAAGAAAATCATTCCAATGGCATATGAGGATGGTAAGTAGATTAGCTGGCTTCAAAAAGAGAGGAGTGTCAATATTGGGCTGTTATTGATTTGATTTGATTTGATTTGATTTGTATACCGCCCTTCCAAAATGGCTCAGGGCGGGTTACAATTAAAAGAAAACCATTAAAATCAGTTAGCAATTAAAACAAAAATTATAAAACAGTATAAAACAATTAACAATTAAAACACTATACAACAGTAATTAAACAATCACAGCAATTAAAAAACCCTGAAAAACAGGTTACAACATTAAAACCAGTTACAACTATTTAAAAACCCTGGAAGGCCAGGCCAAACAGATAGGTTTTAAGGGCTAGGATAGGTTTTAATTATGATATCTATATGTAAGTTCAGGAATCAAAGGTACCACTTAATATCAGGTGCTGGAGAGTAACAGCCGAGAGGACTGTCTATGCCCTGCTTGTGGGGTTTCCCAGAGGTATTTGGTGGGTCACTAGGAAAACAGGATGATAGACTAGAAAGGCTTTTGATCTGATTCAGTAGGGCTCCTCTTAAGCAGAGAAAATGCACCCATCTTCGTAAGGATCAGGCTTTGATGCCCAATAGTATTGCTGAAGAACTTATAGTTGTGTGACAAAAGCTGCAAACTTTTGTGCATGGTTTGACATATCCACAACCAGTTCCGCTCATGACAATGCAAGTGCCCCACAGACTGCAACAGACTTGTGTTCTAAAATTGGACATAAAATTATTGTGCTTAGCGCACTCACCTGATGAGTGAGGATTCCTGAGAAAAAATTCTTTATTTAGTATATTTTTATACCACCCTCTACAAAAAAGTCCCTGGATGGTTAAGAATTTCCATAAATTCTTATTAATTTATGGAATTCTCTGCCATCTGATGGCTACCAGCTTGGATGGCTTTAAGTGAGGCTTAAGCAAATTCATGGAACACAGTTCTATCAATGGCTACTAGCCATTGATGGTTATCTGCTGTCTCCATGTTCAGAGGCAGGATGCCTCCAAATACCAGTTGCATGGAAGCAGTGGCAGAAGAGGGGGCAGGGGTGTGGCTATAATTGAGCGGATGGGTTCAAAGAACTCAGGGCCCCCAACTCCAGAGGACCCCTCAGCTCCACCTCCAGAGGTGCTCTGATCCCTGGACTTTGGGGCTGAAGTTCTGGGTCTCCACAGCCCCTGGGGGCTCCCAAATCCTCTTTAGTAGTGCCACTGCGCAGTGGTGGAGTGGTAAAACTGCTGCCCTGTAACCAGAAGGTTACAAGTTCGATCCTGACCAGGGGCTCAAGGTTGACTCAGCCTTCCATCCTTCCGAGGTCGGTAAAATGAGTACCCAGAATGTTGGGGGCAATATGCTAAAATCATTGTAAACCGCTTAGAGAGCTCTGGCTATAGAGTGGTATATAAATGTAAGTGCTATTGCTATTGCTAAGTGCTATTGCTAGTAGTAGTAGCAGTAGTAGTATGTTTATTGCGGTCACAGACCAGATAAACAAACAATAACAATTAATAACATTAATAAGAAAATTCAAAATTTCAAAAGTTTACAAAATCACAAACTGTTCAAATTACTAATACAGTCTCTATGAAGCTTCGACGCCACAAAACAGAATTGCCACATTATCTGAAATTACAGGTTTAAAATTGGCCAGCATAATTTCCAAATAAAATTGGTCTGTGTGACCAGGATAAGTGGCTAAAATAGGAGCAATAAATTTGGTGTGAGCATCCTTATAAAACTGGCAATAAAGAATAACATGGGTGATAGACTCTATATCCCCTGAGCCGCAGGGGCAACAGCGCTGATCATAAGGAAGTCGTTTGAATTTACCATCAAGTACTGCCAAAGGGAGAACGTTCAATCGCGTGAGGGTCAGAAATCTCCTAAATTTTGGTGCAAAGATCTGGTCTAAATATTCAGCCAGTTTATAGTTAAAAGTTTGAGAACCTAAGTAAATTCCCTTGGGTAACCGTGCAGACTCATCCTGCAAATCTATACATCAGAGCCGTTGCTTCACAAAGCAAAGTGCCTGCTCTAATCCTCGCCCAATAAGATCTTCCTGAGACGTGCCCAAGTGATGCAATTTTAATTTCAGAGCTGATTTCCATTTGGAAATGAAACTGTCTGATAACACTAAAGGGGCAAGACTAGCCAGAAAGAAGACCAGGCTTAACCAAAATTTAATTATGCAAAACCATACTTTTGCTTTCAAAGTGGTGACCCCTGCTTCCCTACGAAGGACAGCATTTGCTGTACCCCTGGGTATCCTCTTTAGTCTGTCCCAGGGTGTGTGGTCACCAGCTGAGCATGGTGATGCTTAATTTGCAGGGGAGGGGGGCCTCCAAAGGCCTTTAGATCCAGGCTCCAAAACTCCCTAGGTGCAGTTCTGTCCACCTCTCCCTATTTTCTCCATTATCTCCCTCACTTGGAAGGGTCACCAGGGAGAGGGGTGAACACAGGCCCCCTTTCCCCTTGCTACACCCCTGAGAGGCGACATGCCTTTATCTGGTGGTGTGACTTCCCAAGGTATCTGGTGAGCCACTGTGTGAAATTGGGTGCAGGACTAGCTAAGCCTGATCTAACAAGGCTTATCTTATTGATTGACACATTAGCCTTCTTCAGACATTATTTAAAACACTGCCGTAATCATATACAGAGCCAAAAGCAGGTCCAGAAGTACCACCCTAGCATGTCACTCACTCCATGCACTCCACTTCTCATGGTTATGGCAGTGTTCATCTGAAGAGGTAAATGCTGTAACCATTACAGTGGGTGTTGCCATGACTGGGAAGCAGGAAATGCCCAGCATCATGATTATGGCATCCGCCTCTTCAGGCAAATGCTGCTGTTACCATGAGTAGCATGGTAAGCAGAGTGAGTGATACACTGGGGCAGGACTTCCAGGCCCACTTTCAGTGCTATACATGATTACATTGGCATTTTAAATAACTTCCAGCAAAGGCTAAATACGTGACAGAGTTATTTTCTCTTTTATCAACTTTTCCCCCCTCCAGAAATTCTGGAGATAAAAGATGGCTTTAATAACCCTACACAAATGTATTTACAGTTTCCATTCCTCACAAATAACTGGTTATGATTTATTGTAGGCTCAGAACACTGAAGTCATACTTGCTAACAGCCCGGCTATATTTCATACTGAAATTTGCATACACTACACAGATGCATTTCAGATTGCTGGAAGCAGCATGGACACATTTTGCTGAAGCAACAAGGTCAGTATGGTTCATTTTTCTATCTTTTGCTAAAAGGAAATACTGACTCCCTTTGGATAGTACAATTTCCCCCCTCTATGACAGTTTCTGACAGTCAAACTATGAAAATGTAAACTGTGACATGGTTATGGAATTCTCTCTCTCTCTCTCTCTCTCTCTCCCCCCACCCCACCACCATGCAATATATATATGGCATAAGGACCAGGAAATACTATGGCAAAGGAGCAATCCACAGGCCAAGTTCAGTGTTAATAGCTGTCACTTTTAATGGAGGCTAGAGTTCAGTACCACACAAGGAGGCTATTCCCACTAGGGGTGTGCATGGAACCGCCAACTGCGGTCCGGCACTGGGGTGGGGGGTACCTTTAAGAGCGGCGGGAGCGTTTACTTACCCCTCCTGCCGCTTTCCTGATCTTTTGCCATAATCCTATGTGTAATTGGGGCGGCAGGATACCTCCCTGCTGCCCCTTCTCCGATGTTCCTGGGAAAACTCCCAGCAGTCCTTTGCGCGGCGCATGCGGTGCACGCACTCCACGCAAAGGACTGCTGGGAGTTTTCCCAGCAACGTCGGGGAAGGGGCGGCAGGGAGGTATCCTGCCGCCCCAATTACACATAGGATTACGGCGAAAGATCGGGAAAGTGGCGGGAGGGGTAAGCAAATCCTCCTGCCGCTCTTAAAGGTACCCCCCCACCCGAACCGACCGCCCAGGTCCGGACCGGTCCGGGCCCATCCCTAATTCCCACGATCACTGGAAAGCGGGCTAAGGGAGCTTAGCCCACTTTCCAGGTATCGTGGGAACCACCAGGCGAGCCCAGTGCTCCCAAGGCGGCTAGCTTGCCTAATTCCCCCTCCCCTTCAATGAGGTTAACAGAGCAAGCATTCCGTTAGCCTCATTTGGTTGCTCGTGTGTCACTGCGGAGTGTGGGGACACACAAGTAGACCCCCAACTGGGAGGCTGCAAGCAGCCTCCTGAGCTCGCGGGTCTCTCCAGGATGCCCTGCATGCTTGCGTGGGGCATCCTGGAACTTCCGGGGACCACATGGTCCCCAATCCCCACAGCCCCCACCGGCTCCATGATAGAGCTGACAGCCGTGTGCACCCAGCTACAAGCGGCTGCTCATCTGCAGGGAGAGCGGGCTGAGCTTGTTCTCCCCACAAGCCTGACAGAAGCTCTTCTCATGGATCGTGAGAAGATCTTCAAGCTCTCTTAAGGTAAGGAATTTGCTTCAGACCTTTCCCAACACCCTCCTGTGCTTTTCTCTTGTTTACCCTTGAGCAAGAGGTGTTGCTTCACAAGCCCACCAGTGGTTGACATTCTAGGTTCTTTCTCTCACCTCCTCTCTATTATGGCTCTTCATTCTGAGGGAAGACTCTCTATTCTCCTCCCTAGGTTGCTAAAGACCCACCCCACCTCCTTCTAAAGGTTTAGGCCTGTGGGAAAATGATGATGTAATGGATGGTAGAATGTTATTTATTCAGGAAAGGGTTAATGCAAATTCTAAGTGGCTTGTGGAACCCCTGCTGGGAAATATGACAATTAAAAACCAGAGTGGGATGAAAAGATTTGAGTTGAAGTGTGAACCTCATAGTGGGGAGGATGGAGGGTGTATGAGGTGGCTAGAATCTCCCAGCTTCCCTGACCGTGCCAGATGAAGAACAGCCATCTCGCTTCTACCTGAAGCATTCCTGCCTGGCTGAGGGAGTTTGTTTTTGCAGCCCCGGTCCTTCTGAAGAGCAGCTTGCTTGCAGCTTGGTTTGCTTTCTTATTCCACCTGTGCCTTTTACCTGATTGCTGACCACCTGTCCCTGAAGACTAGAAAGCTCTAGTGAGAGGGAGATTTCTGGAGCCCTGGGGAGTATAAAGGAAGAAAGCACACCAGAGATGTAGCTGATGGACTGCCGGTAGGCGGCCACCAAAGCTGGCCGCCAAAGGGGTTCGGCCTTTGGTGTGGGACTGTGGTCTGTGGGGGGGTTATATCAGGGTGGGGTTGGAGGCCTGGGTTAAAGTTTGTTAGTCCTCCTTTTAGTGGGTTGTGCCAGGCTTTTTTCTGCCATGTGTTTGGGCTATCTTGGGAAGGGAGATGCGGAGGGTGTGTCGGGTAGCTCTGGGGCAGCTATTACTGTTGTGGTGGGGAATAGAAGAATTGGCATTGCCAGAGCAGCTGGCTGTTACAGGGGAAGGGAAACTAGTAATTTAGTAACTGTTTCCACTTCCAGCTGCCCTGCCAGCTCTCAGGCCTCAAGGAGCAGTTCCAGCTACCCACAGAACCTAGCCTTGTTCCTTTTCAATGCCAGGGGAAGTGGGTGGGCTGGTGGTTGGAGTGGCTGTGGTCCATAAGAATACCATCTCCCTTACCAAGGCCCCTGTGAGTCAATTGAATTATATTTAGTGTATTGAGAGGATATTGAGTATATTGAGATAGAGCTGGTCTTGTGGTAGCAAGCATTACTTGTCCCCTTAGCTAAGCAGGGTCTGCCCTGGTTGCATATGAAAGGGAGACTAGAAGTATGAGCACTGTAAGATATTCCCCTCAGGGGATGGAGCCGCTCTGGGAAGAGCAAAAGGTTCCAAGTTCCCTCCCTGGCTTCTCCAAGATAGGGCTGAGAGAGATTGCTGCTTTCAACCTTGGAGACGCTGCTGCCAGCCTGTGAAGACAATACTGAGCTAGATAGACCAATGGTCTGATTCGGTATATGGCAGCTTCCTATGTTCCTGTGTACATTTTTGAGGCTGGAAAGTAGGGATAGATTAGGGATTTTGTTGGTGTACTGTCCACCCCGCTGCCTAACCCAACTCCCTAACTGAGCTGACAGAGTTGGTCTCAGAACTGGTGTAGGAGTCACCCAGACATTTAGTGCTAGGGGGCTTCAATATCCACTTTGAGGCTGAAATGTCTGGTGTGGCTCAGGAGTTCATAGCGGCCATGACAACCGTGGGCCTATCCCAATTAGTTTCAGGACCAACTCATATTGCTGGTCACACACTTGATTAGGTCTTTTGTTCGGATCAGGGGGGTGTTCCGTGGGTGGGGATTCCTGTGGTTTCCCCATTGTCATGCATGGACCACCACATGGTTAAGGTTGGTTTCATGGCCACAACCCAGCCCTGCAGGGGTGGTGGACCTATTAAAATGGTCCTCCCAAGAAGGCTGTTGGATCCAGTAGGATCCCAAAAAGCCTTGGAGGGTTTCAGTGTTGCTGCTACAAGTGATTCTGTTGATGCCCTGGTGGAAACCTGGAATAGGGAACCCTCCAGGGCAGTAGACACAATCACTCCTAAGTGTCCCTTCTGACTTGCTTTAAAAGTGGCCCCTTGGTATACAGAGGAGCTGCAGGGTCTGAAGCAGCAAGGTAGGTGACTGGAAAACAAGAGGGGGAGAATTCAGCTCAAATTTGACAGGACACAGCAGAGAGCCCATTTGAAGGTTTATGCAGAAGCCAAAAAAACCCAAACCCCAACAACAATTCTGGTCTGTGTGCATTGCTTCTGCAGGTTCACATTCAGCAGAGTTATCCTAGGTTGTGAGGAGTGAGTCAGGTTCCTTCCAGTTCAAACCAGTCCCCGGAGACTGTGTTCTGTTGTAATGCTTTTAATAGGTTCTTTGTGGACAAAATCTCCTGTATTCAGGCCGACTTTGGCCCGACTGTTTTTCGGGCTGACTGTTTTTGCAGAGTCTATTAGGGAGGTGTTCAGCAATCCCCCTTGCAGTATTAGATTGGAACAGTTTCAATCTGTGATGCCTGAGGACATGGACAAGTTGCTTGGGGCGGTATGCCCTACCACTTGCTCTCTGGAACCTTGCCCAACTTGGCTGCTTCTATTTAGCAGGGAGACTCCTGGAGGAGTCCTAGTTAATATCATTAACTCATCGCTGAGGGAGGGTAGGATGCCTCCTTGTTTGAAGGAGGCAATGTGTGCGTGCATGCAACATGTGCATGCGTGACGTGCACACGTGTGTGACGTGTGCACCTGCACCAGGCACTTCCAGTCCAACATGCACCAGGGCAGCAAGAAGGTATGCTCCCGCCCCACGGGACTATTTTTTAAGACAGAGGCAGTGGGGGAAACGCAGTGTCTGGGGGGTTGAGTACCCTTCCTGCTCCTTAAAGGTAACCCCCCACCATCTAACTGGCCGAACCGCTGGTCCTTTGATCCGGTTTGGAGGTCTATAACAGGGCCACTGAACCGGTTTGTGCACATCCCTAGTAGCAGCCACTCCCCATCCTGATAACCTGATAATCTGCCACCTGAGGCAGATGCCCCAGTTCACCTCATTACGCCTGGGAATAGAGAACATGTGACAGACATTTTGGGTCTGTATCTATGAATGAGGAGGATGGACTTGAGGAAACTTTTGAACTCTTTTGATACCAGGGGTGTGGGTAGGGGAGAGGAGACATTGTTTGACCCTCTCTCCAGTGGCCCCTTGGAGTAAGGGAGTTAATGAAGAAAATAGGGAGGGGCAGAGCTGAGGGGCCCTCAGGAGCTGGGGGGCCTGGGTTCTTTGAAACTATCTGCTCAATCATAGCTACATCCCCGCTTGATACTCTGCATGGCCTGAATGCAGATTTAATCCAGGAGGAGCAATTCTTGAATTTCTCTTTGCAGCATAACATAAGACACTTGTTAATATGCTTAGTTCATCATTGCCATATACATCCATATTTCCTTACATACGTATATTTCCATCTTTACATAGGAACTTGGGAAGCTCTCTTATACCAAGTCAGACCATTGTCTCTACTTCTGCTGTCTGCACAGACTGGCAGTGGCTTCTCCAAGGTTGCAGGCAGGAGTTTCTCTCAGCCCTATCTTGAAGATGCTAGGGAGGACACTTGGAACCTTCTGTATGCAAGCATACAGATGCTCTTTGCAGAATGGCCCCATCCCCTAAGGGGAATATCTTGCTGTGCTCAGACATGTGCTGTAGGCTCCCATTCAAATGAAAGCCAGGGAGGAGCCTGCTTAGCAAATTGGACAATTAATGCTTGCTACTACAAGACCACCTCTCCTCCTTTTAGAGCACAATTCATTTCCTATCAATATTTCCCTATTTCTAAACATTACTATATGTTATAATATAATCGTATACATACTTTAAATAAGGGTCATTTAATACAGTAGTATTTACTTCTGAGTGGGTGGTTTTCTGAAAACCTGAAGGTTTAAGTTTGAGTCTCACATGAGATGCTGTGTCAAAATGGAGTGAACTAATCCTGTGAAACAGAGTCCGAAACTCTGGAAGTTTTAATGGACTTGGATTTAGGGGTGTGCACAGAACCACTCCGGGTGATGTGGTTTGAATTAGAACTGAATTTGAACCAAACCACCAGTCCATGAACCAGTTTGTTAGAACCCGCCAGCAGTTCGGTTCACGTGCTCACATGAACGGTTTGGTTCATGTGCTCACATGTGGACCAGTTTGGGGTGCATCTGAAGCGGAATCTGGTAAGAATTACCCTTTACTAGCATTGGGGAACCCTAGCAAGTGAAATGGGATTGAAAAGAGTAGGAGGGAGGTCACTTTATGTGCAGTGGAGGCTCCTTGGTGTTGACAGCAGCAGCAGGCCAGTAGTGGCTCCCCTAGGCCCTGCCAGCATTCCCCTGCCAGTGTGGGCCAGCTGGTTTGGACCTCCATGCAAGTGGGGAAGTCTGAACTGGTCCCAACCAGCCTGTGCTGCCGCCACTGTGGAGCCACTTTTCAAGCATCTTGAACTGGTTGAAGCTGGCTGAATCAGTTCGATCTGAATCGGGCCCATTTCTACACCAAGTACTTAGGCCAAACTAGATAAAACCTGCACTTTTGCTTTGGGTAGCCCCTGAATCTGATCAGGAGAGTGGTGCTGGGAGAGGGAGTGTTTAACCCTTTCCTCCCTCGACTGTTTTCCTGATCTGAATTGCACACTGCAGCTGCTACTTTGCCGAATGGGAGAAAACATAGTCCCCACCAGTCTCCCCATATAAATGAACCTGTATATGTGCATGCATGCACACATGAATACAAGACATTTTTATTGCATTTAATAAGCCTATATACATTTAGACTATATAAAGGTATTTAAAAGATCCATTTTCTTGTGCCACACATGTGCTCTCATATTCTGACGGGGGGGGGGGAGACCCACATGCCTTTCAGCTACGTAATTTCCGACTTAAACATTTTAAAGGCTTGTCTGAATGACAAGGGGTGCTATATTTAGCAGGGGTGCTATATTTGTTTTTTTTTTAAAAGCCTGTTAGTAACGTTTAGGGTAAATATAGAAAATGCACAAGACATTTACAAAAACAAGTCCCTTGTGACTCCTAGCCGTCTTGGATGTCTCATGCCTCTCCCTCCTGTATTTACCAGCACCCTGAGAAAGAAATGATCTAATGCCCAGAAGGCCTTTATATAATACATTAAACTGTTTTGCTTCCATTCAGAAAGTTTCAAGTGAATGCAAATCTTGCCTTTACTCTCCCTTAACTTCAATGAAAAGCCTACTGACATTGGATATACTAGTGAGTTAATCACAGTGTGGCAGCTGAGGAGTGGATGACCCAATGTCAGAGTCTTAATATGCAAAATATACCATTCCTTTTCAAATGGGAACCTGATTCCTTTTGTCCTGTGGTCCATTAGAGAGCTGAAGTCATGAAATGGCTACGAGGAAGACTAATACTAACAGGGATGTTTATTTAATTAGTAACATGGGTAAAATCCTTCTAATGCAGCTGATCAGAGGTCATTCTAAAAGGTCTTTACCAGAGCATTGTCAGACTTCAGTGTCTGAGGCTTAATAATAATCTCTAGACTTCAATTTCCTACTAATAAAGGGTAATATAATGTAGTGTAAGCCCTCTTATTTGTTCAGATTGCCTTAACCACTGAAGAGCTAATATGCAACAACTGAACAAACACTGGCCACACAGACTTCATATTTAGCAGCACACATGACCTCTGATGAAAGAAATCATCCATCAGGACCCAAATCAAAGGTGGGGAGCATTTAAAAATTGCACACAAGCACATGCATGCACACACACATTCTGAGACAGAAATAACACAAAGTGTTCTCTTCAAAGGATCATATAAATCTTTTCAGCACAATGAGTGTAGAAAATACAATTTCTAGGAAAGTTCTACTGATTTACTTTGGGGCAAACTGGGCCCATCTATACAAATGTGATATAATGGAGACAGTTAAAGCGGGGCTTCTCAGTACTTTGCATTTCATAGGATGTCATTGAGCTCAGTTTCAGTATGGCTCGTTTTTTCCCTATGAACCTCCTGCAAATGTTGGCCTACAGTAGACACCATTCCTGTCTACTGACCACTGTGGGTGGGAATAATGGGAGTTGCAGTCCAGCAATAGGGGTGTGCACTGACCATTTGATGCAGTTCAGTCCAAATTTCCCCAAACTGTGGGTATGCGAACTGGTTTGTTAGAACTGATCAGCTGGGAAGGTTGGTTCGAAGAACCAGCTTGAACTAGTTTGCAACAGTTCACGATCAAACCGCTCGAACCAACCCCGTTTGTGGCGGTCTGGTTCACGATCGTACTGGTTCTACACATCCCTATCCAACAACAGCTGAAGGGTCACAATTTGAGACCCATGGTTAGAGTATTAGAACATAAGACAAGCCCTGCTAGATCAGAACTAGTTGTATCCTATTTCTCACACTGGTCAGCCAGATACTTCTGGGAGTGACCAGTAGGGCTTGGACATTAGCCCTCCTGCAATATTTGTTCACTAGCAACTGGTAGCTCCTGTTCCATTTAGCTATCACTGTTAGAACTATAATCTGTTAAATCCCCTTTAAAGTTATCTAAGCCTTCTGATGTGATTTACAATTGAATTTGCTTCTCAATTGGTTTTTTTTAAAAAACTGAATTCAATTGAATATTTAGTTCTATCATTTTCAAATCCTGATCCCAAAATGTTGATGGTCCTTTTGACATGCACCATGTTTCTGAGAAATCTGCTCAGAAGTCATGCTTAGCTTTGTGAGCTTAATACATTCTCATGGTCAGGGGCGTAGCAAGGTTGGCGTGGGCCCAGAGACAAGTTTTTAAAATGCGCCCCCCCCCCGCCAAAGCTCAGCTCATGAAGTAAAGAAATCTTAAATGAGGCTGAATAGTGGTAACAAAAAGCATACCTATGGGTCAGAATAAAACATCATCCTAAATTATTTTTTTAAAGGTTTTATAAATTGTGGACGATGCAAGTCATTTAATGGTACTAGAGAAAGACATGCTGTTCTGGTAGCTCCAGGTCTTAACATTCACATCAATTTTGGAGGATGAATACAACTGAAGGAAGCCCGGGCGGGTGTGTGGCTGGGGGAGTCAGTCATGTGACTTGCCTATGGGCCCCCCCAAGGCAGAGGGCCCCCAGACAACTGTCTACCCTGGCCCGATTATAGTTACGCCCCTGCTCATGGTACCTACATTCTTGCAATATTTCCACTATACCCACTACGTTCTCACATGATTTGTCTTTTATGTAAAAAGCATCTATATTTCCTCAAGAGCTGAATAATTTGCATGTGTACACTATTCTAACCTTTAAAAGTGAAATGTGCATGAGCAAGAATGTTTTTCCAGTCATCATCATCATTGTCGTCGTCATCATATCATTATATGGAGCAGGGAGGAGAGCTGGTCATGTGGTAACAAGCATGAATTGTCCCCTTTGCTAAGCAGAATCCACCCTGGTTTGCATTTGAATGGGAGACTACATGTGTGAGCACTGTCAGATATTCCCCTCAGAGGATGGGGCCGCTCTGGGAAGAAGGTTCCAAGTTTCTCCCTGGCATCTCCAAGATAGGGCTGAGAGAGACTCCTGCCTGCAACCCTGGAGAAGCCACTACCAATCTGTGTAGACAATATTGAGCTAGATGGACCAATGGTCTGACTCAGTAGAAGGCAGCTTCCTATGTTTCCTAACTAGAAGCAGAACATGCATGGAAGTGTATAATAATTGAATGTATGAACCAATGTGCAACCAGAATCTGCCAAAATAATAATGGGAAACAACTTTGCATTTGTTGAAAAATGAATTGGCACTGGAAAATGGAAATTCTCCAAGGAGAATGTCTGTTTCTGTTTCTGATTTTTATGTTTCTTGTTCTACAGTGAACATGCATTTGTTTGTGTGAAAATATATAAATAGGAAACTGAAGCTGAAATATGTGGGAGTGTCTGTCTCTTTCTGTTTTTGTTCCTCTAAAATGTTTTACATTTTACATTCAACAGTAAGTGTTACAAAACAAAGACTAAGATAACCTGTAGTTAACAAGAAAATACTAATGAAAAATAGTATTTGTGAACAAAAAAAAAACTGATTTCAGAGAAAGACTATGTTGAACTCTGTCTCAAGTGAGTATGCTACATTAGATCATGTTTTTAAACAGTTTACATCAAAATTGTTTCTCTAAAATTAATTGTGGTTCAACTGTTCAAGCCTAATAGTCTCCAAGGAAAAACTACCAAGCATCCTTTTCCTAGTGCATTACTGGCAAAAAAAGAAAGAAAAAGAAAAAGAAATGGCCACATCTTGTAACTATAGTCCATGGTCTCTTTTCCCCCATTAACACGCCAGGAAAAGGATGCAACCTCATTATGTTCATTTCCTGGTTCATTATAGGGTGATACCTGGCAAGGGAAGTTGGGGATAAGAAATGATGTAGCAGAGTAGACCATTGGCTGCAATTACGGTGCAGCCACATTTGGAGTACTGCGCACAGTTCTGGTCACCTACAAGGACATTGTAGGACTGGAAAGGTGCAGAAGAGGGCAACTAAGATGATCAGGGGCCTAGAGTCAGAGGCACTCTTGCACTTGGACCTTGGGGCTGAAGTACAGGGCCTCCGTAGTCCCTGGGGGGCCAAATCCTCTTTAGTCTGTCCCAGGTGGTATGGTTGCCTGGCAGAGCATGATGATGCTTAATTTGCAGGGTGGGGACTAGGCCTTTAGGTCCAGGCTCCAAACTTACTTAGGTGTACCTCTGCCTAGAGTACTTTCCTTACAAGGCAAGGCTACAACACCTGGGGCTTTTTAGTTTAGAAAATGATGACTGAGGGGAGACATGATAGAAGTCTATAGTATCATGTATAGTGTGGAGAAAGTTGATAGAAAGAAAATTTTCTCCCTCTTGTATGACATTAGAACTTATGAAACTGATAGCCAAGAAATTCCGGATCGACAAAAGGAAGTACTTTTTCCACAGCAACCTATGGAATTATCTGCCACAAGATGTGGTGTCAGCCAACAGCCTAGATGGCTTTAAGAGGGGTTTAGATAAATTCATGGAGGACAGGTCTATCAATGGCTACTAGTCTGAGGGCTATAGGCCACCTCCAACCTCAGAGGCAAGATGTCTCTAAATACCAGTTGCAGGGGAGTAACAGTAGGAGAGAGGGCATGCCCTCAGCTCTTGCCTGTGAGCTTCTCAGAGGCATCTGGTGGACCACTGTGTGGAAGAGGATACTGGACTAGATAGGCCTTGGGTGTGAACCCTTTTCTTATGTTCTTTTGCCTGGAAGGCAGCTAATTTCTGCAGATAATCCAGCTCTTCATTGAAAGCTAAGCCTCTTCACCCTCATCCCAAAGCATCGAGCCAATGCAGATTATAAACTCAATGCAGTTCAGATCATCTCTTGTATCATGTGTATGATGCAAGAATGGTCTAATTTTATCAGGATTAGGTTGATAATTCAGCCAATACAAATAATTATCCCAACTCTGTACGGTGTATAGATCACTCTGTGTAGTGAGACATTTGCACATATTCACAATATTTAAAGACCCTTTGGTATAGTAGCTGAGATTCTGTATGTGCACTTGTCAATATGTTGTCAATTGTCAGTTTTGAAGATGTGTCTATCTTCAGGAGATTTTCCAAAAATGCTTTTATCATTTGATTTCCCTCAAACCAAATCATGCCCATGGATTTTATGGGATTGCCAGCTTTATTATCTGATGACTTTGGGAAATGACTACAATCTCCTGTTAGATACAGGCAGCATTCTCCACTTAATGGTTTACCTTTAGCTTCTGATTCTCTAGATACTTGTTTTAATGGCAGTTCCTTCAGTCTGGACAGACTAACATTCCAAGTCACTATTTTAATCCACTTAGTGAAGAGGAACTGGGGGTCAAGGAATCAATACAAAAGAGCTGAATTGTGCCCCATGAGACTTTTAAACTATGGAAATAAAAATCCAGGGGAAGAAGCAAACAATGTTTTAACACACTTCGAAGTGAAATTGATGAGAGTATTGTTCTTGCTTTTTGGTTTTAGTTGCTGAATTGAACTAAATAAAATAACACTGATAGTCTGGACAGGATATTGAAGATACTTTCCAATGCACTGCTTATCATAATATCTTATATTAGGCAGCACCAGAATAGTCGTAACACTTTTCAAAGAGGTAAGAACAAATAGTTGGACATAATCTGATGGCATTGGAAACAATCCAATTTAGATGTACTGAAGTTCAACTTGCGTACAGAATATTAAATGATCAACAACATATAAGGTTCTACCTTAAAAGTTACACTATTAGGAAGATTATATGATAAATGTGGCATTATTTATTTTAACATTGAAATACTTATTATTATTTTAATTTCATCCTCTCGTCATCCAAAGAACTCAGAGTCACGTTCATAAATCATCCCCATTTTTTTCCTCACAACAACCCTGTGATGAAGTTTCGGTGGGCTTGATGGCTGAGCAGGGCTTTGAATTTTGGACTCTCCAGTCTAAGTTCAACACTTTAAATACTGCACTACACTGGCTTAGACTTGCCCCTAACCACTCTCTTGTTTCCCGTTGGAATGACTTAAAAAACAATTCTTACTGCCATAGCTTCTGCAAAGTTTCTGATGGCTGGCTAGTGCCAGTTTCCATTCACCACTCATGATTGGCTCTTCCATTGAGATACAAATTTGATTGGAACAGTAGCACAGGGAGAGGGTGCTGGTCCCTTCCCCTGTGCTGCTTTCCCAATATAAATAATCCCACCCCACCCCGCAATTTGCTGTTAGCCCCACAGAGGAAGTATTTTCTCCCACAAGGCTATCAGTACATGTGGCACATTTTAGATAGGAAAATTCTGTGAAGAAAGACTGAAATGTACAAATGCACTGTGCCCCAGCTCCAGTCAAATTTGGAGTTCCCCTGCCATACACGCATGCACACATACACACACACACCAACTGTATTTTTTTTTAAGAGTCAATCATGGATCTCCACTGTAAGATGTAGTTGGCCCTATTAGGTTACAGATCATAGAAGAAAAAGTGATTGGATAATTCTATGAAACAGTCAGTAGTTCATTACAAAACCATGTTGATGTGACAGACATCAACATCACGTTGTGAAATTCTTGCCAGTACAACACATCTCTGATCCACTAATGTAGTATATCTCAAAACACCTGGGGAACACATGTTGGCCAGGTGAGGAGGCTGAACAGTATTTAAATGGCTAGATAAGTAAAGACAATTGTTCAAATTTATGATGGCTTTTTCTTCAAACCTGATACCCATATTCAGAAGTTCAAAAACCTCTGTAAATACCACACACACCCAAAGCCATCTCATTCTGGAGATCATTTGTGAGATTGCCTTTCACAATGATGCAATCTATCAGAAGGTATCAGGATGATTATACTCTTATGCTCTCCGTGTTTGTGTGTGTGTGTGTGTGTGTGTGTGTGTGTGTGTGTGTGTGTGTGTGTGTGTGACCTGCCAGGAATTGAAGAGGAGCTTTTGTTGAGTTGCCAGAAAAGCAAGAGACAAGCCTGTTTGCCCTTCCCCATCAGCCATTATTTTAAAACTATACATCCATGCCCTCTGCTGGGAAGACCTAAAGGGGAACTTGCAGCATTTTCAAGGTATATCACACAAGACCAGCAGGTCCTTTACCCTTCTGTCTACAGAAGTGGTCTGTATTCTTGGCACTGGTTGCCAAACACTTCTGTTTTCAACTGTGCTTCTGTTTCAATAAGTTTTATTTCTACTTTTCCATTGCTCTTCTAGGGACACTCTAACACTGATTTGCCTTTTCCTAGACTAGTGCTCCTCTATGATTGCATACTTGTTATTTGGTTTCGGAGCTAATCCTTCCAACTTGAGGCAAAGCATAGTCAGAGACCATGGTAGTTGACATGCATCTGAGCAAGGGTAGTAACAGCATCAAACTACTTGTTTCTTCTTTCAGTCTTTTTCAAAGAGAACAGGGCCTCACCCATGGACCAATTGAAAAATTGTAGCTTATCCTCTGAACTGTGCTGGGTTCAACCCATAGAGGGCTTCACCCATAGGTCCTGGCCATGTTTCAATTATTTTGTTTCAAATGTTGACAACCCTACTTCATGCAATCTGTACTATAGGAGTTCCCAGAATTTTGATCAGTAGCATAGTCTGACCCTGTAAAGGAGTCTGCATTTATTTACCTCCCACTCCTTTGTTTCTAGATCTGATATGGAAGTTCAGCCCCTTACCTCATGTTTAACCACCTCACTTTACTTGGGGGTAGCTTGGTAACTTAGCTGCCCTGCCTCAGAAAAGCAGAGATTAAATCAATGCCAAAGATATAAGAATGTTGAGAGGTCATCCATTTATGGAGAATAGTATTTAGACAATCAGATACAAACTGGATACTGATAAATTTATTAAACTACATCTTGCCAATATTTTTCTGCTGTTAGCATTTTAAGCATTTATCTTTTTGCCTACGATCCTCTGTCCTTCTCTCTTTGTCAAGTCTTCAAGTGGTTTCAATTTCTGTTTGATAGCATCTCCTGTTTTATTTCTTTCCAGTCTTCCAAAAGGGAAGTCTAGCAAGACTGAATCACCATCAATTCCATTGCCCTCAGACTGACCTCATTATTGATAAATTACTTCACTAGTTGGCAGGTGGAATTCCCCTCTAGAAGATAAATACTTGGCTTGTCATCTGAGAGTGATGCTACAGTCAGCAATGTCTGAATGAAAAAGAATCACAGCTCAATTTTACACAGCTCTAAACTACTCTTGATGTTCATCTCCTGCTTTCTCTAAGCCAGCATATTAGAATATATTGTAGTTCAGGGTTGCACAATGAAATCACCTGAGGGACACTTTTATATTTGTTATCAAGTAAAGACTTCTACATTGATATGTTGAGTGCCGAAGAGCATTGTTTATTACCAGGGGCATAACAAGGTTGAAGTGGGCCCTGGGACAAGAAGCAAAGATGGCCCCTGGGGCCCCCTGCCTTCTCCCCCCGCCCCATGTCTTTGCTAAAGAAGAACTACATGGACATGGTGAAAAATGAATCATTCTTGGCTTGCCCTTTTCCTAACTGCTCTGCAAATAATATCATACACTCTCCACATTCCAGTCAGTAGACAGCAGCTTGCCCTGAGTCAGGGAGGTGGGAGAGGAGAGTGAAGAGTAGGCTATTTGCCCGCCAGTGAGGTCTCCTCCTTCATAGGCCCAGGAACATTTGTCGTCATCCCCGCCCAGTGCCTTGTTCAATTGTAGCTACACCCCTCGTTATTACACATTTCATTTGCATTGTTAATCCATTCTCTGTTAACTCCTTTCTCTCAGCACCCCATAGCACATTTTTCTGTCTCTATACTAGCATAGGTCTAGAATGCTTCCTCTGTTAATCTTTCTTCCTTTTCACCATTCAATAGCACTCTCTCTCCACACCAAAACACATGTCTGTGCTAGCGATGTGCAAATAGTTTCAAATTTGAACCGGTTCGGTTCGAAGGTTCAGGCTTCGACCAAGCAGGGCATTCCTATGGCAATGCCAGTCCAAGTCTGAGCCAAACAGAGCCAGGTTCTGTTCAAACCTGTTCGAAAGGCTTGAGCCTCCATTTTCAGTGTTATCGTCGGCCATTTTCTGACACTGTGTCACTTGCTGTGATTCGCAGAGATACTACTTCCCTGATTGGCCAGAAGTGTCTGGCTCTCTGGTAGGCTCTGAAGTGCTGCCAGTCCTGCGGAACTGGCACCCTGTTGGGCCTGGGAGAGGGCAAGGGTGGGGGCTCCCAAAGGAGGGAGATTCAACTTCTACTTAAAGCTCAGCCTCTGGGCTTGGAATTCACTCTTTGCTGGAGAGAGAGAGAGAGAGAGAGAGAGAGAGAGAGAGAGCTAGCACTTTTTGCTTTCTGCTTTCTGTTGCTGCTTTTCTGACTGTGGTAGTTTGTGGTGCTGCCTCTCGTTGCTGGTGGTGAGGTCTGGTCTTTGTCCTGCCCTGCCCTAAGTGCCCTGCCCTGTCTGTTTTGGCTTTTGACCCCCCCCCCTTTCCAAAGTTATTTTTCCTGGCTGTGTGGCTGCTGTCCCTTTTGGATTCCTCCCCCCTGCAGTCTCAGTTGAGTTGTCTCCTCCTGCTTTAGCCCAGCACAAGCCACTGCTAGTTGGGGCACAGGCCTTTGGACCCTCTGGCCCAATTTTCTGGATGCCCAAACATCCCCTTTCCCCCCACCATGCCCCTTTTGCAGACTGTTCTTCCAGAAGTATTTTATTTCATTTTGTTCAGTGTTCCTCTTTTAATTTGTTTGAGTAGGTGGGTGAGTAGCTGGAAGACTGATCATATGCCCTCCCCGCTGCCCTGGCTGAGTGTGCTGCCAGCCTGCCAGTGGTTCGGGTTTCTTTTCCTGACCAGTATGTGGGGCAGAAGCCTCTTCAGGATGATGAGGACGGATGATTCCTTTCCCTTTCCCCCCTTTGTCTTTAGTTTCCATTAAATAGGGCCTCCTTGGTTGGGTTTGGGGCCAGTATTTTTTCCTGTGCTTTTCTTTGCAGGTTGTTTTGTTTTTGTGTTTTTGCAGGTTCCCCTTAGTCCCCCCCCCCCATTGTATTGTGTTGTTGTCGTGGGTGGGTGGGTAATTAAGGTTTTTAAATTTTTAGATCTCCCCCCCCCGTTTTTTAAAATATTTGTAAGACTATTTTTTTAAAGCCCCCAGGGATGTCTGAGTGCTGAGTGGTGAGCAAGGCTTGCAGCAGGGTGGTAGGCAGAGGTGGTAGGGGTGTACCAGCTGGTGTGGGAAGCCAGAGTTGGGGCAGAGAAGATGGCACAGGATCCCACAGGTCCCCATTGGCGAATTATTTTCCCCAGGCAAGGTGGGGTGTGTGAAGGCTCTCCTATCTGGAGAAGCCTGCTGCCGCTGAGCCAGGTCCAGGTCAGGATGCACTGCCAGTGCTGCCACCTCAAGGCAGAGTCTGGTATTGCGGGGGGCTCTCCTGCCAGGGAAGCTGCTTCCGTGGTGCGGGTGAAGGTCAGGGGCTTGATGTCTGGGAGTGCAGCCAGACTGTCCCTCTCTCTTGTGCTGCCTCCAGTGCTGCCTCTGGCTCCAGCGCTTCTCACACCACATTTCAGCTCAAGATGTACTCGGCTGCCAAACTGAGGAGTGGATAGGTGGGTTGCTACACCTCACCCGGGGCTTCATTGTGACAGACAATGGATCCAACATCACCACAGCTGTAGAGACAGTAATGGAGTGTGTGAACATCCTCTGCATGGCACACACACTCCACCTGGCTGTGAGAGATGTCCTTGGCATCCCTCACAGGCGAAGGTGTCCAGGGATCAGGGCCATCCCATGGTAGGTGCTGTTGCTTCCATGGCTGCATTTGTGGGCAAGTCCAGGTGCTTGCTCCATGAGCAGCAGCGTGACCATATCCTTCCTCACTATCTCATCCCCGCAGATGTAGATACCCAGTGGAGCTCCACCTTCCTTTTGTTCCAGCACCTGCTGGAGCAGGAGATGGCCCTAGATGACCTGGAGAGGAATGAGGCTTTGGGCATGTGCAGCCTCTCCAACTCTAAGTGGAAGCTCATGTCCGAGATGGTGTTGGCACTAGAACCTTTCTTGTATGCAACAAAGACTCTGTGTGCCAATGCCACTCCTCTGAGCCAGGCCATGCCCATGGCTCTCCTCCTGGAGAAGCTGATGGGTGAACTGAGGACCTCGTGTTGATGCATGTCTGTGTGTGGTAGTCTGGCCCCAACATGTGTCTGCAGCTTGTGTGGCTTCCAGCAAAGATGTGTCGACCTGCCCGTCTGAGGCAGGTTTTCCTTGTAGGCCCACTGCACACACAAAGAGAAAGGAGCAGAGAAAATATCAAATGCATTATTTTAATTTCTCATTCATTGTGGTTTGTTTTTGCCTCACCCTCTATCTTTGCAGTTTGCATGTCGGCTTGGTTTTGCTGCCTTATGCCATAGTGTGTGTCTTGCTAGGTGTTTGTTTGTGTCAGTAGCAGTAGCAGTTGATGTTTGGTTTGGTGGTTTTCTTAGTTTTGTAGATGTGCTGGGCTGGCCTGGCCGGCAGGTCTGTCTCTGTGATTTTGTTTGTTTATTTGTTTGCAGCTTGGTGTCTTCTTTGTTGGGTCACTGCCTGTTGGATTTAGGCCTGCTAGGGGTACAAAACCGGGGTGGGTGGTAGGCACCCATGAGTGCCAACTACCACAGGAACCACATGGCAACTCGAACAAGTTCTAAAAGGTTTTACATAGGGTATAATTGGAACTTGAACCAGCCCATTATTCCCGATACAGATTACCTAGGGGCACAAAAGCAGGGTGGGTGGTAGGCACCCATGGGT
The DNA here is from genome assembly GCF_027244095.1 of Hemicordylus capensis. Lineage (NCBI taxonomy): Eukaryota > Metazoa > Chordata > Lepidosauria > Squamata > Cordylidae > Hemicordylus > Hemicordylus capensis. The sequence goes on along the minus strand of NC_069659.1, from coordinate 61,160,881 downwards.
GCCTACCACCCACCAAATCACTATTGGGAAAATGCAAAAAAAGAAAAAGAAAAATCTACAGAAATTCATCAATAATCGCAGGAGTGTCCAATTGCTTTGGGGTTTGGTGGGTGGTAGGCACCCATCCATGGCTACCAGCCACCCTATTTTTGTGCCCCTAGGTGCTCTGCATATAATAATGGACCAGTTCAAGTCCCCATTATACCCTACATAGAACCTTTTAGAACCGGTTCAGGTTGGGTTCTAATTCAAACTGAACCGGGGGGGGGGTTCTAATTCAAACCCACCCTCCCTGGTTTGAATTGGGTTTGAATTCAAATCAAAGAGGCCAAGCTGGTTTTGTGTACACTCCTAGTCTTTGCCACCATTTTAGTGGTCTTTCTTTCTTTCTTTCTTTTTGTCACTCCACAGGTCTTTCTGCACCTCATCTCTCACATTAAACCCAGTGGCTGACATCCTGCCTAAATTACTCAACAGAAGGCCTATTGAAATGCATAGTACAAGTGAATCATGACTAGATTGCCGTGTGCACCATATTTCCATGTACCATATTACAATGTATGTATGTATGTATAAATAACTAAATTTCAGTGGAACTTCAAATGAATAATTTACGCAGGATGTAGGCCAGTGACAGGTGAGTTTACCTGGAGAGGGCTTTCCACATTCAGGAGTCACAAGCCCTATCTGAGCATCCCCGCCTGTCTCACCTCTGAAGGTGTGTAGGATCAATAAAGAATCTCTGAGGATGATATTTAGATCTAGGCAGGTTCATGTGGGAGAAGACAATTTCTGAGGTAGCTTGACCCAAAGCAATTTAAGACTTTAAAGGTATAAAGCAGCACTTTGTGCTATGGCCAGAAACAGACTGCGAACTACCACAGAGACTGATGAGATTTGTTCCTTTCGTCTGGTCACAGCTCTCTCTCTCTCTCTTCATGTGCGGTCCCTAGAATTGTGGACAATATTTTTGTGCCTGTTTCTATCCATTGTTTCAAGTCATCCATCCATCTATCCCTTCCTCCTCTTGATCTTTTTCTTGCTAGCTTTCGTTCTAGTGTTAGTTGTGGTATTTCATATTTTGCTCCTCTAAGGATATGTCCACAATACTCCAGTGTGTGTCTCTTGATTGTCTGTATAATTTGTTTATGTGTTTTGGTTTTTAAAAGTGCTTCTTCATTTGTTATTCTGATGGTCTATTTAATCTTGAGTATTCTTCTGAGACACCACATCTAAAAGGCTTCCAGTTTTTTATGTGCTTATTTCTTGATAGTCCAGATTTCACATCCATACGGGGAAGAGACAGCAATCTAGCAACAGTATTTTCCTCTCATATATTCAGGCAGTCTTCTAATGCAGCCCAGTGGAGTAAACCAAACAGTGGAGTAAACCAAATGGGATGTTAGAGCTAATCCCTTTCCTCTTCTGCCCTTTTTTCTAGTTCTCCATGTTGAGTTCTGCAGCAATAGCACACAACGCTTGCACTCTCCCAGCAGTTCAGACACGAAAGGATCCTTAGATGCAGCTGAGCCATACTGTAGTGGCTGGCCAATACATACAGGTTGGACAAACCAACCATTACAGGTTAGAGGTGGCCAACTCCACCATGTCCTCCTGAATTCTGGGAGAGAAGCAGCACTGTAGATGCAGCGACATAAGCATTATCTTTTCCTCTTCTAAATTTTGGGAGGACCTTAGAGGCTCTCACAAAGAGATGGGGAAAGGCCAGAAGCAACGGGCATTTGGAATTCACCTGGGGGTGTGTGTCTGTGTTCGCATATGCAAATTCTCAGGGTTGCAGCTGTATAGTGGAACTCATATTTTGCAGGTCCACTCTAATTCCTCCAGCAAGCTGTTGAGGCCTCCCTATGTATCCCTACAACTGTACCCAATTTGGTTCATATTGGTCCAGGCATTGCAAAGTTGATGGCGAACACACATGGAGACCCACACACATGCACGCACTCACGCACACACAATGCCAGGTAAACTCATAAGCTGGAAAGTAGGCTAAAAACTCTTTTATCCAGAAAATGCCTTGGAACTGCTGGAATCATAAGATGACCTCTAACATGAGAGAAAGGGGCTACACGTATTGGCTGTCAGCAGAAAATGGCATAAGGGTAATATATGCTGACGCTCCTGTGTAATGAGGGTAGTCATTACTATAAATAACGATGAAGGAGATGTTTGTACAACTCTCTTTCATGGAAAAACATTGAATTAGTTTATCTGAGAAGGTGTCTCACAGAATCATTTACTGGCTGAATGTGGCTGGAGAAGAAAATGTCAAGATTGCTAGCACCCCTACTTCTGAAGTTTCTTTCGGGGCATTTGCCATTACACTGAAGCCCCCTTAAGGATAGAGCAGCACTTATCCATGCAAGTGTCCCGCCAATCTTATTTACATTTGCTTGCTTTGTGTGCTAGTCCAAATGGTGCAGCATTAGCATGTCATCAGCATGTCTGCCCAGGCTAGAGCTGCCACATGGAAAAGAGGGCAGGTCTTTTGTACCTTTAAAAGATGTGCAGAAGATGGAATTTCAGCAGGTGCCGCTTCCCCCACCTGCATGACAAACTGCACCAGTTGAAATCCCCTCTTCTGTGCATCTCTTAAAGATATAGGAGATTTCCATATGGCAGACCTAGCCCAGACCACCGTATCCCTGGCATCTTCATGTTTCTGTGTATACATCAGTAACCATGATAAGATCATTTAAATGAAATGGGAACCATGTGGAACACTTACACCAGCATGCATCTGTGTGACTTGCATCACATTTAAATGATGAATCAGAGATATTTGAGAACTGGAGAATTTTGCAAGCCCATTGAAAGAGATGACCCCAAAAACCTCAGGTTATGTTCATATACTGCCCACCTTATGCTAACATTCTTAACAGTTATTTCTACTCCATGCCCATTTCACATTACAATAGCAGCATGGGAACTGCTTCCTTTTTGTCCATTCCTACATGGTGCCAGAACATCTGAATGGAGAGTCTGTGTGTGTGTGTGTGTGTGTGTCTGTGTGTGTGTGTGTGTGTGTGGCTCCTTCCCACAGGAATGTTTCCCCAAACTTAGTACTGTACCTCAGAACAACAACACAAAACAAACATTGCACCCCACCCTTAATAGCATATTAAAAGCTTTAAATGAATGCCAGAAAATAAACATATCATATTAAGATAAGCTGTGTAACAGAAAACCAGCTAATCTTCAAAAAGCTATCTGCACACACATGGCACACAAAAACTCTCATACTTCTATCTTAAACACACTAAGGAGAAACTTGAAGTAGGGATGCTTCTGAAAACATTATCTGATTTCTCCATGGATTTTGAAGTTCTGGATTACCTGGTGTTGTTTGTTGAGTGAAATCAGTGCATTAGAATTCCTCAGTTGCTCTGGATTTTTCTGTTTTGTTTTTAATTTCTAAAGGCTATACAGAATGCTGTGCTCTGTTGCCAGATTTGGCTTTTTTAAAGCCAAATTTTGGGTTATGGCCCATTTGACTCACAAGTATACCCCTGAGGTTCTGGCCACCCTGAATTATGTATATTTTGCTCCAGCATTGAGTTTTTTCATTGCTTTAATATATCTCCTGCATTTCCCCACTTCAGTTCCTTAATATATTTCCTTAATGCCCATCTACACTATTGAAGGACATGGGTGCACTGATAAAATAATGCAAGAGCAACTTTATGTGATTGTACAAAGAGCTGCATCAAGGTTATTTTTGTGCAGTGATTTACCAATGTGCTGGGGTGTGCACATATGTGTTGGTATAACACTGTACACAAAGGATTTTTATGCAGTCATACATATAATCACATCAATATTGGGGGTGGGGGAGGGTTGGCACTATTTTATCAATACATACACCACAAATGTAGAGCCCTACAGATGGCTTGCATTTTGTCATTTTTTTTCCATCCCCCCAAATCTGAAGAATAAAATTTACACTCTTGTAGGTCATACCAGTCATAGGGATGGGTTCTGCATTCCAGAGAAAATTCCAAGGTAGAAGTTTTGAAATTTCTCCAAAATGTAAATTCTCTCTGAATTGTAAGGTTTGGAGTGATTCCCCCAAGAAAAAAACTGACATTCTCATGAATTCAGTTCCTCCCAAGAAAAATTAAATTATCTTCTCCCAAGAAGAAATTCTAGATAATTGTCTCTGTTTCTCTGCATCTCACCTATAGTCCAAATAGGGGACCCACTTCTTTACCATACATGTGCATGGTGGTAGTGTCATTGATGAACTGTAACTATAGTCAATCAATGACCCTGTTATGGGTTCAAACCCAGAAACTGAAGACCAGTGTTCTAAGGAAGTAAAATGGCCTGGGAATGGGAGATTTCCAAGCCATTTTAGAAGGACCAGTTAAAAGTTTTCAGTGTGGATAAATCTGTTTTGTGTATTTTTTTCACATATTGGAAATGTCACTCCTGCTATTGATCCTCCTGCTATAATATTTTCTATACATGAAGCAGTCTATCTCCCTTCCTCCATCAGTCTTTCTGTTCTATTAAATCCTTTTTAAGATAAGATATTATGAGAACAATATTACTTTATAAAATATAGCAATGATTGTGCACATGGTGAACTTAACAATTTGCAAATTTAGGTTCTAAACAAGGATTGGAAAAGAAATGACATCTTTTTGGCCCAGCTGCATTGATTTCCAGCATGCATCCCGGCACAATTCAACATGCTAGTTTTAACCTTTAAAGACCTAGGTTACCTTAAGGACTGCCTTCTCTCCAGGGTTGTCCCTAGGGGGGTGCAGCTCTGGGGGCAAATCAGCATGTGGGAGGCCTGCATAATATTTCCCGCCACTGGGAGTCAAGGCGGGAACGTGGGCAGCCTCGCCCAGAGGAGAAGGCTGCTCTCCGCTCGCTGTCTCGTACACTGCTCACTGCCCCCCCTTCAGCTTGCTTTGTTCTGTCTGTTGGTGGGGTGCAGAATACTTGTCAGAGGAGGCACTTGCCCCCTCTGGAGATGCCCCTCTCCCCCACCCCCTGGACCTGAACAGCAAAGGGGAAAGGAGCAGCAGCTGGGGAACCCTAGATGATAAAAACCCACCAGGCTGTCGGATGGAAAGGGGAGCAGGGGGTGGGGGTGGACGGGGTCACCATAGGGGTCCCTTCCTTGAGAAGCCAGAAGGAGGGCCATGCAAACGGGGGAGCCTAGCACTTGGAGGGGCTCAATTCCGAGGTGTGCTGGGTGGAGGATCCTGGAGAGCTCCCACAGCAATGGGCAGGATCCGGGCCTGGAAGCTCCTTCGGCAGGGGTGTAACTATAATAGGGCAAGGGGAGACAGTTGTCTGGGGGCCCACTGCCTTGGGGGGACCCCAGAAGCAAGTCACATGACTGACTCTCCCAGCTGTGCACCCGCCCAGGCTTCCTTCAGTTGTATTCATCCTCCAAAATTGATGTGAGTGTTAAGACCTGGAGCTACCAGAACAGCATGTCTTTCTCTAGTACCATTAAATGATTTGCATCGTCCATCATTTAAGATTTCTTTACTTCATGAGCTGAATTTCGAGGGGGGGGGGGCATTTTAAAATCTTGTCTCTGGGCCCACTCCAACCTTGCTACGCCCCTGCACCAAAGGGGCAGAAGATAGCTGGCGAGGAGGAGGAAATTACTGGCGGGGCCTGGAAGCCCCCTCGGGGCAGAAGATCACTGGCTCCTGTGCCGGCCTCTGGACTTGCTGGCTCAGTGGGCTGCCAGGGAGGATGGTGGTGGGATGGACACCACCGCTCCCCCCTCCCCCAGCACACATGTTGGCCGGCTGGCTGCTGCGCCACCAGGAGCTGGAGCGGGTGTGTAGGCAGCCTCACCAAGCAGAGCAGGCTGCTTGCTGCTCACTGCCTTGGCCACCACTCTCTGCGCTGCCCTTCCATGGTGCGGCTGGCAGGGGCCAAGTGAGTGGAGAGGCAGGCTGCTCGCCACTCGCTCTTGGTCACTGCTGCCACTCACCACTCGTGCTGCCACCGTGGCACCACCACTACTGCTACCGCAGGGTCCTTCCAAACACAGGCCCGAGGTGTTCTCACCAGTTGCCCCACCCTAAGGATGGGCCTGCTTCTCCCATATGAAACTGCCTGGGCCTTAAGGTTGTCTTTGGAGGTCCTACTTGCAGGTCTGCCATTAGCAGAGATTTGCTTGTTGGGCGAGAGCGTTAGGAACCTTTCTATGGTGGAATGTCCTCACTGTAGAATGTCCTCCCTAGGGAAATTCATTTAGCCCCTTCTTTGGACACTTTTAGACAATGTGAATGCATTTCTATTCTGGAAAGCTTTTGCTTCTGTATGATTCTGTTTTGAATAATTTTATTGCTATTGGCAGACATCCATAATACTAATGAAGCATCAGTGCTACGGAAGAAGTACTGTGTGATTCTGAAGAGTACAACTAATTCAGCTCCACACTCAAGTGTGGGGGAGGGCAAAAATTGTTTACCTCCTCTTCCTCTGAAAGTACTCTATGCCACCCTCCAAAAATGTCCTTATGGGTTGTGCAGCCCTCAGGGACATATTTTTAAGTGGGAGGTCATTGAAATCTCCCCCACTCCCTGCTATCAGTGCAGCATTAGTAAAGCATTAGTCTTCAGAAGCACTTGTGCTACATGGGTGCTTTTGCAGTGCTTTGTTAATCTGGATGTCAGCCACTGTTTTAATTTTTTTTAACCAAGTGATTTATTGATTTTACATGCATACAGCTAAGTAAAAAGAAGTAAACAGGATTCATATGAGCTGTGGGTGTGCATAACAGGGGACTACAGGAGCAAAAGTTCAGGTAAATCATCCTCTATAAACTGCAGGCCTCCATAAACAACCTATTCTACAGAGAGCTCTCAATGCAGAATGCTTGAACATAAAAAGGGATTGCATATTATTCTATTCAAAGCACTGAATGGGGGCTTCTCCTCAAAATTTATAACAGGGCATAAAATAGCTATAAGGCAGCAATGCATTCCAGACCCAGTCCACACCCATCCCCATAGCAGCCTGACAGACACAGAACAGAAAATTGGGTTGTTCAGCCAAGAGAGGTGCCCGCCAAACAGCCAATAAAAGACAGATGCGGCTACTGGAAAAATAAATTGCTGAGTTGGGTTTGTGACAGAAGGAGCAATTAAAACCTTTCCTCTTTTAATCAAAGACTGTTTTGCCAGGGAAAAAGGAAACCAGGCCTTCAAGCTCCAAAGAGCAGACCTTGGAGCAGTCTAGAGAAAAGATCAACATTCCCTGAGAACTCTGCACTTGGCCTTTCCTACATCCCCATTTCTGAGACATGTGTAAGGAGATTTGCTGGACTCTGAGTTTGTCACAAATGAATGACGTTGCCAACAAATTGCTCCTCATCTTCAGATATTCCCAAGGTTCCTTTCTGCTGTAATTACCCAGCAGTGAGTGAGCTGCAGCAAGCACCATAAGTTACAGCTAATCACTCTTAAGTGCTGGAAGCAAAGCAGTATTTTTTGCAAAGAACAGCAATCATACATGGTAAGCAGATGGTTGCCTCGTGTTTTCTGTTAGAGCACTTTGCACAGCATGTTACACAGTGATGGATTTATGATCATGGATGGCTACAATGACACTTTCTGATTTTAGTGAATGAATAGCGGCGGGGCGGGGTGGTCTATGGCAGAGAAAGAAAAAGCGACAGGTATGTGCATCACTGAAGCCCTCCATAATTTTGAAAAAGAGGACTTGTTTCTAAAAAGGTGCCACAAGTCCTCTAGCCACCAGACAATATGTTACATTTCACATCTACCAGTTCTCTACCTGCCTTGCTTTCCAGTCAAGCTCTGGCTTTGCTAAAATAAATACCAGCCTTTTAGTCTGGAAAAAAGATGACCATGGGGAGACATAATAGAGGTGTATAAAATTATCCATGAAGTAGAGAGAGTGGACAGAAAGAATTTTTTCTCACAACACTAGAACCAGGGGCATCCCATGAAACTGAAGGCCAGAAAATTTAGGACCGGAAGTACTTTTTCAAACAGCACATAATTAATCTATGGAATTCTCTGCCAGGAGATATGGTGATGGCCACTAACTTGGATGGTTTTAAATGGGTCTTAAGACAAATTCATGGAGGACAGGTCTATAAATGGCTGCTTGTCTGGTGGCTACAGGCCACCTCCAATCTCAGAGGCAAGATGCCTCTGAATATAAGTTGCAGAGGAGCAACATCAGGAGAGAGGGCATGCCCTGTGGGCTTCTTAGAGGCATCTGGTGTGAGCTTCTTAGAGGCATCTTGCCTGTTGGCTTCTTAGAGGCACCTGCTGGGCCACTGTGTGCAACAGGATGCTGGACTAGAAATGCCTTGGGCTGCTCTTATGTTCTAGGGGGACAGGCAGACCTCCTGAGGTAGGTAATTCTGTTGGATCTGTGACATCAGCCACAGATCCAAAATCACCAAGAGCAATCAGGTGAGTCCAGGCTGGTTTTCATCTGTCAAATGTGCACATCCTTGGCAGTTCTGGCATACATTTGCTCTGGAATTACCACAATTGTTCAAGTAAAGGTTGGAGCAGGCATAGGAATCATAACTGGTTTAATGAATCCATTGTAATTTCATGGCAATGCCCATTATAATGCCCGTTGTTATCCCACTGCAATGTCCTTCGTGGACGAAGTCCAAGGCCTCCACACCCCCTGGGGGCCTCCAAATCCTGTCCTGGGTGGTGTGGTTGCCACTGGTCCGCACTGTGCCAGGCAGCCAAGTGTGATTATGACTAGTGCCAGGTGCTTTAGAGACAGAGAGGTGGAAATATGAAGGATGTGAATATGTTATGGGTTGAAATGTTTCTGCTTATGCATATTTGCATAAATATAGCTGTGAGTTCAGTTGCTCTTTGTACCCTCAAGAACCCACATGTTAAAAATACTGCGTTTGTCATGGTGTGTGTATGTTTAGGGGGAATGATGCTTAACTTGCAGCTGGTGAGGGGGCTCCAAAGGCCTTTAGATCCAGGCTCCAAAATTACCTAGGTGCACCTCTGCATGTACACATAGAAATAATGCATGGCTTAATCGTTGAGACAAACATGTTGTTATGTGATAGGGTTACATAGTTTCCAATATCTTAATATGGAAGAAATTTCTTTTACAATGGCAGCCCCCCAGTTGTTTAAGTCATGAAAAAGTTATCCAAACACAGGGATATGCAATTCATAAGAAGCAAGAAGAAAAACCAAGGTCTAGTCTCCAAGTTAGAAGCTGGTATGGTGCAATGTCTGGAGTTAAACAGCTGTCAGGTTAGGACAGGGCCGGTGCTACCATTAGGCCAACTAGGCAGCCGCCTAGGGCACAGACCTCAGAGGGGCGCAGAGTGTATCAAATCTATAAAAATGATTTGTGTGCCAACATATTTTCTTTTGTATTTGAGAAAGAGAATAAAAAAAAGATGTATTACCTATTCTTGCAATTTAAAATAAATTTAGCAGTTTCAAGTTTTGTGCTTTTCATTTTTTCCACAAAATATCTGTTTTTGAAAATCAAAGTTGAAAATTTTTTTGAGGGGAGGGGTACAAGTACTTAGCCTTGCACAGGGCACAAAATAGTCTAGAACCGGCCCTGGGTTAGGATACAGATTCAAATCTCTAGTCGGACCTAAAGCTCATTGTGGGGTCTTGGGAAACACTTTACAGTATGTTGCAGAGATAAAGTGAGCTAACCAGATTTATGTTGCCTTGAGCTCCTTGGCGGAAGGGTGGAAGGAATAATTTTTGTTCATGGATGTGCCAGTAAGCAGGAGTGCTTCTGTGGTGGGGAGGGCACTCTCACTTGCTACCAGAGAATCTACTCTCAGAAAACCTCAGAAACAACAATACCCAGTTTGGGGGTGGTTGGCACCCTATGTGCACTATGACACCACTCGCTCTGGGCCACCCCGGTGCCCTCCAAGTGGAGTTATGGGGCTGCTATCCCCATTAACCCCTATGGGGGGAAAGCTTAAAGACGTGCAAACTTCAGAAATTCTTTAAAAATCACTCCTTTCGCCAATTTATTTGAAATCTGGATGGTAGCAGGCACCCATTGGGGCACTACCACCTGACCCACTCTTCTGCCCCCAAAACCCCCTTTCTGCCCCAAAGACATGCCAACTTCAAAAATCATTTAAAAATCACCCCTTTGCCCAATTTCTTTGAAATCTTGGTGGTAGCTTCCTTGCACCCATTGGGCACTACCACCCACCACCATCTGCTCTGGGCCAACCTGGTGCCCTCCCATGTGGAGCTACAAGGTTGCTGAAATCCCCATTGTTCCCTATGGGGAAAACCAAAAGGCATGCCAACTTCAAAAATTCTTTAAATATTACCCCTCTGCCCAATTTCTTTGAAAATTGGGTGGTAGCTTCCACCCATTGGGCACTACCACCCACCCCACTCTTTTGGCCCCGGGACCCTTTTTAAAATCTAAATTGATTCGGATTTGGATTCAGAAAATTCAGGTACAAATCAAATCTGGTGTGATTCGGGTGGGGGGTTCAGATTTGGACCCAAAACAAATTGGGGGTGTTTCAGTTTGGGTACAAATAAAAAAAAAAAGATTCATGCACACCCCTACTAGCTAGTCCAGAACCCTGTTTCATTTTTGACCAATCAGATGCCTCTGGGGAGCTCACAAGCTGGAGATGAAGGTAACACCCACCTCTTCCTATTGCTCCTCACAACTGGTATTCAGATGCATACCGCCTCTGAAACAGTATGTAACATATAGTTTATTATAGCTGTCTAGAGAGCTCCCAGCTTAGATCAAGATGCTCAAGGCAGCAAATATCAACAAAAGTTAAAACACCTCATGCCAACAACCATAAAAAAAGACATTCAGCTCAGCAAATAATAAACAACCGTGGATGATCAACACACACAGAAAAAGCAAAAAACAAAAACAAACATTTAAGAGCCAGTCCAGCCATAAGCAACAAAGGGTTTTGCCTGGCATCTAAACATCATGAGGGAGAAGGCTAATCTTAGCTGCAAGGGCAGCAAGTTTCCCAGTCTAGGCACCGCCTCTGGTTGTGGAACACGATCACAGAGCAGATCCCTCCCTGATGACCTGAGTGGACAAACAAGATGATGTGGAAGAGATGGTCTTTATGGAAAATGATGTTAAGCTTTTCATGACTTAAATAACTCGGTGGCTGTCATTGGAAAAGAAATTTCTTCCATATTAAGATATTGGAAACTATGTAACCCAATCACATAAAAACATGTTTGTCTCAAAGATTAAGCCATGCATGTGTAAGTGCACATGGGCATTACTCTCAAATTACAACTGACTCATTAAATCAGTTATGGTTCCTTTGCCTGCTTCAGAGACCAGAGGGAGGCCAGAGAGAGGAGGCAAAGCCAACAGAGACCACCAGGGGGGAGGCAAAGCCGCTCCTCAGCTGCAGCTGCACCCCCATCCCAGGAGCCGCTGAACCTGCCAGTGGTGGCAAGTAAGACCTTTTAAAAATATATTATGCCCGCTAGGCTAGCAACCCCAAACCAGCCTTGAACCAGTTCTAATTTGAACCAAGCCGAGGCCTTGTTTGGGGGTGCTGCTGCCCAGTTCTGTTCGAAGCCGGTTCAGATTTGAACCAAGGAAACCAGTTCCATGAACATCTATAGCCCCCGGCCTCATTGGGTAGCCCATGGTTGCTGCACATGGTTGCCCAATAGTAGATCTACCCTTAGTTCTTCTGCAAATAAATTATTGAACTTCAAAATATTGGTTTTGTCAAAAGGATACTACTGATTTTAAACAGACTTTTAAACACAGATGCTGCAGAGTTCCACAATGAATTTTATGCCGACTTATTTCTGAAATTGCCATTCAGTTATACTCAAGCTATTGATATGGCCAGAAACACAACTCCCATGGCATTATATAATTCTATAGCATCTCTATTTAAAGACCACAATCTGATTAGTTTGGAATGGCATAAAGAACTATCTGCAATGCAGACATTGCCCCACAAAGTGCTGCAACAATGGAAGAAAACATGGGTTTGGTGCAAACATCAGCTGAGGGTCACTTCAGGAATTGCTTTTCTCAACTAACCCCTGCTAACTTGGCAAAGAGGCACCTTTTAATGTGTTGATTCTCTGTTTAGCAGAGGGAGAGTAACTGGCCCTATCCACCCCCAGCACAGTACCTCCAGTGACTGTTGCTGGTGTCTATCTGATGTTTCTTTTTAGATTGTGAGCCCTCTGGGGACAGGGATCCATCTTACTCATTTATTTATTTATTTATTTATTTAAATCAATCAATCAATCAATCAATTAATCAATCAATCAAATAACTGTTTAAAAAAAGTAGCCAGAATGGTTTTTGTACTGTTTGAAAGACTGCGTGAAATGTGGAATCAAGAGGAGGTCCCAGGGCCTTGCAAAACATGGATATCACTGGATAGTTGCATGTCATGGTTTTGGCTGGTCTCCCACTCTACCTTTTTTATAATACAAATGCAGAAACATAACATGGGAAGTAGTCCTGTCAGGCACCCACAGAAGTGCAGGTTGATGTTTTTGGTAATATAAATTATTGCACCAAGACATACTGTATTTAAAAGCAATGTGGGATTTTAGAAGGTATTTCTCTTTTCATTGTTAGTGCTGCAGCTCTATAGTTCTTGAAATTTGAAGCAAATCTTTTGCTTTTATTCTTTCTTTCTTTCTTTGAAAAAATCAATTTAATGGATCAAGGTGATGAATGACTCAATTTCATAATGAATTTCAGCAAGCATTTCTTTAACTACAGAACACACTCATAAAATGGTTCTCAGTGACATAGTTAATTGCATTTCTCTTGCTTCTAGATTGGCAAAACACTAGTTGTTTAAATTGTGATGAGCTCAGTAACAAACATACTATCTCTGTTCAGTCTCTAACTATTTTTTAAAAAAACCTATTCCCACTAGTCATAAGAACAGCCCTGCTGTATCAGGCCCAAGGCCTATCTAATCCAGCATCCTGTTTCACACATGGATGCCCATCAAATGCCTCTTAGAAGCCCACAGGCAAGAGGTGAGGGCATGCCCTATCTCTTGCTGTTGCTCCCACCCCTGCAACTGGTATCTAGAAGCATCTTGCCTCTGAGGCTGGAGGTGGCCTATGGCCACCAACTAGAAGCCATAGATGGATGTGTCCTGCATGAATTTTTCTAGGCTCCTTTTAAAGCCATCCAAGCTTGTGGCCATCACCACATCCCATGGTAAAGAATTTTAAAGTAGTTCCTTTTGGTGGTCCTTTTGTCAGTCCCAAATATACTACTCTTCAGTTTCATGAGATGGCCCCTGGTTCTAGTGTTGTGTGTGAGAAAGAAAAGTTTCTCTGTTCAGTCACTCTACTCCATGCATAATGTTATACACCTCTATTAGGGATGTGTGAAACAATTCAGGTGCAAAACAATTTGTACCCAGATCTGGCCAATTCGGGTGAATTGTAGCAAAAAAAAAATCAAAAAATCACCCCTGTCCTCAATTGCCCAGATTCGGGTACAAAATAAATCACCCCCGATTTGGATCAAAAAAATTTGGAGTTCTGGACCTCCATTTTGTGGCCAAAGTGGGTTGGGTGGTAGTGCCCATGGGTGGAAGCTACCACCCAAATTTCAAAGAAATTCCCATAGGGAATAATGGGGATTTCAGCAACCTTATAGCTCCACATGGAGGGCACCAGGGTGGCCCAGAGAGGGTTATGATGGGTGGTAGTGCCCAATGGGTGCAAGGAAGCTACCACCCAGATTTCAAAGAAATTGGGCAAAGGCGTGATATTTAAATGATATTTGAAATTTACATGTCTTTATGCTTTTCCACATAAGGAATAATGGGGATTTCAGCAGCCTTAGTTATAACTCCCTTGTGGGGGTGGGGGTGGCACCAGGGTGGCCCAGAGTGGGTTGTGGAGGGTGATATCACCCAATGGGTGCAAGAAAGCTTCCACACAGATTTCAAAGGAATTGGGCAAAGGGGTGATTTTTAAATGATTTGTGAAGTTGGCATGTCTTTTGGGCAGATTTGGGGCAGAAAGGGGGTTTCGAGGCAGAAGAGTGGGTCAGGTGGTAGTGCCCTAATGGGTGCCTGCTACCGTCCAAATTTCAAATAAATTGGTGAAAGGGGTGATTTTTAAATAATTTCTGAATTTTGAACATCTTTAATTTTCCCCCTCCATAGGAAATAATGGGGATATCAGCAGCCCTATAATTCCACTTGGAGGGCACCAGGGTGGCCCAGAGAGAGTGGTGGCATAGTGCACATAGGGTGCCAACCACCCCCAAACCCACAAGCCCATGGGGCACTGGGTATTGTTGTTTCTGAGATGTTCTGAAGGTAGATTCTCTGGTAGCAAATGAGAGTAAATTCAATGACAAACATTGAATCCACTCTCATTTACTACCAGAGAATCTACTCTCAGAACACCTCAGAAACAACAAAACCCAGTGCTCCATGGGCTTGTGGGTTTGGGGGTGGTTGGCACCTTATGTGCACTACACCGCCACTTGCTCAGGGCCACGCTTTGGATCTAAGGATTCTGGTATTGGTATATAAACACTTATATATTGAGTCTCTTACCTGGCATTGGCGTGTACTATCTGCCTCACTGTCATTTGTCCTTTTTGACCAGGTGTCATGTTTCCCTCTGCTCTACTCCTAGTTCTACTCTGCCCCCTTCTGGTTTATCTGAAAAGTTTGCACCCTCACACCTTAGGGGAATTTGCTTGTCAAACAAGATACCACCCAGTTCCTGTCAGCAATCCCCCAGGTGTCATTTTAAAAGCTGCTCTGCAGATTTTTAAATTTATTTTATGTACCAGCAGGCTGGTTCCATTTTTTTTTTAATTCTTAGTTTTTAGCTTTAAGATTTTAATTTGGAATTTTAAAAGCTAAATTTGATTGTGGTTTTAGCTTGGATTTTTAACTTGTTTAATTTGATTAGTTTTATTAATCTGATTTTATATTTTAACTGTTTTGTAAATGTTGTGAAACATCCAGAGCAGCAATGTAGTGGAGGGGTGGGGTATAAATGTTTCAAATAAATAAATAAATAAAAGATTTTGTTTCAAGTGGAGCCCGTCCCTTTTGGACAGGCTTTGCTTGCCCCAAAATTAATCCCAGTGCCTAACAAATCGAACCCCTCTCCTACCGGCACCACCTACTCATCCATGCATTGAGATGCCTCAGCTCCGCCTTTCGCGCTGGCCCTGTGCATGGAACAGGTAGCACTTCAGAGAATGCTACCCTGAAGCTGCTGGACTTCAATATACTGCCTAGCAGTCTAAAATTCCAGGACCTCCTGACTGCATTTCCCAACATTAGAAAGCTTCTTAAATCTTGGCTTTTTACCCAAGCTTTTACATGACTGTTTCTACTGCTGCTTCTATGTGTTTTTATTCATTTATAGTTTTATGCTTGTATTTTATAGTTTTAAAATTAGATTTGTTTTCTATTTTTAGCTTAATATTTTAATTGTCATTTTTATTGTATGTTTTTAACTTTTGTAATGCCTTGGGGTTGTTTTTAATGAAAGGCAGTATATAAATTCAACAATAAACAAACAAACAAACATCATTGGTGCTGGCATGCATCATATGATAGCTGACTCCTCCCCAGCACTGCCTAACAGCCTATTTAGACGCTGCGTAATATCTGCAACCTTTGCATCAGGCAGGCAAGTCTACAGGTGAAACTCGGAAAATTAGAATATCGTGCAAAAGTCCATTAATTTCAGTAATGCAAATTAAAAGGTGAAACTGATATATGAGACAGACGCATTACATGCAAAGCGAGATAAGTCAAGCCTTAATTTGTTATAATTGTTATGATCATGGCGTACAGCTCATGAAAACCCCAAATCCACAATCTCAGAAAATTAGAATATTACATGGAACCAAGAAGACAAGGATTGAAGAATAGAACAATATCGGACCTCTGAAAAGTATACAGTGTACTGTGCTTGACTGGCCAGCAAACTCGCCTGACCTGACCCCATAGAGAATCTATGGGGCATTGCCAAGAGAAGGATGAGAGACATGAGACCAAACAATGCAGAATTGCTGAAGGCCGCTAATGAAGCATCCTGGTCTTCCATAATACCTCATCAGTGCCACAGGCTGATAGCATCCATGCCACACCGCATTGAGGCAGTAATTGCTGCAAAAGGGGCCCAAACCAAGTACTGAATACATATGCATGCTTATACTTTTCAGAGGTCCGATATTGTTCTATTCTTCAATCCTTGTCATCTTGGTTCCATGTAATATTCTAATTTTCTGAGATTGTGGATTTGGGGTTTTCATGAGCTGTACGCCATGATCATCACAATTATAACAAATTAAGGCTTGACTTATCTCGCTTTGCATGTAATGCGTCTGTCTCATATATCAGTTTCACCTTTTAATTTGCATTACTGAAATTAATGGACTTTTGCACGATATTCTAATTTTCCGAGTTTCACCTGTACGTGCGGTCTATGGATGGGTCACAAGCCCATCTCTCTATGCCCTTAACAATCAAATTGCTCACTACTATGAGGCCCCCAATCTTCAGAGGTGTATCCTCTGTGTGAGAGCATATGGCTGCATCCCCAAGGAAGGGGTCCCTTCTAAGGGAGCTTTCCCTTCTTCCTCAGACTGATGGCCTCCTTCCCTGAGACCTTCATTCTCCATGGCATCAGAGGAGCAGTCAGCCTGGGAATGGTGCTTCTATCACATCCCTGAGGGTTCTACATATCTCTCTGCCTCCCTGAGCTTCTCCAGTTCAGCCACCTTCACTACGAGGGAACGAACTTGCTGTCAGCCAGGAGCTCTTTGCACCAAGTTCACACCCATGAATTCTGCCTCTCAGGCAGAACGTATACCACTCCGTGCAATACACTTTCCTCTGCTGGCATTCTACCTTCATAAAGATATAGAATATAGATGAAAGCTAGGTCTTAGCTGCAGTTTTGAAATGCAAGCTCTGTTCTCCAAGAAAATTACAAAATGGGGTAGTTAGTATTCACCTTTTCCTCATGCGGAAGTGTACTGGACATGTTCCTGACTTCCTGAGTCCTATATTTGAACAGTTCATCAGTTTTGCGTTTGTTAATTGCCTGTCTGCAGAGCAGCTGTAATCAACTGAATCATCAAAAACAGCCTTCTCCCTTTGTGTACATTCACCCTGTCAGTAAGCTACATTTTTTGTAATAAGAACTGTAGGTCTCAAGATAGAATTCTAAAGCAAAGAAGAAGGCAACCTACATTAACGGTTTTTCTAAAACAGCTTGCTCTATTACAACTGACCTTCTCTTCTCAATTACCACACAAATCATAGCCCCCTTTTTTACTCCCTCTCATCCATTAGACTGTTTCTTGTTCAGCTATTCCATTGCCTGGCTTCAGTTGGTAATTGGATTCATGTTTGGAGAATGACATTCTAAAGAATAATTCAAATGAAATGCCTGGTCAAGGGCTGAAACCATATGTTTAAGTCATATTTGTGTCAGTAAGGCCTAATGCCCCAACAGCAATAAAATCTGCTTTAATCTCACTGTGTTGTGTCCCATTAGCTCTCCCAGTTTTACTAGGGTTGTGTCACCTTGCCTAGGTCTGTGTCAGTGCTATTTTAAAATATGGGGCATTTTAAATGTATAAGGCAACCATGGTTTTTGCCTTGGTGAAATGAAAGAACTATGGGAATCCTCTTGCCTTGTGGAAAGCATTGGTTGCAGTGCCAATCTAGTGCAGAAACAAAACATCATAAAATAAAAACTTGGTAGCATAATTTGGATGGATTGTGGTATCTTTATTTGGAGAAGGAAGGTTACAGACTCTATGATTTCCTATTTGGAATAAGATTACAAGCAAACACAAGCTACAGCTCTATGAGCAATATTTGATCACAAAATATAGGTGCAGCTTTACTGGTGATAAGGAAAACATGATCACAAACAGAACACAAAGATGGGCTCTGGGTTAATGAGTAATCATTACATATTTTAATAACTTTATTTCCAGCATGGATAGGAAAAAATGTAGAGAATAGTGAAGGTGATCACCTTTGCGGTATCAACAAGACAGGGCTGGTTCTTCACCTGACATGAAAGTCTCATAGACACCTAAGGTTTTCTCAAAAATTGCAGGTATAAAGTCATCAAGACCATGAAAGGAAAGCCACCATGCTCATAGTAGCTACTGTATCAAGACTGGAAAATAATGTTAAAAGTCCTTTGAAACAAGGATTGACTTAAATGTTTCACTCTTGTACTATTAACAAGTTCACAGTGGATATAGGAATATGCTCCACCATGTTCTGTGAAAAGAAGCAAAGGCTAAGTTTGTTTATTTTAGTGTCCTTTAGGCTGAAACATTATGTTCCCCTTTTTAAAATTTCTGCTACATTGGAAAATGCAAGATGTCAATGTTTCTCTTTGGGCTAACCAAAGATTTGTAATTTGGCCAAACCGAAGAGCTTGTGGCTATTCACACGATGGGAGGAAATCAAGCTAGTGGAGGCTAGCCCGATTTCCTCCCATCATGAGAACCACCGGGCTTGGCTGCAGCTTGGCAGTTAAACCGGGTTTGCGGAGCGAGCGCTTCACAAACCCAGTTTTTCTGCTTGTGAGTTGCCGCAGCGCAGCTCTGCGCCATGGCTACTCATGAGGAGACCCCTGACCGAGAGGCTGAAAAGCAGCCCCCCGGCTTGGGGGTCCCTCCAGCATGCCCTGCTCACGCATGGGGGCCGCGCAGGCCCCGATCCCCCCAGCCCCTGCCGGCTCCATAATGGAGCCGGCAGTTGTGTGGGCGGCCGATCCCGCCACCCAGGGCTGCCACCCTGCTCGTCTGCGGCTAAGCCTCCTCTCCCCACTAACCCCCTAGAGGCGAGTCTCACTGATTGTGAGACTCGCCTCCTTGTTTAGCATTTCTTCCTCGTACCTCCTCCCACTTGAAATACTTCAACCATTTTTGTAGTGGGGGAGCCTTTCTTCCAAAAGATAAATACATTTAATATAATTTTTCTGAACTCCTGATTTTCAACTGGATTGACATTTTTAAAGCATAATCTCACTGATCAACTCTCAGAAGTCTTTTGTTATCAGTGGCGCTCTTACCCTTGGACTCTAGGGCTGATGTCCAGAGCCTCCACACCTCCTGAAGGGCCCCAAATTTGTCCTGGATGGTGTGGTAGCCACTGGCTTGCACTGCATCTGGCAGCCAAATGTGATTATGACTTGTGCCAGGTGCTTCAGAGACTGAGGGGGGAATGGGGAAAGCAATATGTCGGATGGGAATATGTTAAGTTGTGTGTTGAAATGTTTCTGCTAATGCATATTTGCATAAATATACTTGTTTTTATTCTTACATTCTTGTTGAGTCCATTTGTTGCTTGTGCCCTCAAGAACCCATGTGTTAAAAATTGTGTGTGTGTGTAGGGGGATGATGCTAAACTGCAGCCGGTGGGGGGTGGGGCCTTTAGGTTCAGGCTCCAAAATTACAGGCTCCAAAATTACCTAGGAGCGCCCCTGTTTGTCATGATAAAATATCCACTGAGCAAACAAGAGCAACCATTTTGTTGAAGCAACACTATCACTGCTTCTTCATTCATCCAAAGTCAACTCACATTCCCTCAGTCCATGTTTAGTGCTTTCCGGGTTGTATGAAATGGCCCTTGCAACGACCCTCTACACTATCCAGTTCCTTATACTGAAAGGCTGTGTGGTGAAGCAACAATAATTTGATTGCTTGGTGACTTGCTCAGTTCACCCACCAGAGCATAATGAGGTGAGTAAAAACATTAAGAGATCTCATGGTGCACTGTCAGGTAAATGGAGTGAGTGACACAGCCACCAAAAAACCTCAACACTACATTATTATCGTGCTGAAGAATGCACTCAAGCCACATTTAGGTGCAAGCAGAAGGTCAGATGGATCAGCCCCAAACCTCTCCTTACTGCAAAGGTGAACAGATCTAGCAAAACTATAAGAGCTATCATATAATCTAACCTAATTTGAGTCCAATCCACTTATGGCTGCTCTTGAACAAAGCCTGTTGAAATAAATAGAATTTACACTGGGGCAGCACTAGATAGGCTGCCCTCCACCCTTTGTCTGCTGTCTGTGAGCCAGCAATGCATTTAAAGACACATGTTTAACTTTAGGTACATGAATGGCATCATGGAAATCAATGGGAGTACTCAAAGAGCATATACTGCCCGTCTCTTGCTTAAGTGTTTTGCTGGATCAGAGTCAACACAAGTGCGATTTTGAGCCTCCAGAGCTCTATAACAATTTATTGCTGAATTTTCAGACTTCAACTTTCTCTATGAGGAGAGACATGGTAGACTTCATGTATCATGCACTCATGCCTAGCATATGGAGTAACACCAGCTTGCTCACCAAAAAATTAATGAGACATGGAATTGCACCATGTTGTAGGCAGATCTATGTCCCACTTTTGAATAAAAAGATCTCATAGCAATTTACATTAAAAAGGGATTAAGATGGTGCCCTGTCCCAAAATGACTCACAATCTACAAAGAAACACAAGATAGACACCAGCAAGAGGCTGTGCTGGTGTTGATTAAGAGACAATTGCTCTCCCCCTGCTTAAATATAAGAGAGCCACTGTTTTAAAAGCTGCCTCATTGCCCAGTTGGCATATGCTAGCACAAATTGTTTGGATTCGACTATAGGTCATCAACATGACCCACGTATCTGGTGATGAGGGTGGGTGGGCAAGCAAGTTCCTTCCTGCCTCCGGCACATGAGCAGCACTGATCTGAAGGCTCTGCCACTCATACAGCACACGAGTGGTGTGCAGCGAGTAGCAGAGCCAAGAGCCAGTGGAGGAAGTCCAGAGGAGGAAGTCCAGGAGCGTGGTGCATTGGGGGATTTATTTTATTTATTTTTACACTTATATGCCACTCTTCCCCTGAGGAGCTCAGAGTGATGTACATGGTTATTTTTATTCTCACAACAACCCTGTGAGGTAGGTTAGCCTGAGAGATCCATGACTGGCCCAGAGTCACCCAGTGAGTTTCATGGTTGAATGGGGATTCGAACTCAGGTCTTCCCAGTCCTAGTCCAACACTCTAACCACTACACTATGCTGGCTCCTCATTGCCGGGAGCTCTTGCCACCCAGCTTTGTGAACGTTCGGGCTGCAGGTAGCCCAAGCATGAATACAACTGGGGACTGGCATAGAAGAGCACACCCATACCCTTCTACCTCAGTAAAAGTCCAGATGGGGGGGGGGGGCAGGGGGACTTGGACTACCCAGCAGGGCAGTGCTGGCATTGGGCCCGATCCTGGCACTCCACATAAGCAGCCCTACTCAAGTATGTATAGCCTCTATACTGTATGTCATCGAAAGTATTATAAGCCTTACAATCCTATGCATGTTTACTCAGAACTTCCACTATTTTTAATAGGCCCATAGTTTTCAATGGGCAGGGCCTGTTCTAGCTTTTGCAAACTGGCTGTATCTCTATAGGTACATAATAATGTCTGTTTTATTTTGTGCATCATGGCACACGTTAGAATGGTATATGACTTCTCTTGCTGCTGCTTAACATATTTTATTATGTTTAAGCTTGTGCCTATTCTGCATTTATGTGAAGCTTGTTTTATATTAGGTATTGCTACAGTTATCAGCAAAATAAATCACTGATTCATCCACATGGGAAGTAAGAGCACCACTCAGACAGACACTGGCTATATTTCTTTCCAATTGCCATGCTATGTTTTAAGATAAAGGCAAATTGAATAAAAGTGAGAAGGCCGCAAGAAAGATGGTAACGGATTTGGCATCAGTTAATAGGAAGAAAAGGCTGAAGGAATTTGCTTCCTCTTGACAAAAGACAATGAAGGCTGCTGTGATACAGATGGGAGAAAAATATTTTACTTTACCTCTAAGGGACTGAGAAAACTTAACAGTTGCCCGATGAAACATTTGCTTAGGGAACATGTGGAATTCCATTTCACTGGGGAGTCTGCTGGATAAAAGTCAGGGATCGTTTATAATGAAAGCTGCCTTCATAGGCAGAGTTCTTTATGAAGTGATCCTTGAAGCACCATTCATCTCTTCTGTATTATGGGCCATTATCTTGTCCACTTAATGAGCTTTAATATTGCTATGCTTTTGTGCAGATAGTTCACCCATTTCTAAATCAAGTCCTAAATGCTAATTTGTGCTCCGCGATGTGAAGGCGTATCCCTAAGCACAGAACCAGTGTAGGTCAGCAGAGGAGAGGGGACTGTGATTGAATGCATTTTCTCTTCCTTGCTGATCTCTCTTGTCACGATGATGTAACATACATGGAGTACCCTGTCAGCTTCCCATCCAGGTTTCAATCAATTCCAGTCCTAGGTAGATTTAGAAAGGAGACAAAATTATGAACCTTCAGACAATTCCTCAGGTGGTGGATCCCCATTCATTCCATGTACATGCTATTCAATTTTCAAACTGCATTACCCCTATATAATGATTATGCCCTGTGCATTCATACTGGGCACCATAACAGGTCCTGGAAGCAGAAAGTGGCTTCATGCACACTGAAGGCACTCCCAAGGTATGTGAGGGAGATTTTGGTGTTTAGGACAATCTCCTTCCCTCCCCCTCAAAGGAGGAGAACCCCCCCTTCTTCTTCTTCTTCTTCTTCTTCTTCTTCTTCTTCTTCTTCTTCTTTTCTTTTCTTTTTTTCTTTTTTTGCCCTGGCTGTCTTTCCCCCCATCTGTGATACGTTTTTCACACAATATTTGAAATCAAAAGAAAGTTATGTTTAATTTATAGTTTTTTTAAAGTATGAAAATGTAAACTAAAATTTGGAGCAAAATACACAAACCATGAGTGTTTTTCATAGAACTACACTTAGTTTGGTTTAGTTTTGAGCTGAAGCTGAACCTACATAATCACCATCTGCAGGAGCAGAGCCAGGCTGGTGGTGGCCCATGTGCGGTTGCCGCCATGGCCCACTGGCCCCACCCCCTGCGTCTGACATCAGATGCGCCCGGCTAGCCATGCCCCCACGTATGACGTCAGACACCGGGGCGTGGTGTCCCTTCCAAATAGGTCCTCATGGCCCTGTTTGAAAAGGAGATCAGTGCGCGCTGCTTTGAACTGCATGGGCCAGAACGACTCTCCCTGCCTTAAAGGCGGCAAGAGCTGTTCTGGCCATGCTGCCAATGCAACGCAGGTTCATTTTGGCTCCAAACAGGGCCACACGGCCCCGTTTGGGACAGAAATAATGCCCCCGCATCTGATGTCAGATGTCTGGGGCCGCACTCATGGCCCCTGATTGGTCATGGCCTGGGTTCTTTGAACCCATTCTCCCAGTGGTGGCTCTGCTCCTGACCATCTGTGTGTCGATCCAATCGGTGTTAGAACAAGCACAGCAAAGGATATCTGTGCCCAAAGCTCAGTATCCACTCTGTGAAATCTTAAGCCAGCAGGGCCGTAACTGTAATTAGGCATGGGGAGGCCATTGTCTCTGGGGGCCCTGCCTTGAGGGGGCCCCTCAGAGGCTCTCCCCCACCCAGCACCTACCTGAGCTTCCTTGTGAATCACTTTAATTTTTTTTCCAATTTCAAAGTATGCTTTTCTCCTTGTTCCGACTGCTGTGTGGTATTTCCTTGTTGTCTCTGTCTCCACCCTTTGCCTTGAGGGGCCGGGCTCCTCCTACTTCCCCATCCATTGGCTGGCTGGCAGGCACCTGGTGACGCCTCACATGATCCAGAAGAAAGTCACATGATCAGCTCAGCTGCTGCCTGGAGCACGCACCGGCTGAGCAAGCAAGAGATCACCCCATCGCAGCCTGCCTGCCCTGACTCATAAACAAACAAACAAACAATCTAGCTAGGAGGTCTTGGAGGAGGACTCTCAGAGTTGGAGACCGAAAGACAACAACGTCTTCTTAAGACATGGAGGAGGAGCGTCGGCAGGAGGAGTCCTCAGGTTAGTTAGTGACACAGTGACGAGGGAAGGAGGAAGGTGTGTGGTGGGGCTAATGCAGTTGGTTTTTACTAAGAGGAGGGAGATTGTGTTTGTCTCCCTGACCCTGACCTATGGCCCGTGCTTCCCCCATCTGTTCTCTGCCCACCAGCATGGCCCCCACACTTTCCTCCCCCCCGGCCCTCCCCACCCGCCCTGCATGGTCCCTGCTTCTTTCTTCCCACCCAGCTGCTTCTCCCCGTCTCCTGGCCTGTTCTCCGCCTGCCCGCCTGCATGGTCCCCTGCTCTTCTTCCCCTTCCCCACCCACATGGTTCCCCGTTCTCCTTCCCCCTCCCTGGCCACCCACATGGTCCCCGCTTTCCTCTCCCACCTGCCTGCATGGTCCCCGAGTCCTCGCTTCTCCCCTTTTCCCCGGCCGCCTGCATGGCCGCTTCTCCCCGGCCACAGTTTCTGGCAGGGCTGGCTTTCCTCCTCCTGGCCCGTGCTTTGCCCACCTGCTCACATGGTGCCTGCTTTGTGCTGCCTGCCCGGTCCTCACTTTGTGCTGCCCGCCCGGTCCCCACTTTGAGCTGCTGCCCAGACCTTGCTTTGAGGTAGGCGGTGATGGTGGGTGGAAGGGCCATTTTAAAATCTTGTCTCTGGGCCCACTCCAACTTCATTATGCCCCTGTAAGCCAGTGTTCTTTATTGTAAGACCCTGGAATAGTGGCAACCCCCATCAACCCAAGTGCAGCTCCCCAACTAATTGTTTATTGGGCCTGTGTGAAACTTCAGGCAAAGCAGAATATTTTGCACAATCCCCCTGGCATTATGTGGAGCTGACCATTCTCACCATGCAGTGCTGCACTTTGCCCAGTGCTGGGGGGGCTCCTTTAAGGAAAACTAACAGAGCCGTCTTGACCCCCTGCACCAGCTTGGAAGGCATGCACAGAGTGCTGTGAAGTGTAGCCCTTCCCAGTGCTTTCCTCCTTGAGCTCTTGAGAGCACTCAATCCCTCTTAAAGGGCCCTCCCAACACTGAGAAAAGCACTGTATGATGTGGAGGTCAACACAGTGGGAAATGGCTCTGAGACTGAAGGTTTTTGTCCAAGGTGGCGCCTGCTTGGAAAATGGTGATCATTATCCTATGCTATGCATGTTCAGTCCAGTAAATTCCACGGGCTGACATGATGAGGAAAAATACTCAAAGAAGTCCAGTTGAAACTAAAAGGACCAATAGGCATTGCCTCACTTGTCCTTTTAAGTTCAATGGGTGAACTTCAAATAATTTTCCTCATCATGTCAGCTATTGTGTTGAGTGTTCACAATAAGTGTGCCTGGGAGCCACTTTGATTATATGCATTTTCGTTAAATTTCATTATTGTGTGATTGGAATTAATCTTAAAACCATCAAACCCATTTCCCAAGGAGTCTTCATGTTTCTCTAAATTTCATTATTGACCTATCATTGGAGGTCAGTTCACTCCTATGATAGACAAAATGGCACTGGTGAGAATCCCCTTCATATCTTGTCTGATTTCACCCTCACTCCTTCCCACACAATCTCAGCAGCCATCAATTTGCTTTTAACTTATAACTCAGTAAAAGCCCAATTTCTACTCAAGGTGAAACTAAATAATGAAGCATTACTTCATTCTCCTTGTTACAAATAATAACTCAATTAAATTCAATATAGAATGGATGGATTGTATTATTTTCTTACCTCGTGACATTTTCCAAACAGCAACATACACTTTTTAATATTAATTGTATTCACCCACTTTTCTACTTGAGAGTAACAAAATCTATCAATAAAGTATATAAAAAATATCACATTGAATTAGCAGTTCCAAACAGTTATTTTCAGGTTGTAAAAATTCAATCAATTTAGAATATTAATAACTTCTTTGCTAAAGGTCCATAGTGCCACACTTTGCCATCTGCTCTAATTAGTTCTGAATAATATGGTACAACTCTTTGCAGCTAAATTATACAAATCAGGTTATGTTGATCTGAACACTGGAAATTAGTATTTGCCTATAAAAACCACAGCTGGACGTCCCAGTGCCAAGCACATACTTCATGGGAGGCAAAATCAAAACAGAAATAGATGTGATTGATCTCTTGCTTACTTTTTTCCTGGGGAATCTCTTACAAATGGAAGTATATGGCAGCTTCTCAAATAGATTTGAATGAAATCTCCTAATGCACATCTTGTCTAAATGCCAATATATTACATCTAATCATATTACTGTACATCACTCCATATATTTTATAAGTGATCAATGTACAAAATATTGTTGGAGGCAAAAAATGACTCATCCCTTTTACAGATGAGGAATTCAGGCACAAAAATATGATATTTAGTGATAGCTTCTGGGTTACTTGTACTGGGACACACCAATGAATTGCGTCTACCAAATTTATATCCCATTCAGCTGGAAAAAGAAAGTTATGACACTTTTCTACCTGGAAGCTCCCTTTTGCCATGAACAAAAAAAACTTTGCAGTGTGAAAAGTTTCGTGAAAGCTCCCATATTACCCATTTTTCATGCTGTTCACCATGTGTTCTTCACTGCATCTTTCCCAAATATCTAGATACTGCTATAGTTTTTAAAAGTATGGTCCCTTTTGTGAAATGATCCCATCAAATATCACATGGACAGCATCATGATATCATATCATCAAACAGCCAGTCTGATTTGATTACCTGACCACCTCACAACGCCCAATTAGAGTGAGAACAGGAAACATTGCCCCCATTCTGTATAGACTTCTTGACTGATATGGCCAATCAGATTTGGCTACATGATAAAATCAAATCAGAGTGACAGCAATACTTCCTGCCTGTACTCTGAATGATTTATTTATTTATTTTCCCTGTTTTCAAGTCACCCAAAACAATAAATGATATGGGAAATTGCATTATCTGGGATAAAGGGTTTTGTAAGCAGTTTCCTGGTTTGTTGGTTTGTTTATGTATGAATTTATTAAATTTCTATTCTTCCCCACCCAACAGCTCTGGGTGGTTTGTAAAACCAAAACAAAATATATTCATTTAAAAGTCAAACTTAAAATCATATAAAATCAAAAACAATTCAAACATAGTTTAAAACACTTAAAACAATTGAAACTATTTAAAAACCCTGGATGGCCAGAACAACAACAAAGAAGTTTTAAAGGCTCTCTTAAATGCCAGTAATGTTTCTAAACCATGAATTTCTGCAGGGAGTGCATTCCACAACCCAGGAGAAGCTACAGAGAAAGCACATCCTGAGTTGCCACCAGACACACCAGTGGCAGCTGGAGATGGAACAACACATTGAGATGACCTCAACATGTGGTGGGGATCATACAGAAGAAGGTGTTCTCTAAGGTAACCCAGACCTAAGCCATTCGGGGCTTTAAAGGTAATAACCAGCACTTTGTATTTTGCCTGGAAATGTATCAGCATACAGTGCAGCAGTTTAAGTATGGGCATAATTATGGTCTCTCCAGGTTAGCCCAGAGACCAATCTGATTGCTGCATTTTGAACTAACTGAAGTTTCACAAGATAGTTTCACCTTGAAACTGCATACCTGTTACTTCTGGGGATAATCCTAGATAATCTGTTTCCTCCAAAACCACTTGGAGCTGATTAGCCACTATTCTCTCAATCACCTTGCCCAACCATGGGAGATTGGAGACTGGCCGAGGAATCCAAGGTTGGCTTCTTAAGAAGCTGTCTAACCACTGACTCCTTCAAACAAGGGGGCATTCTGCCCTCCCTCAGCAATGCATTAATGATGTCATTAGGCCATCTCCAACAATTTCCCTACAAGATGATAGCAGCCACGTTGGACAAGGATTTTTTTTAAAAGGTAGACCTCACCACCCCAAGCTGCTTGTCAACATCCTCAGAATCACAGATTGAAACTGATCCAATCTAATACTGCAAGAGGGGATCTGCACTGTCTTCATTCCTTCCTCTTTGCTCCCTCACACCTTCCCAGCCCTTTTTCTTGATACTCTCCCAATATCTATGGCCAAATGTTGTTTTCTCCCTTCCCTTGAATAAAAGTTTGGGTTGAGATCTTGGCATCCTCACACATCAGAGTCGGTAATGATGCAAGAATGGAAATGACTGATGATATGGGAACCTTCAGCATGCTTAAGAGCCCCTGGTGGCGCAGTGGTAAAACTGCCGCCCTGTAACCAGAAGGTTGCAAGTTCGATCCTGACCAGGGGCTCAAGGTTGACTCAGCCTTCCATCCTTCCGAGGTCGGTAAAATGAGTACCCAGAATGTTGGGGGCAATATGCTAAATCATTGTAAACCGCTTGGAGAGCTCCGGCTATAGAGCGGTATATAAATGTAAGTGCTATTGCTATTGCTATTAAACATTTGCTCAGTTTACTAAGATTCCTTCATTTATGTGTGAACAGGATGAAAAATGAAAAGAAACCTGTCAGTCACCATTCCATCAAATCTTGCTCGCTGTCTCTGCCCAAATTAAAACGCAACTTTCCTTTTTCTGTTCTGACATGCACAGATGCACATGCACAGCCAGCAGATCACTGGCCAACATCCAGTCTAACCCTAGCCAGAGTTCTCTGTTGCCCAAAGGGGGAAGGATGATAGAGAAGAAAGAGGAGTTTACCAAAACAATTGCTTACCAGTACAATGTAAAACCCTAGCACACAGGTGCAGGGTTAGGCTGGATATCAGCCACCGATCTCAGACCCACTCTGCTGGTAGTTTGTCTATTAAAGAAAACATTCTTAGCTATTTGCTCCGTTGAGGAAATATCAACCAACCATCATCATCATCATCATCTACTACTACTACAACTATAAGTATTTATGTACCTCTTTTCAACAAAAAGTTCTCAAAGTGGACTACACAGAAAAGAAATGATAAATGAATAAGAAGATGGTTTCCTATCCAAAAGGATTCACAATCTACAAAGAAACATAAGCTAAACACCAGCTAGAGCCCCTGAAGGCTTTGTGAATGCTGTGCTAGAGCTGATTAGGACCATTGTTCTTCCTCTGCTAGTTATAAGAGAAATGCCACTTTAAAATGTGCCTTTTTTCCGTTAGCAGGGGGTCATCTCTATTCACTATTAACCAAGCAAGCAAATAAAAGATGGTCAATTGACATTGGTACAATATTGATTCTATTTACTTAAAAATCTGGCAAATACTATAGAATAGCTGACATATACCTGTATGAATTAGATAACTGGTACTTTTGTTCCAAAGGGAATTTTAAGTGAAGACATCCCATAGGTCGTTTTACCTTGATAAAGAAAGTATTTGTGCATTCTTTCCAGATTACACTTCATTTTATTTCATTGATGTGGAAACAGTGAGCATGTCCACTAGGCATTAAGCCTCATTAAGAAAGGGATGCTGCTGTCACAGAAATTCCCAGTATAACCCAGGTCCAGTTTCCCTACATTTAAAAAACAAATCCTCAGAAATTCATAAGGCTTGAGTAAAAAGAGCATTGTAACAACCTTCTCCTTCACTTTGGTTTTCCCATAATAAGTAAAGTAAATATGGGGGGAAAGTGCATTTGACTGTTTGTTAGATGGTCAAATTTGCTTTCTTCCCATATTACATTGCTTCATATATACATGAAGCGAATTTAGATTAAATAGTCAGTAATTTATCTGAAGTGTAAAAGTGCACCTAATTTCCCAACCTTTAATTTTGAAACAGAAGACAAAGAATGGAAGACTCCAAACAAGATGCAAACAAAGACATTTTGTGTAAACTGAGTCACTAAAAGCCACAATAATTCAAGAGCCCATAGCCCACAGTAGACCAAAAACCATTATTGACACTAATGCATAACTGGATATACACACAGACACATCTGCACCACTTGGATGCTGGCAAGGTGATGATCACACACACATACACACCCTGTACCACTTGGATGCCGGCAAGGTGATGATAAGGAGGAAAAAAATCTTTCAGTATTCATATGGACAGGAGGATAAGGAAATCCCCATTTCTAGATCCTACAGAGCCAATTGAAAATTGACTTGCATGACAGTGTTACAGGAAATTGTTAGGATTATTGAGAAAAATCAATGTAATTCAAATTACCATACCCCCTCAAAAAAAAAAGAGGGAAGAATCAGAGAATCATTATGTTTAAAAGGAAGCATCTTCCTTAATCCCAATTAGAATTTACAAAACGCAATAGTACTGAGATTATTACAAGCATTTATAATATAAAACAATGTTAACATTTATTCAACATGAAAATGCGTATGGTTCTTTCTGTTTATATTTTGGTACAAATCAGAAATAGAAACATTTTCTATTTCTGTTATATTTCTAAATATAAAATATTTAATATTTGGAAATATAAGAACGGCAAATACAATTCATTTTAGTTACTCCATTCCACAATATTCTAAAATTAGTAGCTGTTTTCCCTTTGAGCTGGTTCAGACAAGACTACATCCACTGGCCCAACCATACATGACAAGGAGGACATTCACACTCATGGTCGTACAAGCCCTTATCGTATGTAGTCAGGCCAGCATATGAAGCAATGTCTGAACCAGTCCCTTGTGTATTACAAATAAAGCACGAACTGGTGAAGACAGTGGCTTACTTTTGTGCATTGCTCCACCAATCCAAAAGCAGGGCGCATGCACTGGTTCTATGAGACCCAGGAGCCCATCCTTACTGCTAGCAAAGGTTGGGAGCCTCTGTGGCTACTAATGATTGTATCCTCACTGTAGTGACAATTGTCCTAGCATTCTCAATGCTACAGCGATGATGCAATCCTTAGTAGCCATAGTAACCTTTCTCCTTCACTACAGTGAAGGCGAGCTGTTGGCGGCCTGAGCACACGCCCTGCTCTTGGATTGCTGGGGCACTGTGCAGAATGTAAGCCCTTGACTTCTGATATAACTGTGCAAATAGTTGCTACAGGTAGCAATATTATATTGTATCTGAGAAAAACTCCATAGAGAAATATTTGACTCACTAAATTTATTTGTGGAGTATGCTGAGAGTGCATAACATAATTTGTCTTCTATACCTCATTTAGCAGTACTGACAGCTGTGTAACACTTAGGGACATATTTCTGAAGCCAAAAAGTGCTTTTCGGAGGAAGGAGAGAGCAGCAAAAATTGCTCTCTCCTCCCTCTCTATGCACATTTGGTTGCTCATCAACATTGTGGCTGAGCTCTGATATATGACAGGGATGAATATTTATATACCACTTTTCAACAAAAGTTGCCAAAGTGGTTTACATAGATATTAATAAATTAAATGGCTCCCTGCCCCCAAAGATAGTGTTTCTGCAGGCACACTACTCTGCTCCACTCTACTAATGCTGTGCAGAATGTGAGCTAATATTTATGACTATTTTCAGATCTTTTAACTGAAATGTGGATGGTTTTAACTGATAAAAATGGTTTTATCCATTTTAACTGGATGTGGATGGTTAGGCTGTGATATTTCAAAATGATGGTAGATACATGGCAGTCAGATTGAGAAAAATCTCCACTTTCATTTAGGTTTCTGAAGGGCAGCTCAATAACTACACTAGATGAAGAAGGAATTTACAAAAAATCTGTGAACTTTCTAAGGACCCCAGAAGATTAAAAAACATGGCATACTTGACCTTATACACAATTTCTTTCAGTTACATATCTTCTTCTTTATTACATCTTTTGCAAGCTAAGTAACACGTGAAGAGGCTAAAGTGGGGGGCAAGGGAAATATTTCAATGCATGTGGATAGAGAGATCCATGGTAATGGATTCAGCTACAGAAAAGAGGCCTTAATCTTTATATGTACATATCATCAGCCTTCATATATTTTTATCTCCACAAATGGACACTTGAGGGTGATTTATGGGACCATCAGCAAATGAGAGAAGAGCATATTTTATGCCAGTGTCTGATCACTTGAGAATAAGTTTGTGCTTGCTTTAGTGAGTACTCCACGCCATAGCTATTATTCCACTAATGATATTTTACAGTGTGAAGGAAGATCTCAGCAAATACACAATGCTGACTTGCAGAGATGCATTTTCTCTGTGGTACTCACAGAAATAGACATGCAGCTCCCATTAAGAACAGAGTGGTGCATCTAATTCCTAGCTCACTGAACTGCTAACATACCCTATCATTTTGGGGGGATTATGTTTTAAAAGGTTAGGTTCTGATGGGAAAAAATCACTCATGATGAAACAAAGCTTAAATAGTGTGAAAATGGCCTGCTTCTAACATTAGGCAATCTTTTGCTTAACAGGGAACCAGACATGCAATAAAATGTGGAATATTTTACTTAATTCAGAAAAAAATGATACACATTTAAGTTCTCATTTATTTAAATCATCAAAGCCACCCTTATGAAATACCTGTTTCATATTCTTTATTTCTGTATTATGTTAATACTGTTCTTTGAAAAAGGGGAGGGCAAGGAACCAAAACATTATAAATGACCCATCACCAGGACCATTATTTTAATTGACATCTGTGAGCATATTTTGTTGGGTTGCATCAAGACAGATGAGCGCCTTTTTGTGCCCTTCTGACAGCGATGGTGATCATTAAAGATTTACAGAGGTCATTAAAATGAGAAATCGCAGTAATGTAGAGCTGGGGGGAAGGCCTCCCTGTGCAGTTATCCCAAAGCATGGCAAAACCAGGATGGAATCAGTTGAGATCACAGACCGTCCTGGTCCCCTCAACCCTACTGTTTAAAAAAAATAAAATCTGTTACCTGAATGACACAGGTTAACACCAAGTTTATGGCAGATACTGCCATGAAAGGACATGCTGTTAGACATTAATGTATAGACATTAAGGGTTACACAGAGCTTGTACAAGGCACATTTATGATGGCAGTAGATTAGATAGATAAGAAGCTCAGTACACAGATGTTTGAGAGGCTGTTCTCACGTGCAGCCTAACCCAGGCTTGGGAAGCCCAGCCTGGGTTAGGCTATCCATGAGAATTGCTGGGATTGGGCCGGATCCTGGCAGGGCAGTGCTGCCTAGCCTGGCTTTGTAGCCTGGCTTTTAACTGGGATTAAGGCGCCAGCACACCATTAACCCTGGCTCCCGGATTGTGTGCGAGCTCGGACTGCTTCCAGCCTGGGCGCACTCAAACAGGAGCCTAGAGTGCCCATCTCCTGGGGGAATCTCCCAATGCACTGCACTTGGAGTGTGGTGCATTGTGGGATAACCAGAGGCCTGGGAGCATGGTCCGTGGTCCCAGCAACATATGTGTGATTGTCTGGGGGCGGGGGAGGCTACAATTTGTGCAGCCTTCCCCCTGCCTGTCCGCTTCCCCATGTAAATAGCCCTACAGAATCACAAGTGAAGCTTTTCATCTAAATAATCTTCAGTACTTGTTTTCAAAAAGTACAATGTATATCTAGGCCAAAAATACTGGGCAGATAACAAGAGAGAAAATATAAGGGCATAAGGATGGACTCCCATCATATTTACACTGAATAACTTCATATACACGAAATAGGTTCAACTTTTGTGTCAACTGAATTTTTTGAATTGTTTACTACCTTTGTTTCACCTCTGACACTGCCTGCAAATCCCCATATATTAAAACTATAGCCCTTTTCAGACATCATGTTGAACACTCATATAATGAGTGTGTACAGTGTACACATCTACAGTTATTCATGTTAAGATGAACTGTGTCCAGCACTATGCTTTATATCTTTACCATATATTTGAGGAGCCTGTATCCAGGCTCACTTTTAAATGAATGCAGGTACACAGTCATTCACACAAAAACATGTCAAAGGGAGTATGGGATGCCTTATTCAGACAATGAGGCGAGTCTCACGATCAGTGAGAGTTGCCGTAAAGGGGTTTGTACAGAGAGCAGGCTTAGTCCGCTCTCCCCGCAAATGATCAGCAGGAAGCCCCGGGAGGCTGGATCGGCCACCCACACAACTGCTGGCTCTGTCATGGAGCCGATGGGGGCTGCGGGGACTGGTGCCACGCGGCCCTCGGAAGTTCCAGGATGCACCTCCTCAGTGCCCGGAACTAGATATCTGGACAGGAACTGATCTAGTTTGGCAATTGTCGGGGTAGCAAACAGATCTATGGCAGGGAGGCCAAACCTGAGGACTATCTGCTGAAAGGCCTACATGCTCAGTGACCACTCTGCTGGATCTATGCGAGAGCGGCTCAGCCAGTCCACCACAGTATTTAATACCCCACTTAACGTGGTTGACCTCCAGAGAGAGCAGATTCACCTCTGGGGGATCACTGCCCTTCCTGGGGTGATCATGGCTCATTCGACTAGAAGTGCTGCTGCTTTGGCCGCTTTTTCTACCTTGGAGCCATTAGGGGACATTTGTCGGGCTGCCACTTGGGCTTTGCTGTCCATCTTTGTGAGACATTACAAGATACAGAGTTGGGTCTCTGCTGATGCTTCCTTTGGCAAGAGGGTCCTGCAACAGGTGGTTTCTGCTTAGGGACCAGTCTCTTTTCCCACCCGGGTTTGTTTGGAGGGGCTATGGTAAGTCTGCAGAGGGCAGCCAGTTCATGGGGGACCAGCAGAGTGAATTCCCTAACCCACAAAACAGCTGCCCTGGCAAAAATGGAATTGGGCATTGAAGTGTGTATGGATAGGGTCATAGCCTCCTGCGATCTACACAATGTGGCATAACATTTTTTGCCATCCAGTTTTTTTAGCACATCATCACCATCCTTGGGAAGGACAAGGGTAGCTTACTAAACTCTTCTGCCACAACATGGTGGAGCAATGCCACAGACTTCGGGGGAAGTTTGGGTGGCCAGGGATGCTTGGTGGCCAGGCCACCCAAGGGCTCGGCTGGAACCAAAGCCCCCACAGTCAGCCCTCCAATCACCACCCTGGCTGTCTCTGGGACATACGGCTCACCCCCCCCCCCCGATGGTCCTGAAGTGTCGACTCCCCTTTGGGCCGGCACCCCTCCCTTAGTTGGAGTCTTATGTGCTGCCAAAGTGCAGTTTTCTTCTTTGCAGCCTTCTTCTCCTTCCTCCTCCCCTCCAGGGTCCGAGAGATGAGTGTGGGATGTGTTGCCACCACCCACTCAGACCAGCACACAGAGTGTGCCACAGAATCCTCTGAGAGGGAGGGGGTGTTAGAAGTTAAGGACTATGCGCTGTCTCTTGTCTCAAAGATAGTGGAGGACAAACTAGTGAGTCAGAGGGCTAGAGGGTCAAGACACTGGTCATCCCTTCTCTACTGCTCTGACACTATCCCTTTGAAATGTAGATTGGTACTCTTAGGGATTAACTTCATCTCTCTCTTCTCTTCCTGTTCCTTCTACTTTGCAACATGGCAAGCTCCTCTCCCTGCACCATGTGTGCAGAGAAGATGCAGAATCCATCTGCATCCAGCTAGCTAGCTAGATTAGAGATCCTAACTCCTCACTTTCCTATCTAGAATGGAGTTCTCTAATAAATGCCTTATATATTGATTTGAAACTATGAATTGGATCCAAGTTACTTTACTCTCAGCATACATGCATGCCTAAGTAAATTCTGCTGTGTTGCGCCTCTGTGCACTCTGCTATAATGAAAAAGGGATTCTCTTACCACAGAGAATTCCCCAACAGGGGGAGACCTCCCTCTCACTGCAGGGTGGATCCTTGGCCATATTTCAAGGGTTCTGATAACTGCAGCAGAGGCACGCAAGCCGCGCGTCAGGCAATCTGACTGCCTAGCTTGCTAGCTCTAATCCACGCAGGCAAGCTGAGAAGGAGAGAGAGCCAAACCAAAGGCAGGAAAGAGCCTATAAGATGTAGAAATAATAGAGTGATAAATGTTAGCACCTGCTGGAGTGAGATAGGGCGAAAAACTGAGGCTTGAGGGGATTGTCCCTCCCTCCTGGTGTCATGCAAAGCTCTGTGATTGGCCCTGACTAGGAGCAGGCGGTCGAGGCAACCCATAATAGGCTGCAGATACAACCCTCTTCTGAGGGAGAATACAACAGTTTTCAAGCAGAGTCTTAAGAAAGCACTGGCTAGGTGCAAGCAAGGTCTCACAAGCTAAGCTATCCCAAAGCCAATTTGTACAGAAAGAATTACAGAAGCATGACTGAACTCAGTGAAACTTACTTTCAAGTAAAAGTCTTGGGAAATGCAAGCCGTCAAGGTGGAAAGGGGAGCTGCTATCCCTACCAGGTATTCCTGCTTTAAAGGCAACAGGTTTTCTGTTTTTTCTCCTCTCTACTGATGTTTAGGATCTCAATGCTGAAAAGGAGCAGAACCAGGCATTTCATTTCACAGAGAAACACAAGCCGAATAAATGGTGAGGTTTTCTATATATGATGCGATACTACTTTTTTCTGTCAAATTAACTTCTTATTCTCAACAGTCCAATCGGTGTGAATCCTAAAGACACACAGTCTGGGTCTCTGTAAATAATTCCTTAGGCAAGAAATAGTGTACTTTTTTTTTTTTTTTTTGGACAATGGGATTTTCATGTGAAAACAGAAGCATTGTTGTTATAGTCTCTGAACTAACATCACAGAAACATTCTTGAGGGAGAGAGGGGTGCTGGACATTTGGCACCTATGCTTGCCTTACTTTGATTCTCCTGTTTGTTATATCAAATAGAACAAAAAAGTGATCTCCTGGAGGAATCAGAAACCATACTTGTTTCAATCCATTTTCTTTGATTCCCACAAGTAGCTCAGATTAAAGGTAGGTGTTCTTTTTCTGTCCGATTTTTCCTCTCACTGGGCTGTTAGCTGTGAGAAAGAGCAAACTTTACAAAAGCCTTTGTCTAATATGGCCTCTTTAGCCAATGAAAGACCTTCCTGGGTAGAGTGCCCAGTCGTTTGATGGGGTGAACTAGAAAATGCTTCCATCAGTCAAAGGAAAAGCAAAGTAACTGACAGTACTGGGCTGCCACCAGAGGTTAAAAATGAACTATGCTCTCTCCTACACATGCACACACACACTATAGAATATGATATAAAGAGATTGCTTTTGATACTTTGAAATATCTGCAGAGTCCAAGCTTCTAAAATTATAACGATATCTGCTTGCATCATTAAAGCCCATTCTCCCTTGCAATGGCAAAGAAAAGCCTGGAAATATATATGGCGGCTCAGAACCCCAGATAATAAAAGACTATTGAATGGCTTTGGATTTGTTTTCATGATAGCTGGTATTAAAATTTATATATATATATATATATATATATATATATATATATATATATATATATATATATATACATACACACACACACACACACACACACACACCCGCTCGTAGCAGGGCGGCCAAATTGACTGCCCACATGACTGCCAGCTCCATCACGGTGCCAACAGGGGTGAAGGGGATTGAGGGCTGCGTGGCCCCCGGAAGTTCCAGGATGCCCTGTGCAAGCACGCCACGCAGGGCATCTTGGAGATACCTCCAAACCTGGGAGTCTGCTTGCCATGGCATGGAGCTGTGCTGTGGTGGCACACAATCAGAAAATCCGGGCTAGCAGAGCACTCGCTCAGCTAAACTTGGTTAAGGGGAGGGCTGCTTTGGCGGGCTAGCTGCTAGAGAAGCACCGGTCTCACCCGTGAGCCTGCTGATTCTTACGATGGGGAAAACCCAGGCTGGGCTTCTTTAGCCCGGTTTTCTCCCATCGTGAGAATAGCCTCACTGTGTGCAGTTATTTCATTTCAGCGCCCCACGTGATACATAACAATGCATCTCTGTAATGTGTGCCTTAGGGCTGCTGCAAACTTGTAAGGCAGGCAGCCCCAACGTTATAGAGAATGGGTAGTTGTACAAGCCACATTACTGCAGTTTTCAACATTGTTGTGAATGCGGGAAACTGCAGCAGCACGCTTACCTGTTCTCTACAGTGTTGGGGCTGCCTTTCAGGTCCACAGCAGTCCCAATGTGAAATACAGTGGCTCGGTACAGTTCTGCATCATGTCGGCAACAGTGTTTAAGCTTGGTAGTATCTATGTTGAGCCAGAACAATAAAAACCAGAGCCAGTGAAATAATAGTTTTTCCTATAAAAAGAGGAGAGATCCAAAATCTAGTATGTAAGCTTTTAAGTTACAGAGAATTCTTCCTCAAGGTGGATCTTTGAGAATTCATGATGTTGTTGGGTTGTTGGGTTTTTTAAGTGTGTGTGTGTGTGTGTGTGTGTCTGTGTGTGTGTGTGTGTGTACATGTACATATAATACTAAGTTAAACTCATCCTTGTTTGTAGGTTTGTTTTGTGGTCTTAACTGTGCTACAGAACATAAGAGCTGATTGTGTCAGCATGACCTATATTACAGAGTAATAGACACTTTACAAAAAATCATGGTTCCTAAAAAATTTAGTACAGATCCATATTTTCTGTAGCTGTAAATTAACCATTGGCATGTCAGTAATTGGAAGCCTACTGCTGGTACATAACAGTAGATATGTTTTAAGCATATGTTTAATGTTATAGAATGAGTCAGAATCAGAATCCTGTGCCTAATACTTTGTATAAACCTTTAATACACCCCCGTGCATGTGCTATGGTAAGATAACATATTTTCCCAGGTTGTTGGAAGCACTAATTTCCCCTCATGCTTTACAATTATTCCAAGGAGTGTGTTATCTCATTGTAACACATTCCTTGTTCTGCCTGGCTACTTAATTATTATACATAACATTCCAGATCAGAATAATTATCATCTCAAGTGAACATTAGAAATTGTAAGGCCCTTCTGATTCAGAGTAAGCAAGAAATTTCAAGCTTGTGACCTGAATGGAATTGCCTTGGATTAAAAAAAGGGGTTGCTTCCCTTCTAGCCAACTGACTATTGTCACAATACAAGTCAGGAAAGGAGGACAGGCTTATATATACAGCACACTACTCAGCCACAACTGTGTCTGAATCAGTGTCTGCATGAAGGTTTTTGAGAAGCTTGAATCCTGCTTATCCAGGGAGCATCTGATTCTGATATCCATTACCAACATACACATTGGGATCTGCAACACACACTAGTCTCTCTCAAACATTTTACTAAACACAAGGGTGAGAATGGAGCCAGTCTAAATTAGGCCAACAGCTGAGATCCCCTTCTATGTTATTTCATTCCACTGCTTATTCCACATCTGCCCTGCTGGAGGTCTCTGTTGCTATTCCTCTCCCCAATTATCCATGGATGCCATTTCTGAGGATCCGTTCCATGTGACATCCTGAGAGTCAGAGACATGTTTCTGATCTTCTAGAGCACATCCAGAGCATAAATAGTGTTTGGAAGTATTAGCCCTCTTGTGGAGAGGAGTTGTGTGAGGCCACCCATGTGTCTCAGCAGATCTGTGTGGGGACAAGGAAGACACAGGACATGTCCTAACACCCACATGTCATTCACCACGCTGTCGGAACCACTATATTTATTTTGGAGCACTCTGCATTTTTCTTCAAATGTAGATTGAACTGACTGGAACCCCAAAAAAGCAAATGGTGATGAGAGGCTCATAATATCATAGATACACCCTTAAGAAAACTGCATTTAGAGGTTTGTGGATCATGGCCTTGGCTGATTTCCTCAGAATCATTGACTCAAACACTGACACTCTGTTTGCAGTCAGCATTATTTATCAGTCATCTGAGATCTTGGTCAAACAACAGGCATAGGTTATAGAAGAGGAAATTACTTTCTCCCCATGAATATATGTACATAGGCCCACTGAGCTTGTGCTAAACACTGCCCACAAGATTACACATGAGTTTTAAATTTTCTTATTTTTTTTTTATCAGGATGCATCTAAAGGTACTGATTTTTACATGTTGACTGTTTTTCTTTATTTGGGCCAGAATCTCCAAACAAAAGCAAAAAAGAGAGGGACGGGGGAAATAGCACCAATTAAACTATGACAGGGTGGAATGAGGTACTAAAAAAACAAACCCTGATATATTATGCCAATAAAAATGCCTGATGCATTTTGTACTCTCGCTCGTTTTCAGAGACAATGGCTGACATCCAAACTAAAGAAGTGCTGGTGTGCATGCTACAAGAGAAGGGTGATTTTTTGTCAATCTCCCTGAAGCCCACTGTGAATCTCAAAAATATTTTGCTGAAGGCTGCATGGCTCTCAGGGACATATTTTCAGGAGCCATAGTCGATTTTGGAGGGAAAGAGAGATTTATGAAAATTGTCCCTCCCCTGTTGTGTTTTGTTAGTCTGGATGTTGGCCAATGATGAGGTTATTCTGATGATCAGGCGAAATCAGGCTGGCAGAGCCTAGCCCAATTTCGCCCTTCCCCTTAAACCAGGCTCACTACCCCTCCCCTTAAACCGGGTTTGCAGAGCGAGCACTCCACAAACCTGGTTTTCAAAATCGTGAGTAGATGTGCCGCGGCTCCATGCTGTGGCTATTCATGAGTAGACCCCTAGCCGGGAGGCTTAAAAGCAGCCCCCTGGCTTGGGGGGTCTTTCCAGAACATACTGGAGCTTCCGGGAGCCACGCAGCCCCCAATCCTCCCAGCCCCCGCCGGCTCCATCACGGAGCCAGCAGTCATGTGGGTGGCTGCTGAGGCCACCCAGAGAAGACTGCTCCTCTGTGAGCAAACCCCCTAGAGGCTCTTCTCACCAATCATGAGAAGACTGCATCAGACTTCATTGGGGAGAAAACCCAAGATCCATACCCCTTTACACATGTGAACTGGTTCTTGTTCATTCATGAGACACTTTAGATCTTGGAAATTGTATTTTTATTATTTATGAGAGACACTTTAGATCTTGGAAATTGTATTTTTATTATTTATTCATTCATTCATTCATTCAATTTATATACTGCCCTTCCAAAGTGGCTCAGGGTGGTTCTTCTGTAAATGTACACTTGTATTTATTTATTATTTTATTTAAAATATTTAAACCCTGCCCTTCCAGTACACTACAGCTCAGGGCGGTTCACAACAATAAAATAGAAACAATGTAAAATAAAAGTAATAAAATTAACCAAATCAAGTAAGAAAGTTAAAAATCAGGCTAAAAAAACACAATCAGTATTAAGTTTAGCATTAAAAGTTATTTTAAAAGCTAAAAATTGAGAGTTATAAAACTATTGTTCAACACTTGTATTGTACTATTGGCCAAAATGAAGAAGAAATCTGATTGATAGGCCATTGGGAATATTGTAACTCCCAAAGTATTGCAATCATTTTCTGAACACTGTAATTCTTGAATTGGCTTGTTTTTGTTTTTAAAATTATTTATTGTATTATGAGAGTAGATTACAAGGACTTTTGAAAAGCAGTCAGTGGAGGCTTAAGCAAAATAAAACAAGTAATATGATTTTAAATAGATGGACTTAATTTTTGAGATAAAATAATTTTGAGGTAAAATAATTTGAGGTAAAAAGAACAAGTGATATTATTTTAAATAGATGGAATGAATTTTTGAGGTGGGTTTGGGGCTGAATTTTTCTATTTAAATTTTATGATAGAAAGGGACAAAGTGATTTCTAGAGAGAGGTTTTTTCCTACAGTATTTTTTCTTTCTATAGCATACTTTTCCTACACAGTTTTTACTTGTCACATAAGAAGTAGGCTATTGCACTAGGAGCTGATTTCAATATTCTAGAAACATATACACAGATTAAAAGAACCAACAAAATGTTTGAATGAGACATTCCTGTCACATCTAGTCAGCCGGCCTCTTCTTTTGTGTTTGGAAAGCAAATGGAAATATGACTCATGGCCTGAAGACAGTGTCAGGATACCTCTGAACTGTCCCCTTCTGAGCTCAATTTGCTGGCAATAATGAAGTGCATAAAAGCTTGCTGACTGTTCTTTCAACATCTGGTAGAAAAGTGCAATCTTCAACTGAGAGTATTTGAACTGCTTTTTGTAAACGTTTCCAGATTTATTTATTTTTAAATCAATCCCTGAGTAAGCAGGAAGACGGGGGGTGGGGGGAAATACACCACTGTGGCTGGGGATGATGGGAGTTGTAGTTCAGCAACATCGGAAGACCCAAGCCTGGGAGCCCTTATCTGGAGAAACCCTCTGTGGAGATGCCCTCCACACATTCAGTGCCCCCCCTAACAGATAAAGAGTAAACATGTAGTTGCCAGGTGACATGGCTAGTGATTATATTGGCATCAGGGGGCATGATCCTGCTTCCCTCACCATAGCCCTCTTCAGATGTTATGAGTGCCATAAGCACTCACAGTTACAGAAGACAGAAGGAGGGAGGAAGTCCCGCCATCCTGCTGTCAATCACCTTCTCATGCCAATGATCATGGTTATGGTGGCGTTCATCTGAAAGGGCAGCACTGTGTGATCGCAGCAAATGCATGAACTGCAACCTGGATCCAATGGTGTGTGCCCCCTACAGAAGAATGGCACCCAAACTGTAATTGTTGGTTCAAGGGGGTAGGGGTGTGAACAGAACCAGCTGGTCCGGTTCGGTTTGGGTGTGAACTGCACCTGAATCTAACAGGGCCAGTTCAGTCTGCCCCCCCCCTCTGAACCCCCCACCCCTGGTTCAGTTCGGTCGGGGGAGGGATGTTCACAAATTTTTAATTCTTTTAAAAAATACCCGTAGCCCCTTTGGGGGGTTCCTAAAGGCTGCAGGGGAGTCTGCAAAGGTTCCCCCTCAATCACTGGCTTCTTAATTCACCACCGAAGCCCATCTCAGGCTGATTTTCGGGCCCGTTCAGGCCTGCAAAGATTAGCTTGGTGGCCATTTTGGAGGCCACCATGCATGGTCAAATGGCCTCTGCGAGGCCTGGCAATGCCTAGGGCCTCATAGGGACCATTTGAGCATGTGTGGTGGCCATTTAAAAAAAAATGGCCACCAAAAACAAAATGGCCACTGCGCATGCTCAAATGGCCTCTGCAAGGCCCTAGGCACAGTGGCCGAATGGGCCCAAAAATCACCCCAGGATGGGCTGCAGCAGTGAATTAAGAGGCCGGCGCAGGGAGGGGGAACCTTTGCAGGCACACACATACCCCGTGGCCTTTAATAAGCCCCCCAAAGGGCCTACAGGTGAAAACACAATTTTTTCATTTAAAAAAATTCACAAATGGGGGTGGGGTTTCGGTTCGTTCCAGCCGGACTGGGGGTGGTGGTGTTTCGGTTCTAACCCGAACCCTCAAACCCCCAAACCAGTTCACACATCCCTACAAGCGGATGATTGACAGCGAAGTGGTGAGACTTCCTCTCTGCTTTTGCCCACTGTAACTGTGAGTGCCTAAGGCACTTATGATGTCTGAAGGAAGATTTTGTCTCCACTCCCTTGTCTTTGGTGTGCTTGCAAGTACTGTGCACATAAAACTCTGTGCAAGGTACTGTATTCTCTTTTTCATTAGGGAACTACACATTCAATAAGGATGTGTACTGCCACAAGTGAAGAAAATATAACACTCTCTTTTGTGTCAAGCTCCATTGGAACATCTCGGCTACATGGAGCTTTGGAATGAAGCCATGCTTGCTTAGAATTTGTCTTAGAAACAAAGTTTGTCAGGCAATGGTTCAGCTACCTGGTTTTTAGTCTGATTTCTATCCATTTATACTTCACCCCTTCTGTTACTTCTGGGAATCTTTTGCTTTGTGCCCTCCTGTGGTAGAAAACTGTTTCAGAGTTTGGAAATGTTCTAAAATGCGATATCCACTATCATATTCCTGACCTAGAACAAACAAGTAGATTGCACATGTTTAAGTAGAATAGTAACTGTTCTGTACACAGTTTATAAAAAAAAATAAGAAACAGATAATGAAAGGAGAAAAATTCTGACAGAATTTCCATGTTGTCTATGAACCACACCACCCATTGAGATTATCTGGAGAGGTTCGTCTGCATTTGCCACCGGCTCGTCTGGTGGCTACTCAGGGATGGACCTTCTCCTTTGCTGCCCCGAGGCTTTAGAACACACTTCCTGCTGAAATAAGAGCCTCCCCATCTCTTACAACTTCTAAAAAGGCAGTCAAGATGCATTTGTTCACCCAGGCTTTTAATTAGATATTGTTTTAATTGTGTTTTTAATAGTTTTAACATTTTAAAATGTTTATTTTAACTATTTTAATAGTTTTAACATTTTAATTGTTGTAATGTTTTAATATTTTTATCTGCTGTTTTTATTGTTTTGTTGTAAACCACCCAGAGACTTGCATTTGGGGTGGTATACAAATGTGTTAAATAAATAAATAAGT
This sequence comes from Hemicordylus capensis, assembly GCF_027244095.1. NCBI lineage: Eukaryota > Metazoa > Chordata > Lepidosauria > Squamata > Cordylidae > Hemicordylus > Hemicordylus capensis. The sequence goes on along the minus strand of NC_069659.1, from coordinate 61,116,829 downwards.
TTGGAAAAATCTAGTATGTTCTATTTAGTACTTGCATCTGTGCCTCCAACATCTGTGGTCATTTTGTATAATATTATTACCTTGATTTTGTTCTTTGCAGGATCATACCAAATGATCACTGATTGAAACTGTCATGGAATACTAAGTGAATGCAGTGTCCTTGGTCCCAATCATTAATAATGATTACAATACACTGAAAAATTTAATTTGAAGCACAAGAATAAATATGTGATAATGAATCAAGTGTATGATCCTGTATAGTTAACCTAGTCACATATGCTGCTTTTATTAATATATATAACACATATATTGAATTGTAGTGAACATTATATCAGAATAAAACAGGAAAAAAATACTCTAGTTTTTCCTTAGAACTATGGAAAGTTAAGCTTGTTCCGCCTAGCCCTAAATATGTCTAACTACTTTGATCCTGCTCCATTGTTATAAAATGGAAATGAAATCAACATGTGCTTTAAAAAAAAATTCCATATGTCCTATGGTATGTCATATCAGCCCCTTTCTGAAATACTAAAGAGACACTACCAGTTAGACAATACTAGACAATAGGGATGTGCAAACAGGTTTGATGTTGCACAGCATGCCACACATGCCCAATGACCCAGGCCACGCAGAGGCCTATTGGAGGGCAGGACCAGAGTGGGCCAAAGACCGCCCAAACCAGGCAATCTGTACATAAATGGAGGGTGGAGGGGAGGGCAGGAGAGCACCTGGAGACCTCCCGTGGCCAAATGTAAGCCCCTTGATAGGTGGCAGTAAGTAAAATTTTATTTTTTAAAACTTTTTTTTTTAAAAAAAAATATTCTTGTGAACCCTGCCCCCGAACCGAACTGGGAGATGTTCCGGATGTGTGTGTGTGTGCGCGCGTGTGCCAAAACCGGACATGCCCAGTCTGGGCTGAGTCCAGTCCAGACTTGAACCAAACCAGGAAACCCGGTTTTGTGCATACCCCTACTAGATAATACTAAGCTAGAGGATCCCCTGGTCTGGCTCAGTATAAGCAGCTTCATATGAGAACTACAGAGAAATACTAAAATTAAGGTTGTTCACACAACCTTCTGCTGGACTGGAGAAGGTGGGGGGAGGGCAGGAGAGCACCTACCTTCCCCCCTGATGATCCAGTGGTGATTGTGCACCCACATGACTGCTGCGAGCTTCTCAGAATTCTGGAGGCTGGGAAAATGTGTCCTGGCCTCCAGATATCCCACAATGCATTGTGCCCAGGGTAAGTTCTCAGGCTACCTGGGGAAGCAGCACTGGAATCAGCCTCGATCCTGGTGCTGGGAGATAAGGCTACCCAAACCTGGGTAGGGCTGCTCATGTGAACAGCCTCATTGTATGCATGGAAATTTCATCATAATAAGGTTTGTGTTGTTCTTACAAGTAAGAACAAGTAAGAACAACCTATAAAGCTACAAACCACAAACTTGTATAGCCCTACCAGTGTACATTGTGCATCAAGGCAAGTGGTTGTGATTTACATTTTTAAATTAACTTGAACATTGGCTTTGCTCAGAAAGAAAAGCTAAATTGATTTCAGTTGCTTTTTTATGGATTCAGCCAAGGGATGACAATTACAGACCTATAACTATTTCTGATCAAAATCCTTAACATTAATTCAGCATATATCACATTTGAATAAATGCTAACACCTATAGCATGAAAATGCAAATTGGAAACAATCTGAGATGTAAATTTCAGCATTCTATTTCATTAAATGCTGGGTGTTGTTGTTTTTTAATTGTGCACTTTGAGCATCAGCAGTGACAGGCTTTCTTTCATATCTGGGCCATCAAATGAGATTGGTGGAAACCAAAAGGCCCAACGAAAAAGCCCAACCAACCAATTTCTATGTAGTGATTTATGTGCAATATGTTTCGGAGTCGAAGGAAACAAAAAACCATATCCCCACAAATGGAACTTCTTGTATCAGGGTTACTGAAACACAAGCAAAGAAATTAATAGCCTGGGAGCTGGACCACTTTCTTGTGTTGCAAGAAGATATCTTCAAAACAGCATCAAAGTGTTTCTGTGGAATGAGGAAGAAAATAGAAAAGATGCTGCCTGTCCTATCTTTTTAGCAAGAAAGAAAGAACTCCAGTCTTCATTGCAAAACATCAGTGCCTTTCATAAGTACTAAACTCACAGTAAGCACATAATAAAATGTAAGAATGTAAAGTCAGTAAAGATTACATAGTGTAGTAAATCTTATGGCTGAGACTGATAACTCCCCTTTTAACATACGCTCCAGTGTACTTTATATAGACAGATTTTGGCAGCATATAATTTCCATTTAAAATTATGTACAAGGCAGTGAATAGCAGGAACTCTAAAACTGAACAAGTCAAATCCTTAGATATTTGTACCTTCTCTTCCCCTTCTCCATGCTTCTGCAAGTACAGGCAACTCAGAGTTCGTCCCAGGTTGATCACTGACTTCACATTACTAGAAATTCTCTCCTAAGCATTTACAGACTCAACAAATAAATATGAACATGTGAGTTTCAGTTCAACACAAACAGATGCCTCTAGTTCTATTTCATCAGCGGTGGGGGGAAGTCTTGTTTACAGAGGGCCCTTTTCATTTATAGAGGATTGTATACACCAACTTTCTAGAAATGCACTGCTTTTGGAAATGAAATCATAGTTAGGCAATGCCAGTTTTTAAAAAAAAATATATATAGGCAATTTTAAAAATAATAAGGTGAAATCCAGATGTTGGATTAGCAAAAACATTGCTGGAAACGCTTCAGCAAAAGAGGAAGTGAATGAAAAGAAAAGACAAAAGTATTTTGATCTCCATTCTTTTTTCCCTCTTTCAGGGACAGTATAATGCATGCACACAACCATCAGTTTGTCTTCTTCATGTTCAATATATTTCTCCAAATACATCTACCCTCTAACATCTGACAAATGAAAAGAGGCATATTTGCATCATGTCTCTGGTCACAGAAGAGCACTTGCTATACAGAACAGCACTTCTTGCTGTACTATGTTGTTCTTCAAAGCCTGGTACTTCTGTTCACCACTGAACCCACCACAACCTTTATTCACAGACTCCTCAGCAAAACCTCCACTCATATACCACTACTACTACTACTTGTTACTGATTACTGCTTATTATTACCACATATATAGAAATAAGTGGCATCACTCAGCAGTATGTATTCTGCATGTCCACATAGTCATTTCCAAGAGCCTTCTTGTTTCACCCTTTCCACTTTTTAATTCCCCACAGCCTTTACCTTCTACAGCTTTTTCCAGCTAGAAGTTAAATGTCACCCTCTCCTTGTGTCCAAACATATCTGCCTCTATCTCCTTCATCTTTTCCAAGTTCTTGGTCTCTTCCCTCCTAGCTTCATTTATTCATTAATCATTATCTCACTACATTACATTTTCATACACACACAGAGCACAAAATGTTTGAATACTTCTTTCCCTTCCATCCCTTCAACTGCCCGATTAGTAAAAGTTGCTGAAATTATTTTCACCATCAGATCAATTGTGGGATCAAGTTACTGACTGACTGACTGATTTGTTTTTCAGATTTGTATACCATGCCAAACTTCCGTCTCTGGGTGGTTAAATGTATGCATACAGGATACACACATATATGAGATAAACCCAAAGAAACCCTAGCATGAGTATGGAAGACACCTACATAGGAAGCTGCCTTATACTGTGTTAGATCATTGGTCCATCTAGCTCAGTATTATCTATGCTGACTGGAAGTGGCTCTCCAGCCCTATTGGAGCATTTCCACACAAGGCTGATACTGCAAATCTCTGGGTAGGTTCGAACTCTGACCAGCACCCCCTTTGGGGGTCCCGTCTGGTTGGAATTTGAACTGCCCAAACCAGGTTGGCTGGATGTCAAGCCTGGCTCAAAGCGAGGCAGCTCGCACATCCCTAATTCCCACCCAGCATTTGCTTCCTGGGTGCGCATTCTGTTGGTTCTCTCCTCAAAGGAGAAAATCAACAAAACATTCACAGAGCCAACACATGCCAACTGGGAATGAGCTCCAGAGGGCTTGAGTGGACATCATGCGCAAGGGGGCGTGGCCAGAGCTACAGAGGGTTGGGCCCTCCAGAACCTATTCCCAGCTGGTGTTTGCCTTGTTTTGAGGATGAGAAAGACTGCAAATGCAGGCTGGAATGAGCTCCAGGGAGCTTGCACAGACCTTCTCGGGCTCTGGACATGCCCCTTGCATGTGATGTCATACACAAGGGGTATCACTGGTACACGTGCTGCATGCGCCCATCGGGACTGCCGGGGATGGGGTGAGCCCAGGCCCCTATTCATTCACCTCACTATACCACTGTCTCAGGGACATATTTTCAGGTGGCACAGAGTGTTTTTAGGGAAAGGGGATGTTGTTGAAATTTGCCCTCACCCCTCATGCAAGCATTAGACTGGAACTCTTCAGAAGCACTGATGCTACACTGGTGTGTCTCCTGTAGCCCTGGTGCTTTGTTCATCTGGATGTCAGTCAGTATTCACCTGTTCAAGTGGTTTGTACAAAATGTTTTGATTCTGTTTGCTGACGGAAACCCAGAGGTAACACTCTCATGAAACAACTAAATATTGACCACAGTGCAGCAGTTACTTGTTAATCAAATCTGGTTAACAAAATGATTAAATGGTTCCCTCTATTTCAAAACCCAAGAGTTGCAATTTTATGTTGAGTTTTAGTAGGGATGTGTGAAACGTTTTAGGTACAGAATGATCTGTACCCGAATCTGCCTGTTTCGGGTGATTTGTGCACAAAACAAACCACCCATCTGCAAGTTCCGAAAGATTCGGTTCCAAAACTAATCGCCTCAGTTTTAGAGCCAAAGGTTTTGTTGTTTTCGACCTCCATTTTGTGTTTGACATGTATTTGAATTTCCCGCCCTTCCAAGCTTCAGATCAGTGAATGAAAGCATGGGCTGATCTGCTGACGATTCCCTCCTGGTTCCAGATTGGCTCTTTTGGCTCTTGCCACTCCTGACTGACCCCACATTGGCCAGGGGAAGGGTCGAAGAAGGGGCAAGGGTGTGGGGGAGTAAAGGGAGGGAATTAAATCAATTAGATTTAAAGAGGCAGCAGCTACCATTCTGCCTTTCTACCTTGTGAAAGAAGAGAGAGAGCACTTTGCTTTGCTTTGCTTACTTTGCCTTGCCATGCCTATTGCCTTCTGCCTTGCTAGCCTGAGTCCAGCCTGCCTTGCCACCTAGCCTGTCCCTGCTGGCTGCTGCATGCCAGCCTGGGAATTGATTATCTGCTGCATTGCTTGTTTTTTGTTTGTTTGTTTAACATATTTTTATACCACCCAAAACTTACGTCTCTGGGTGGTTTACAACAAAATAAAAACATCAAAACATTAGTTAAAAACAAAAAACAAGACATTTAAAATATGACAATTTAAAAATTTTAAAACAATATTTTAAAATAACATTTAAAAACAATCAAAACAGTACCAGCTAAAAGCCTGGGTGAACAGGTGTGTCTTTAAAGACTTTTTAAAAATTGTCAAAGATAGGGAGGCTCTTATTTCATTAGGGAACACAGCAATGGAGAAGGCCCGAGAAGAACGGAGAAGTTCCTGAGAAGAAGAGAATTCTTTTTTCACCCCCTTTCTGCTGCTGAGAGAATTGCTGCCTGCCTGTGCCTGATGTGTCTGTGCCAGCCACCAGTCCCGACCATGTGGCCACTGGCCACCCAGACAGCCACCCCCTTTCCCCCCAGATTTTCCCAGCTTTTGGCGCAGCCCCCCCCCCAATCTGAAGACTGAAGAAGGAGAAGGAGATTGAAGAAGAAAGAGTAGACTCAGAGACCAGACAACAGAAGTGGACAACTGGACACAATGTGGGTGAAGCCCTAGACTGAGTGAGTGACCATTTTCATTCACACACACACACACACACACACACACACAGACATCTCTGGAATTGTGTATTCTTGGGGTTTTTTTCCTGTTTGGAGGGAGGTTTGGGGTTGCTATTGAATTTTAGAAGTTGTGTGTTGTTTAGTTTAGAAGAGGTTTAAACAGGGGTCCTGTGTGGGAGGGATCCCCATTAGCAAGTACTAGTAGGTGGTTAGAAGGTAGCATAGCCTCGTGGATTTGGGTTTTTTTAAAAAATCTGTCTTTTTTCCCATTCCAAAATTTTTGTTTGCATTTATAACAAACAGAAGCCTGTCCTCCAGCCTTCTGTGCCCATAATATATCAGTATTAATAGTCTCTGCCCAGCAGCCTACAGGCTCTGAGCGGGCAGGAAGACACAGACTCTAGACTCCTCCCTGCACCCATTCCCCACCCCACTCCCCACCCCTAACTGCAGCATTCCAAGGCCATGGCAAAAATTAACTCTAAACCCACTAAGCCTTTCACAGAGCACACACACACAGGTATACTATGCTTCCCCCCTACATAATCTTAAGTCTAACAGTATATATGTTATGCAGTTCAAATGCCTTGGATGGTTTGTTGTTGTGCCTGTATTTGGGGGACCTCATGGATGGGCACAGGACAGGTTCTCTCTCTGTGTGTGTTCTTTGCAGTGAAGATTGGGTCATATTGTGACTTCTAGAATCATCATCATTTTTATTCAAACTAGATTGCTTGCATCTAGAATAGATTGTGCTGGTGCCACAGGCTCCGATTTGTTGCAGAAATGTCCAAAAAAAATAAATAAATAAAATAAAATAAAGCACCAAAAAAATTGTGTGCCATTGTTGTCATAATCACTCTTTTATTTGTATAAGTGAGAAAACTCGCTGTTCCACTGGCAGAATGTTGTTTTGAACCCTTCCTTATTCAACCCCCTTTCATGGCCAGGTGCCACAGATGTAGCTGTGTCTGTTACTTGTGGATGAAAAATGCTTGGGGGAGGGAGGGGAAGGCACATTTGATGCTGTTGTTGGCCCTAGTCTGCTGCCCTAGTCTGCTACATCTGTGATATCACACTTACTTACTTGCTTGCTTTTTGCTGGATGTTGCTGTTACCCTGCACTGGGAGGGGCCGCGTGAGGCAGTGCATTTCACTGTTGTTGTTTCACACTGTTGTGTGTAGATCAATTGCATTTCTAGGGGGAGGGACACAATGGATGTGCGTGACCTATGGAAACCTTGTTCTTTGCAAAGCTCTGTTATTGCATCCACCCAATGGGACAATGGGGACAGTGCCCATATCTGCCTGTGGGTACCTCCTAGGAGTGCCACAGTGGGTTGGGTGGTAGTGCCCCAATGAGTGTCTGCTACCACCCAGTTTCCAAAGGAACTGGGCAAAGGGTTGATTTTTAAAGAATTTCTGGTTTGTGCATCTTTGGGGCAGATTCAGGGCAGAAAAGGGGCTTCGGGGGCAGAAGAGTGGTTGGGTGGTAGTGCCCCAATGGGTGCCTGATACCATCCAGATTTGAAAGGAATTGGGCAAAAGGGTGATTTTTAAAGAATTTGTGAAGTTTGTATGGTCCCATATGCCACAGGAGTTGATGGCAGGGAGGAGTTGTGCAAGTGACTACACATGAGAGTCCCCTGCTAATGGAGCAAAGAGACACCTTTTTAGTGGTGATTCTCTTAGTGGTGATTTAGTGGGGATTCTCTTTAGTGAGCAGGGGAAAAGCAACTGGCCTTATCCATCCCTAGCGCAGCATCCCGATCCCTCCAGTGGCTGTTACTGCTGTCTGTCTTACGTTTCTTTTTTTAGTTTGTGAGCCCTTTGAGGACAGGGAGCCTATCTATCTATCTATCTATCCATCCATCCATCCATCCATCCATCCATCTCTCTATCTATCTCACTCGTGATTGGAGGAAATAGCAAGAAAGTGTTGGCATGTGCTTTAATGATGTCGGGAAGGGTGCGTTCTTGGTGCATCCTCACCTTCATTGTGTGTGTGTGTAGAGGGGGGGGGGCATGTTAATGGAAACCAGCCCACAGAGACTACCAATCCATAAAGCTGTCCTGTCTATTCAGTTGCTGTGAGTTTACAGTATTGTTAGTTTACAATTGTCCTCTTCTTCACGTTTTGCCCAGGCCCTTAATGAAATCTGTAAGTCCCATTCTCTGACTCTTCCTGCTTTTAGCCAAATAGCCTCTGCCATAGCCCTCTAAGAATGGTAGCTAAGGCAACCATCATAAAAGGCAGCTGTCCCTTCTGCAATCTGAGCACTTCTTCAGAGTAGGCCTTCACAGATGTACTGGGCCTGATGGATGGAGGGAGGAAAAGAAAAATGGTAAATTGGGGAAAGGGAGAAGTGGAAGTCTAGGTGATGGGATAGTTGGCAGCAGGGGCCAAACCTCTTGTGGCCCACTGCAATGGAACCTCTTGTGGCATTTGGCTATAAAGAGATTTTTGAGTAGTCGGGCATTTCTAGGGGCTCCAGCGTATTCCTGTGGGCTCTGCAGACCTTTGATTTTGGCTGGTCTGCCTTCTAAGCCTTGGAACCTTCAGCATAACTATTTTTACTCTCCTTTTAAAAAAAAACACCTATATCTGTACCTAGAAAAAAGAATGTCAGAGCCATTTTTAAATGATTTTTTTAAAGTAATGAAAACCTTTGAGAAAAGAAATAGTAACAAATGCTCTCCTTTCATCTGACTTCTTCCTGTTCCAAAGGCTGTTTCCCAGTGGGTGGGCATCTATTGAGCATCTTCCCTCAGAGACATCATGCCACCATTTTTGATACCATTCTTTGTAGTTATTTCTTACCATTGGTGTGAAATCATGCATATTTGGACAAAAATATATTGCAGAACTGTACAGCTGACAACCAGGCTTTAAAAGCAGGGTCTTCAAAAAACAAAAACCTTCTTTTATTTTTCAGTGTGTAGGTGCATTCCTGCTGACAGCAGGTACCATTGACTCTTTCTGCCAAACAATCCCAAGTGGAAGCTTTAGTAAGGGCGGGGGAGAACCCACCAGGAGAAAGGGAGCTGTTTCTTTCATGGAAACGACCTGCTGTCATTCAGCTTGGCAACACATTTTTGGCAGCAGCTGCTCCACAGGATAAATTGAAGAGATCATTAAAGAGATTTTTTTCCTCCCTATTTCTTTTTCTGACATCTTATTGCTAGTGGGATCGAGTCATCATGAAAGTTTAGTTTACCCTGACAAGATAGCTTTTTCTTCAGGCTATTAACCTGACCACTGGCCTGTGACAGAAGGTGCAGACAGAGTGAGAGTGAGAAAGATAGAAGGTGGGGCGAGGGGAGGCAAAAAGTTGGGAGTTGAAACCCTTCTCATCTCCCCCCACCCCCACCGATCTGAAGTAACACTATTTGTAAGCAGAGAAATATGCATTTCACACACAGAAATCCTCCTGCCCCAATTAATGTGCCCCTTAAAACTGCCTCTTTGGCTATATTTGATCTCTGAAGTAGATAACGCCTTTCATGCCATAAAACCTTAATGTATTGTTGAGCTAAAATTGGCATATTGTATGGGAAAGGTCGCTGGATTAAATGCAGGTAAATTCAGATGTGTGCTGTTAGTCATATTTTACTGGCTGGCAAAAGGAGTGGGCAGACATGTAAGACAGGGTGGTTTAAAGCATAGATTATGGCTCTCTTGTGAAATGAGTATGTTTTCTGCTGATTAAATTGTAAGAAGTGTGCACCTGGGCCACATTAAACATCTAATGCTTCTTCAGTCCAGGTTGGTTGATAATATAAATGTTGTACATCACAATTTCACAGACATGTGAAACCTGAACGTATAATCATGTGCTTTATCTTTTTTTCACATGACAGCAAAGCAAAACTAGGACATAATTGCTAATTAGATATGGCTATTTGAATGGTCCTAGTCTAGAGTATAATATAATGCAATGCAATGTGAGTTGCTTTTTCACAGCCTCCATTCTCCCTGAAATGCGGAAATAAAAAACAAGCCTTACAATGATATTATAAGGATCACTGAAACAATATATGTATTTTTTACACTCAAAAAGCACTATATTGTGCTTTTGGTAGGCCTTTATGAAGTGGCCTTGCTTCACTTTGGAGGTCGCTTCAGAAGTTCCAAAGGGTCCCCAATCCACCCTGGCCTTGATCTGAGGAGGCCCACTGTGGTTGTGGGCCACAGAACTGGCTGTGACCTCAGAAAAGACTACACATTTCAGGAGCACCTTTGCCATTTTCCCAAGCTCTTTTACACACAGCAGGCTTTACTGTGAGCTTGCTGGGAGGCTTTACTGCGAACTCAAAGTTGTCCCAAAAAAATGATGCAAAAAGTGGAATTTTGTTTACCCCGGATATAAATCAGGCTACACTCTCATGAAGTGAAAAACCCAAATTGTGTGTGTGCTGCTCCCCGATAACTTGCAGGGTAAATGTAAAGTGTGCCATTGAGTTGGTGTCAATTCCTGGTGACCACAGAGCCCTGTGGTTGTCTTTGGTAGAATACAGGAGGGGTTTACCATTGCCTCCTCCCACGCAGTATGAGATGATGCCTTTCAGCATCTTCCTATATCGCTGCTGCCCGATATAGGTGTTTCCCATAGTCAGGGAAACATACCAGTGGGGATTTGAACTGGCAATCGCTGGATTGCTAGTCAAATCATTTCCCGCTGAGCCATTAGGTGGCTCGGACTTCAGGGTAAATCTGGCTGATATGTGAACACACCCCCTCTATTCCGGAGGAGATGTGAGTTAAAGGACTTTAAAAGTCCCATGTGAAAAACTTCCAAAACTCCATGGGGAAAAGGTAAAAAGTGTCATTTTTAAAGTCTAGCTATGGAATATGTCTGCTTGCTATCTTGTGGTGGGGACTAAAGGCTAGAGTATTTTCTCCTCAGCCCTACCTGTCCTGGTAAGTAGTTTGAGGGTTGTGGGGTGGGGATGAAGCAAAGCTTCAAGCAGTAAAAAGGTTTGCTTTGACCACAATTTGTCCTCTCTAGATGGTCATTCACTTTGGGGTGGAGTGGGCTGAACCCAAATAAACCTTTGAAGTTTCACACATTCTTAGTCTTTGGACCACCTCCAGGAGAGAGAAATCAGATTTGGGGCAGACACATAGAACAACTCACTGTATGCCCTTGCTGCCATATCTTAGCACATATATAATATATCCCCAAGGTTACTTTTAGGAGGCACAAAATATATTATGTTATTTATGAAATGGTCTCTCATACATCCATAAAATGATAATAAAATAAATAATATGTGCAGGACCCAAGCTATTTTAAGGTTTATTGTGATGTTCTGTAGATAGTCCTGTAAAAAGTAAACTTTCAAGAGTATCCATACACACATCCCATCCTCTCCCATAACAGAATGCCTCAAACATGAGAGAAGAGATGGAGGAGGAGGAGGAGGAGGCTCAAGCAAGGGCATTGGCTTAGATGCAAGTAGCAAGAGATGTAAAAATGGAAATGTTGAGAAATCAAAGAAAACCAAAAATTTAACCCAGATGCCATTAGGCTCACGCCATTTTATCATTCCCTCTAAGAGCAAAGTTGGTTGTCCAGTGCCAGCCAGTAGGGCAGTGAAACTCCACACAGACAATTCAGGGGACTCTGTATTCTTGGGGGACTCCCCTGCAGATCCATAAAGCCCTCCTTCAGAAACAGAATGTTAAAAGTAGTGTAAACCTCTGAGAGTGACTAGAGCAAAATTAGGATAAGGGGCAGGAACTGTGCCTGTGGAGCTGGTATTTCTGCTACTGTCAAGCACTTCAACAACAGCCATTGCTTGAGGTCATCAGAGGATAGGAGGCAGAAGTTAGACACCCATCAATAGTGGGGTTAGCCTTCGCTAGCCCAATTTTTGCTGATTGTGAGAACCACCAGGCTCGGCTGCAAGCCCAGTGGTTCTAGAGCCGGTAACCCACTCAAGTACCCCTCCACTTAACCCGCGCTAAGCGAAGTGCTCCGCAAACCTGGACTACCTGATCATGAGTAGCCGCACCACGGCTCATGAGTAGATCATGAGTAGATTCCCGGAGGGGAGGCAAAAAGCTGCCTCCCGGCTCCAGGGGCCTCCCCAGTATGCCCTGCACACCTGCGCAGGGCATACTGGGGCTTCCGGGGGCCGTGCAACCCCTGAGCTCCCCAGTCTCTGCCGGCTCCATCACGGAGCTGGCAATTGTGTGGGCAGCCAATCCGGCCTCCCAGGGCTCCCTCCTCGCTCACGTGCGGGGAAAGCAGGCTTAGCCTGCTCTCCCCACACACCCTGCTGAACCGGGTCTCACTGATCATGAGACCCGGTCCAGTGTCCGGATCCTGACCCAGCTGATGACTCTCTCCCCACAGCAGCATTTTGTATTGTACTTTAATTGCTATGAGCAGTGGCGGGGAGCTGGAAAATAAAATATAATAAACAGACAAGGGAAAAGGAATTATCCCAGTTGTAGAATCCAGAGGAAAGAGATGTAGTATGCAAGGACAAGACAGTGGAGTTGAATCAGGAATATTAACAGTTTAATGAGATGGATATTATTTACTGAGAGGCAAGTGCAGTTTACCTTCAGTGCTCTTGCTGCTGGCTGGCTGTTAGCCCCAGCAGCCTCTACTCCAGGGCTGGAATAAAAATAACTAAAGCCCCATTCAAAAACTGGCCTGGATCAAGGAATGGGTTAACAAAAAAACCACCACACCAATCAGCATGGGAAGGAAGGGGCAACCCACCATTTCATCTGCTCTGCTACGTAATTTAGGAACTGGCTATATCAGCAGCTCTGAAACCTCAACCCCCAGTATAGGCAGCCCTGAAGCCTCCCCACCCCACCCCATTTAGGCAGCTCTGAAACTTCCCTCTCCCCCAGCCAATCTGTAATTTTATGGCAATCAAACTGAAGACTGGCAATACAGCGTGGGGAATGGGAAACTCAAGACCTCAACCAAACACTGTACCCATCAGGTTAGAGGCTATACCAACTGTTCTCCGGATTACTACCTTCCCTCTATGATTGCTTTGTGACAAAAGGGAGACTGAATCCCTTGGACAAATCCTCAGAGCCCCCCATTTATTTGTTTACAGTATTTGTGTGATGCCTTTTAAACTCAATATTGAGTGTTCAAGGTAATGAGGGGAGGAGTTTAAAAACTTCAAGTTAAATCAATGTTTTAAAACCAATCTAAAACAAATTGCATTTCAGCAGCAACATAAAAACCCTTAATCAGAAACATTTCGACAAACCGCAGTAAACATTATAGAAAACCAAAACATTTTCCAGCAGATGGCAAGAACAAAATAGTCAAGCTTGGAGATAGATATATTATTTTTTAACAAAGTTGACAGGGACCAGGCTTGGCATCTCAGGGTTTATGTAGATAATTTTGTAGACACAAAGAAGCCTTAGCCCTTCTCTTATACATATTTTCATTCTTTTCCATTGTCACTGACAAACTTTTGCAGAATTTTCCTAGAACTTTAGGAAGTACCCACAAAAATCTGAAACCTTTCTTTAGCCTGCAAAAGTTTAACCAGCAGAATTGTGAGAGAAGCATGTATATTTTTATATTACTGCTAGTATTAGCACCTATTGGATAATGCCTATAAACATCACTGATGATGTATCCTAATCTACCCTCCATCTTTTAAGCAACGCTTGTCCAAATTCCAAAAGGTTCTGTCTGAAAAGCAGCATGAATTCAAGGATATCCCATGTTCATTTTACTTCTTCTGGAGTAGTGAAGCAAAGAATTAAATGATTGAGGTCGTTGATCAAGAAGAGAACTGTAGGACAACAATACTTGTGGTTGGCGAGCTTGTAGAGAAGAAAGATATCATTAGCAGAGAGGGGGTGGAAATTCCAAAGTCCTGAATCATGCTGTCATTTCCTGGCCAGGGAAGGACCTTGAGCCACAGGATTCTCTGTGGAGATTAAATTTATCCCATGACTATACAGCAGCCCTTAAAACTGCTAGTACAATCATACTGTTGAAATAGTCCTTACACAGTGTTACTACTGGAGTATGAATTTGGGGGTTTTCTGTCTTTTCAGCTTTGTTATGAAACCCCAGAATATCTGTGGTTGATTATGTAACAGATCCACAAAGAGCATTTGCCATTTCACATATTCTCTTTTGGACAAGCTCCCCCAGTGGCCTCTTTATTTTGCATGACATTTTCATTTTCCATACTTAACATATCTATCGTTTCCTAACATAAACAGAATTAGCTCATCTGAAAAATGTTTCTGTCATTCCTCTCTCTTTGATATGACTGGCGTTCCCTGGGATTTGTTTACATGAAGTCTTGGTTGCAGTTTTCTTTCTGAGTAGGGGGGGAAAAAAGACTGGATGATTTTTGGATATACAATACAGGGTGAGAAGGAAAGTGGATGCTTAACATTCTCTTAGATGATGCTGTGGGCATCTGGAAGAATTAAAACAGAAAACTGACTTCCCACTACATTGTTGTCCTGATGGAAAAGAGATGGGCTGAGGCAGCAACATTCTAAACAGCCTCTGAACATCTCAGTAGTCAGAAGTTGTGGCTTTGGAGTTTCAGTTAACCCCTAGAAACCACCCTGTCTTTTGAGTCTGTGTATTTCCCCAGAATTTCCCCTTCATTCACTGCTCTGTCTTGTATTCAGTCTCATAGAGGTTAGGGGGCTCAGAGTTGTCATTTCAAGTGTGGTCGGGGGGAGATGATTTAGTGTGGCAGGAATTTAGCAAGGTTCAAAGGCCTGTGCTTGGATACAGTTAAGGTTAAGTTACAAGGAAAGCAATGCATTTTAAGTTGCTCTTGTTTTCTGTTTCACACCTCAGAAGACCTACTGCAGTGTTTTAGAAACAGAACAAACAATAACTCTCCTCCCCTTTGAGGGCAAAGGCATTTGTGCCTTTGGCATGTATACCTTGTACATGTAGCTTTTAACTGTAAGAGCAACACTCTGCTAGGCATTTGACTAATGTGCGTACCCACACACATTCCCACTCTTCTGGCTCACTGGATCCTTATATGAACCTGATCCTTGGCCTGTTTGACTATGATGTGCAGCTCAGTCTTTGCTGGGCCCTAGAAGCAGGAGCACACCTGGATTTTCCGTTTTAGACACGTATACATGGTAAATTGAGTAGTTACATCTACTGTTAGTCACCTTAAGTAGCACAGCGGGAAAATGCTTGACTAAGAAGCAGAAGGTTGCTGGTTCGAACCCCCACTGGTACAATATTGGGCAGCAGTGATATAGGAACATACTGAAAGGCATGATCTCCTACTGTGTGGGAGGAGGCAATGGTAAACCACTACTGTATTCTACCAAAGACAACCACAGGGCTCTGTGGGTCCCAGGAGTGGAAATTGACTTGACAGGACAGTTTATCTTTACCTTTACATCTACTGTGCATTATTCTCTTCAGTAAAGTTTGCTTCTTACATTTCATTTTCATTTACATTTCCTGGCAGTAAGTCCAGGGCCAGCCCAAGCCCCATTGGTGCTTGACGTAGCCTGGTTAGCCACTGCTCCCTATCCCCAGGGTATACAAGCAACTCCCTCCAATCCCATCCCATCTCATTTGCAGTGCTCAGAATCTGCTGTGAGCCAGTTGCCCGCATCACCTCCTACCTGCAGGCAGCAGGGTCCACACTTCCTACTGCTTCATGTCCTGTTGCTTGGCTTTTCAAATGTCATAGAGCATGATGAAGAGATTGGAGGAAGTCATGGCAGCAGGGACAATACCTATGTTGCTACCAGCAACTTCTAGGGTGCCCACCTCTACTAGTCCACTGCCTGATGTGCTGCCTCACCACACCTGATGAACGAGCCAGCTGTGAGCATGTCCACACGTGTGCACAAATATAAATACATTTTTGCAGAGTGATAATGCAATGCCAGCATATTTTCTCAGCTCATATTTTAATACCTACATCAGTTTCCAGAGATATGGCTCCAGCAATACACACACTCATTTGCATTACAAAAATTGTAATGCGAGTGAATGCATAAACCTACACATCTTCACACGTGTGCTAACTTGTGTGCATGGAAGAATAACATGAGAAGCCAGCTTGAGAACATTTCCAGAAATTGCTTTCAAACATGATTGCAGATTTTAGCAACCTCAACTGACCCGGAATTTTGGCAAACTCTAGTTATGCCCACACATTAATCCTGCCTGAAATAACTGTGGTATTTACAGTAGACTTCAAGTCTACCAGAGGAATCAGAAGAGAGTTTCCTTCTAACTCATCTATTAAAAGTAAGAATGCATCTGAGGCAGTGAAATCTTTTGTGTCAGCCACGTCCGGGATCTTTGTAATTGAGATGTTTTCCTACCACAATTGCCAGCTAAACTTTTTCTCATGCTATCAGAGAGACAGAAAACATAATGGCAAAGTTTTCTCACAGTATCCAACACTGCTTTAACCTATCCAGAGTTTTGTGGCTTATCATTAGGAGTGTGCACAGAATTGTTTTTGGTGGTTCGGTTCAAATTTGAATCAAATTCGAACCAAACTGCAGGTCTGCAAACTGGTTCAACTGAACTGACCAGCAGTCCAGTCTGTTCAACCTGGTTTGTGGGGCTGTGCTTAGAAAGGAGAATCCAGTGAAGTCACACAAATGGTATCTGGTGAGGACTCCCCTTTACAAGCAAATGGGAATCCTGCCTCTAAAAGGTTTCTTAGGGTGCTGGAAGTTGGCAGCTGGTGGGGGGCGGTGGTGAGGAGGCACCTTACTGGTGGCTCCTCTAAACCCCAGTGCTTCCCCCAGCAGTGTGGCCCACATGGCGTGCGGTTCCAGCCTCTGTGGATGCACAGAAGCCATTTTCATGACCTCCATGCATGAGATGATACACAATGGAATGAGATGACATGGAAGTCACAAAAATGGCCTCTGCGCATCCACAGAGGCCAGAACTGTGCTGCCACCACATGGGCCACAATGCTAGGAGGAGTGCCAGGGTTTAGAGGAGCCAGTGGTAAGGTGCCCCCTTGCCGCTACCCCAAGTGCCCTTAGAAACCATTTAAAGGCAGGATTCCTCTTTGCTTGTAAAGGGCAATCCTCACCAGATTCCCCTTTACAAGCATAGCCCCTCAAACCAGGTCAAACTGGTTCGACCCCGCTTGATTGAATGGACTGGATCTCTGGTTAAACTGTTCAGTGTGTACTTGTTCTGCACACCCCTGCTTAGCCTGACCTCTGCCACAATCAAAATATATTGGTCTAATTCTTCAGATACTATGACAACTGCAGGAGTACACATGCATTGTGTGTAGCTGGAGGAAACCAAACCTGATTGATTGATTAAGCTCCGTCAAGAGTTGGTGTTAACTCTTAGCGACCACATAGATAGATTCTCTCCAGGATGATCTGTCTTCAACTTGGCCTTTAAGGTCTCGCGGTGGTGCATTCATTGCTGTCATAATCGAGTCCATCCACCTTGCCACTGGTCATCTTCTTCTCTTTCCTTCAACTTTCCCCAGCATTATAGACTTCTCAAGGGAGCTGGGTCTTCGCATAATGTGTCTGAAGTATGATAGTTTGCGCCTGGTCATTTGTGCCTCGAGTGAAAATTCTGGATTGATCTGTTCTATGATCCATTTGTTTGTTTTCCTGGCTGTCCATGGTATCCTCAAAAGTCTTCTCCAGCACCAAAGTTCAAAAGCGTCAATACTTTTTCTATCTT
Source organism: Hemicordylus capensis (assembly GCF_027244095.1). Taxonomy (NCBI): domain Eukaryota; kingdom Metazoa; phylum Chordata; class Lepidosauria; order Squamata; family Cordylidae; genus Hemicordylus; species Hemicordylus capensis. The sequence goes on along the minus strand of NC_069659.1, from coordinate 61,099,257 downwards.
GCTTCTTCAGAGTCCAGCTTTCGCATCCATAGAGTGTCACGGGGAAAACCATGATCCGAACAATTCTAAGCTTTGTAGGTGTAGACATGTCACAGCATCTAAATATCCTTTCCAAGGCCTTCATTGCTACCCTACCAAGGGCTAGTCTTCTGCGTATTTCTTGACTGCTGGATCCTTTACTGTTGACGGTCAATCCTAAAAAGGCAGAAGCTATCCACCACTTCAATGTCTCTTCATTGTCAATTCTAAGGCTGGTGCTGTACCCATTGTTATCAGTTTAGTCTTCTTTACATTTATTTGTCGTCCCATTTTTTCAGTGTTCTCCTTGACTTTCATTACTATGCATGCGCATTCTCAGCTATCAGAGTGGTGTCATCAGCATAGCACAGGTTATTGATGTTTCTTCCTCCAACTTTAAAACCATGCTCTTCTTCCAATCCAGCTTCTCTCAGTATATGTTCAGCATATACATTGAATAAAGAAGGAGAAAGTATACAGCCTTGTCTTACTCCTTTGCCGATCTGGAACAACTCTGTTTCACCATGTTCTGTCTGGACTGTGGCTTCCTGTCCTGTGTATAGGTTTCTCATGAGGAAAATGTTATGTTCTGGGATGCCCATTTCCCTAAGGATATTCCATAACTTGATATGGTCAACACAATCGAAGGCTTTTCTGTAGTCAATAGTCTAGGCTTTTCTGTAGTCAATAAAGCACATTTTGACTTCTTTCTGGTATTCTTTGGCTTTCTCTATTATCCAGCATGCGTCAGCAATGATGTCTCTTGTTCCTCGGCCTTTCCTTAAACCAGCTTGAACATCCACATATTTCCCTTTCCACATCTCATCTAATCTGCATTGGATAATGTAAAGATTTTCAGTATACTCCTTCCATCTCTGTTTGATCTTCTCTGAGTCAGTTACTATCTTTCCTTTGGCATCCTTTAACATACGAATTCAAGGTTGGAACCTCCCTCAACCTAACCTAATCACCTAGAAAGACCATTCATTCATTCATTCATTCATTCATTCATTCATTCATTCTATTCTGCATTTTGTTAAATGCATTTTTTAAAATGATTCTGCATTTTGTTAAACTCCAAGGCAGCTTCCAAAGAACTAAAAATGTTAAAAATACAATAAAAATACTGCAGACAAAATTAGCAACCTCCACAGCTAGCCAACCCATATATAAAAATATGGCTAATATAGTAATTTTGATACTCCCTGTCAAAATAAGAGCATCTTCATAAGAAAATCTCTGCTGGATCAGGCCCTCTAGTCCAGCATCCTGCTTCACACAGTGGCCCACTAGATGCCTCTGGGAAGCCCACAGGCAACTGCTGAGGGCATGCCCACTCTCTTACTGCTACTCCCCTGCAACTGGTATTTCGAGGCATTTTGCCTCTGAGGCTGGAGGATTGATTTTTAAAAGACCCTTAATACACACCTGTTTTCACAGGCTTTTAATTGAGACTAATTTTAAATTATAGAATTGTTTTACTCTGTTGAATTGTTTTGTTTTCATTCTGTGACAGTGTTTCAGTTGTTTTTATTACGTTTTTCTATTGTATTTTAAACTATGTACACTTCCTAGATATACATATATCAGGCAGTATATAAATATGATAAATGCATATGCTAAAAATAGAATTAGCCGCAACAATAACCTTCAGCTGCAATGCCTGAGGGCTCTAATGAAAATAACAGTTTTAAAAATCTTACAGAAAACCAGAAGGGAAGGTGCAACATGGGTCTACTTGGGGAAAACATTCCACAGTCTAGGGGCTATCACAGAAAAGGCCCTACCACAAATATTCTTCCATGACAAGCATGCTTCCTTAGGTGTTGGAATGAGGAGCAGGGCCCTTGCAGAATATCTTGTAGAGCAGGTAGATTTCAGTTGGACCAGGCAGTCATTAAGGTATCTGGGGCACAAAATGTTGAGGGGTTTAGAGGAAGATAAACACCTTAAATTGCACTTTGAAGCAAATTGGCCATCATTGTTTCTTCAAAATAGATATGGTTCCCATGGGCAGTCCCTGATAATGTCCCGGCTGCCACTTTCTGTACCAGTTCTGGGGGGACCCCCAAGCCACTGCAAGCAGCCTCCCAGTTGGGGGTCTACTTGTGTGTCGCTGCGCACCACAGCGGCACACGGGCAATCAAATGAGGTCAACCGGGCGCTCACTCAACCTCATTTAAGGGGAGGGTGAATTAGGCAGACTAGCCTCCTGGGTGGCTCGCCCGGTGGTTCCCACGATCAGTAGAAAGCAGGCTAGGCTCCCTTAGCCCGCTTTCTACTGGTTGTAGGAATAGCTTCAATAATTTACTGGTACCAACTTTGTAGCAATTTTTTTTTAATATTTGTAGCAAAAAACATTTATATTGCCATTAGGTTAAGGTCTCAATTAAGTGCTTAACTGTGGGAGCTGTTTATGCTTTTTAAACTAATTTTTTATGAATGACTGTATTTTGTTTTATTATGTTTTAGTATCGTTGTATTGGATATGTTTGTTATTTCTATTTCTGCTGGCCAATGGCTGTAATAAAATTGATGATGATACTGGTACCAACTCAGTATCATTTGTTGGTTGCAACTAAGCTCTCTCCAAGCCACTGTTCGCCTCCTCCCCACTGTTAGCCTCCAACACGCAGGGGGAAACACAAGGTTTTGTTTTGTTTTGTTTTGTTTGTATTTTCCCCTCATGAGGCTATAAGAGCCGATTGGGGAATAATTTAGATTGGAAAATGGCACAGAAGGTTAAACACCCTCTTTCCCCAGTGACACTGCTCTGATGAAATTCAGACCTATCCCCAGCTGTATTAAAGTAAAAACAGAAGCATAGAAAAGCCTATCACAGAGCTCCCTTGTAATGTGTAGCTTGCCCTTAGGCAAACGTTTTTGAGGGATTTACCTACCATCCAGGGGCATAACTATAATAGGGCAAGGGTAGACAGTTGTCTGGGGGTCCACTGCCTTGGTGGGCCCCCCAGAGGCAAGTCACATGACTGACTCCCCCAGCCACGCACCCACCCACCCGGGCTTCCTGCAGTTGTATTCGTCCTCTGAAATTGATGTGAGTGTTGAGACCTGGAGCTACCAGAACAGCATGTCTTTCTCTAGTACCATTAAACGACTTGCATCATCCACAATTTACAAAACCTTAAAAAAAAAAAAATTTAGGATGATGTTCTATTGTGGCACATAGTTATATATATAAATTTTACTATGCTTTTTGTTACCGCTATTCATCCTCATTTAAGTTTTCTTTACTTCATGAGCTGAGCTTCAGTGGGGGGTGGGGCAATTTAAAATCTTTTCTCTGGGCCCACGCCACCCTTGCTACGCCCCTGCTACCATCACATTAGATACTGGGGATGAGGCTATAGTTCCATGGCAGAACATCTGCTTTGCATGCAGGAAGTCCCAGTTTCAGTCCTGGGCAATTACAGATAGGGATGAGAAAGACTCCTGCCAGAAGCCTTGGGAAGCTGCTACCAGTCAGTGTAGACAAAACTGAGCTAGATGAACCAAAGGCCTTTAAGGCACCTTTTTATGTTCCTATCAGACATGAAAGCCACATATTTTTTTACAAACTGCCCAGAGACACGAGTTTTGGGCAGTATAGAAAAATAAATAAATAAATAAATAAATAAATAAATAGGATTTGCATATAGGAGCTAAACAGTCCTGATTTGAGCAAACATGTTTTGATCTCCCTTTATTGTTATTTTTAATGCAGCCGGAGGTGGGGGGCAGTTTTGATTGCAAAAGACAGAATAATGGAAGAAGAGATATTTAAGCTCGTCCCTTGCACTGTTTCCTTGATCAAAATTGTCCAGTTTGAACTACTATGAACACCACTTAAGAATCGTTATTGTGCACATACCTTACTGTAAGCAGGGCTAAAAGCAGCAGGGTGTGTATGTGTGTAACTTTGAACAACAGATCTGTATAGTGAGAAAGGGTTGCATACTTTACTTTCTCCGCAGTGGCTGCTTTAGAGTTATCAACAGCATTGACAAATCCAGTCCCATCTGTTTTGACCCTAAATTGTCTGAATCTCAAACATTCTGAGCACCTTCATTTAAAAATGAGGTTAAAAGGGGCCATGGGCATTTTGTACCTCAGAAGGTGGCCCCATGTATTGTTTCTGTGACTGGACTATGGACACAAACTGAATTATATTCAGAGCCATGCTTTATTCTCTGACTGGTCCATTAAACAAGTATTTATACCATCTTCTTCATCTTGAGCACCTCACACTGAAAGAAATGGGGCATACTGCCGCCCCAACACAGACACTGTTGGAGTTCCAGTGCATCAACCTTTTGCACCAACTGTCCTAATGACCACTAGGGCCATTGGGAGTAGAGATAGTGAGTAAGAGTCTCCCTAGCTGTTCTAACTGTCTCTACTCTATGACCCCTGATTGGACTCCTCAGGTATTTCCTGTGAGAGTCAGAATCCCTTCCTTTCCTCTCAGAGAGCTGATGTGACTTCTCTAAATAGCTACAACTAGTAAACATTGCATTCTATTCTGTAACTGAAGTGGGTAGCTTCTTTAGTGCTCTGCTAATTAATCCCCAACAGACACCACCACACTTTGGCCTGGGTCATACGTAATGCAGAATTGCGAATCCAGTGGACCTATGGTTCTGTGCACCCCTCCCCCCGCTCTCCCGTACATATTCGTAGATTTGCGAGAGCAGTCTCTCTGCAGTCATCAAGAATGCAGAGAGGTTGGGGAGCTAGCTGTGTGGGCTTCCTTCTTTCCTGAAGGACAGCCTGCACAGCCAATAGGAGCTGGAGTGAGGGAGGAGCTTCCTCCACAACTCTGGTTTTAGAGTGGTGAAACCATGTCCCGGTGTTCATACGTAAAGCTGGCACAGGCAAACTGAAGGTCAAGCAAATGAAACTTTGAGAGAACCGAAGGTGACAAAATGCAGTTTGGGGAGGGAAACCATGAGTCCATTTTTTTTCAAAAAAAACCCCCAAAACACCTGTAATTCCCCAGTTTGTACGTTCAGGTCTGGGAATTGGAGGTGAAGGGACCTCTGGTTTCCCATTGCCTATGAACTGGACCTCTATTCATTTACTTGTCTGTTTTGCATGTGCTGCTGCCAGACATAAATAGTCCTTAAAGAGCAAATCAGCTTCAAAAGTGAGGAGTCTATGTTCCCCCCTCGTGAGGCTGACACAGAGCACCTTAGCACGGCACACCGTTTGGGAAATACCACTCGCCTTATGCTATTTAAGTACCCTACCTTGTACGTCAAGCTGAGGCATAGCAAGGTTGGAGTGGACCCTAGGATGAAAAGTAAAAATGGGCCCCTTTCCCTATGCCACTTTCTTCAGATAGTTGCGAGTAGGAGAGCAAAGAGCAAGGTGTCAGCCAGCCAGCAAGACCTCCTCTCTACTTCAGGGGCACAGGGACATTTGACCCCCTCCCCCTTCTCAGCTGTAGTTACACCATTGATGTCAGTGTTATGGCAGATGCTCTATTCGGAAGTATGCTTGGTTTAAAGCAGGAGACTCTGTGCCATCAGCACGCTCAGAGGCAACATGGAAGTAACAGCATTTTACAGCTATAGCTTGATGTAAAGCTTTGTGGTTTTACCCAAATACAAATTATCACTCTTGAAACCCCATCGTTATGGAAGGCGGGGAATGACAAGTAAACATTTTTAACAAATTCATCTGCTGTAATACATTTACTGTATTTTTGGCTGGCTTTTACAAAGAAAGAGAAGAAGCCATTGTACCATAAAAGCAACAGGTTTTAATATAAACCCACAAATTTTTATAAATCCATTAGATTTTATCTGGAGCCCAAACCACCAACAGACATTAGTCATAATTGCACACTTCTTGCAGAAATGTTGGTTCATTTTTGAGTTGTCCATATACATCCTGCTGAATATTATACTCTGTTCACATTTCAGTTTAAACAAATAACATGATGAAGGTAATCATTTGCTATTTCTCATTTATGTTCTTATTCCCTCATCCCAGATAATAAGATAGTATTTACATGGAATAAGATTGGAAACTGATATAACTGCAAGTGGCAGTAGTCTCGGGTATACAGTATATTTATATTATTTTCCAGCATCATGCATATTTGTAGGCATTTCAAAATGGGTTATAGCATTTCAGAAGCAAGGTTGTTATCTCTGAAGCAAGCAAGATGATGCTAATACAAAGCTAATCCATTTTTCCCTAAAGGCTGGCAAGGCACAACCTACAGTGGGCAGGAATTCCAGCCACAAATATATGAGAGGATTTACCCCCACTGATCCTGTTTAACAGATTCACATAAGAGCTTGCTCTTACCTAAGAATGTGTGTGTGTGTGTGTGTGTGTGTGTGTGAGCACATATACACATGTACAGACACTGTCCCTGTATCTGTGTTCATTTGAAGAATAAATATGAATCATGTAACCATCAGGTCTGCAGCTCATGAAAGCTATATATGACGATTTTCATAATCTATGACTGCCAGTATTGGATGTTAAAGATCATGGAAGATGCTGTTATGCCTGTACTGAATAACGATGCAAGCTTGATTTTTTTTTAAAAAAATTGTGTGTTAGTATTAGTATTAGTATTATTTTGCTGTTTTTAAGCAAAAGTTCTCCCAAGTGCTTACATAGTACAAGCAATTAAAACATGAGTAAAATAATTAGAAAATAGTTCCCTGTCCAAAAGTGGTTCACAGTCTAAAAAGGGGGACACAACGGGGATACCAACAACAGCCATTGAGGAGATGCTCTGCTGGGATTTGCATAAGGAAAATCCCAGGCAGGAGCGTAGTGAGGCTGGCGGCGGCACATATGCAGCCGCTGCCCTGGCCACCTGTCCCTGTCCCACGCTTCTCAGGTCAGGTGCAGGGGCCCGGCTAGCCACGCCCCTGAATTAGACGCAGGGGGCGTGGTCTCCCTCCCAAACAGGGTCATGCAGCCTTGTTTGGAAGAGAGATCAGCCTGCACTGTGTTGGGCAGCATGGGCCGGAATGACTCTTCCTGCCATAAAGGCAGGGAGAGCCGTTCCGGCCACACTGCCCGCTGCATTGGCAGCACGGCCAGAGTGACTCTCCCTGCCTTAAAGGCAGGGAAAGCTGCTCCTGGTCTTGCTGCCAATGCAGCGGAGCTGATCGATCTCCCTCCCAAACAGGGCCGTGCGGCCCTGTTTAGGAGAGAGATTGGCCTGTGCTGCATTGGCAGCGTGGCCGGAACGGCTCTCCCTGCCTTTATGGCAGGAAGAGTCATTCCGGCCCATGCTGCCCAACACAGTGCAGGCTGATCTCTCTTCCAAACAAGGCTGCATGACCCTGTTTGGGAGGGAGACCACGCCCCCTGCGTCTAATTCAGGGGCGTGGCTAGCCGGGCCCCTGCACCTGACATGAGATGTGTGGGACAGGGTCAGGTGGTCAGGGCAGCGGGTGCTATTTCAGTCCCAAACAGGGCCGTGCAGCCCCGTTTGGAGCCGAAATCAGCCTGCACTGCATTGGCAGCAGTGACTATAGTGACTATAAACTAAAAACCTGACTAAACAGGTATGTTTTTAGGTCCTTCTTAAAAATATTCGGAGAAGGGGAAACTATGATTTTGTTAGGAAGCACATTCCAGAGTCCCGGGGCAACTCTAGAAAAGGCCTGGTTTCAAGTCACTAACCGAGTTGGTGGCAGCTGCAACCAGACCTCCTTGGATGATCTTAACAGGTTTTGGGGTTGATGAAAAAAGAAGGCGCTCTCTTAAATACCTGGACCCAAGCCATTTAGGGCTTTATAGGTATAGGTAAGTATAACATTGCAATGCTGAGTTCCTACTCTCATCTCTGTGCATCTGTGTGCACACACAGTAGGAACCTCTCTCTCTGTTGCGCATGATGCGGCAATCCTGGATGCCTAGGTGTGATTCTTTCTCTTGAAGAATTAGCAAGTACAAATAGGGATGTCCTGAGAGGTCCCTATGACAATGCCTTTATTGGGTCAATGTGACATTTCAAGATGTTTCATGTGATTGCTATCATATGGTTGACCAACTGCTCCACTGTAAATCCCTTGTACTACATAATTTCTATATACACAGTTAATGGATGTGTATATATCTGTTTCTGCATTAATGCACGTGCAAGCACATACAGAGCAAGGATGCACCAGTGCAGCAAGATAGAAGCCTAACAGAACTTCCCAACTAACTACACTGGTGCAGTGCCAAAGGGGCAATTTTTGATGCCCTTCCCCAGGAAGCCCAATGTGCCACCCAAAAATATGTCCCTGAGAGTTGTACAGCCCTTGGGAACATATGTTAGACTGTCCCCTTGCTGCACTGGGGCATCCTTGCTCTGTATGTCAGCTACTACGTACATAGGCTACCTGCACACATATATGTATGCATGTAGTTCTGTTTGAGATCCATAGTGGTGATATGTAAACATACAAAAAGTTTTAAGCTTTGCTAATGAAACCAGCTGACCCGCACAGAGCATCTGTGTGCACTTTGGGGCCGGCTGTTCCCCCTCATCCTTTCCCACTCTCTCTTGCCCCCATCCATCCTGCCCCTCCCCCTCTCTTTCCCCCTCCATCCCCCTGCACACTCTCACCGCAGTCGGCCCCACTCGCTTTCCCCTTGCCCTCTCGCTGGCTCACCTCCTCTCCCCTTGCGTGTGTCTGGCCATCCCGCCACTACCTCCTGCTCCCGGCGGCTAGGCCAGGTCGCCGCCACCACCTCGTCCTCACCAGGGATGGGACGGCCTCCCAGGCCAGGACGTCCCACTGCCTCCACCTCCCAACGGCTAGCCGAGGCCGCCGCCACCTCCTTACCCACGCCGCTGCCTCCCAGCGGCCAGCCAAGGCCGCCACCGCCTCCTTTCCCAGGATGGCCTGGCCAGGCCAGGCCGTCCCACTGCTGCCGCCTCCCAGCGGACAGCCAAGGCCGCCACCTCCTCCTCCTCACCCACCGCCGCCTCCGCCTCCCAGTGGCCATCTGAGGCCGCTGCCTCCTCCTTAACTGGGACAGCCTGCCCAGGCCAGGCCATCCCGCTGCCGCTGCCTTCACCTCCCAGCGGCCAGCCCAGGCCAGGCCATCCCACCGCCACCTCCTCAGGCTGGGCAGTGGCCCGCAGCCGCCATCATTTTGTCTTGCTCACAACTCTCTCCCCCAAGGCAGGAACTCTTGCAATGTGTCGCGAGAGTTCCGCTGCCAAATCCAGGACACACATGCCGGCTAAGAGAATTAAATATAGAGATATTTACCAGCTGAAAAAGTTTGCAATGGGGGAAAAACTTGCACAAATTCTTCATGGCACCACCTACCCTACACTGAGGGTTTCAGAGCACATGACCTGCTCACCTTCCTGGCATGACATTCTGCTTTGCATAATTGTATCCAAACTTCCCTTCATATTCATAAGAACATAAGAACAGTCCTGCTGGATCAGGCCCAAGGCTTATCTAGTTCAGCATCCCATTTCCCACCGTGAGCCACCAGATGCCTCTGAGAAGCTCACAGACAAGAGGGGAGGGCATGCCTTCTCTCCTGCTGTTGCTCCCCCGTAACTGGTATTTAGAGACATCTTGCCTCCAAGACTGGAGGTGGCCTATAGCCATCAGCCTAGTAGCCATTGATAGAACTGTCCTCCATTCAGTCGCCTGTGACTTTTGCATACCTGGAAACATTTCCTTTCCTGCAGTCTTACTTTTGGGAATGGGTAGATTTTATTTTATTTTATTTAACATATTTTATACCGCCCAAAACTTACGACTCTGGGCGGTTTACAAGATAAAAACAACATTAAAACATTAGTTAAAAACAAAAACAAGAAATTTAAAACACTACAATTTAAATTTTTTAAAAACAATATTCTAAAACAACATTAAAAACAATCAAAACAAAATGAGATGAGTAGGATCAATTCTGCAATGGCAATGAAACATGTCAGGCCACCTTTTAAAAAGGAGATAAACACAGAGTAAGGAACTTTTGAAAAGATATGTAGGCAGTTCATATAATGCAATAAATTTCAGGACAAATTACTAGGACAAACAAGTTAGAAAATGGACTCAGCAAGCAAAGCAATTACTTTGTTCCACTGACAAATTTGTTTTTTAAAGTATGTTGCAGCTAAAAATTGTTGGTTACAAGTAATAATATGAGGAAGTTACCTCCTTATCTGAGAGATGATGGTGGTGGTGGTGATGATGATGATGATGATTTATTCGAGTTCTATACTGCCCTTCCAAAAATGTCTCAGGGTGGTTTACACAGAGAAATAATAAATATATAAGATGGCTCTCTGTCCCCAAAGGGCTCACAATCTAAAAGAAACATCAGATAGACACCAGCAACAGTCACTGGAGGTACTGTGCTGGGGGTGGATAGGGCCAGTTGCTCTCCCCCTGCTAAATAAAGAGAATCACCATGTTAAAAGGTGCCTCTTTGCCAAGTTGGCAGGGGGAATTGGATCCAAAGGATCCCTTCCTCAAATGGAAGGAGTCTTTGGGTTCTTCCAGATAACAGTAACAGGCAGGATCTGCAAAGTGTGCAAGTTCGAAACACAATCTTCTTCACTGTGCAGGTGCTCCTGCAGGTTTCTGCACTCTTTCCCAACATAGTCTTATCCTCTAGCCACTTACTGAGCAAGGACTTCATGTGATTTTTGCAGTGCCACCTTCTTGCTCTCCAAGAAGCAACCATCATCCCTTTTCCCAGTTGCTGCAAAAATAGTGGGTGGATTCTTCTTCAAAATCAAGATTTGGAGGCTCTGGCAGGGAGAGCGGGCTTGCCCGCTCTCCCAGCACATGAGCACTCTTTCCCTGGGAGGCTGGATCTGCTGCCCACATGATTACCGGCTCCATCACGGAGCCAGTTGGGATGGCGGGGATCAGGGCCCACCTGGCCCATGGAAGTCCCAGGATGTGCTGTGCAAGTGCACATTCTGGGAGACCCCCCAAGGCTAGGAGGCTTGTTGTAGCCTCCCAGTTAGGGGTCAATCCATGTGTCGCCACAACGCGGTGGCACACGATCACCAAAACAGGGTTTGCAGAGTGCTCGCACCGCTAACCTAATTTTAACGGTGGGGTATTTAGGCGGGCTAGCCGCTGGTGGTTCTCATGACTGCTGGAAAGTGGGCTGGGCTCCTTTAGCCTGCTTTCCAGTGGTCATGAGAATAGCTTCTCTTGGCTTAGAGTTTGCATGAAAGCTTTGCAGATCTTGCATATCACTGTCATCCAGAAAAGCCCTTACTCCAGAAGGAAGGGCAGCTCCAGAGGAGGGGCAAGGGGGAAGGGCCCCCCAGTAGTTTGCTCCTCCACCTGCTTTCCCAATTCTGTTTCAAAAATCCAATATGTGGGACACAGCTCACCCACAATCATAAATGCACTTTGCCCATTCTGTGACCCCCACTCAATTCTTTTTTTGTGGGGGGACCACTGTCCAGAAGATGACAGTGATGACTTCTACTACTGCTATGACTAATTGTTTCTTTACAGTGCAGTGCAATTCTAAGCACATTCACACACAAATAAGTCCCACTTAGTTCAGTGGGACTGAATCCAATGTAAGGGAGGGTGCATATGATTACAGGCATAAGAATGTATGTGATAGTCCATGAAATTTGGGTCACTGGGGAATTTCATCTTGAGTGAGTTTGGATGCTTTCTTTTCTTTTCTTTTTTAAGGATCTGTGTCTGTCATTGGCTATGATTTCCCGCCTGTTACTTTGCAACTTTTTTAAAAGAAAAAAATCTATTTAATCAGGAAAGCAGTGTGTCAGGATCATGTTTTCCAGGAGTAATATCAGCCAAGATTGCACTTAGATGTGAGAGATGCCTGAAAGGTAACAGTGGTGCTTTAGAGGGAAGAGTGTTAATTGCAAAACGTTGGGATATGAAAATGAACTGAAATGATACCACACACTTCACAGTAAACTGCGGAAAGGAAAGAGAGTTTGCTACACTGCATGCCTTCAAGGCACATAACTTATTAGAGAATGAAGAAAAAACGATTAGGTGCTTTATTATAAATGCTTCAGGTTTGCCCATTACTATTCACCCTGCCTTCTTTCATTTTCAAAGCATGAATCCAATCCATTTCAACCTGAATACTGCCTGTTGTTGTCTTTTTGTTTCTGGGGAGGAAAAGTCATTTTTGTGTATATAAATTGATCTAACAAAGCAACACTGTGTTTCTCTTTGTGCCACATATTTTCTTTCCACTCAAATGTCTTCTCTTCATCAACTACATATCAGTAGCTCAAGGTTTCCTGGGGCTTGGAGCAAGCGGGGTGGGGGGGGGGAGATTTCCATTATATAATATTTACAATGAAAAATCAGTCTGCTGTGAGAGTGGAAGCAGAGAAAGGGAGAGGCGGCAAGGTGAAAGCCAATGGCTTAGGGTCCACAGAAGCCTGGGTGCAAGGTAGCACCTATGACCAAACAGAACAATATGTCATGGCTGTAAATGCATGGAGCACATCACCACTGGTGTGTCACTGAAAAAGCTATACCAATAGCGATTACAAGGGGTGAAGAAATGTTGGCTCAGTTTATCAGCCAGATGAAATATTTTATTCGTCAAGCTACATTGGTACATTACTCGTCAGGACTTTTTGCACTTGTCAGGCATCATTTTTCACTCATCACAGACTAGTGGGTTAGTGGATTTCTGCAGCCCTGACAAACACCACAAATGGTCATCCTTACTCTCAGCATATCTTGGGTAAGTAATTACCCTGGCTTAGCACACATCATTAAAAAAATGTATTTCATACTTTATAAGCAATCCTGTCCCCTCCCACAGTGCCATGGGTTCAATCTTGATGAACAGAAAATATAGGGACAAGACTCTAACTATAGTACAAACTCCAGCACAAAGGCACAACAGAATTATCAGGCATGGGTAAACAGAAAATGAGATCCCAGAATCCAGAAACATAGAGAAGGAAATTCTTTTGGATGTTCAATAGCCTCCACCCCCACCCCCTGCTCCTCTGTTGTGAATGTCCTCCTTTTGAACTACAATAAAAGTTGCTTACACTAGATTTAGACATTGCCTGTGGTAGTAATAAAAGATACTGGAAAGAATTCTTTAGTCTACTGGCACCAATAAAAAAAAATACTAAAGCAATAAAATGTTTTATATTTTGTGGGTGGCTCTGAAGAGCTGCACCAAAACTGCCCGAGTCATATGTACTGATTATTTTTTGATTTATTAAAGTAATGGATCTGCCTGAAGGGACATTCTTTAACTGAAAGGACTGAACAGTGTACATTAGAGAAAAATATTTTTTTTGAAGGAGCTAGCTAAATGGCAATTTCTTTTTTCCGCATGGAAATTGTTAGAGAAAAGAGAAACAAAATCTGGGCTACATCCTCAGGTGAAATTTATCACTGATCTTGCAGTAGGAAGTATGAGATTTTGTAATTAGATACTTCAACATAGAAATGGGAATGATTTAGCTTCATATTCACTTACTAACATTCCCTTAGGCCATTCCCGATGGAGATTGTTTGCTGATTCAGCATTCCTGATACACTCAAACTGTTGTGTACTGCCTCTTTAAAAGCCATGTCCAGAAGACCTCGGAATGAAACAAGCAATGTGAGGTAACTAGAGGAACAGTTCTAGTTTTGCAGCAGAAGTATGTACAGGTGGCTGAGTTTGTACAATCTCCTGTGAGGACTGACTTCTGTTTGGGACCAACAACTAAAGACAGGTCTCAAATTAGTTGTATTGTTGCTTTGCCAATCTAACTTTTACTGCCTGGAACTTTTCCAGTGGCACCATTCACACTTAATGGGAAACCAGAGTTGAAGGGGCCAGTGATTGCCAGACCTGAATGTATGTTACTCCAGTCCTGTCCAGAAAGTGATCCAAGGTTTTGCTTGGCAACTTCCAATTTGAACCTCGGGTTGTAGTGAGTTTGCTGCTCATACAGCTTGGGCCCTGGGTATTTAAGAGAACGTTTTCTTCATCATGAACCCCACTGCCCATTGAGATAATCCAGGAGAGGTCCGTCTGCATTTGCCACCGGCTCATCTGGCGGCTACTCAGGGACGGGCTTTCTCCGTTGCTGCCCCAAGGCTTTGGAATACACTCCCTAGTGAAATAAGAGCCTCCCCATCTTTGACAATTTTAAAAAAGTCTTTAAAGACACATCTGTTCACCCAAGCTTTTAACTGATATTGTTTTGATGTTTTAATGTTGTTTTCAGAATACTGTTTTTAAAAAATGTTTAAATTGTTGTGTTTTAAATTTCTTGTTTTTGTTTTTAACTAACGTTTTACCTTTGTTTTTATCTTGTTTTAAACTGCCCAGAGATGTAAGCTTAGGGCGGTATAAATATACAATCAATCAATCAATCAATCAATCAAACATGTGAATGCAGATCTGCAGGCTGCGTTTGCTGTAGCTGGAGTTGAGAGAGGAAGCTCTGCTCTCTCTGGGCGTGTTTGACTGTCCAGGCTGTTCCCGGACAGTTCCCCCTCCTCTTTGTGGACCCTCTTTGTGTTCCCCCTCCTCTTTGTCCCTGACTTCAGAGAGCCTCCTGTCTCCCTGACAGGAGAGCAGTGGGGGGAGCAGATGACCCACGGTTCCAATGGTCCAATGGACTCGTGGTTCCATGTTATGTGCAAATACGGCCAGTAAGTGTAAGCAAAAAATAGTTGAGTTATTGGAAGAAGGCTATTAGAAGAAGGCTACTACCCTCTTGTGTCCAGCGTAAACAATATTAGACCTAGGACAATCCCATGCTGACTCATGATAGTCCAAATTAGGGAATCTGACTTCTAACCTTATCCTCTAGATTAGGGATTAGCAATTTCAGTATAGATGGTGCAGTCTGAATGAGTGGCCATTTCACATCTCCTTAATTTGGATATTTTTTGCCTCATAATCTTCCAAATATCCATCATGTGCATGTGTACATTCCTTCCTTTAATTATCCATAAACTGTTTCCTCAAAGATGCTTTAAATGTGCTATTCCATTTCCTCCCAGGTTTTGTCCTAGAGGAAATCTGGAGAAGGTGTGGAGGAATTATCAAAAACTGTGCATGTTTGCTTCTTTGTTATGGACAGTGAGTCATCAATGGATAGAGACCGACACCACTACACTGCTGTACCCCGTACTGTACCAGTATACCCCATTACAATCATGAACCTCCCTCCCCAGTTTAGTCTCCAGGGAGTATCCAATCAGCAGTTGATCTCTGGGAAGAAAGTGGCCTCAAGAAAGCTGCTCTGGAGCATTTTGCTTTCTGACTGCACTAGACTCCTGCAGTGTGAAATTTTGTTTGTATAGACATAAAGGATATAGCAACAAGCTACTTCCTATTCCCACCAAGCCTTGCCAACTACCAAGCATTTTACCTGTGATTTTCAGATGTCATATCACTTTTCTGCCACAATTCTCAGATGCAAGTACAGTTTCCAGATTCAACATCAATGAATGTTTGGATTGACTTGAGGCAGGTAGCTTTGGCAATAAGTCAGCTAAAATGGCAGAATTAATCTCAGGCTTGATGCTGGCCAGAGTCAAGGTGTATTGCCTGTTCTCAATTAGGTTGATGCACTATGGTCAGTGAATAATTAGTTTCTGCACTGGGGTGGGGGTGGAGAACCAATCCTCCTCATTTTTTGTCTGAATAATTTGAATAAAGTTGTGGCCCGTTTTTACTCCAATTATTTGCCTTGTGTCTTCATTTGGGTCTGGGTGCAACAGAACACTTGCAGTCCACAACAACAATTACTTCCAATATTATTTCCACTATTATCCAAGGGTGGATCACATACTCCGTAGCATTCTACAGGTGTTTTGAACACTGTGGGAGTTGCTGCATCTTCCAAATGCAAGTTGCCATCCTATCATGCAACTCCCTTCTGCAATTTTGGCATTTCTGCAAATGTGCTCTATGCAACTTGCATTTGGAAGAAACTGTGTACAAAACACCCCCAGAACGATACATGATATGTGAGCCACTATTTCCATTATTTTAATCACTGCCCATGTTTCGCTGCATTGTCTGTGGGCCACTATATGCAGGAAGTGGGCAACCTCCGTAACTTAAGAGACTTTAGTGCTCTTAACATTATGGCAGCAGAGAGGAAGCCACCAGCTGAACCTTTAAGCTAGAGATTGAAACTGGGACCAGGGGAGGAACCACCATTGGGCAAATGGGTTCAAAGAATGCGGGCCGCCACCAATCAAGATGCGAGCGTGGCCCCAGACATGCTCCCGCATCTGACATCAGACGCGGGGGTGCTATTACAGTCCCAAACGGGGCCGTGCAGCCCTGTTTGGAGCCGAAATCAGCCTGCACTGCATTGGCAGCAGTGACTATAGTGACTATAAACTAAAAACCTGACTAAACAGGTATGTTTTTAGGTCCTTCTTAAAAAAATATTCGGAGAAGGGGAAACTATGTTTTTGTTAGGAAGCACATTCCAGAGTCCCAGGGCAACTCTAGAAAAGGCCTGGTTTCAAGGTTTTTAGTTTATAGTTTTAAAGCTTCAGTTTTAGAGTTTGTACTGTATTTTAAATTGTTTTAATTATGTTAATGTTTTAGTGATTTTTATATTGTCAACTGCCCAGAGACTTTTTTCTATGGGGCAATATATAAATGTACTAAATAAATAATAAAATAAATACTGAGTGTTGTTTTTAAGATTCTATAGACTTCAGATAGGGGAAGTCCCAACCATATCTTTCCTGGTTAATGTGACTGGAATGCTCTTCTTTGTGTTCTTATTGGTTCCAATAACTGACGGAGATGGACCAACAGTCTGACTTAGTACAAGGCAGCTTCAGATGATCAGCTATACAAAAACAGGGCTCACTGAGGACATTCTGAAAATGAGGATATAGTCCCCGCCCTACCAGTAATAGCTACTGATACTCTTTATTTAGGATTTTTGAAATTAATCCTAGTACAGTTTAGAACTTCTAGTAGGATTAATGCTGCATTTACATCTAGTGGCAATGAATTCCATAGGTCCAATGCAAAATCGTATATATTAGGGAGATGTATTAATAAAGATGACATTATAAAGATCAGCCCCCTAAGCATCCTTAAGTCTGGTAGTTCTAATTTTAAAACCTTCCCATTAACATGTAGATGGATGTACTCATTTGCCAGTACACCCACAGGCTGTGTTAGAGTTACAGAACTGAGCACAATCTGTTGCTAAAGGTGTGAGCAGAGAAAAATTGGCTCCCACAATTCGTTTGCAAACAACCTGCTACAGACAAATGCAGTGCTTGTCTTGAACTGAAATACACTTATAACGAGTGGAAGTGCTTTAGAAATAATGCTTTAATAATGAGTTTGGATCTCAAGTGCCTTTGAATATATTTGAAAATCCATAACTTCTACTGTGCTATGCAGCATTTTCTCTGTGAGATTGAATTTGGGAGCTTGATAGGATGCTCAGCTAATGGTGGTTTAATAACTGATTGACTGAAGAAAACAAAAGCATGCAAGGCCCTAAAACAATATGAATGAATTGAGATCCGTTGCAGAGGTCCACTTAAGCACTAAAGCTGTGCAAAATGAGCCTGTAATGGTACTTGAGGATAATTGAGTGCTGTTTTAAATACTGCAGTTCTGTATTAAGTGCATATATTGCACAAACATTGATAGAGTTGTTTGGCATCGTCCCAACTTCATGTTATTTTAATTGAAATTTACAGTAGAGCTATTGATTTTCCCCCCCTTTGTACTTACAACAGGTGCTATAATAGCAATGGTATCAAATGCAAAACAGTCCCAGTGTTGTGCCATTTGGGGCCAGAACTCGAAACTTTTACTCAGCAGGACAACTAGACCAAGACAAAGACCCCTGGCTGTGCAATGTACACACTTAAGGCAGAATCTGGGTTCTAAAAAGAAAGTCTCAGCTTTTTCATTTGAGATCCCTAGCCCTCACCCAGAACTATAGATCGCAGGGCTCCCAGCAGGGGGTGGGGTGGGGGTTAAACTACTTAAATTCTGTATCTTAGACAGCAGAGGCTTGTCCTACAATGACAAATACAATGAATATTTATATACCACTTTTCAACAAAAGTTCCCAAAGCAATTACATAGGAACCATAGGAAGCTGCTTTCTACTGAGTTAGACTATTGTTCCGTCTAGCTCAGTATTGTACTCTCCACAGACTGGCAGTGGCAGGTTTACTTACAAACAAACAAACAAACAAACAAACAAACAAACAAACAAACAAATGAAATGGCTCCCTGTCCCCTAAAGGACTCACAGTCTTAAAAAAGAAATATAAGATTGACACCAGCAACAGCCACTGGAGGGATGCTGTGCTGGGGATGAACAGGGCCAGTTGCTCTCCCCCTGCTAAATAAAGACAATCACGACTCTTTGGGAATCGCTATTTGCTCTGTTAGCAGGGGACATCCTAATGAGCTGGATTGAGGGCACCACATAAGGAACATAGGAAGCGGCTTATTCAGAGGCAGACCATTGGACATCTACCTCCGTATTGTTGACGTGGCTTCTCCAAGGTTGCAGGCAGGAGTCTCTCTCAGCCCTATCTTGGAGATGCCAGCGATGGAACTTGGAACCTTCTGCATGCAAGCATGCAGATGCTCTTCCCAGAGCAGCCCCATCCCCTATGGGGAATATCTTACAGTGCTCACACTGTTCCTAAGAGACGCAGCAGCTTCTGGTTTCTGGCTGTATGGTTGTGCCTATTTCTTCCATCCTGTCCTGCCCCTGCGTTCATGAGCGCCTGTGTTGCCTGCAGGCTAGCTATTCTTCAGGGAGAACCGTGCTGTCTGCACAGCTCTACCTGATGAATGGCCAACCTGCAGGCAGCATGGTTCTCATTGATGCAAGGGCAGGATGGGAGAAACTGTCACAGTTGGGCTCCTGGGAACCAGAGGCAGCTGTTCCTCATCGGGCACCTCTATGGGTCATTAGAAGCTGCTGCTGAGTTTAGATATGCCCTACAATATAATTTCTATCTGACACCTCCCTAGAGATCAGTGGGCAACAGGGATTTAAATACACAGAGACAAGCAACAAAGGCAAGAGCTATTGCAAGCTCGAGCTCCACAATTGCCAGAGCATCCAACAAGGACAAATACCTAGAGGGCCACTTGGAAATACCAAAGTCTGCATCAGGATAACCAACAATAGTTTTTGCTAGAGAAAAAGAAAGGGAGTAGAACATATTCAGAATTTCAACAAATGGGCTATGTTTAAAAATATATATATCAAAGAAAACACAGGCCTTGGAAAATATATACCAGGAGGGATAAGGCTAAAATGTGAGAGATGTTGCTATAGCAATGAGATAGCTGCATCTCAGAGGCTCCTTTGAGGGTAATCTGCCTGCCCCAGAGACCTTACATTCTTGGGCATATACCACATAGGAACTTTTCACACAGCCTGAATCTATACAAAGTTTAATCTGCATTAATACATGGGTCAAACCTGCAATTGAGCATAAAGTGTGAAAAATTCCATGCTGCTTGTAGCACTCCACAATCTTTAAAGAGAAATAATCACAATAATGTGGTGAAATGGGATATGTTACACACCATCTGGCAGCTGTACAAACAAAAAAAGAAGATCCTTAATACACGCTTGGGAACCTGTTGATTACACTGCACATCCAACGCTAGACATTTTGCTAACTGGATCATGGATAATTTAATAAGTTAGAGAGGGACTGCCCGACGCAGTTATTTGGCCTTTTCATTTGGCAGTGCATCCTTCTGAAAACACTTCCTTGGGTCTATGGTGAACAGGTGCTGCATACATTCCAGACACAGGAAACCTGAAGTCATTGCATTTCTATAATGCCAGGAATCCTGATAGGATCCTATATTGTAGGGGTGCTGACTACCTTTTTTTTTCCTTCGTAAGTGGAGAGTACTTGGATTACAAATTTCCACATCCCCATTGCAGCTGACAAAACCTTCCTTTTACTCAAGAAAGATTGTTGCTCTTAGGAATGTGATTTTTGTGTGTATGTAATATAAAGGAAAACAGGAACATTATTGAGAGCATGTGAACTGTGTGTGTGTGTGTGTGTGTGTGTGTGTGTGTGTGTGTGTGTGTGTAGGGGGGCATCTTTAAAAACAAGCACATGTAGGATATTGCTAGAGTGACTGATTTTTTTAAAAAAAAAACAACCATATATTTTAAACAGATGAGTCTTGCACTATACATACAAAAGTCTCCAAAGTGTCTTGACAGAATAAGTCCTTTACGGTTAGCTTTTTCAGCACTCAGACATAACGACCAATCATCAGGTTTTTCCACTCTTACAGATATCTTCCTTTATGGTACATCCAAGTGCAACACATTCATTCTCTCAGGAGATCTATGCAACTATTTTTATGTGGTGATGATGATGTGATGAAGCTTATCATGGTGTGTCAGACTAGATGCATCCCTGCATGGATCAAGTCCTGTGTGAGCACAAAAATGCTGTATGGGATAAAACAAACATCCATTTCCTTGGGCCTCCTTTATTTATTCTCCTCACCTTAAAGTCTTCATGGCTAATCACCCCTGAAATCATGCAGAAAAGCTTTATAAGAACTGTGCGTCTTATACATTTTCCATATCACACATGGAAACTTGCTTTTGTGCAATCCAGTCCTATGCATGTTTACTCAGAAGGAAGTCCCAGTAAGTCAATAGGGTTTGTTCCAGGGGGTGTAGCTATAATTTAGCGGATGGGTTCAAAGAACCCGGGCCCCTCAGCTCTAACCCCAGCTCCACCCCTCCCTATTTTCTTCATTATCTCCCTCATTCCAAGGGGCCACTGGTGAGAGAGGTAAACACAGGCCCCCTCTCCCCTAGTTATTCCCCTGGTTTGTTCCCAAGAAAGTGTGCACTGAAATGCAGCCATAGTGTAAGATATAGGGATCTTCATAAAGCCCCTGAGAAATTTCACTTGTGTTACAGGAATTCAGGAAATGGGAATATTGGAAGTTGCCTTATAGTGAGTGAGACCAATGGTCCATATAATTCAGTAGTCTACACTGACTGGCAGCATCTCTCCAAGGTTTCAGGCAGGATTCTTTCCCAGTCCTACCTGGAGATGCCAGGGGACCTTCTGAATGCAAAGCAGATGCTCCACCACTGAGGGACATAGCTAAGGAAGAGGGGGTCCATGTTTGCCGGCAGCTCCTTGGAGTGAGGGACATAATGAAGAAAATAGGGAGGGGTGGATCTGGGGGAGGGGCTCAGGAGCTGTTGGGCCTGGGTTCTTTGAACACATCTGCTCATTTATAGCTACATCTCTAATCCACCCCATTTGAAAGGCTTCCCATGAAAATTCTGAGATGTTTTTCCTTTGGAGGAACCATGAAATCCACATTGGATTTTACTTTTTCAGTATTTTAGTACCATTCCAATTGGTACAAGTTTGGCCAGCTTTCAAATCCAAAACATCAAAAACTTGGGGGAGGGGGGATACATCAGCTTTAAAAATAAAACCCATACAGTTTAGATCATAACGGAGGAACATCTTTAATATATGTGTGTATGTATGGGTTTTAGGGCATTCTAATGTGATATATTAAATCATTTCCATTCAAAAATACAGGTTACTGTTTCACGTTTTGAAAATCAAATGATTTGCAATGCTTGCTATTTTAACTTACAAAATTAGCAAATGGCATGTTCACAAATGGTAGGAATCCATATACTTCTTTGTCCCATGTAACTGCACTTTATTCAGCAACTGAATGTGACCAAGAAATGTAGACAACTTCTTGATAAATGCAAATGGTGGGATTAAATATTTAAAACAATAAAGTACAAATAATACTGTCATAGAGCTTTCAACACAAGGTGCATTCCAGTGATTCTATTAATCTGTATAATTTGGCTCAATAGTAGTGTTATATATTAATGTTTATTTTTATTTTTATATCAGTGTAGAAATACAATGAAACCCATTACCTCTTCGTATACCTGTCACTATAATAATTATTATTTCCTTTTTAAAGAAAAGAAAAAAGAAGAAAAGGAAAGAAAAAAAGGGGGAAAAGCTTTTATTTTTATCTTATTGTAATTTCAGGGGCTTGGTTCCTGGTTAATCCAGCAGCCAGCCTGTCAGATCGATATACTTCACCCCTCAATAGAACCAATAATGCTCTGCTGAAACTGAATAGTTTCTTTTCTTTAAGGGATGGATTTCCACCCCATGTAAGCTTTTGTAAGTTCCCCCTATTATCTCATTCGTGTGGTTTCTAACCTCTGGACTTTAAAATCTTTTGAGCAGTCTGGACTTCCAGTCTCATGTGAACCCATATTGAAATGCTGAATAACCGATTAACCTTTCTTTAGTGCATTTTTGTTTTACAAATTAGACAAGTTCCCATGCATCCCAGCTATTAAAAAAACCAAAACAAAACACCCAGTTTTTGTTTTCTATTTATGAACTTTAAAGATTACTACTGCTCTGTGTACTATGCTGGTCATGTCAATGAAGGCAGCTTATTTATCAAGTATCTTTGCTTGTGCTTTTCATATGGAATATTGGTTGCCAAAAACACATCTGTGACATAATTTCAGAATTGATAAAAGAGATTGGGATGGCTCTACACTACCCTTCCCCTGCCCCAGTGCTATGGTACTTAAACAAAAATGATGGTGACAGCTCTGGCATCAAAAGAAGGCTATAGAATAGTGCCTGGAACTATACTATAGTTACTACACTATAGTTACTACTCAACAGTTGCTACTACTACTATTTGTACTCTGTTTTCCCACAGAGATTCTCAAAGCAGTTTATATAGAGAAATAAATCATTCACATGATCATCAACAAGTATAGATGAAGGCATGGACAGAGAAAAGGTTGAATAGCCTCAAAGCATATCATTGTGCCTCATGATGGGACACTGCATCGATGCAAGGATACATTCTTATATGATGTATAAGGCCCACTAACTGGTACACAGAAGCCCAAAGTGCTTCAGTGGAAGAAGGAGGCTGAAGGGAATCTGGCCAAATTCAGACATAACGTGAAACCAGAGTTAAACGGGGCAGAGGTTGGAACTCCATTACATCCTAATTTGTGCAACTGCCTCCAGCCAAAAATGAACTGTGGTTTGTCTCACCAAATTTCAGTTTGAACTTTCAGTTTGCACAATGTTTTGCTGCCGAGAACTCCGGTTTGGCTGCCAAAGAGTTACATTCAAAACCAGATGCTGCCATAACTGTGGTTTCGTTCTGTTTTTGAAATCGCAATCATAGAAATAGCAGCACAGACCTGCCCGGGATCGCGCCCACTCCGTGCCTGCAGCGCTTCTCACTGGCTGCCTCTCTGAGTGCCAGCCCCGTCCCTCCTGTCAACTCTCCAGCAGAGCAGTAGCCCAGCAACAGGGACACTGCCATATACCATCCCAAGCTTGTCAGCCTGTTGAGTGGCAAAGTCACACAGGGACTTTCCCCCTTCCCACTCTTTCCCTTGCTCCCTCCTCCTTGCAAGCAGGAGGGAAAGGGGGCGGGTTCACAGGGCAGACATTAAAGTGCTTTGCTGCCCAGGAATAAAGCAACAATTGTGTATGTCCACAGGCACAAACACTCCAGGTGGCGACATAAGCCCAACACAGCACTGGGACGGGAACATATGGTGGAGGGGAACCTGGGGTCAGGTTTAAAAGGCAGACACAAACAGGGATTCTTGAGCAGCCAATTCCTATCCCCCCCCCAAATGTTGGGGAAGGGTGGGCAGCCCCTTCCCCTTTGGGGACTTTTGTGCATCCAAGACTTACTCATGAGCAGGGCTGGGCAGTAGGATCAGCATTGCTCCAGTGAAAGGAGAAATTCCTCATATGCAATGAGGATGGATGCTGACCTGGTGTGGGCTGCACTCTCTCAAGAGAGTGACAGGTCATGGGGATACCTTCTCACAACTCATGACAATAATCATCAGCGGGGACAGAAGTATCTGCCACAATCTCTAATAATGTGTGATGACAAAACAACCCTGTTTTCCCATGGACAGCTCTCTCATGAGAGTGTCAGACCATTGGGGCTCTATATTGAGCCAGGTTGCTCAACTTGCTCTATGCAGGAAAGCGACTGGGATGGGGGTACTCCAGCAACTTCTCTCTCTGTCCTGGTGACTGCCATCAAGTAGCTGTCAAAGCATGCCCCCTGCCAGCTCGCCAGCCCATGTGGACATGTGCACCCTTCCTTGTGCCCTGAAATAACAACCTCGCTCTTCTAGGGTTGCTGGAAATAGGGCCTCCCCTCTCCTACAATTCCTCATGCCGACAGATCTTCACACAGTGCAATACCAGACTGAACCCGGGAATTTTGAATGGGAGGCTCTGATACATGGATCATCAAAACCTTCTTTGGTTGTGTGCAAGGCTTCCCAGGGGAGGAGGGGGTTGCAGTGTCACAGTTGTATCTTTTACCAGAGAGAGTGGGGGGACCCATGCAAGTGGGGCCCCCTTTGTTTGGTTAGCTCAGCTCATGAGCACACAGTCCAATAGAAGACCGAGGGTTTACAACCCCATGGTCCTCCTCGGTAGAATGGCCCTCTCATGAGAGGAACTGTCCACCAGCAACAAGCTACCAGGGGAGCAGGAGTGTGGTTTAGTCCACATGTACTGCTTTGCCGGGATGTTCCCTCGCAAGAGAATCCTAGGTCACAGTGGGATGGTCCCCCAGGATCCTTTGCCCTCCGTCATAGACATATCCCCTCCATACCTCCTCTTCATTTTTCCTTCAATTTCCTGAGTGACAGGGAAATATTCCCCCCCCAAAAAAACCCCTCCCAAATCATGCTTGTGAAGGACTGTTTTGGTTCTTAGCAGAGCAGCAGTGCCATCACTGTCAGAAGAATTGCTGGCATGGCATGGCATTTAAAGGCATTTAAATGCCCTTTGCATGCTGAGAACATGCAAAGGGAGGTGGGCCACTCCCAAATTGCATGAGTGAACTCAGCATGCCTCCTTCAACAAGGTCATGGCCAATTGTGGCCACTCTGCTGACATTCTGGTGCTTTGCCCACAGTCTGGCCATGGAGCTTGGTGGGATCAGTCTCGGCTGCTAAATAGCAGGGAGGGGCTCCCCTCTCCTGTAAGTATGACGTAAGTATGAATATCCTGCAACCGGAGGTTGCCTGACCATGGTTGAACAAACGTCTGCAATGTGATTTACAGTTTAAAATTGAAACCATGGGTTCTCCAACCTCCAGTTTCACATTACGTGTAAATTCATCCTCTAATTATTATGGGTGTCAATATTGTCAGCTAGGTCATTACTCTTAGCAGGGAATAACAGGCAAATTAAAAGTGTTCCTGTTCTTTCTACAGATGTACAGACTAGGAAGTGGGTGTGGGAATTGAGAAGCCCCCCCCCCAATCCAACATCTACAGTCCCTGCAGGAGGGCAAGCATGAACTGAGATAACAAGTGTGCCACTGATAATCATACTTGATGCAGACTATTTGTTTGACTGTGGAGACTGCATTGGGAAATGGATGGGCATAGGATGCTGCCTTATACTGGCTGACATGCCACACAGTGAGCTGCCTTTCAAAGAGGGGTGTGTGCTCACTGCTTCCCAGCTGACCGAGAGCCCATCCATGCAGCATCCAAAGGAGGAAGGTGCTCTGTGCCTGCCAAGCTGTGTGTTATTTCTGCTGCACCTACTACTGCCATTAGGAATACAATATTTTCTCACCAAGAACCCACGGGTCCTGCATTTAAAATAAAATAAAAGGAGAGTGTGGGAACTTGAAAGGGTCCAGGCTTTCTAGCAACTCCGTCAGCCACCTCCTTCATGGACACTACCCTTCGCCCAAGCACTCCAGGGCAGCAGAGAGGGAGTGGGGGAACCTGTCCTAGTCAGCCACACACTGCTGCCACTCCACACAGCCCACCCCTCCCTACCCCCACTTAATGCTGGTAGTATCAAACATGTTGCAGTTGCAGTGCTAAGGAGTTCCATTGCCTCCTTTCTCACCATGTCACCTGGATACTAGGACTACAGTTCTGAATTAGAGAGGCAACCGAACAGGATAGTAAATAAGAGCTGCATTGGGCACATTGGATGTATTGGGAGCACAGGTGCCTCTCATATATATCCAGCTCATGCAGTGCTAAAGGTTCGGCCGCCTCTCTCGTCTCTCAAATGAGGCGATGGAACTCCTTAGCACTGCAGGTGCAGCATGCTGGATACTACTGGTAAGCAGTTGGGGGGGTGGGGGCAAGCAGCAGTGGTGCACCTATGTCCAAAATCAGCCTAGACCTGAAGGGCTTTGGAAGGGCCCCCCATCATGAGCCTCCCCTCAAGGTCCCCATTAAATTTTTAAATATACCTCCTGCTGCTCCTGTCTCGGAGGTGCTTCCAAATGCTATAGATAGATAGATATAGATAGATATTTTTATTTACGACCCACGGTCAGCTTAGAAAACAATTAAAATGGGTAGAATAAAGAAATCCTACGAAAGGTTAACAGTTGCTAGAAAATAATAAAACATCAGTCACATACAGTACCAATCAAAGGCTTAACTAGCAATTGCTAACAATAAATATAAATATAAACTAAAAATTCAGGAAGAAGATACGCATGAAATAAAAAACTGACATAACCACATAGCATTAGAGCAAAACTTTGCCACCTTATATGTAATGGATGGAGATTGATCTGCCAAAAGATAAGAGACACAAAAATCTTCTGAGCATCCTAGAAAGGGTGCCAGACAAGGAGATATTAGGGAGTGTCTTAACTCTCTGTGAAACAAACAATGGAGCAATACATGTTGGATGGCTTCAATCTCCCTATAACCACAGGGGCAGATTCAATCTTCCCTAGGTATACTCTTTATTCTCCCCACCAGGACAGCTGACGGGAGCATGTCATACCTTGCTCTAAAGAAAGCCTTCAGATAGCGCGGGTTCTCTAGGGTATACAGATAAGTAGTGGTACCCCTGACAGCAATACATAAACCCAGCCTCCTTCTCGAACATTCTGGGATCATAGAAAGCTCGTGTTGATTTTCAATATCCAGGATTCTCTGCTTCAGAGCCTGTAGAGCTTGATTATAGCTCAACAAAACCAGATAATCCATGGAGAATCCCAATGAAATAATTTTAGCATGGATTGCCTAGGCCAAGAAGATTGAAAACTATCTGCCAAAATCACCAAAATCCATCCTTGAGGAAAGAAGTTTATCCTAAGCCAAAATGCTAGGATCAACATCCAAGCTCTAGCCTCATTTCTCAGAACACCCAGATCAAATCTTAAAGTCACAGAAGGAGAACATCTTGGTGCTCTTAGTATTGCCCTAAGAAATTTATTTTGCACAGCTTCTAGGGGTTTATAAGAAGGATAGGGGCCCAACTGCACGCCATACAGTAACTGACTCCTAGCTTTGGCTGCATACAGCTTGAGAGCTGCCGGTATGATCTCCCCTCCTCCAGAATTAAAAAACTTCTGTATAGCTTGAGAACTTCTCTGAGCCATCAGTGCAACGAATTCTATATGAGCCTTCCAGGTCCCTCTGGCATGCAAAACTAGGGGTGTGCGTGGCTCAGAGTCCCCCTCGGTCCGGCGGGGGGGACTGTGACTTTAAGCGGGGGGGTGGTAGTACTTACCCCCCCCCACGCGCCGCGCTTCCCCCTCTGGCGCTGTTCCTTTTTAAAATCTTCTTGGGGCAGCAGAGATCCTCTCTGCCGCCCCTGCCCCCGTCATCATTTGAAAAGCTTTAACAGAGAC
Source organism: Hemicordylus capensis (assembly GCF_027244095.1). Lineage (NCBI taxonomy): Eukaryota > Metazoa > Chordata > Lepidosauria > Squamata > Cordylidae > Hemicordylus > Hemicordylus capensis. The sequence goes on along the minus strand of NC_069659.1, from coordinate 61,071,539 downwards.
AAGCGCTAGCGGTGCGCATGCGCCCTGTGCGGCGTGCGTGCTCGTCTCTGACGCTGCAGCGCGTGCGCCGCATACGTCACAGTGACGTATGTGGCGCGCACGCTGCAGCGTCAGAGATGAGCGCGCGTGCCGTGCAGGGCGCATGCGCGCCACTAGCGCTCATCTCAGTTAAAGCTTTTCAAATGACGATGGGGGCAGGGGCGGCAGAGAGGAGCTCTGCTGCCCCAAGAAGATTTTTTAAAAGGAACAGCGCCGGAGGGGGGAGCGCGGCGCGCAGGGGGTAAGTACTACCACCACCACCCCACTTAAAGTCACAGTCCCCCACCCAGCCAGACCGCCAGACCTCCGGACCGGTTCGGCGGTCTGGTCTATCATGCCGGACCAAAACCATGCACACTCCTATGCAAAACCACTCCCAGATATTTATATGTATAAACCTGCTCAAGCTGATGATTATCTATTGACTACCGTAATAGTTTGGATCTTCTCTCAGATACCATAACCTTCAACTTCTGATAGTTAATGGAGAGCTGGTTAGTTCTACAATAGAGAGCCAGACGTCTCAAGGCTCTTCTGAGGCCAACTGGCGATCTAGCCATAATAGCAGAAGCATCTGCATATAATAGCAAAGGCATGCTTACTCCTACATGAGATGGAGAGTGAAAACTAGAGTCCTGTAAACAATGGACAAGATCATTAATAAAAATATTAAAAAGTGTCGGAGCTAAAATGCATCCTTGTCTGACTCCTTTACAGGTAGAAATTGACTGAGATAAAGCTCCTTTAGGATGAGGTCTTATTCTAATATTCAAATTTTCATGAAGCTGTTGTATTTTAAAAAAGCAGCTGCTTATCAATGTTGGTTTGCCCCCGCTTCTCCCACAGAAGACATCTAGGTATAGAGTCAAAGGCTGACTTGAAATCGATAAAGGCCACACACAAAAAGAGGACCCGGGCTTGCTTCCATATTTTCCAATTAGGTGCCAGAGAATGAATACCTGATCGAGCGTAGAGCGCCTAGATCTAAATCCAGCCTGCTCTTCCCCTACGATGGCATGCTCATCTAACCAGGCTTGGAATTTAACTAAGAGATGTTTAGCATACAGCTTGCTCACAACGCTTAAAAGCAAGGTAGGTCTATAATTAGAGGGACTATTCCTCTCTCCCTTCTGAAAGATGGGCATGGTGATAGCCATCCCCCATTCTGTCAGGAAGGTGCTTCCAAATGATGGGGGGGGGGACTCCAGAGCCCTGCCGTTGCCCTGTGCCTGCCCCACCACACTGATATTTGCCATCTTCACAGCCATTTGTGCGGCTGTGCGGTGGGGGTGAGGGCAGGCCTCCCCCATGGTGGTGGCGGTGGGCATAGTGGCTGGTGTGCCTGTCTGGCAGGTGTGAGTATGGAGCATGGCAAGCCCATGACATCATGGGCTTGTGATGCTCCATATTCACACTGCACAGGCATGCCCACTAGACAGGCCCACCAGCCACTGTGCCCACCACCACCACTACGGGGGGAGGCCTTCTCTGCTTGGCTTGCCCCCCACCCTTGCTGCACAAATAGTGGTGAAAATGGCAAATAGTGGGGCGATGACAGGCGCAGGGCAGGTGCAGGGCAGCAGTGCAGTGGCGGAGCTCTGGAGGCCCCCAGGTTATTTGGAGGGGCCCCCGGAGACAGGAGGCCCCAGACTAGATCCCCAAGGTCCATGGCTAAGTGCACCTCTATCAAGGAGTGACGGCGGAGTGTGGCATACTTCCTTTCCACTACCCCCTCCCCAGTTAACAAAATGCAGAGCTTGGGTGTATTTCTGAAAACAAGGGATGCATGCCACTTCCCCCAGAGGTGGTCTTATGGTAGCAAGCACAACTTGTCCCCTTAGCTAAGCAGGATCTAATCTGGTTGCATATGAATGGGAGACTAGAAGTGTGAGCACTGTAAGATATTCCCCTCAGGGGATGGAGCCGCTCTGGAAAGAGCAGAAAGTTCCCTTTCTGGCATCACCAAGATAGGACTGAGAGAGATTCCTGCCTGCAACTTTGGAGAAGCTGCTGCCAGTCTTTGAAGACAATATTGAGCTAGATAGACCAATGGTCTGACTCAGTATATGAGTCATAGGAGCTTTCTATGTTCCTATGAGTGTAAAACGTGCAGTACATGGCAAGTCAAGGGATGGTGCAGGGATCAGCTAGGTGCAGGCTTCCTAATTTATTATTAAGCAGAGCTGCTCAAAACTGTGGGCTCTAAACAGATGTTGTGGGAGAGTTCTTGGTGAGAAAATATGGTAATAGTAGTAGCAGCGCAGCAGCAATGATGCACCGCTTCGGACGCATGGAGCAGCCCCCACCTTTGGAAGCTGCATGGACGGACTCTTGGGTGACTCAGAAGCAGTGAGTGTGTGTCCTTCTTGGGCGGGAAGCTCATTGTGCAATGTGTCAGCCACTGAGTTAGACCACTGGCCTATTTAGCAAAGGGCAGCTCCAGAAGGGGGGCATGGGTGAGCAAGTAATCTCCCAAACAAGCAGTCCCCCCCCCCATTAATGAACAGTAATCATTTCCGTGAAATAGTGTTCATGATGAGAATGTGAAATATATTTTTATTTCTGTTTCATAAATCTAGCATATGGGACACAGTTCACTCATTCAGAAATGCCCTTTGCCTCTTCTGTGCTGGCCCTCAATTTTTTTCTGGTGCTGCCACTGCATTTAGCTTAGTGCCATCAAGGCTTATCAGCAGTGACTCTCCAGGTCCATAGAGAGCCATTCCTAGCCCAACCTGTCGATGCCAGAAACTGAAACTGGGACCTTCTGCATTGCTTTACCATAGAGCTATGGGCTCTCTACTAAAGTAGTCTATAAGGAGTGTAGGATCCATTTCATGTTAGGTTTAAAATCAAACCTACAGTGCTGTTCTTTAAGAAAAATCTTGTCTTTAATCTATAGTCAACTTCTGATTCCCATGAAAATAATTAATCTTTGTCTTTTCAGATGTGAAAAGCAAACAAAAAAGTAAAGAGCTCAACGGTGTGCTGCATCAAAACAGCTTCGTTATTCGTACATGAAATATTTTAGTTGTTTGCATGGTTAGATCAAATTGTATTGGTACTCAGTAGGAGTGTGATTAACTGTGATATAATCAAACAAGAAGTATCTGAGAGACAAATGTGAGACCAAGATCCATAGGGCAAGATGTCCAATGTAGCCTCATTTATTTGGTTTTCCAGTGAGTTATAAAGTACTTGCTGTGACCAACACTGTACCAGCATTCTGACACTCACGTTTTATTTAATCAAGGAAAAGGCGATCATCATTAACCCTGACATTACAGAGCATAACAACAATATTAATTTAAGTAACCTCACTGTTCTGCTTTTATACCATCTGTACTACATGTTTACAATGCCTTATCATTGCTTCTAAGTAAATTGAGTACAGTATGTTCTATGGGAAAAATAATAGGCTCCGTATCTTGTTTCAAAACCAGTGTCACACAATAACTATTCCATCCTAGAACTACCGCAAGAGACATACACAAAGCAAGCTAAATAATATGATAGGAAGAAAAAGAACCCTTAGATATACCAAGATTTTTTACTGTATTGGCCAAAATGCTAGCTACGTATTCACAATGTATTGTTGAGTAGAGCCGCTATTTATTTCACAATGACTTTCATTCAGAATAATTTGTGAAGGTTATTTGCTCATTATTTCTGGACAATCAGGTTTATGATTGAATTTGTGTCACAAGTATGGGATCTAATTCCTCAGAGGGAGGTGGCCTAATTAACCTCTTCTGCAAATCATTTGCAACAAAGAAGCCTGGTGTGATATCAGTGCCTAGAACTCAGATATTTCCCCCTCTGAACTAAAGTACACACATCCAGTAATTACTATTAACATCTAGTACAACTGTTGTTACTTAAAATGGGATTAAAGGCTTAACATCTGAAGAGAAAAAGAAGTTTGAGCAGCCTGTAGAAAATGGGTAGGTTCTCTTGGAGAAAAAAAATACATGTATCTTGATTAAGAATTAAAAAGGGGGCAGAAAGCAATCAGGACATAGAACACAATTTAACCCTACTTACAAATAATTAAGCTGCCTTTGTAAGGAAAAGAAAATCACTTTTTTCCCTGGCATTACACAAATCAGTTTGATCACCCGCTGCACTTCCTAGTAATCTTTAGAAAATAATGTTGCCGTGATTAGGAGGTATGTAAAGTTTTATAAATTAATTACAAGGCTGCATGAATACCAGTTAGCAGGAATAGATTTTGTAGAGAGCAAAATCCCAACAAATCTAAAATCAAACATGAATTGTTCATATGCCTGAAAGTGAACCAATACTGGGATGCACTTGTTTCTAGTTTCTCGGTGCTTTTTTTTTGTTACATTTTTAAACACATTTGAACACAATGGCATTGCAGCAGAGGGACAGTTCCAACTTGCCTTTTGTCTTGACTTCTAAATTATGTTGTGTAAGATCTCAAGCTTTTCTATTGGCCTTCGTTTATTCCCATTTAAACCTTCCTCTGAGGTTCATGCTGTTTAATGGACAAGAGCCGATTGAAAGCAAGAATTGCATTGCCCGTATTCCTTTGCAGCTTTAAATGGCTTCTGAGTAGCATTGCATGAGTGTTATAAAGCAGACACTAGAAACAATTCTGTTGCATGGGATGGTTGTTCGAAGGAAGCACGCAGCTCTAGTAAAGGCATGGGAAAAAAATATCCCATTCTGGTTATGTGGGCTAACAGCCTCTGCTTGCGTGATCAGAACAAAAAGAAAAAGCACGACAGATAATCCCTGAATACCCAGGCTTTAAATATGCAGAAGTCTTATACACGCAGAAGCAAGCTAAGTAACTGCATACATTATCAAAATTGAAGGTGCTAGTGTGTCAGCCAACAGACCTTATATCCCCCCAAATATAAGCTGCACACTAGTTTTAAAATACCCAGTTCCTGCTGGGGAGATACTATACATTCTCTCAGCTTGCTGATCTGGTTAAAGCTGAATGACTATCAGAATGTCTTCAAAGAGGGAGATGCTTATTCAGTTGGTCATCAGTTACAAACTCGCAAAATGTGCCTCTTGAACCAAGACTTAAAAGGTAGAGTACCTGCCCCACCAAAACTTGCACAGAACCTATGCAGAGACCTAGGTAAACAGTGTGATAAGTAAGAACCACAGCTGGCTAATCTTTCCACAGCTTAAAAAATATTGTTGAAGCTAAATGGACAGGACAAGTACTGTACCTGAATCCAAGATCAAGTTTTTGCCAATTCTTTGATATTAGGAATTGAGAGGATGTCTTAAATTCAGGGTCCTTTTCCTTCTGGGTAAATAGTATAGCCTACATTTAACCCATATTATTTGAGGGGGTCATCTTAAATTCAGGGTTGTCTTCCATTCAAGCAAATATGGCAGTGAGAAAACAAATATGGAAAAGGAACATGAGCTATGAGGCTAAGTTAGCCAAGTACATGCCCAGGCAGGTTGTGTGTGTGGGGAGAGGTTTGGTGATGATGATTTGGCAAATGATTTGGGAAGGATGGACCCCTGGAGGATTATATGTAAACAAGCTGTTCTAGTAGGAACTAATCTGCCTATTTTCCTTTCAATATCCCTACAACTGGACTAAATCTGGTCCAAATTGGTTAGACAGTTCACGTTAGCTCACTTGCACATCAAACGTTCATGCGTCTACCATCTTGAATTGGGATGGATGACATCATAACAAACTATGCATTTGAGGTGTCCCTATGTACTATAACTATACCAAATTTGGTCCAAATTTGTTCCCACTTGCACCTCAGATGTTCATGTGTCCACCATATTGGATCAGGGTAGATGACATCATCACAGACCATGCCATTGAGGTGTCCCTGTATGTCACTCACTACAAATGTATCAAGTTTGGCTCAAATTCATTAGACAGTCAAGTTAGCCCACTTGCACCTCAAATGTTGATGCATCCACCATCTTGAATTGGCGTGGATGACATCATTTCAAACTACGCTGTTGAAGTGCCCCCGTGTGTCCCTACAGCTGTAGCAAATTTGGTTCATATTGGTCCAGGCATTGTGAAGTTGATAATGGGGAGGAGGGGCGGACACACACACAGACACACAGATGGACACACACATGGAATGCCAGGTGATCTCATAAGCCTACTCAAAAATAGGCTAAAGGGGCGGGGGAGAGGTTGTGAACCCGACTGCTGAATCATCGTCCCAATGCAGATATTTGATCCAAACCAGCTCCCAAAGCACAAATATAAATCTAGATCAGACACATGTCTTTATGTATGTATGTATTTATTTAAAATATTTCTATTTGTGTCTCTCCTGCTGCCCTTTGCATTGCTTCCATAATAATATGTGCTACTTTCTGCAGCAACCTCAGTTGCTAGTGTTTGAGATTTCAATCATTCAGTATGTGTGTGCGCATATCAAACACTGTTGTCATATATAAATGCATTAGAAGGATAAGCTAAAAGGCAGGACACTGGGGGGCAGTTGGTGGTGTTGGCAGCAAACGTAGTAGTAGACATTCAATTATCTGAATTATTTTTGCCCTGTCTCTCCTAAACTTGAGGCAGCTTACAAATCAATGATTCAATGACAATTAAATTCAGTTAAAAAGAAAACTACCATTCATCACACTAAGACCACTGTGAAAATAAATCCAATTACAACAGAATCTTAAGACAGTTTTTAAAGGCGGGGGGGAGGGGATCCACGATGAGTCAGCACCAGCACCACTTTCCATGCCTTTCCTTAGTTTGGGGAAGATGATAAGGGAGGCATGTTACTGAACCTCCTTCAGGCCTTTATTCCACAGTCTGGGGGCAATGATAGGAAAGACCCTGCTCTTCCCCATTCCTGATCAAACTTCTGGGGCTGTAGGTATTTTAATCAGGATTGCCCTTCCAGATATAATAAGGGAGAGTAATTCAAGAGGGGGTCATTTAAGAAGAGATTATCTCCTGATAGAGAAAGTCGCAACCCTATCTGACCAAATCCACCAAACCAAACTCTGTGTATAGATCTAGTTGCTCTAGGTATATTGTGCACACAACCTTTGGTTTGTTTCTATGATTTACATAGTATAATTTACATAACTATCATTTTTATTGCTGTTGGTATCTACTGTAAGTTAAAATAATAAACAAAACAGAACAAAACTTTGTTAGCCACTCCATAACAAATTGTTTTCTGAGCAGCTCACAACACTGCATTAAAACATCAAGTAAAAAGACATGGTACATTGTCTGTGCTCCCAGCAACATTCGAAGGATCATCTGTGGAGAAGGTAAGGTTTTGCAGCCTCCCCCACATACCGCCCTCCCTCCCAAAAAGTCATGTGACTAGCTCCTATAATTATCGACCCCTTTTACACTGCAGCATTGCATTTATCTTAGAACTGGCTTCTCTTAGGAAAAATTATTTATGAATTTATTCAAAAGTTGTAAGAACATAAGAACAGCCATGCTGGATGAGGCACAAGACCCATCTAGTCCAGCATCCTATTTCACACAGTGGCCCATCAGATGCATCTGGGGAGCCCACAGGCAAAAGGTATGTGCATGCCCTCTCTCCTGCTGTTGCTCCCCTGCAACTGGTATTGAGAGGCATCATGCCTCTGAGGCTGGAGATGGCCCACAGCCACCAGACTAGTAGCCATTGATAGACCTGTCCTCTATTAATCTGTCTAAGCCCCGTTTAAAGCCATCCAAGCTGGTGGACATCACCATATCCCATGGCAAGGAATTCCATAGATTAATTATGCACTGTGTGAAAAAGTACTTCCTCTTGTTGGTCCTAAATTTCCCAACCTTCAGTTTCATGGGGTGACCCCCTGGTTCTAGTGTCATGAGATAGGGAGAAAAATTTCTCTCTGTCCACCCTCTCCACTCCATGCATAATTTTATACACTTCGACCATGTCTCCCCTTAGTCACTTCTTTTCCAAGGTAAAGAGCCCCAGATGCTGTAGCCTAGCCTCATAAGGAAGGTGCTCCAGGCCCCTAATCATTTTGGTTGCCCTCTTCTTTTTGGTTGCCCTTTTCCAGTTCTACAATCCTTCTTAAGATACGGTGACCAAAGCTGTACGTAGTACTCCAGATGTGGCTGCACCATAGATTTGTATAAGGTCATTATAATACGAGCATTTTTATTTTCAATCCCCTTCCTAATGATTCCGTCCTGTATATGCTGTCATTCTTCATAAATGAATTCATGGTGGCTTACAAGAGAATTCATTTAAAAACACAGTTAAACACAACTTCTAAAATTATAAAAATGCAGGATAAGGCAATTGCTAAAACAGGGCAATCACAGAGAAATGTATCGATTTAGGGGGAAGGCCTACTGGAATTTTTTTAAAAAGTCTTCAGCTTTCATCTAAATTTATAGTGGGCGTGAGTGAGCCTAAGATCAAGGGCCAGAGAGTTCCAGAAATAACTAAGAACAATAAAGATGTGGCATCCCGACCTGTGTTTCCCCACGCTCTTTTCTTAGATCCAAAGACCCAGTTCACATGTCACTGGACATGGTGGTTGTCATGATGCACATGTTAATAGAGCCATATGGCTCCCATGTGGGGCTGCACGGTAGCTGGAAGATCGTCCCAGTGCTTTTAAAAACGGGTAAAGCAATGTTACCGCATTAAACTTCTTTTGCAACAGTATGGATAAATGTGAGAGTGCTGCTTGCGCATCAGCCAGGTTTTTTTTTTACATGTTGGCTCTGCCTTCTGGCTTTGTTGCAGCCCTTCAGTGGAGCCTTAAAAGGTAAAGTGTGCCGTCAAGTTGATTTTGACTCCTGGCGCCCACAGAGCCTTGTGGGTTTCTTTGGTCAAATACAAGAGGGGTTTACCATTGCCTCCTCCTGCACAATATGAGATGATGCCTTTCAACATCTTCCTATATCACTGCCGCCCAATATAGTAGCAGCAGGGATTTGAACCGGCAACCTTCTGCTTGTTAGTCAAGCATTTCTAGCATGCACATCATCATGTCAGTCAACTGAAGACATTGTGAAGTTACTTTATTATGTTGACTTATTTACTTATTTTAGTTATGTACTGCCAATTATCAAATCTTAAGGCAGCTTTAAAAAACCAACTATAAATGGTTAAAGGCACATAAAATGTGTTTTTTAAAAAAACAGTTAACAGTTTAAAACATAAACTAACAGCCTGACCAAATGTTTTCAATACCTGACCAAAGGGTTTCAATACCTTCTTCTAAGCCACCAGTGGCATTAAGCCTTGTATCTCAACAGGAGGGTGTTCGAGATCTCAGGAGCAGCTACAGAGAAGGCCTGACATCAAGTCACCACTACCTAAGCTGGCAACAACTGCAGGTGGATTGCCACATATGACTCTAATGATTATTGGAGATCATGTATTGGGGCTCTCTTAGGTAACCTGGTTCCACACTATATAGGGCTTTAAAGGTAATTACCAACATTTTGTATTTTGCTCAGAAACATATCATCAGCCAGTGCAATGATTTTAAAACAAGAGTAATATGGTCTCTCCAAAGTAGACCAATCCTAGCTGCCAAATTTTGTAGTAATGGAAGTTTCAGAGGCAATTCTACAGAGAGTGCATTGCAGTAGTCAAGCCTAGAGGTTACCAGTGTGTGCCCCACTGTTTTAAGACCATTTCTTTCTAAAATAAATAAATAAAATGGGTGCAACTGACATATCAGCCAAAGCTGAGAAAAAGCGCTCCTGGTCACTGCCTCACTCTGAGGTACCAAAGACAGAAGCATACTCAAGCTGCATATCTTTTCCTTCTGTAGGTTTTTCACACATGGCTCTGCCTTGGTGTATCTGAAGAGCAAAGCTGCTTCGCAGCAGATTCGAGGCATTTTAATTCAAGAGATTAGATGGACCATTTGCATAGCCATCAGCACCTCCTTCGCATAGCCATCAGCACCTCCATCAACACCTTCAAAGCAGAGGCCCCAGAGGTTTTTTTTTCAAAAGCTGCTGGAAATAGAAGATTTTTTTTAACCCCGGACATAACTTGGGCTAAGCCAGAATTCTCAGCCTCCCTTCAGAGAAAAACAAAGCCCTGTCTGTCCTGGTCCCTGATAGCCCGCAGGGAGGTTTGGATTAAATCCAGCTAATATGTGGACTGGCAGACTCCAAACAGGATTGGATTCAGGGTGGGGGGGGGAAGCCCCATCTGTAAAACCTCCTGGGGGGTGTATAACCCCATCCAGGGCATCATCCCTAGAATGGTGCTCCACCCACCACCAGAATAGCTCCTCCATCTTTTTTTTGATGAAATTTAAATTTATTATCCCTAATCCAACCCATTGCCACCTTTAGGCCATAATCCATCCCATTACCACTTTTGGAGAAGCATTACCATTCCCTGTGGAAGCATTCTGTGGCTCATTTCATTAAAAAAAAAAAGATTGGGGAAAATCTGTGACTTTAGAGGATGTTTTGGAACCATTTGGGACTTTGTGGAGGAGCATTGCTGGACACTTGGAGACCCATTCCAGGTAGAGTACTTTATTTGGCCCATTGTTCCTTTAAAAAAACAACATTATGACCAAATTTCTTAAGAGTCTAGGAACCTAATCCCCGCAATCCCATAGACTCAATGCCTCATTATCCACGGTTTCATTACCCGTTGTAATCTGCAGGAACGGAACTCCTGTAGATAATGAGGTCCACCTGCACTAAGCATGTTCATTTTTGTCATGCTAATGCAGCATGTTCCTTATGTTCCTTGGACATACCACTTTCAAGGGAAAAGGCATTACTATATGAGCTCAAGAACAAATGATAAAGAATAAAAAGTGATTGCGTAAACTATGTCCATAGCTTTAACAAATCCCTAATAATGGTAGTATGACAGGACTGAAATCAGTGCTGTTTGTTACATATTAGTATTTAACTAATATGTTACTCTATAGTGTTTGTTCAAGCAACTCTATACAGAGTAGTGTTTGCTCAAGTAGAGCGGCTGAAGGAACTTTGCCCTGGAAAGAGCAATCACACACAGCATTACTGAAGGCGCTCTGCTGTGTATTGCGATATTGTGTCAACAGGGAGAGAGGGTCACACAGTGCCATAGATTTTTTTTTTAGGCAGAACTATGCTGTAGAATTAATGAAGATCACTAATATAAAAATCAATGAGGTGAAATGGCCTATAATTTCAGTTACTTGTGTATGTCTTTCATTGACATAACCTTAATGTTAGTTATTTAGATTCATGTTAGGTCAGTCTCAGGGAGCTAAGAGACTGAAAAGTACATAGCCCAACTGAAGCCTTCTGAACCTGAAAAATGGAACTGCAAAAGGTCAGGAACTGCAGTCCACTACTCTAGACATGCTGCATACAGAAAAGCATAACAAATTCAGATAGTTCAGAACACTTAGCACACATCTTGTGATTGGTTGCACACGGTGGTAGATTTTAATCCTTGCATCCTTGCATCCATGCATCCTTGCATGGAAATGTTGCTGTGAAGTTGAACTTTCTGCACAGAATCCACACATAGGTCTTTGCAGTGTAGGAGCTCTTGCTATGAATTTGTGTACTGACAATTTCTGAGGTGAGCAAAAGGGGAAAAAGTAGGCTTGTTTGGATTAGATGCCCTTCTGGTTCCTTACAGACTCTGGCCCTAAACCAGCTTTTGCAAATGAGCAATTACTCACTGGTGACCCCAGACAGAGAAGCACATCCGAATTCATATCAGAGATGCCTTCAGCAAGGTCAGTGGGGCCCATATGACCATTATGATGCATGGGGAAATATGGACCTTGATATGGATCTGTGCAACATTGGCTTTAGGCACGGATCTTTCTTGCTGGAGTGGGCTGGTTGCGATTCTAACGTATTTGATTGAATCCATCCTTGAAAAATGTTTCAAATCACACACATTTGAATTAATGTAAAGAGAATGTTCATGAGCTTTAGGATGCCAAGATTGGGATGTTTCTAATGTTTGAGCTTTTTTACTTAAAACCATTCTGGACTGAGGAGCAGGCATGAAAGGTTGCCACTGCAAGTTGTGGCAGAGTGATATGTGTGCAGAGGCAAATATCCTTTTAAGTCCAGGACTCTATCTTGCTGATGCTATTTATTATCAGAATGATTGTGTCCTTCTGCTTCCCCTTTCCTAATTTCCTCTTCTCCCCTTTCGTAAAAAATAAGGACCGTCAGCTGTGAGAGTGAGCTGAACTGCCACCACGGAGAAAGTGTTGAAAGTGAGTTGAGGATTGTTCTGCCTGTGATGTTTGATATGGAGTGGTTTTTCACACATTCAAGTCATCATTTGATGTTGCACTGTGTAATGGGTTGCCTGAGTTCTAATTTTGAAGAACTAGAGATGTTGACAAGCATTCGAACAAGGGAGCCCGCAAAAGCAAATGTCCCTGTTCAAATGCTTGTAAAGGGGATTGAACTTCAATCAGATCTATGCTTGTCTCAACCCCAAAAGCCACCGTCACATCCTCTTGCCCCCAAACTGAAGTACTTACCTTTCAGGGTGGGGGGAAAAGTGATGATGCAGGCAGTGGCCAAGGGTCCAGGCAGAGCATCCCTTCATGGAGAAGTCTGTCAATGGCTACTAGTCTCTTGATGGCTTTAGGCTACCTCAGCCTCAAAGGTATGCACTTGGTCTCTGGGGCAGGAAGATGGAGGCAGGTGCTTTGGGAACACCTTCAAACTTGTGAGCAAACTGATGACTCATAAAAGGCTTGATTTTTGTGGATGTTCACTTGAAGCACATGCAAAAGCTTGACCCCTTTCAGGTTAAATGTTGGGATGCTTATGCACCTCTATTAATGAGTAGAGTGTCTTTGTCTCTTAGGACAACAATGTCTCTTAGGACAACAACACCAACAATGAATATTATTATTTCTTGTTTACACAGTCAGACAGGTGTTATTGACTGGTTTGTTTTATCCAGACATCGAGTCCTTCCCAAGGACCTGGGATGCCAGAATTTTATTGTCAATGGTTATAGATATCGTCGCAGAATATAGGCTGTTCCCAGTAAAGCCGCTTTTTGTAATTGGCTGATGGTGATTTCTGTGGCCCCTATGGTGTTGAGGTGCTCTTCAAGGTCTTTTGGAACTGCACCCAGGGCACCAATTACCACTGGGATTATTTTGGACTTTTTCTGCCACAGCCTTTCAATTTCAATTTGTAGATCTTTGTATTTGGTGATTTTTTCTATTTCTTTTTCTTCTATTCTGCTATCCCCTGGTATTGCTATGTCGATTATTTTGACTTGTTTTTCTTTCTTCTCGACTACAGTGATATCTGGTGTATTGTGTGGCAGATGTTTGTTTGTAGTCGGAAGTCCCATAATATTTTTACATCTTAGTTTTCGACCACTTTTTCAATTTTATGTTCCCACCAATTCTTGGCTACAGGTAGCTTGTATTTTTTGCAGATGTTCCAGTGTATTATCCCTGCTAACTTGTCATGCCTTTGTTTGCAGTCAGTCTGTGCGATCTTCTTACAACAGCTGATCAGGTGGTCCACTGTTTCATCTGCTTCTTTACAAAGGCGGCACTTGCTGTTTGTTGTGGATTTTTCTACTTTTGCTCTTACTGCATTTGTTCTTAGTGCCTGTTCTTGTGCAACCAGTATTAAACCCTCTGTTTCTTTCTTCAAGTTGCCATTCTTAAGCCATTGCCAGGTCTTGGTGATGTCTGATTTTCCACTTATATTGTGCAAATATTGACCATGCAGGGGCTTATTTCTCCATTTTTCTGCTCGGTTCTTGACTTGTTCTTTCTTGTAGGCCTGCTTTCTTTCATTGGTGTTGAATAGTTTCTTGTTCTTGACCATTTGAAGTGCATCTTCTTCACTGTCCCTTATATATTCTTCAAGGCCTCTTTTCTCCTCCTCTACTGTTTGATGGACTTGCAGCATTCCTCTTCCACCTGAGCTGCGAGGGAGGTAGAGCCTATCTACATCACTGTGGGGGTGCAGAGCATGATTGATGGTCATGATTTTCCTGGTCTTACAATCTAGCGTCTCTAGCTCTAACTGGGTCCAGTCTATTATTCCTGTTGTGTATCTGATAACAGGTATAGCCCAGGTGTTTATGGCTTGTATGATGTTCCCGCCATTGAGTTTGGACTTGAGGATTTTTCTAACTCTCCTGATGTATTCACTTCCAATTTTTCTTTTAACTTCAGTGTGTGCGATGTTATCAGCCTGGAGAATGCCCAAGTATTTGTAAGGTTCTTTCTCTTCCAGGTTCTTGATCTTGCTTCCATTGGGCAGTTCTATTCCTTCTGTTTTTCTTATTTTCCCTCTATTCATTATTAATGCAGCACACTTGTCTAGTCCAAACTCCATTGCTATATCACTACTGAATATACGGACAGTGTTTAGCAGTGATTCGATTTCTGACTGGGACTTTCCATACAACTTCAGATCGTCCATGTACAGCAGATGGTTGATTTGACTTGATGTTTTAGATGTTTGGTATCCGAGGCCTGTTTTGTTTAGTATTTGTGAAAGTGGGGTCATGGCGATTACAAACAATAGAGGGGATAGTGAGTCCCCTTGGAAAATGCCTCTTCTAATGCTAACCTGTCCAAGTGCCTCGCCATTGATTGTTAACTGTGTACTCCACATGCTCATTGCTTTTTAAATAAATATCTGAATGTTTTTGCTGACACCAGTTGTTTCTAAACATTTTAGTATCCATGTGTGAGGCAATGAATCGAAGGCTTTCTTGTAGTCAGTCCATGCAACACTTAGATTGGTTTTTCTTCTCTTGCAGTTTTCTAAAATCATTTTGTCAATCAGCAGCTGGTCTTTTGTGCCTCTGGTGTTCGGGCAATTTCCTTTCTGTTCAACTGGAAGCTGTTTGTTAGTTAATAAGTGTTGCATCACTTCATCTGCTATTATCCCAGTTAATAATTTTAACATGGTTGGCAGGCAGGTTATCGGTCTATAATTACTTGGAACTGCACCTTTTGCTGGGTCTTTCATGATGAGATGAGTTTTCCCAATTGTTAGCCATTGTTCAATATCACCGCCTTTCATAATGTGATTGAACTGTTTTGATAGTTGTTTATGAAGGCTTGTTAGGTGTTTAAGCCAAAAGCCATGCAGTTCATCGTCACCTGGTGCAGTCCAATTTTTAATTTTCTTTGCTCTTTCACTTAGTAATTCTGGTGTTATTATTAGATCTTGCATTTGTTGGTTACATTTTTTGACCTCTTTCATCCAGCTTGCTTTTTTATTATAATCTATTGGATTGTCCCATAATTTCCACCAGAATTGCACTGTTTCTTCTTTATTTGGTGTTTCTACGTTTCTTCCAGTTTCTCCTTCTATGCTTTGGTAGAAACGTCTCTGATTCGACTGGAATTGGAGATTCTGCCTGTGTTGTGTAATTCTGGCTTCATATCTGCTAATCTTCTTTGACACTGCTGTTATTTGCTGCTTTATTATTTCCAGGACTTCTCTAAATTTCCTTGAATCTAGGTGGTATTTTTGGATCAGATACTGTTTGGTGTTTTCATTCTTCAGCTTCTTGTCTTTCATATCTTTCAATTTACTAGCATCTGATCTAAGCCTGGAGATTTTATTTTCTAATCTAATCTTTCATTTAAGTGATGTACTGCTTTCTTTTTTGACAGGTCCACTGATCTTATATCCGAGCTCTTGTGGTGTTGTTATTGTTGCTGCACTGTTCATTAGTTGGTTTGTTTCTTGCAAATTATTGGTTGTTATTTCTGCAAGTGCAGCATTGACATCTTTTAATGCCTGAGCAAGTTGTTTTTTGGCAACTGTTTTTAGAGCTGGAAGTCGAACCCTGGTGGTTGTTTGGTTCATGTGCTCAGTTATTTTTTGCTTTAGTTCTTGTTGCTTTTCTGTTAAATGGCATTCGGGTTTTTGAGGTGAAGGCAAAGGGGAGGTTGCCTGGTTTTGATTTTGAAACAGTTCAGCAACAGTGGCATCCTCGATTTCCAACACCTCCTCCACCTGCGCCTGAGCAACTGCTGCAGTTGGTGGTAATTCTTCTTCCATATCTTGAGCCTGTGTTGCTCTTTGCAGTTCTTCCAGCTCAACTCCTGTGAATACTTTATTTCTTATTATGAACCTTCTCTGGTCTGCTAGCCTTTGTTCTGTTATTTCTGTGTCTGGATGCTTCTCTTTCCAAATTTGGTACATTCTTTTTAAATAACCTCTTCTAGTTGGACTAGACTTGTAATAGCAGATCATTATTTCCTTGTTGGCACTTTTCGTATATATTTTTTCGGTTAAGCGACGTTTCTTCCAGTAACTTTGCTGTCTCCAGCCCTGGTTGCCCAACTGAAGATCCTGAGTCCTGTTGCCCACTTGCCACCAGATGTCCAGGGACTATAGCATCTGGCGCGGTCCTTGTTGACCCGGGCGATGACCGATCCGGTATAGATTTATTAAAGTTACGTCTCACCATATTGTTGATGGGGGAGGCACTTATTATTATTATTATTATTATTATTATTATTATTATTATTATTGAGTCTGTTGCATCTTTCTTATTAATTAATTAATTAGATCATATTCCTATACAGCCTGATATAAACATCTCTAGGCGGTGTACAAATTAAAAATACAACAAATATTAAAACAGTATAAAACAGTTAAAATTCACAAAACTAATAAAATCACAAAACAAAATCACAGATAAAAGCACATTACATTAAAAAATCTTCAGTTAAAAACCTGAGAAAAAAGATACGTCTTGAGAGTTTTCCTGAAAAGAAACAAAGAAGGGGATGCTCTTATTTCAACTGGTAGCATATTCCAAAACCCTGGGACAGCCACAGAGAAGGCCCGGTCCCAAGTTGCCACCGAACGAGCTGGCAGCAACCTCTCCAGATGATCTTAATAGGTGACAGGGTTCATGACAAATAAGACACTCTCTTAAATACCCTGGACCCAAGCTGTTAAGGGCTTTGTAGGTAATAACCAACACTTTGTATTTTGCACATAAACCTATCAGCAGCCAATGCAATTCTTTCAAAATCGGAGTTATATGGCCCCTTTGAGTTGTCCCTGAGACCAATCTGGCCACCACGTTCTGTACCAATGGTAGTTTCCAGACTATGTACAAAGGCAACCCCATGTAGAGTGTATTGCAAAAGTCAAACCTAGAGGGTACCAGTATATGCACCAATGTTTTAAGGTCATTTACCTCTAGAAATGGTGGTAGCTGATGCATCAGCCAAAGCTGATATAAAGTGCTCCTGGCCACCACCTCAGCCTGGGAAACCAGAGAGAGTTTGGGGTAAAGGAGCACTCCCAAGCTATGTACCTGATCTTTCAGGGGGAGTGTAACCCCATCCAGAACAGGCAGATCTAAACCATCTCTCAGGTCCCAACCCCCACAGTCAGTACCTTCATCTTATTTGGATTCAACTTCAGTTTGTTATCCCTCATCCAGCCTATTACCAGCTCCTTTAGGAAAGTTATGCCATTTCCTGGTGAAGTTGCTATGGAGAAATAGATCTGGGTGTCATCAGCATATTGGTAACACCCTGCACCAAATCCCCTGATGATCAATCCCTGTGGTTTCATGTAGATGTTAAGAAGCACTGGAGACAGTATGGAGCCTTGTGGAACTCCTCACTTTAGTTCACGCTTTGTAGAGCAATAGTCTCCAAGTGACACCATCTGGAATCTGCCAGAGAGGTAGAAAAAAGTGGTATATACCAGCAACCTTTTGTGAATGTTGTACTTAATAAAAGTGTGTGGGATATTAAAGATACCATCTGGATACCAAGTGAAAAGCAATCTCTTTGTTAACTATTGTTTTCTTTTATAAGAAATGATGAAGAATAGAAAAAGGCATAACAATTTGTTCCCTTGAGATTTATTTTTTATTAATATATATTCTCAATAATTTAGATTATTAATACTAATCTAAAACAAATGGGACTGTTATTTAGTTTAAAATATAATGAAAACAATACAAAATTAAGAGCTTCTTTCTCTCTTTATTTTTCTATGTAGTCCACTTTGGAAACTTCATTGAAAAGTGGTATATAAGTATTGTATGTACAATAGCCAGTACATGTGTGGAGGCCATTTGAGGCCTGGAGACGGGGCAGCCGGCAGGCAACATTCCCGCCTCCCACTCGGGCATGCACCTCTCACCCATTTGGGTGCATGCCTTGCCCTGGCCCCTGGCCCAGGCAAGCCAGTGATCCCTGCCAGCTGCTCTGGCCTCTGCCCCCGGGGCTCAGATGGCCTCCACACATGTGTGGACTCTGCACATTCATGGAGGCCATCTGAACACTGGGGGTACAGCATTTGGCATGGAACACCGGCTGGGACAAATTGTCTCACATACTGTGCAGCAAGTTGCTGATCTAAGCAACAGGTGCACTCAGTGCTTCCAAGTTCCTTTAAATTCCATGGGTGCTGCTTGTGAAGGCAAGAAGGCTGAATGGCTACTAAGGAGTGCGTGATCACACTTTCAGTGCTACTCCCACTGGGAATGATGCCATTCCTTTTTAGCTACATTGCCTTTCCAACTTCACAAGCAGTGCCAGTGCAGTTTAAAGGGGCTCATAAGCAGCGAGCACACCTGTTGGTTAGATCAGTGGCTCACTGCTCAATATGTAAGCCAGCCCGTGCCTAGAAGTTGCACCTTAAAAGTCCCTGTTTTGAGAAAAAAACGTTCTGCAGGGGTAGAAGAAAGAAAACTTGCCTTTTATTTCCGAGTCCATGTTTTAATGCAACAACTCTTGATTTTGTAAGGAGCATAAGAAAAGTCAGGCTGATGTGCCAGATTCAGGAGAACACACACACATACACACCCACACACATACTGACAACATTATATTTTGGTAGAATGGGCACGGCTGTATTTAACAGATAATTAAACACAGAAACACAGTGACTCCCTAATACAACGAGCCATTACAATAAATCTACTGTTCATTCTGGCATTAGACAAAAGCAATAAGGGCTATAAAAGTCTTTACTACCACAGTACCTTTTTATAGTAACTGCTTCTTTATGGAGGCATGTACCACAAGCTTTACAGAAAGAACATTACACATCCACGTTCATTCCAAAATGAAGTTCATTCAAGTGTTCCCTGGACATAAATTTTGATTCTAGAAAATTATTGATAGGCATCTTACTCGCGGGGCACAAACCTTCACAGAGCAGAGCAGCCAGCTCTCAGCAAAATCAATACGGTAGGAGAGCACTCGTCACTCTGCAGAATCACCAGTATCATTAAATTACAGGTATTGAATAACAACTGTACATCCATAAAAAGTAAGCTAGACTGAACTTTTCGCAGCTAATATTCCTGTTAATTAACACGAGGAATAGAACATCAAGGATCTTGAAGACAACACCATGTTTTGGTGACTTGCCAATATATTTCAGGATGAAAGTAGTAATACAGTGTCTGGTTTTATGTGTTATGAAAATCACAGAGACTGATGGGAGCCCTCATATTAAATGGAGCATTGCAAGTTCCATTGGTTGCTATTGATAACATCTGTATTTTACTGTTCCGCCAGGAGGAAAACCATCAAGCAAAAAGAATGGAATCTCATCCACTAGAAACCAAATCCACAGCTGTGTACAGGTAGGCCTCATGGAAATTAATAACTGGGAATAGAACTAAATGTTATGTTCTTTCTAATCAAGTCTGTGCATTCCCTCACTGAGAATTTTCTTTATGATGCAATAGGTCGAATTTCAAATTGAGTTCTCAGATTTCAAACTCAATTCTCAAGTGTTCTTCATCTGAATGCAGGAAGCAGATCTATGCATAATCGCCCCACAGGAATGAATGAGATGATGATGATGATGACGACGATGACAACAACAACAACAAACTATTTGTATATACAACTTTTCAACAAAAGTTTCCAAAGTGATGAAAGAAAGAAAGAAAGAAAGAAAGAAAGAAAGAAAGAAAGAAAGAAAGAAAGAAAGAAAGAAAGAAAGAAAGATGGATCCTTGTCCCCAAAAGGCTCACAATCTAAAAAGAAACATAAGACACCAATAAGCAGGCTCCTAAGCAATAGAACCAGCAGTAGTTCAACAAATGAGTGCATCTGGCCTCATCTCTGGGAGCTGGCTCAGCCTGATGTATAATCTAAATGCAGGCTATGGCTGGGTTGCCAGAACCTGGCAAGACAAGGAAGGTGGGGGCCAAGGAAGAAGGGGAAGAATGTTCCTTCCTTGCCCTTTCAAGGCAAGTAGGGCAGAGAGGCAGCAGGAGAGAAAGGTATGTGAATGTGAGAGATCCAGTTTCCTTCTGGCTCTCTAGCCCTCACCTACCTCTCATACACAGGGAGCAGAGACAGTGGCCGGCAAAGCAGGTGAGATGTGGGTGAGGCTATCAATAGAAGAGAAGAGCTGTAGCAGCTGATGCAGCATCCTGTCCCCCCTTTCTTTGATTTCAGGACCAGAGCCCCTATAGACTGAGCTTGAACCTAAGTGAAGGAACTCATCCCTGTCCTTGTGACATGCCTAACATGCATCTTCTTTTGACTGTGCTCCCAGTTGATGCAATCTCTTAAAGCAGGAGAGGCTGCTCTCTGTCAAGGACTGGATCTGCTCATGGACTTCATCTGCCAATGGAGCCCCATATCATCTGGTCCTGGCTTCCTCTTGACCATAGGGTGTGCTAAAAGGCCCTGGCACACAGAGCACCTGGAGTTTTGATTGGCTAGGCTGATATGAGAGCCATCTAATGGTGCAGTGGGAAATGACTTGACTAGCAAGTCAGAGGTTGCCGGTTCGAATCTCCGCTGGTATGTTTCCCAGACTATGGGAAACACCTATATTGGTCAACAGCGATACTGGAAGGTGCTGAAAGGCATCATCTCATACTGCATGGGAAAAGGCAATGGTAAACCCCTCCTGTAAGACAACCACAGAGTGATGTGGTCACAGGAGTCGACACCGACTTGATGGCGCAACTTTACCTTTACCTTTAGGCTGATATGAATACAAAGTGCATGACCTGGGCAACAAAGCAGTACTTTCTTCCTGCTGCACTTTAGGTTCCAACTTCAACAATTGACCTCAGGGCTTTGGGGTTGGGGCACTCATAGACCAGGGAAAGGTATGGCCATTTGCAAGAATATAAGGAAGATAAATATTGGAAGCTTTTAAGGGATTTAAAGGATTATGGAACCAATGAAGTATATACATGGAGTATATACATGGAGTAAGAACTCAAAATTGAGAGGGAATTCTAAACCAGTCTCTTTTGACCTTACCCTGATACAAGTGCAGAACTGGAAGAATAATTGGACAATAGTATGAACCAAACTTCTTCTCATTCACCTCTAGAGAATGGTTCAAAGTACAAAGAAGGATACAAACAGAGACCTTTTTAGGTCAACCAAGGACCAGGGAATACAGAAAACCCAACAGTGGAGGGAAGAATTCAAAGAGGCTGTTCTCACAAGCAGCAAGGCCTAGGGGTTAGATTGGTAGGGATGTGTACAGAATTGGTTTTGCCAGTTCGGCTCGAATCTCGAAACTGGTTTTGCCAATTCTTCTCAGCTAAACTGGGTCTGGTCCAGTTTGGCCATTGAATCAGGCTGAGCCAGCTTGTTGGCCGGCTCTGGGGTGGGCAACAAGCCCACCCCAGAGCCGGATTCCCCTTTACAAGAAAAGGGCATTCCCTACAGTAAAGCGGGGGTGGGCAAGAGAAAAGGTAGTCTTTAGCTTTAAAATGAAGGCACCAGAGGCAGTGGGAGCGATGGTGGCAGAGACATTGAAGGTGTCAGGTGGGGCTCATCCAACCCCAACCCCTGCTGGCCTCCCAAATGACAGCCTGGGCAGAGCCCATTAGAGTGACTTTCTCAGATTCCCCTTTACAGATATACTCCCCAAGCCAGCCCAAGCCAGTTCTTTGAGCCGGGGGTTGTTCCAGTTTGAACTTAGACTGGCTCTCCCCTTGGGGGCCAGTCCAGTTTGAACTTGGACAGCCCAAACCAGGCTGGCTTGATGCTGAGCCCAGCTCAAAGGGAGCCAGCTCACACATCGCTACAGACTGGTTCCAGGCAGACCCTTATTTTCAGGCTGTGCATCCATATTAGAACCCATTTATATGTTTTTGGAAACCTGATAAAAACCATTTGTGGGTCAAATCCCCTCCTATTTAAAGGATACAACTTATTTATCGAATTATATGGACAAGCTTGAACTATCTTCACAATTTTTTAAGGTGACCACAGATTTTATCTCATTATATACTAATATTCCTCAAGATGAGGCAATAGACGTATCATTGGATTGACTCTGAAAAAGAGGTCTATTTTGGAACCTCCACTGCATTCCTTGAGGATTTCGTAGAAATAACTCTTACAAAAACACTTTTTAAAATTTTTTAAAGAATATTATTGTCAGATCTTTAAAGTGGCCATGCTGTGCCGATTTGCTCCAGAGCTGGCCAACCTCTTCAATAATAATTTGGAACTATATATATTTTTAGAAGATAACCAATTTGTGAAGCATATTGGAGCTTATAAGAAATATCTTGATGATATGTTTATTATATGGTCAGGTTCTGAAGAAGAATTATGCAATTTTGAAACTTTTTTTGGATAATATCATCTTTACATTTCAAGTATCTTATGGGAAAGACAATATTAATTTTTTGGATGTGGAAATTAGGAATATGGGAGGAACCTTAGTTATGAATTCATGTAGAAAATCTTCAGATGTTAATTAGTTGTTTTAAAAAAGAGAATTTTTTCTCTCTCTCCCATAACACTAGAACCAGGGGTCATCCCAGGAAATTGATTGCCAGGAAATTTAGGACCAACAAAAGGAAGTACTTTTTCACACAATGCATAAACAACCTGTGGAATTCTCTGCCACAAGATATGGTGACAGCCAACAACATGGATGGCTTTAAGAGGGGTTTGGATAACTTCATGGAGGAGAGGTCTATCAACAGCTACTAGTCTGAGGGATATAGGCTACCTCCAGACTCAGATGCAGGTTGCTTCTGAATACCAGTTGCAGGGGAATAACAACAGGAGAGAGGGCATGCCCTCAACTCCTGCCTGTAGGCTTCCAGAGGCATCTGGTGGGCCACTGTATGAAACAGGATGTTGGACTATATTGGCCTTGAGCCTGATCCAGCAGGGCTGTTCTTATGTTCTTATGCTCTTACGTAAGTTATCACCCTGGCCCCTTAAAAAGAATTTTCCTTACTCTCAAATGTTAAAACTCCAAAGAAATCGTAGCAATTTAACTTATTTTTGTAGGCAAGCTAAATTATTAGAAACCAAATTATTAAACTAATTATTATATAAATAAATATAATAATAAATTACTTTATTAATGAATTAGTAATTTAATCAATAAATTAGCAAATTATTAAACCAATTATTAAACCAATTATTAGAAATCAAAGTGGGGAAATATATGAAGTTGTGAATCATTGCATTGCCCCAGTATGTTTTGTACCAATGTAATGCATGTTTAAATCCAATGCTCATAATCAACACAAGCCACAGGGAGTATTCCGAGTGCAAACAATATTGCAAAGTCCCAGTGCTACATCTAATGCATTCAAATGCCCAGGGATACTATCTTAGTCTTGAACTTCACATTTGCTGATTTCATAATGAAAAAAAAGAGAATAAGCCTAATAATGTAAAGTAGTAGCAATTCGAGAGTAACAACTCAATTGACCTATTGGGATATTTTGCACACATCTATAGTAAATAAATAACTTAATTAAAAAAAATAAGGACTGGCTACCTTACTTTAGTATGCATCTATCATGTTTATTTCCTGCCCTGCCTTCCAAGAGCTTCAGAAATACAAAGAAATACCAGGTGATTTTTCTTTTTTACAAAAAGTCCAGCGGGGGGAGGGGGACACACTCACACCCACGGACTCACACAAACATACACACACCACCTTGGAGAAGCCCCCCCCCCCCCCGAGGAGGTAAGTTAAAAAAGGGAAAGGGGGGGAAATCCTCAGAAATGTTTGATGAACCCCGCACCCAACTGAACCAAAATTGGGGGGTGGGGGATGAAGGAGACCAAAACCAAACTGGCCCAGTGCGGTTCAGGTCCGGTTCAAACTCGAACCGAACCGGCCAGGTGGTTTTGTGCACACTCCTATTTCCAACTCTTTCGGAAATAATAACTTGGTATATAAATGTGCTACTTTTGTATCCAGTTTCTGTCCTACTTCAAGCATGAGCCAAGCAGCCTGGGAACGAACCTCCCCTATTGGGGTCAGGGGTACCCCGATACTGCATGAAGATGACTCATCTCTGAACTGGCTGAATGTCAATTGAACAAGAATATTACATGCAATTTTGATCCATTATGAGATGAAGATGTAAAATTCACTCCTAAATATTCAAACCTATGGGACTACCAGCATCATCCAGAGCTCATATATTCAGAACTTCCCACCTTGTCCTATGTGAGTGAAATGCTCCATGTGTTTATTGGAATTATCCTTTGTTGTGCATGAGAGGTTTAAGCTGGACAGTTAAAGGCAGATAAATGTATCTGGGGCCACTGGGTTTAGGGAAAGAGAGTCAATTGCAATTCTACACCCAATTATTTGCTTACATGTGCTGTTGGAGTCTATGGGACATATAGTAATACAAAGTATGCAATAATTATTTTTGTATTCACTGTATATGACATTTTAAATTATATAAACACAGAGGATTAAAAGCTTCATATAAAAAACATCCATGTATAGATTGTGATGACACTTCCAAATCTAAAATGCAATCATGCACAGATGGTTGCCGATTCAAATCCCCACTGTTAATATATCAGGCAGCAGCAATATAGGAAGATGCTGAAAGGCATCATCTCATAATGTGTGGGAGGAGGCAATGGTAAACCCCTCTTGTATTCTACCAAAAGAAAACCACAGGGCTCTGTGGGCGCCAGGAGTCGAAATTGACTTGATGGCACACCTTACCATCACCTTTACAACAAATTCAGTTTTCATTCCATTTCAAATGCAGATGCATATAGCAACACTGCATAACTATTTATTCTAATTCTAAGTCAGATTACTTATTGAAATTACATTCCTATTTAAACAATTCCCACCTAGTCAGTGTAGCAAATTAATTAGACTTGTTTAATGGGTAGAGTGTTCAGACTGAGGGGGAAATCCTCACTCAGTCATGAGCAAACCAGGATCTATCTTGGCCCTAACCTACTTTGCTTGGGTAAAGCTACCTTGAGGATAAAGGTTCATGACCTGGCCACACAGGGTCCCACTGCGCAGGCATGGCAGCCTCAAAAATGGCCACTGTGCCGGGGAATAGGCCTGGAAACTGCTGAAGATGCCTAAACTGGGTGTTTTTTTTACAAAAAGGAAGACCAGCAGGCAGGGGGTGGGGAGGACTACCTCACTACCACCTTAGAGAATCCCCCTGGAGGGGGTAACTTAAAAGAAAGCGGGGTTCCCCCAAAAATGTTCAACAAACCACCAAACTGGTGGGGGGTTCAGTCTGCCAAACCCACAAACTGGAGTTGAGGGAGGAAGCTCTTCCCTCTCTCCTTGCGTGCTTGGCTGTGCGTTGTGAGGAAGCCCAAACAGCCAGTTCCCCCTCCTCTCTGCAGTCTCGCTTTCCATTTTGTCCAAATGCAGACAGGAGAGTGGGGGCATGGGGGAGCAGAACCACGTTTCATTGTCACATGCGACAATGGTCCATTGGTCCCACGTTTCCATGTCACATGCGAATGCGGCTAATGTTTGAGATCAGGCAGTTTAGACAAGCAGGTGGGCAGAGCTAATGGAATTTAGTGGTGAGGATCAGGATCAACTTCAGCAAAAAGAACAGAACATTTATCAGCTTGAACACTCTCTTCTGTTTCTGAGGAGGAAGCTGCCTAATAGCCTCCACCGAATGCAGAAACTCTATTGCTCCCTCACCAGCAAGGTAACCCTTTTCTGTTTCTGAAGGCAAAGAAGTTTGATACAGATGATCCCTTGGTGTTATGGAGTACTGCCCTTCTGGCTAGGGTTGTGCATGGAACCGGTTTGGCTGGTTTGTTCTGAATCTGAACTGGATTCGAACAAACCCAGCCCAGTCCAGTTCTACCCGAATCAGGTCCGGTCCAGTACAACCATCAAACTGGGCCAAACTGGTTTGGGGTATATACTTGTAAAGGGGAGTGTGTTGGGGATTCCCCTTTACAAATACATGAGGTGGGGGACCCTTTCAGGGGTAGAGACGGCCAGGCGTGGGTGTCGTGCAAGTAAGTAAGCTGCTTATCTGGCTAGTGCAGCTGCCAGCACCACCACTCACCCTCCTAGCATCCCCAAGCAGCACACTCCCCCTCTTTTACCAAGCTGCCAGCTTGACGGCAGATCAGTTCTGGCCTCCATGTGTCTGCACGTGTGCGGAGGCCAGAACTGAGCCGCCAGTAAGCTGGCGGCTTGGTAAAAGGGAGGTGTGTGCTGCTTGGGGCCACTGGGAAGGAGGGTGGGCAGCGGCACTGGCCAGGAAAGCATTTTACTTACTCACCACCCCCACCCGGCCACCCTTTGCAGGGCAGGCATGTCTAATTCTCACTGCTGCCCAGCAAGCTGTTCCTTTCCACCAAGCTGACTTTGTTATTCACCAAGTCATGTCATTTGGTCACCTGCCTTCTTTCTGGGTCAGGGACACGCAATTACCATCACCACTAAAGTAGTTCTGGGATGAAGAAATGGCTGGTGGCTAATGTTATATGCAGCTGAAATATAATATGTAGTTTTCCTTCTAGTGGCATGTCTGGGTTTGTCTTGTGTATGGGTGTAATGGCCTTCCTCCTCTTGAGATGCACACAAAAGAAATCATTTCTGGCTCTGATTAATTCCTGGATTCTGGGTTCAGGGAGGGTCTTTAGGAAAGCACAGAATCTCCATTGCTAACTTGGCAAAGAGGCACCTTTTAACATTGTGATTCTCTTTATTTAGCAGGGGGAGAGCAACTGGCCCTATCCACCCCCAGCACAGTACCTCCAGTGACTGTTGCTGGTGTCTATCTTAGGTTTCTTTTTAGATTGTGAGCCCTTTGGGGACAGGGATCCATCTTATTTATGTATTATTTCTCTGTGTAAACTGCCCTGAGCCATTTTTGGAAGAGCGGGATAGAAATCGAATGAAGAAGAAGAAGAAGAAGAAGAAGAAGAAGAAGAAGAAGAAGAAGAAGAAGAAGAAGAAGAAGAAGAAACCGAGGGTTGAATACTGGCTGCACAAGAACAAACACTAAGAACAAATGCAATAAGAGCAAAAGTAGAAAAGTCAACAACAAACAGCAAGTGCCGCCTTTGTAAAGAAGCAGATGAAACAGTGGACCACCTAATCAGCTGTTGTAAGAAGATCACACAGACTGACTACAAACAAAGGCATGACAAGGTAGCAGGGATGATACACTGGAACATCTGCAAAAAATACAAGCTACCTGTAGCCAAAAATTGGTGGGACCATAAAATTGAAAAAGTTGTAGAAAATGAAGATGCAAAAATATTATGGGACTTCCGACTCCAAACAGACAAACATCTGCCGCACAATACACCAGATATAACTGTAGTTGAGAAGAAAGAAAAACAAGTGGCATAGCAATACCAGGGGATAGCAGAATAGAAGAAAAAGAAATAGAAAAAATCACAAAATACAAAGATCTCCAAATTGAAATTGAAAGGCTGTGGCAGAAGAAGACCAAAATAATCCCAGTGGTAATTGGCGCACTAGGTGCAATTCCAAAACAACTTGAAGAGCACCTCAGTACCATAGAGGCCACAGAAATCACCATCAGCCAATTACAAAAAGCAACTTTACTGGGAACAGCCTATCTTCTGCGATGATGTCTGTACTAGCAGCAACAACATTGATTATAAAATCCAGCCATCCCAGGTCCTTGGGAAGGATTCGATGTCTGGATAAAACAAACCAGTCAATAACACCTGTCTGGCTCTGTAAACAACAACAACAACAACAATAATAAATGTGGAAATTTAAGCATTAGTTGTGGTATCAGACTGTGGACTCCAAAATCCAGGCAATATTTTCTTATTATGCAAATCAGTTTCCATTCACTTGGGTAGAGTTAAATTACACGAGTTCATTTCCAACCCCACCAAGTTGTTGTCAAGGGTTTAGCCATTCCATGTAATTACTTTTGTTGTTTAAACTGGTGAGTTCAGAAAACAAATAAAGCTTTGTCAATAATATTCAGGTGCTTCAGTCAATATTCTTTTGTCAGAGGGAAAGGTTCATTAAGGAAAGAAAACACTTGCGTTCCTCCATCTTACCAGCTCACAAAATGGAAGCATTGATTTTAACAAAGATAGCCAGTCTGCCCTGAAACCTCAATATTTGGCATCTGGAAAAATTGGGCTTTTCTCCAATATTGAAATGTTTCTCACTTGTACACTGTGTTATTGTTTTCTAAAAATAGGCTGTTTCTTCCAAGCTTAGCTACTGGGAATTCTAGTGGAACCCTATTGGCTTATGAAACTGCAAAATACTCCTGTAACAAAATATTGCTGTGCATGCCCATGCCCAAGTGTTCATAGTGAAAATCACTCCCTATATTATTTACTGTACCAACTTGCTTTCAAAAAACAAAAGTATGCTTTCATAATAATAAATAAATAAATAAATAATGTAAATAAATAATAATATCCAAATAAGAGGATTAGGTCTATGTTTAATATTTGCTCATCTTAAAGAAACTTGCACAGATTACGTATAGAAAATCTTTCATTATGTTTGTTTGCAATGAGTTGTAGATTAAGAATATGTCTGCCCGTCTGTCCATATTGAACTTTTGCTTAATTAATAGTTTCAGTAATATAGAAAAGTTATTAGTTTAAGAATATATTGACAGATATTGCAGCTTTGCCCATTTTTTATAATCTTCTCCAGTGATGTAACTGGGTATGGTGTATACAGTTGCCTGTCAACAGGAAAACAGTAAGAAGCTTCGCCTCCTGTGCTACTGACACTCTCCTGACCTTAACCACATACCTACTGCTGTCCATGAGTACTTGTCTACATAACGGGATGCTGTACTGGGGGACAGATCCTCCCTGCTTGGAAACTCTGGGCTACCAGAGCACTGCTATGGGGCCAGGTTGGCTCACTCCTTGTTGGCTCTCTCTTGCTGGCTCACTCCTGCTGGGAAAAGTGAAGTGTAGTCTGTAACAAAAAGTATGAACCCACAACAAAATGTTTCTGTATATCCCTGGTGTGCACCAGTGGCATAGTGAGGACGCCAGCAGCTCATGTTCAGCCCACCACTGGTAGCCCCCGCCACCCCAGCAACACACCCTGTGCCAGATGTCAGACCCACTGGTGTCTGATGTCAGATGCAGGGCATGCCCCATTTGCAAGTAAACTTCAGCCAGCAATTAATTTGTAGCATGTCTGAGATCACCTCTCCCTGCTTGCAAAGGTGGAGCAGTGGCGGCCCGTGAACGCGCCTGCAGGGGGGCAGCAGGAGGCACCTTTAAGAGTAATTTAATTCAGTGCTCACCTCTGCCACCACGGCACCTGAACGCTGAGCCGCAACATGCCGCCCAGCAGCCCCTACGGCGGGGAAGCACCTCTGCCACTCACCTGGTGCTGGGCGGCACATTGCAGCTCCGAACAGCGTTCAGGTGCCGCAGCAGCGGAGGTGAACACTGAATTAATATACTCTTAAAGGTGCCTCTCACTGCCCTGCCCCCCAGAGGCATGTTCACGGGACACCACTGAAGCAGAGAGAAACATTCCTGGGCAGGCTGGGAACCCAGCGCTGGCTGAAGCTTCAGCAGCTGCCCTCTGGTTGGCCACGAAGGAGCATGAAGTGGACCCTGCTGAAGCAGCTCCAGATTCAGGGTCATTGAGTGTTCTTTGCTGAGTGGCAGAGTCCCTGTAGCAGAGCTCTCTGTTGTTCCTATGTGTTGTGCTCTCTATTGTTTGTATATTGTTTCTATGTATTGTTTCACATCCTCTCTATGTGTGGATGTGGATCCACACATCCAGAAAAGCAAGGTAGGAGAGCTCTCATTTCCTTCTTCCTTGGTTAAGAGCAGGGTAAAAAGCTGGACTACCCTGCTTTGAGCAACCTGGGTGGGAGGGAATTTCATGACATCACACAATCATGCAAACCAGAGCAGAATGCCTCCTATCTTGATTTTGATGATTGAGAGAACAAGACTAGTGTCTTATCAACCACCAACAGCATCTGGTGGAGTCCTGTTTGGGGTGTCTTCCATGCTTTATGTAAAGCTGTTTTCCTCTAGGGGCAGGACCTTTTGCAATGGCACCCTAGATGTGGATCCCTCCCCCATGAGACTTGTGTGGCTTCCTCTAAAAACAGAGTCTTTTTGGCATGGGCACCACAGATGATGCTTGCTCTCCCCTTCCATAAGGCCTGCATGGCTCTGTACCTATTCATCTTTGCTTGATTGGTCAAGACTGTTCAGTTAGGCTGTACCTTCAGGAAGTAGATTTCGCTTCTTCTTAAGGTTCTGTTTTATTCTTTGGTATGCAACTATGTAATATTGATTATTTCCAAATGCTATCGTTCTAATATTTTGTGTGATGTTTTTAGATTTACAATGCTATGCTTGTAAGCTGTTTGGTGCTCCTGCTAGAAAGCTGAGATAAAGATTAAGTTATCATTTAAGAAAACTAAAGCTCCCCCGCCCTGCCCGCTATGAACGAAAGTGTGACATGCAAGACCTACAATAAGCCATCTTTTCTTCCCTGGTTCTGCATTAATTTTCCTAGCTGAGTTTAGATCTTTTAGGCTGTTTTTTGTGCCTAAGGAGTGAACACTGTAAG
Source organism: Hemicordylus capensis (assembly GCF_027244095.1). NCBI lineage: Eukaryota > Metazoa > Chordata > Lepidosauria > Squamata > Cordylidae > Hemicordylus > Hemicordylus capensis. The sequence continues at coordinate 61,040,737 of NC_069659.1, read as the reverse complement.
AGACACAGCCCAGAAGTCTAGAGACTATAGACACGATGTGACCCTTTCCCCTATTTTCACATGGAAACATATATAAATGCTGGTCTCCATTATGCATTCAGTGCTGTCCCCAATCCCAAAACACCCTTTCCCATTTAAAGGCCATTATTCATCACCGGTTCCTTATATCCCTGCGATTTAGTTCATCTCCCTGCTGTTGCTATGGGGCAGAGGCAGGAAAGGGATGAAGGAGTGCAGCTCATGGTATATATTGCTAAATTCCCAGACCTCCTTAAACTGCTCAGAGCAGCATGCCTAATTTGGCCACGTAGTATTCAGAACATGCGCAAGGCTCAAGAAGAAGGGGTGGGGGAAGCAACACCTATTTAGACATGCATAATACAAGCATGTTTACTCAATAGAGAGTGCTTTTTAAATGTGCTTCTTTTATTCCTCAGTATCGGTAACATCAGCATTTTAGAGATCTGACTTAAGAGTTCGACGAATCTGTAAGAATCTGTAAATATAGGGAATTATCATCAGTAGTAGAAATCCTAATGGAATTAATGAGTCAACTCATGTGAGTAAAACTGCTCAGATGGCCCAGCATCAATAGGGCCAGAGCCCAAAGGGAAGAGACATAATGAATTCTTGTGTTCTGTCTTGGCCATATTTGTATGTGGTTTAATGAAATATCCACCCAGAGAGCTTTGTGTATTATGTGGCATCAACATTCTCTTTGTTTTTCAACAGAATCTTATGTTACAGCTTCAGCTGCTAAGGAATGATGCTTGCAGATTAATCCCTGCCAAAGTCATATTTGACAGGTTCACTGAACAAGTAGCCTGTGATCCTGGCATCAGATAGACACGATTTTCATAAAACTAGCATGCTGGTGGCTAGCATTTTAGTAAAAGGTGTTTTAGCAACACAGAGAAGTGTGTTTGTTTACATATATTGGTTGAGGTTTTCGCCCCTGATATCTGTGATGTGTAGAAAGGAGAAACAGGAGAATGAGCCAACAAGCTATTTCATCTCTGTCCAAGAGGGCAGGGTGGATAGACTTAATACCCATTTGTTGAGACGGTGCTGCTTGCAAAGAAAAGAAATTGTTTGATATAAAGGACATTGAATAATTTATGCAATATTTAATAATGCAGTAAACCAGGGAGAGTTCAGCAAGACAGGCATGGCACTCTAAATTATTTGCCTGCCTTGCTTTTCCAAATAAAACCCTACACTTAAAGGCTATTAGAACACACAATAAACCCAGCAAGAAATACTATCTAATTTGAAAATGAAATAAAACCACACCAGGTAAATCTAGGTCGTAGAGTGAAAACAACATCGTTCCTGGTCATATATTTTTAACAGAAGTAAAATAAAGCTCAGCGATCAAAATCTGCATTAACGTAAAAGAGTGCATTTCTTGATCCCAGATCTAGAGCTTTCCATATGATCCTGAAACCATTCCAGCCACACAGTAGCAAATATGTTGGTGTGAGAAATGGCTAAAAATGCAGTCTACAGGGTGCCTTGGGAGCAATTACCTTTTAGAACAATAAATTGCATCAAAGCACATGCAATGCTTCCACAACATACTATCTTATGACTTGTAAGTGTCCTTAATGTGCACATTGAAAATGTTGTTTAGTACTAGTGCACAAAAATATGATGTGCTCCATTTTATCTTGTCTGATTTTTTCCTCCCTCTGCATTTTATATCTTTTATTCTAATTTAAAATTCACTGAAACAAAGGTCTAGATTTTCTAGTTTGTTCTTTTTGGAGAGGAAAAAAAAGTGTATCTAAATGTTATATTTAAATTTGTATTTTAACTGGACAGTATTGTGCACTCTCTCTCTCTCTCTCTCTCTCTCTCTCTCTTTCTCCTGGCAAATTGTAAAGTACTGTCTGAAGCTATGGGTTTAAAAAAAAATCTATTATGCTTTTTTAAAAAAATGCATCAGTTAAACATACGTTTATTCATATGTTTTATTCTGTTTTCTTAATAACCTATAAAAGCGTATTTTTATGCACAGCTGTCACTTTGATGCCCCTTCCAACTGGAGAGCTATGTGTAAGCCAACATATGCATTTATTTTTCTAGAGTGTAATGTGATTTTTCTTAAATGTGCATTGGGGCAAAGAGGTCATTTCCTTGGATATGATCTTAGCCTCATCTAAAGATATTCCATATTTTGCTAGGAAGTTTTCTTATGAAACAACCTCCCTACATTTGGGGCTTTAGCCTCTATACTAAGCAAGACTGCTGTGAGGAGAAAGCCTGGTACCATTGAGAATCATCCTTACTGGGACCAAATAGCAAAATTATACAACTTGAAGCTTGTGCAAAGAGCTTAGGAAAGGTGTACACCTCAAGACTCCTGCATTCTAAATGAGGCTAAATCTCAGTTTTGGAACAATATGGTCCCATGTTTTGTCATACCAGCTGGCCACACTCTAAATGCAATCAGGAAAACTCCAAAGTCACTCAGTTAGATATGGCCTTGCTCCCACTTTGGATATCACCTTCATGTTGTGACTTTTAAGTCAGCAGAAAAGTATAAAAATTGATCTTGCTTTGCTTCTCCCTCCCCTCCTTCCTACAGTTACTTTTGCAGTCATTACACAGCTCTGCAAACCCCCTTCCCTTATTCCTTCCTTCAGAACTGCCTTCAATTCCCAGTGCCTTAACCAATTGCAATCAGCTGGCACCAGGTTTTTGCGTTGTGTTCAACGTAACAATGGCGCGTAACAATGATAGGGCAAGGGGAGACAGTTGTCTGGGGGCCCCACTGCCTGGAGGGGCACCCCAGGGGCACCTCATGTGACTCCCCATTGCCCCCTGCCCAGCCCCATAGCCCCTCAGCCACTTGCCCTCTTCGCCGTCTCTCCTGCTTGTTCTGCTGGCCCGCAATCCAAGCAGCAGGCAAGCTGCAAAGAGCTCCTTTTCTCCCGCCTCTCACCTGATCGGCGGGTGGGCGGGGCTTCCACGGAGGCCTCCGTGTAGGCCGCAGTGAAGCCTGAACTCTAGTAGGGCCCAAGCAAGCCAGGAAGGAGGAGGCAGCCAGAGTGTTCTCTGCAGCAGAAGACCCCCTGCTGCCCTGCTTAACCCAGACCAGCATTTGCCAGGTAGAGTGTGAACTCCTTTTTGTAGTTACCTTTTCCCCCCCGCCCCCCCCCCATATATAGGGATCTGCTTGCCATAGGGCTTGGATATGGGGGGGGGGGACCGAGAAGTCTCTGAATATTTATTTTGAAACAGCTTGGAAAATTTGCTGACTTAAAAAAAACTATCTAAAAACTCCTATAAGTGGCTTGTTTCATGGCAGAAAATTGCAAAAACTTCTGGAACAGTATTTTATTAATTTTATTTATTCATTCATTCATTTATAAATGCACTTCTGTTCAAGTTGTTTTGCAACCCAGAAGGTCTGAGTGAGAACTGTGAAGCATGTGTGGTGCTTTTATTTAGTGTGTTCTAGGCATTAAAAGTAATACAAATGTATAGTACTCAATGTATATCACTATATATTGTGATGTGTGTGTGTGTATTCAGTGAAATGTATTTGCAGGCAGCATACTTATTTTGGAATACCAGACTTAAATCCTTGGGGGCCTGGGGTGTGCGGAGGCCCTGGACTTTGGGGGGGGGGCCCATTTTAAAATCTTGTCTCTGGGCCCACTCCAACCTTGCTACCCCCCTGGTACCAAATGAACTTTATTTCTTCTTTTTCACAAAACCTTTGTTTCTGAATTTGTTTGTCCCCATGAGCAGGTCATTCACAAAATCAAAAACTGTGTTCTATCCAGGTTTGGGAGCTCTGTGTGTTCCCAATTTTGGGTCGTGTGGAAGCAAGGTAGGGGGGAAACCTTGGTAGAAGTGATTGTGTGGAAGCAAAGTAGGAGGAAACCCTGGGTAACATTTCCTCCTACCTTGCTTCCACACAATCATTTCAATCCAGATTTTCCTCTTAACTTGCTTCTAAAGGTAAAGTGTACCATCAAGTTGGTTTCCACTCCTGGCGAACACAGAGCCCTGTGGTTGTCTTTGGTAGAATACAGGAGGGGTTTACCATTGCCATCTCCCACGCAGTATGAGATGATGCCTTTTAGCATCTTCCTATATCGCTGCTGCCATATATAGGTGTTTCATAGTCTGGGAAACATTCTAGTGGGGATTCAAACTGGCAACCTCTGGCTTGATAATCAAAGGTGGCTTCTACACAACCAAAAACTGAGAGCACATACAGCTTCCAAACTTGGGTAGAACACAGTTTTTGATTGTGTGAATGACCTCACGGTGTTGCTTCATTGTCTGAAGTTATCTGGAACTCCATTATTCATGCTTGCAGGTTTAGTGCTAGTAATTCTGGACTACTGGATTAATAGCTTCCCTACAAACCTTTGCAGTGGGGCAAAGGTTTCTCCTAGGCAGCAACCAAATAATTCCCCAGAGCTTCAAAGTATAGCCTCCCAAGCACATTGGTGTCCAGAATCATGGATATGGAACCAAGGAAGCATATGTTCATAGGGCAAGGGTCCAAGCAAGCATGGTACCAGTTAAATGGTCACATTGCCACAACTAGACTGAAGCTAGAAAAGGCATGCTTTAAAAGTATCCAGCATAGGATAGTTACTTAAATAACAGAGATGGACGGGACCATAATCATACTCCCTTCCCAAATACAGGACTTATCAGGTACCTACCCAGCCAGACGTGTCAATTCAGCCATCAGTATGCCACAAGCAGAAAGCACAATGTGCCACAGAAAAAAGTGACTAAATAGAAAATAGATCCATGAAAGTCAAGACCGCAAGACAAGCCACAGACTATAGGGGAAAATGAAAACACTTATGTTTAGTAGTTCATCTGATCTGGGAGAAACAGCATATACTCATAACATTACAGCCACATGGTACATTCTTGGTTATCATGACATCTTGAAGTTCCATGGTATTCCATTACACTATACCTTTTCAGTATGTTTCTTATTTTTCAAAATTGCTTCTAGCTGACATAACCAAACATAAAGCTGTGGTTGCTGCAATACAGTCTAAGGGCCAGTTGCTTACTGGATTGTGTTTGAGAGCAACCAATTGATGCAATTCACATTATGCATGGTTTCAATTGAACTTTGGACAGGCAATTGCTAATTATCTGCATCATGTTGCTGTCTGCGCTGTCTGGGTCTAGCCAGATGACAGTGGGATGATAAAGACATTAATGCCTATGTAGTGTGAATGCATGCTGCTATTGTCTGCTTTGGCTGATTTTCAGGAATGTATTTTATAGTATGTCAAATACCTGACAGACCTGTTTAACCAGAGGACAAAATTTAGTTATCTATTGTTAGATTTTTATACTGCCTTTCATTAAAACAATCTCAATTTTGTATTTATGTATTTTGTATACATACAAAATAAATTAATATGTTTTCCACAGGAAATGCTGCCTCATACAAGATGAAAGATGATAAAGGTTATGATGAAAGATGATAAAGGTTATGATGATGAAGGTTAAAGATGATAATCTTTAACCTTCTTTTTAAAAAAAGCTGTTGGGGATCTCCAGCCTAAGTTGGCTCTGTCTTGGGCATTTGACATCTCATATTACATAAGAACATAAGAACAGCCCTGCTGGATCAGGCCCAAGGCCCATCTAGTCCAGCATCCTGTTTCGCATAGTGGCCCACCAGATGCCGCTGGAAGCCTCAGACAGGAGTTGAGGGCATGCCCTCTCTCCTGCCATTACTCCCCTGCAACTGGTACTCAGAGGCACCCTGCCCTTGAGGCTGGAGGTGGCCCACAGCCCTCCGACTAGTAGCCATTGATAGACCTCTCCTCCATGAAATCATCCAAACCCCCCTTAAAGCCATCCAGGTTGTTGGCTGTCACCACATCCTGTGGCAGAGAGTTCCACAAGTGGATCACGTGTTGTGTGAAAAAGTACTTCCGGTGTTGGTCCTAGACCTCCTGGCAATCAATTTCATGGAGTGACCCCTGGTTCTAGTGTTGTGTGAGAGGGAAAAGAATCTCTCTCTCTCCACTTTCTCCACACCATGCATGACCTTATAGACCTCTATCATGTCTCCCCGCAGTCGTCTTTTTTCTAAACTAAAAAGCCCCATATTGTGGTATGTTTCATTCTCTTACAGTGCCAAAAGCAGAGAGAGGAGCAAGCATAGCCTAATACTTCTTCTATGGTCAGTAGTATTAAAAGCCTCCCTTCTTAATTAATCATAATCTTAAGTGAAGAGTACTATGCAAATTGATAAGTCTTATCCGAGACACCATTTCAAAATCCAGTCCTTAACCACATAGTTAATTAATGTATTGAAAAACTTTGCTCCTGCAATGGATTTATTGATGTAATTAATTTACAAGGTTCTCATTGCCTCAGCAGCCTAAAGCCCCTCCTAGTCTAATGGTGCAAAATCCAGCTACAGATATTGACCATAAGGGATATGTCAATGCAGCTGACCGTTGTTACGGAAGCAGGATATTGTTTCTACTCTTATCAGTTCCCACAATAGTAACTGGTCCATTTAATGCTTTGAAATATACTTGATGAGCAAAGTCAATACATGCAAATAACAGGTTGTTTATATTAATAAATAATAAACCCTGGATTTTTCCAGAAAGTTTTCTGAGCATTAATTATGGGTATCATTAGCTGACCAACAAACAGGTGCAGTTCATACTTACTGCCAGCCATGATTTGGTGCTATGTGGACAAGCCTAAAGGAGCCACAGTCTCAACCACTCCCCCCTTCACCTAGTGTGGGGAAACCAGCAGGTGACTGGGCTCAGGCTTATTCTTTGGGTGATGGGGGCATGGCTGGGTAGGAGTTGGCAGGCTAGCCGCTACAGCAGCTGTATCCTCACCACGGCAGGGGTCAGTCTCAGAGTGGAGGTGGCAGGGTCATTGCCAGTGCCATGCCTTATGAGAAGGTGAGCCCATATATGATTGGGGCTTGGCCTCTCATGAGACTGGCTGTTAGGTCCTATTTGAGGTAGGAGCCAATGAAGAGTGGGGAAAGAAGCAATGATGTCTTGTTCTCTCTTTCTAGCAGAGTACCACATACAGAGCTGCAGAAGAGATGCCTGATGGGAGAATGGTGTCTTCCTTGAGACTCTTTGCAGTGCTATTCAGCATCTACATGAAACAGCTGCGGGAGGTGATTTGGACATTAAATTTGAGCTCATTAAATGCAGACCAGGACCACCTACAGAACCTAGTTCAAGGTTTCCTACACTGCTCTAGGATCAGCTGGAAATGAGAGGCAGGGGAGGGTTTCATAACATATTACTGACATATCAGCCCAAACATCCATATGAAACTCCCAGAAGTTTCTTGTAGATGTTGAATGCTGGTACTAACTTTTACCTACACAGACCAGGATTGGATTATCTTAAGGGACCATCTTTGCCCACCTGACCCTACCTGGGTCTTATGATTGGTCTCTCAATCCATGCTCTCTGGCCTGCCATTGAATCAGATTCAATTGGCAGGAAGCATGGACAGGGCTTTTTCTGTAGTGACATCTGCTTTGGAATTTTTTCCTCAGGGAAGTTCATCAATCCCTCTCCCCACTCTTTCCACTTTTAAGTGGGCAGGGAAGACTTGTCTTATTCCAGGGATTCTCAGTGTTGGGCACCCGGATGTTATTGGACCTAAACTCCATAATCCCCAGCCCCAATGGCCTTTGGTTGAGGATTATGGGAGTTGAAGTCCAATAACATCTGGGGACCCAATGTTGAGAATCCCTGATCTATTCCACAAAGCTTTAAATTAAAGATGCTTTAGCTCTGTTGCTGCTGTGCTACAATAGTTGTGGCAGCGGCATTGTGTTAGTGTTTTAATCTTATAATTAACCACCTTGTGATACTTTTGTATGAAGGACAGGATATAATTTGTTTTTAAAAAAAATATTAATATAGGAGAAATCTGGGGAAGGAGGACAACCAGAGTCAAATGAGGTGGGGGGCAGATGGAGAGAAAAGAGAAATGATAGCAAAATAAACAGTGAGTTCCTTGTTGCAGGTAGGTCCTGTGCCTGAAAAGGCAAAACCAGGGGTGTACATAGGAACATAGGAAGCTGCCATATACTGAGTCAGAACATAGGTCCATCAAGCTCAGTATTGTCTTCACAGACTGGCAGCGGCTTCTCCAAGGTTTCAGGCAGGAATCTCTCTCAGCCCTATCTTGGAGATGCCAGGGAGGGAACTTGGAGCCTAGATGCTCTTCCCAGAGCGGCTCCATTGTTGTGAACTACACCTGGTTTCACACTCTGTACATGCTCAGAGGGAAAGAGGCAAGGTCACATCCTACACAAACTGAATTGGTTCTTGGAGATGGTGACCATATAGGATCTGGGCGCGCAAACAGAGATAGAGAGAGACACACTCAGAAAGTTCAATGGGCTTTATTATAAAAAGTTGCTCATCAGGATAAAATAAAAACATGTTTCCGATTCCAAGTGTAGTGTAATGTGCCTAACTAACATATGTGTTTGCAATCAGTAATTACAGATATCTAATAATCTAACAAATCCTAAATAAAACATTTAGAGAGAAGCAGAGAAAGAAGGAGGAAGAGGGGGGCTTAGGAAGGGGTAGCAGTGATTAATAGGAAGGAGGGAAGAGGGATCCAAGGCTTGTGAAGGCAGCATATTACCAGGATCAGAGGCTTGAGAACAGTGGATCGTTCAGCTGAATGAGAGAGGCTGTAGCTGGGAACAGCAACTTGGGAGCGGTGGTCTGGCTTCTGATGGTCAAGCAGACAGTTTGCTCAGAGCGAGGCAGAGAGTGAAGGTACCATGGCTGGGGGAAGTCTTGACTTCTCACTGCGCAGTGGAAGTCACAGACAGTTCCTGTCCATGGACACAGTTCCTGCTTGTTGCCCCATGGCTTAGCAGCAAACTCAGGGATTGCTCATGAGCAGATCTTGCTTGTAGGCACAAGATTGCTAGCCCTCTGTCCAGTAAGCCTCATTCTTTATAGTTGTATTTTCCTTTGATCTCTCATAGAGTCTATTCAAATCTCCTCATCTTTTCCTGGGTCCCCAAAAAGGTGACAATGCTGTTACCTTCTGGATAATGTCTTTTAATTATTCAGGATATTAGCCCAGTCCAGGGAGATCTTAATCTCATCTTCTGTTAGCTGCTATCTTGAGGAGGGGACATTGCCCAAAGCAAATCTGCATCTCTGAGCTGCAAATGGGCATCTTCTCTTGTCCCAGATTTGCCAGCCTCATCCCATGAGGTGTTAAGGTGTTAGTAAAGTAAGAATTAAAGTCTATAGGTGTTTTCTTTGTGTGCATTTACCTATGTTGAATTTCTATAGAGAGCAATTGAGTATAGCAGAGCAATCATTGACAAAGATTAACATAGATCTCTTGCAACAGGAAAGGGGAGATCAGCCCCTGCCCTCTTCCACAGACATTATCTGATAGTGAGTTACATTTTAGCATATTGATTAGCTCAGGCCTAGCCCCTGTGTTTCTGTGAGTGCTCATTTCACAATACAATGCTGGATTGCCTCCTCTTTCACAGAGCAGTACATGAGGCAGTCCTGAGATCTGGGTGTCAGTTCACCTTGAGTTCAGGCATTCAATTGAACTCTTATAAAATGGAATCAGACACAGGCCTGGGTTCCATATGATTCTGGGTTGGTGGCTCTGGGTTTAATGCTGGGGTCAGGGGGGGGGTGTCCCCAACACCATCCCCTAAGGGGAATATCTTACAGTGCTCACACTTCTAGTCTCCCATTCATATGCAATCAGGGTGAACCCTGCCTAGCTATGGGGACAAGTCATGCTTGTTACCACAAGGCCAGTTCTCCTCTCCTATAGCTATAATTGAGCGAAGGGGTTCAAAGAACCCGGGGCCCCAGCTCCTGTGGGCTCCACAGCTCCACTCCTCCCTATTTTCTTCATTATCTCCTTCACTCTGAGGGGCAGCCAGAGAGAGGGGTGAACACGGGCCCCTTCTCCCCTAACTACCTCCCTGGGAAGAAGGATGGTCCCTGAGGACTAAAGTGTGTATCAGAAGACCACATACCAATCCCCCAGATAGCCACAAGGAAATTCTCCTTCCTTTCCCCATTCAAGGGGGGGGGGGGAATCTGGTGGAAAAATTGTGTGTGGGAAAATTCAAGCCAGTTTCTCCATTTACAATTAAAAATAAATCTGTGGACTTAAAAGCAAAGGTGGTGGCGGGGATGGCATCACTCTAACTTGCACCATTTCCCCCTCTACCATCATGTTTAAGCATAATGTCCAGGCCATAATGAAATTGCATGCATTGCTTGAAGATTGTCGCATGAACAGCCTTGTGCCACACAATTGGCTTAAAGAGCAAGTCAGAGCCTGCCGATAGCCTCTTCCATTTTCAGTAACTGCAGGGAGAGGAGGGATAAGTGGAGCAGGGAGGGACCCAGTGAGCCATTGCTAATCTAAGAGGACAGTTCAGGCTTGTTATAGACCCATTGCTGATAATAAAATCTGAATCAAACTGCCGACTGGAATCCGCTGGAGACTCTCCACTTCTTTAATATTTAAAGTTATGGAAGCACTTGACACGGAGGTGGATCAAATATCACTCGTTTGCGTGCAAATACTTACTTAGGCAACTCGTTGCCTCCCAATCTGTGCAGAGCCATTCAGGTGAGCACCCATGTAAAGGCAACTAATTACAATGTTCCATTACTCTGGCCTAACTGTCGCAATTGGCCAAGCGTGGTCATGGCTGATTTATTTCAATTAGTCTTCACAGGCTCCGCGTTATGACAAATTTATGTTTTGGCTGCAGGAAAGTGGTAGCAATCACGAAACCACCAAAACATCAAAACAGAAGGGAGCGCTCCCTGTTAACATGCAGACTGCTCAATTCCCAGGACTGATGCATCCGGCTTACTTCAGCTCAGTGACTGCATGGAGGCTCTGCATTGCACACAGGCCACTTAAAGCTCTTCAGCTGGCACTTGAGTTGAAAGAGGTGGAGACAAATGCTGGCCTGTCTTTTCATAGCTGCTCCGTGTGCTTTTCAAGAGAACGCTGTCTTCTCTGAGTGGCAGGAGAGGAGAAGTGTCTACTTTAACGAAAGAATCTTTAATGTAAGGAAGCCCTTGAGGGATTGAAGTAGACACACACAAATAATCCTTTTAATATATCTAACCCTGCACCTGCTATGACAAAAACACCTCAATATTTCAGTTTCCATCGTAAAGAAAAATATATGGAGTAGGTTGCATGGAAGGAATATGATTATTGGAGAAACAGGTATTGCGTTTTAAGACTTTCAGATGTCAGCGCCAATGCAACAAAGGACTTCTAGGAAATCTAGGAGAGCTTGAGGGCTGAACGCACACTCACCAACAAGGGGTTGCTGCAGGCACCACAATCACGGGTATTCCCTGCCCCCACAACACACAATTCACGTAAATATGTAGAGCAAGCAAGATGTATGTATGCCTACATACTGTTTAAAAGATGGAAGCAGAAGGATGTTCAATGAATTGATTATGTACAATTGAACCATGTGTGGTGTTATTGTTAATAACATAACGTCTCCTTCGCTATGAACCACACCGCTCATTGAGATCATCAGGAGAGGTTCGTCTGCAGTTGCCACAGGCTCGTCTGCTGCCTCGAGGCTTTGGAAAATGCTCCCTGCTGAAATAAGAGCCTCCCCATTTCTGACAACTTTTCAAAAAGCAGTCAAGACACATTTGTTCACTCAGCCTTTAATTAGACACTGTTTTAATAGTTTGATAATTTTAAATAGTTTTAACATTGTTTTAAATTTTAAATTGTTGTAATGTCTTAACCTTTTTATTGGTTGTTTTTATTGTATTGTTGTAAATTGCCCAGAGACTTGCATTTTGGAAGGTATATAAATATGTTAAATAAATGAATAAATGACCAGAATCTGACTAAGGCTGCCCTCAGGGACATATTTCTGCATGGTACGAGGCATTTCCAGTGGAAGAAGAGATCAAAGGAAAACATACACACACACACACACACACACACACACCCCTATGTGAGACCTGGTTCTGCATTAACTGGGAAGTCTTCAACAAGATTTGAAGTCTTCAACAAGATGGGTGCCTCAGACTAAATCTGTATGCACACAGGTTTAGTCAGGATGTTAGCCAATAATAAGATTTGTATGTGCTTTACATAGAGTGAGAAGACAGTGGGCACATATACCACATGTACAGGATGTGTGGTTGGTCAGTCTATGAACCAGCTATGGCTGGACTGAATCCATCTTTCATATTCACCAATGTTCTTGTGAGGAGCAAAAATGAGGAAGGTATTCACCATTTTTATTTATTTATTTTGCGGGGGGGTGGGGAGACAAAAATCTGTTGAATTTCAAGAGAGGGTAGGTGGCTTCCCTAAGTCAACAGAGAAGTTATGACACTGTTCTGTTGCTTAAGCTCATGCTTCCTGCCTCTGTAGGTGGTAGCAGGTGCAGTGATGCTAAAAACACTGCTTGCCCCTTGGTCAGTGATTTTTTACTTCTTGGAATGCTCTATGTTACAATGCAGTTCACAATTTCCTCCACGTCAGGACCAACAGGGAGGCAAGTGCCACTTTTAGCCCTACAATTTACCATTACTACTTAAACAAAGAGCTACCTGCCTCTAGCTGAAAACATGTTTTCAGCTATTGAAATCCCACAAATCAGCTATTTACGAGGAAGAACAGGGGTGTTTCTGTCATTGCAAACCCTTCCCCACCAACAGCTGATTGGTGGGACTTCAGCTTTCCTAAATATGCTCTATCTAAATCTCTGCTACTGGCATCCAAACTGACTTCTCCTTCACTCTAGGTACATAAAAACATGTCATTCATGGGCCAAGTTAACTTGCCTAGAATAGAAAGAGACACTTGATTTCTATACTCTGCTTTGCCTCAGTCCTTTCAGATTCATATATCCTGAATTCTGAGAACCAGTGTGCTATGGCAAATAAAGTATTTCTTCAACTAGGGACCCTGCTCAGCCACAAAGTACACTGAGTGACGAGTGAGCAACAGGTCACAACCTCTTACCCTAACAGGGTTGTTGTGAGGGTAAAACAGCAAAACTGAAGCATGCCATCCCGAGCTCCCTGAAAAAAGGGAGGAATAATCATGGTGATGATGATGTTCTGAATCTTTGTTGTGACATGTTAGCATGCCTACAGGAAATGAAGAATAGGTTTTCTTTCATACAGAAGGGAAAGTGTTCCTCTCAGACAGTGCTCAGATCCCTTAGTTAGACAATAGCATTGTTCTCACAACCACAGATTCCTGAGTAGGAGTGGATTAACCCAGGAATCTGCGGTCATCTGGGGAATCGGGAGTCCTCCCAACCCAGCAGTTCCAAACCTGGGTAGCCCAGATTTGCTACTCAGGTTAAAAGTGAGGTAGGACAAGGACACTTACCTTTTTGTTTTGGGTTGTCTATGCAGCCAATGTGATTTAAACTGTTATTGGGCTGCCAGCAGCCATGTTTATCATAGAGTTTTGTGGAAAGATGGACCAGGGAGAGAAGAGCTTTTGTGTACTGAGGGCTGCCTCTCTGCCGCTCCCACAATGCATTGTGGGATATGTGGAGGCCCCAGTTTCCAATTTCAGCAATGGAGATTTCCGCTGCAGCATTTGTGTGGGTGCACAACCTACAAAGCCAAAAGGAGGTTCTACTCATCTGGGAGGCCTGAGGTAAGAGCATGGCTTCCTTCCAGCCCACCTCACATGGTCATGAGAATGAGGCCAACATTAACTAGGACTGTGCATGTCATTAAAAGTTGAAATTCCACTTCAGAATTCCTGGCCCCCACCACAAGAAGACAGTCCCAAGGATGCATCTGGAGAAGCTTGGGAGAAACTATATCCCTCAGGCATCATGTGATTCCCAGCTGCCCCGTGCAAGTGCCCAGCTTTCTCTTCGTCACTCTACACCTGCCCCCAGATACTCCTAAGAATCACAGCAGCCACCACTTCCACTGTGCAAGTGCTGGGGAGCTTTTAAAGGGTCCCCACTACCACCCTCCTACCTGGGGCAGTTGCCCTGTGAGGGGAAAGTGCCACCTTGTGGTGGAGGCCAGTAATTCTGAAGTGGAATCCCAACTTTGATCGACATGCACAAAGCTATTAGTTAAACATTAGTTAAATAACATGGGAGATTCTAGTGCCAACCAGCCCACAGAAGAAGATCTTTCCTCGTTGTAAGGAACCTAAAAGCTGCCCATTCAGGTTCAAAGTGATAGATGAACTATAAGTAACATCTGTTGTTGTTTTCCTACTTAAACTATATGCTAAAACTCAGTTGTCGTTTTTTCAGATGTATAGTTCTATTTTCTTTGAGAACATTTCACACATTACATTTTCTGTACTAACATCTAAGCTGTTTCAAGAGTGCACTTAAAAATGTGAATTTTTGCATATGCATCAGGTTTTATACACACGTATCATAAAGGGTGTGCTTGTGATGGGTTGTAGCTCCCTGTGGAGTGGACAGCTGGTGGTGAACACAGGTTTGTTTCTGTGCATTATGATATATCAACTGAGCAAAGACTCTATTCATTTGACCCACTACTGGAATATCGTCCCACAAGGAGGGGGTGGTAAGACCATTATTAAAAAAGCCCTCCCCTGATCGCTCCAACCTGGCCAACTATAGACCTGTATCTTTTCTTTTTCTTTTTTTAGGTTTTTCAAAAAGATTTATTGCTACAGCTACTTTATTGATCTTTACAATATCTTGACAATCTCGTTACATCCAATCAAACAAATGTTGACTTCCCGCTCACCAATCCACGTGAATCACTAACTATACAATTCAACCATTGCTATAGTAATTCAAAACATATATCCTATACCTTACAAACTCGATTTTACTCTACTCAACCTGCTAATATTACTAAATTTCAAACCCTGTTGAAAAATCAGTATTAGAAAAATAGTTCTTTAGGTATAATAAGAATGGTTTCCAATCTTCTTTAAAACATTCCAAGTTTTGATCTCTTATCAGTACTGTACGTTTTGCCATCTCAGCATATTCCAAAAATTTTATCAGCCAATCTTCTTTTGAGGGCAATTCATTATCCTTCCATTTCTGCGCATATACTATTCTGGCCGCCGTGGTTGCATACATAAAGAATGTTAAATTTCTTGTGGAAAACTCTCCTTGTGTTGTTCCCAGCAGGAAGGATTCTGGTCTCTTAGGAAATGTCATTTAAAATTTTTTCTTTAACTCATTATATATCATGTCCCAAAAGGCCTTTGCCTTCCTACAGGACCACCACATATGGAAAAAAGTTCCTTCACAGTGTCCACATTTCCAACATTTGTTTGAAACATTTTTATACATTAGTGCTAATAAATAGGTGTCAAATACCACCTGTACATCATCTTATAATAATTTTCTTTTAAAGTATAACATGCAGTGAACTTTAAATCCATTTTCCATAATTTTCCCCAAGCTGCCATATCTATATTATGACCCACATCTTGAGCCCATTTTATCATAGTTGTTGTAACCACTTCATCTCTTGTCTCCTCCAAAAGCAACAGCCTATACATCTTAGAAACTAATTTTTCATCATTTTCACACAGCTCCTTCTCAAATCTTGACATTTGATCCTCAAATCCAACTTTAAGATCCTTCTTATAAACTTCATTTAACTGATGATACTGAAACCAATTACTAACCAAATTTTGTACTTCAATTAGTTTTTTTAATTTACAGCCCTTTTCTTGGAAACATAACAAATCCCTATAGGTACCCCATTCTGGTTGCATATTTATCTCTTTACGTGCTAAAGCTTCAATCTGGGATAGCCATAAAGGAGTTTTAGGTTCCAACCATGTTTTATATTTTACCCACACTCTCATTAGACTTCTTCTTACATAGTGATTAAGGAAATCTTTATGTACTTTACTTTTATCATACCACAAATATGAATGCCATCCAAACCTTCTTTCAAATCCTTCCAGATCAAGTATTCTAGGATGTCTTAATGTTATCCATTCTTTTAACCACGTCAAACAAGCAGCATCAAAATACAACCTTAAGTCTGGCAGGGTAAGACCACCTCTTTCTTTAGCATCTGTTAAATTTTTAAAATTAATTCTTGGTGTTTTCCCTTGCCAAACAAATTTGGTTATGTCCTTTTGCCATTGCTTAAAACAAGTTAGAATATTAATTATAGGAATAGTCTGGAAAAGAAACAGCATTTTAGATAAAACATTCATTTTCACAACTGAAATTCTTCCCATTAAGATAAGTTCATTCTAGACCATCTTTGCAAGTCAGTTTTTACTGTATTCCATATTTTAATATAATTATTTAAAAACAACAAAGCGTTTTTGTTTGTCAACTATAGACCTGTATCTAACCTTCCCTTTTTGAGCAAGGTGATAAACCGTGTGGTGGCGTCCCAGCTGCAGAGGGTCTTGGATGGTACAGATTATCTGGACGCTTTTCAATCTGGCTTCCGCACTGGATATGGGACTGAAACTGCGTTGGTTGCTCTAGTGGATGACCTACGCCGGGAACTAGACAGGGGGAGTGCGTCCCTGTTGGTTCTGCTGGACTTCCTGGCAGCGTTCGATACCATCGACCATGGTATCCTTCTGGACTGCCTCTTGAGTATGGGAATTGGAGGTACTGTGTTGGAGTGGCTCTGATCCTTTCTTGGGGGGAAGGTCCAGAAGGTGGTGCTGGGGGACTACTGCTTGGCCCTGTGGCCATTGGCCTGTGTAGTACCACAGGGTTCGATTTTGTCCCCCATGCTGTTTAACATCTACATGAAACCGCTGGGAGGTAGTGGATGTCCTGAATCGGGGACTGAAGGCCGTGATGGGTTGGATGTGGGCTAATAAACTGAAATTGAATCCAGACAAGACAGAGGTAATGTTGGTCAGTAGGAGAGCCAATCGACTTGTTCTAGATGGGGTTGCACTCCCCTTGAAGGAGCAAGTATGCAGCTTGGGGGTATTACTGGACCTGGCTCGGCTTTTGGAGGCTCAGGTGGAGCCAGGGATACCTTTGCACGGCTTTGGCTACTAGTATGCCAGCTGCATCACTTTCTCGAGAAGGCAGATCTGGCCACAGTTACCCATGTCTTAGTCACGTCACAGCTGGATTACTGTAACACGCTCTATGTGGGGCTGCCCTTGAAGAATATCCAGAAACTGCAGCTTGTGCAAAATGAGGCAGCTAGGGTTCTATCTGGAGCTGCCTGATGTGATTATATCACATCTATTTTGAAAGAGGTGCACTGGTTACCATTGTGTTTCCGGGTCCAATTCAAGGTGCTGGTTTTGACCTCTAAAGCCCTTAATGGTTTGGGCCTGGGATACCTGAGGGATTGCCTGCTCCCAAGGGTTGCTGCCCGCTTGATGAGATCATTTGAGGGGGCTCTGCTCCGGGTGCCGACAATGAGGGAGGCTCGGTTGTTGTGCATGCAGGACAGGGCCTTCTCTGTTTCTGCCCCCAGACTTTGGAATGCTCTCCCAGTGATCATTCGCTCCTCGGACTCCATCACAGTTTTTAGAAAGCTTGTTAAATCTTGGCTTTTTATCCAGGCCTTTACATGATTGTTCTATTGCTGCTTCTGTGTGTTTTTATCCATGTATAGTTTTTATGTTTGTATTTGATATATTTTAAATCAGATTTGTTTGATATTTTTAGCTTAATACTTTTAACTGCCATTTTTATTATATGTTTTTAAAACTTTTGTAAACTGCCTTGGGATTGTTTTTAATGAAAGGCGATATATAAATTTAACAATAAACAAACAAACAAACAAACAACAGCATTCAGTACAGGAAACAAAGAAAAATTTATAGCAATGTCATTCCATGTATATGTGCATCATGGTGGATTTCTCACTACTGGAGAAGACATTGGAGTTCTTAGGATTTAATGATCCCATGTTTTTGTGGACAGAAGCAATCAATTGCATTGATTGACCCAGCTCATCATTAACTGAGTATAATGACATAATTAGATTTCCATTGCATTTTTTTAAACCACCAACCACCAATTCTAAAGATTGCTAACTACCTTTCATTCCCCCAGATTGTTTTGTTTTCATGCTGCTTGAACGTTAACATACATTATATTAGGTTTTTTTAAAAACCCAGCAGCACACACGCACACACTCACACAGAAGGTGTGGGAGATGCAGGCCAATAACATAGAGTGGGTATGGATGCTAGACTGAAAATTCTAAAATGAAATCCATAGTAATGCTTAGCAATTTTACAGCACATCCAGATTTTCAAAGCATAGATTATCTTGTTACAATCCTTACAAAAATTTTGTGAGAAAGTAAAGTATTATTATCTCCTTATTAAAGATGGTGTGTTAAAACAGAGAGAATGGCATTGGTAAGCCTAAGGAAGTTTAGTGAGTTAATGAGTTAATGATGGAGGCAAGATTCAAACCATGGGACTTGGTTCATAGCGCTGTCTCCTAGTGACTATGCTACACAATGCTTGAATTGTGTTGAATGCTTTTATCTATTCTTTGTCTTGGAGAAAGTATGAAGCAATGTTGAGCCTACTACTAGGCCTTGGACCAATAGTTGATACAGTGTACCAGACACCGAATACCCAGCTTTAGAGGGTATTTAGAATGATTCTCAAGGGAAAGACTCTCAGTTCAAACTCATGATTCCAAAGGAGCTTAGGGTGTTTCATACATCACTCACACACGCGCGCACACTCTGTGCCATATGGCTAAAGCAAGAGAGGAATTTTTATATCAAATGTACATTCTACAAAATGTACATTTTATATTCACATTACAGACCAATTTAACAACAAAAAGAGAGAGAAATTTAAGCCACATGTGGGGAGAAAAAGGCTTCTAAGCTTTTCATCTCCCTGAAAAATGATTACAGTCCAGCAGAAGATGAAATGAATCTTTACTGATAACTTTGAATTGAACTATGTTCATTGATTCACAGTGCCAATTTGGATATTCAAAAGGAAATGAATGCTCCAGTTTGAAAAGCACTGTTTAATAAGAAGTAGCTATGGACAGAGAGTCTTGATATAGTGGTGAATATGGTGATAGACAATGAAAAAGAAAAGAGGGATATGATGAAGAAAAGCACCTCCGTGTTAATATGAAAAGACCTTCCTTTCCAGATGTTATGTAGAGGATGTGCTTGATCTGTTTCTAGTTGAATTCCTAGAAAGGGGACATAATATTTTCCAGGAGGGTTGACAAAAGAAAGACAAAGCGAAGATGTCCTGAAAACAAAATAAAATAACAGAAATAGCTATTAAAACACTGCTAGCAACTTCCATCCAATACAGCAAGCTATGCTGCTGATGGAAGATATTCTGTTTGGTGCACATTCTTTTTTTTTACTAATAAGAAGCACAACAGTTACAGCAGGGTCTGCCTTGGTTCGCATTTGGATGAGTAAGTACATGTGAGTGCTGTCTGCTGTAAGGGCAAGTGTCGGCAACATTGGCTCTCCAGCTGTTGCTGAACTACAATTTCCATCATCCTCAGCCACAATAAATTGCAGTTGGAAATGCTGGGAGCTGTAGTTCAGCCATAGCTGGAGAACCAAGATTCCCTACCTCTGACCATAGGCAGATGACTGCTGAGGCAATGGAGGTGATTGCCTATGGTGGCAAATCTGGGAAGAGCAGCAGGTCTTGGCATGGGAAAGTTTTGTGATTTTTTAATTTTTATTTTACTTTTAAGACTGCTGCTGCTGGCGGTGGCAATGAGAGCTTAAGCCTCTTGCTGCCCCACTGCAGCGGCAAGGAGGGTAGGGGTGGTGAGGATGAAGTCCCCCCTTTTAAAACTTCTAAATGCTGCCACAGTGGCTGCAGGCAGCGGGGACTAGTAGTGTGCAAGGTTCGGTTTGGGGCAGTGGAAAAGCCCTCCGGACCGGTCCAGAATTCCGGTGGTCCGGAGGTTCGGAAGGGCAGGGGACTGTCTCTTTAAGCAGGGTGGTGGTGGTAGTACGCATGCAGCACACGCGCACCAATGGCAGAGACGAGCGTGCGCACCGCGAAGGGCGCATGCACGCCGCTAGCTCTTCTTTGTTTCAAGCTTAGAAGGACAACGACGGGGGCAGGGGCAGCAGGGAGGAACTCTGCCGCCCCAAGAAGATTTTGAAAAGCACCAGCGCCAGAGGGGGAAGAGCGGCGGGGGGGGGGTAAGTACTACCACCACCCTGCTTAAAGAGACAGTCCCCTCAGTGCCGGACCACGCTTCTGTGGTTCCGTGCACATCCCTAGAGGGGATGAGAGGCAAGTTCCCCTTCTACATTAAAATGCCACTGGGTGGAATGGAGCGGCGGGCTACAGTGGGGACTGGGAGGGTTGTGGGTGGGGGAGAGAAAGTTCACCCATTTAACCTGAAGGCAGCTTCTGCTGCTCTGTGTAGCCTCCATGGTGGAGGAACGAGCAACCAACAGTTAACTGGAGGAGTGAAGGAGAGCTCCTTCCAGCTCCTCTCCTCCTTCTCAAAGGAGTGCACGCTTGGAAGCAGCCTGTTTTTGGATGGGCTGCTTCAGGGGCAGGGCCACCCCCTTGCTTTTTACCCCCAGATTAATCAGCAGAGCACTAAAGAAGCTACCCACTCCAGTTACAGAGTAGAATGCAGAGTTTAGTTGTTGCAGCTACATAGAGAAGACACTTAGAGAAAAACTAAATACTAAGTATTTATTGGTGAAGTACACTTTGGATAGGAAAGACCTAATCAATCTAAAGAACTGCATAATGAATAGGTAGAGAGAGAGAGAGAGATGTTTCCATCTGCTCTCCAAGAGGAAAGGAAGGGATTCTGACTCAGCACAGGAAATACCTGAAGAGTCATATCAGGGATCATAGAGTAGAAACAGGTAGAACAACTAGGGAGACCCTTGCTCTCTGTCTCTACTCCCAGTGCCCCTAGTGGTCATTAGGATAGTTGGTGCAGAAGGTTGATGTACTGGAACTCCAGCAAGAGTTCCCAGGTTCACTCCCTAGCATATCCAAATTGGGCTGGGGGAGACTCATAACTGAAACCCTGGAGAGCCACTGCAAGTCAGTGCAGACTATACTGAGTTAGATGAACCAATGGTCTGATTCAGTTTAAGGAAGCTTCCTATGTTCCTAATAATGGATTCTGGAAAGATCTCAGAGCATTGTCACTCTGCAGTTATGAAGATACTTTTCAGTTTGGGAATCACAGTTGAAAAACATGGCTCCCATACTGCACAGTGAGCCATTTATCCAAGTGATAGGCATATTCATTGTTTCTGAGCCATTCTCCCCACCTCCATGCTTTTTTCAAAGGAAGGGCTGTTCTGTGACTACTAAGCAGTGGGTCATCGCGCTTCCGATGCTACTGCCATAATTTTCAATGGGGTTATCTTTAGAAGTGTGACGGCACATTGCTTAGTAGCCGCAGAGCAGCCCTGCCTTCGGAAAGAGTATGGGTGGGGATTAGAGTGGCTCAGAAGCAATGAATGCGCCTCTCACTTGGATCAGCAGCTTCCTGTTCAGTATGTTGACCAGTGTCAATAAAATGGAAAGAGTTTAGAGGAACGACAAAGACGAAGAACCGTTGAGAAAGCAAATCCGATGCGAACAAACTGAAGGAACCAGAAAGACTAAAGGGGGAGTTGGAAGAGTTTAGGGGCAGGAAGAAAGGGAGACTGGCAAAAGAAAAATAAGGAAATGTTATTTTAATGATCACAGAAGAATAGGAAGAATTGGCTACTCCAAGCACTGAGGACAGGGGCAAGAAGCAGTTATTTCAGCAGCATAAGAAGGTAGTTTTAAAAAGGAGGGTCATAACTGAAACTGGCTATGTAAACAAGTTGAGGAAATCTTCTTTCTTGGAGGTAATCAAAGTCACTACCAAAGGATACTGATAAGCGTAGGAAGTTCCCCCCGCCCCCAGAACAGTGAGTTGGGGTTAGATTAGATCAAAATTCAGTAGACTTTACTGTATTGCAGACTAGTCTTTCATTTGCTTGATCTTCATGGTCCTCTACATTATCTTACTCTGCAACCACCATGTATGAGAGGCTACTTAAGCTTTCAAATGCAAACTAAGTTTTTTTCACATTTTATTTATTAGATCTGTATGCTACCCTTTCTCCAATAAGTTCAGTTCCAGGCACACACACTCCTTTTATCTTCACAACAGCTGTGCAAGATAGCAACAAATTTAGAAAACTGACTGTTCGGAAAAGAACCAGTACAAGATAGGATTCCTAAAACAGTAGCCAGTGACAGAGACGAAGAGGCTTCTAAAGTCTAGGTTATAGTCCCAAAAGATTTTTTCCTCACCTTCTAAATTGTTCTGCCATGCTATGATCCATTTTCCTCTTCTCCTCATGAGCTGACCAAAAGAATTTGTGGTCTGTTATCTGTATTGCAAGCAGGCCAAATGGCAATGATCTCTCCTAGCTTTGCTTTAATTTCTGTAAATCAATGTCTTGATTACTGTTGATCGATAGTTAATTTTACAAAAGCATTATTATATTTAAGGAAAAAATCATATGCAAAAGGCTGATATTAACCTTTAATAATTAACCATTAATATACACCATATGGATCTCTCTGATAACTTACTCTGCCTAAGCACATTATAGCCCAAGTTTGTATAAAGTATTCAACTTTCTCTAGAATAGTTGCCCATCAGGGAGTTGTTCAGGACCTGTTTTCTCATCTTATTAACTAAGATGTTCAAAGCCATTCTTCTGTTTGTGTTCAAATTATTGAGCTTTTCAATGACGATTTTACATTGTTCATTACTTTAGCTGCCACCATGCCATAATAAATAAGAACAATGGCACTGCAGTGAGAGTTCAACCGAGGGTATTAAACAAATCTGTAGTATTAATTGGCTTTCTCTTCCATAAGTAATTATTCCCATGTAATCAGAAACCCAGACAAAAACATAAGGACAGTCCTGCTGGATCAGATCAAGCGTTCAACATGCTGCTTCTCACCATGGCCAATTGGATCCTCCCACAAATGGGACGTGAAGGGAATAGCCCTTACTTTGTTCCCCAGCAACTGATATTCAGTGAGCATGGAGGTTCCATATAGTCATCCTGAGTAACAGCTATAGGTCCATTTGACTTGACGTGTAGACTAATGAAGACTGGTGAGGAGGGGTCTACTTGCAAACGCAGGTCCAGAAACGGGTGGGGTAAAAACAGCTTTGCATGGTGCAGAATTTTAATTTATTTATGCAGAGAGGACACACAGACATGACTACAGTACAGAAAGGGTTTCTATCCCAAGTGATCTCTTCAACTGCCATCTAATAACTATAATGCCCTCACTTCTAAGCACTCCCATTGATGACTATTCCTGGTCATAGTTTCAAAAGAACCTCAAAATCAATTCACTGAGCCATTACTTGCAAATAAGTTGAACTCCTACGGACTAATTCTGATGCAAGAATATGAAAAACTTCCTAACGGATAAGACTTAGTGTCCATATGGTCCAGGACTGCGCAACTTTGAAGGTGGACTACAATTCCCATCATCCCTGACTATTGACCACTGTGGTTGGGTATGATGGATCAGATCGATATTTTGGCTGTAGGGCCAAAGCTGTGCAGCCCTGGTGTAGTTCAAATGCTGAGCCCAGCTGTGGCCAGTCCTCCATGAGAGTGCTTCTATGTGCAATCCACTGTCAGCTTTATTTAATTTATTTATTTATTTATTTATTATTAAAACCTTTATACCGCCCTTCCAAAAGGCTCAGGGTGGTTTACATTAAAACACCATTAAAATCAGTTAATAATTAAAACAAAAATTATAAAAGCATAAAACAATGATTAACAATTGAAAACATCATAAAACAGCAATTAAATCATCAGAACAATTTAAAAACAAGTTTTAAAAAGCTGAGAAAGCCTGGTTGAAGAGATGTGTTTTCAGAAGTTTTTTTAAAAACTGCCAGAGATGGAGAGGATCGTATCCCAGCAGGGAGCGCATTCCACAATTTCGGGGCAGCAGCCGAGAAGGCCTGTCTGTGTAGCCACCAAACGAGTTGGCGGCAACGGGAGCTTATAAAATTTATTGACAAGAATGTTGTGATGGCCACAAGCAGGGATAGCTTTACAAAGGATTATATGTATGCATTTAACATTTGGCCACTAGCCCTCGCTAGACCTAAAAAGTAAGAATGGATTATCCTGAGAAACTATAATAGCCAGATGCTGAGGAAGACAGTGAATGGCTGCTGTTTCAAGGCTCAATCATGGAAAGGGGAATCAGCTACATTTTACTGCACTCTGGGGGTCCAGGAGGTTCCTCATTACAGTCAGGAAAAAACAGGCTAAATTGTAGGTATGTTTATGCACAATTAATTCCCTCTGTCTATATGAGATGTTCAGATATTAGAATTTTGTTCTGGATCCAAGACAAGCAGCATTAGAACAGAACAAGCAGGATCCCTAATGTCCAAGGTTTCCTCAAGGAGAGGGAGAAAGAGTGAGTGAGATCGTGCACATGGCCTATGAGAGCGCCAGGCAGGGCAGGAGGGAGGGCGGGAGGCAGAATAGCACCTACCTTCCTCCCAGATGTGTCCTGTGGCCACACAGCTCATGCACCCACACAACTGGTGCTGTCACAAGCCATGTGGCATTCTGGAGGTCAGGGAAACACTGCCCAGCCTCCAGAAATCCCACAATGCACTGTATGATGAGCACATTGGGGGATTCCCCTCTGTGACTGCTTGGGCAGCCTGAGCACAACCAGGGACTGAGGTAAGAGCAAGTGCATGTGTCCTCTTACCTCAGTAAAAGTCGGGGGGGGGATCCCAGACACTCGCATCCTGGTCCAGGAGCTCCCTGTTTATAGCAGAAACACATTCTGATCCTCAGCACTAGTCAGGATGTCAGCCACTAGATCCTAGGAAGAGGAGCATTTAAGGGGCCAGGGACATTATTTATTTATTTATTTATTTATTTATTATTATTATTATTATTATTATTATTATTATTATTATTATTTCTATACCGCCCCAAACCAAAGTCTCGAGGGGGTTCACAATAATAAAACAATACAAAAACACAAAACATTAAAATCAATTAAAATGCCGAAAAGCAGCCTAAAAACAAAAACAATTTACAGTATTTAAAATTACAAAAATTAAAGTTAAAAAGTTAAAAGGCCTGGTTAAAAAAATGAGTCTTCAGAGCTCTTTTAAAAACCGCTAGGGATGGGGAGAGTCTTATGTCAGCGGGAAGCGCATTCCAAAGTCTCGGAGCAACAACTGAGAAGGCCCGTCCTTGAGTGGTCACCAACCAACTTGAAGGTAGCCAGAGACGGGCCTCCGCTGACGAACGCAGTGGATGATGGGGATCGTGCAGAAGAAGATGTTCTATTAAATACCGGGGGCCTAAGCTGTTTAGGGCTTTAAAGGTTATAATCAGCACTTTGTATTTTGCCCGGAAACCTATTGGCAGCCAGTGTAACTCCTGTAATATAGGAGCAATATGGTCTCTTCTAGATGACCCGGAGACCGACCTGGCTGCCACATTTTGTACTAATTGTAGTTCCTGGACTACGTACAAAGGCAGCCCCACATAAAGTGCATTGCAGTAATCAAGTCTGGAGGTTACCAGCAAATGTACTACTGTTCTGAGGTCATCAATCTCAAGAAACAGACACGGCTGGCGTATCATCTGAATCTGATAAAAAGCACTTCTGGCCACTGCCTCAACCTGAGAAACCAGGGAGAGGCGTGAATCCAGAAGCACTCCCAGACTGCGTACCTGTTCCTTCTGAGGAAGTGTGACCCCATCTAGAACATGCAGGTCAATATCGTTTCCCGAGTAACGACCCCCGCACAACAAGTACTTCCGTCTTGTCTGGATTCAGTCTCAGTTTGTTATCCCTCATCCAGCCCATTACTGCCTCTAGGCAGACATTCAGGGAGGATATGCCTTCTCCTGATGAAGTTGACATGGAGAAATAGATTTGGGTGTCATCAGCATACTGATAGCACCCAGCACCAAATCCCCGGATGATCTCTCCCAGCGGTTTCCTGTATATGTTAAAAAGCATTGGAGAGAGTATGGAGCCCTGAAGGACCCCATATAAAAGCTCAAGTTTTGAAGAGCAACAGTCTCCAAGCGACACCATCTGGAATCTGCCCGAGAGGTAGAAGCGGAACCATTGCAAAGCAATGCCTCCTACACCCAACTCCCTCAGACATTCCAGAAGGATACTATGGTCGATAGTATCGAAAGCTGCCAAGAGATCCAGAAGGACCAACAGAGTAACACTTCCTCCGTCAAGTCCTAATTGGAGATCATCCATCAGGCCAACCAACGCAGTCTTCACCCCGTAGCCAGCCCAAAAACCAGTTTGAAATGGGTCTAGATAATCAGTTTCTTCCAAGACCGCCAGGAGCTGGGAGGCCACCACCTTCTCAATCACCTTACCCAACCATGGGAGGTTGGTGATAGGCCTGTAGTTAATGAGGGATCCAAGGTAGGCTTCTTAAGAATAGGTCTAATAATTGCCTCCTTTAAACAAGGGGTCATCCTGCCCTCTCTCAGAGAGCCATTAATAATTGCCACCAGGCCCTCCACAACAATCTCCCTGCCAGATAGTGTAAGCCACGTCGGGCAAGGATCAAGAAGACAGGTGGTAGGACACACCGTTCCAAGCAGCTTGTCCACATCCTCAGGAGTCACAAACTAGAACTGATCCAGTTTAACCACACAAGAGGAGTTGCTGGATACCTCTGTTTCTGATACTGCGCTAACTGTGGACTCGAAGTCTAAATTGGCCCGAATACGAAAGATTTTGTCCACGAAAACTTATTAAAAGCATCACAGCGGGCAACTGATGGATCCAAATTTTGATTCAAGGGAGCAGGGGGTCCTACTAGCCCCCTCACAACCCTAAAAAGCTCTGCTGGATGTGAGTTTGTGGAAGCAATACGGGCAGAAAAGAAGCGCTTCTTTGCTGCACGTATAGCCAGAGCATAGATCTTTAAGTGCGCTCTATGTTGCAATCTGTCGGATTCAAGTCAAGACTTTCTCCACCTGTGTTCCAGTTGTCTACCTTGCCGCTTCAGCTCCCACAGATCTTCCGTATACCAAGAAGCCATTTTTGAAGCAGGTCGGAGAGGACACTTAGGAGCGATCCCATCTACTGCCCTGGTAAGTTGACTGTTCCAATTTTCCACTAGGGCATCAACAGCAAGGTTGGAGTGGGCCGTGGAGCAAGAAACGAAGATAGGCCCATGACCTCCACAACACCACCTCCACCCCCCCACGCCCCCATTTCTTTGCTGCAGAAGAACTGTAAAGACATGATGAAAACCAAAACATTCTTAGCAGGCCTTTCTCTCACTGCTATACAATTAATTTCATCGACTCTCCATGCACATAGGCACTTTCTCACTTACACTTGCCCGCATACATTCACCTGCCTCAGAAATATTTTGTTAATGTTACTACCATCACATATATCCATACAGCAACAGCAGCAAAGAGTGGAGAGCAAGCTGTCACCCAGCCAGCGGGCCCCTCCCTCAGGGGCCCAGGGACATTTGTCACCTTCCCCTTCAATTATAGCTATGTCCCAATAAAGGGCACTTGTGTATCATTAATATATCATATAGGTACAAATGTCGTACAGGTACAAATCAGGCAGCCAGAAACATAAGGAACAAAAAGGGAAAGAAATTCCAGTTCCAATTTCACACACAGATTGAAGAGAGATATTTCTTGGCAATTTTTCTAAACAGACAAGGAGAGGGGGAGCCTGGGTTACAGGTCTGCACCCGTCCAAGAGAAATGATGTTTGGGCATGGTCTGCTTATGAGCTTCCAGTGAAGAACTCCTTTGGTCTGATCATTCAGGGCTATTTGTCTGTCTGTATGCTTTTAGAGAAGGCTTGTTTGTGAAAGAATACATGTGGAAAATGTAAGTTAGATCTCAAGCTCCATGTGGATTCTCCAGGGCTGATCGATGAACAAGATGCTGGGTTCCTGACAGCACCTGCTCATGGATGTTTCCTGTAAAAACCATATGGATTTTCGCCCCTCCCCGGGAATATGTTCCACAAGCATTCCTCCACTGGAAGCGATCATTCTAAGATCACTTCTGCAAAGGAAAATGTTACATCAGAATTGGCCCCAAATTAAAGATTTCATTTATGACCTGTGATATAATTTTAAGGAAATATTAAGCAAAACATTTAACACATGGTAGACTTTAAGGTCAAATTTCAATTCTTTGCAATATAATGGAATAGAAGTGCATTTGAGTGGTTCCCAGAATAGGGTTGAACATGGCACATGGCTGTGTTACTGCACAGTCAGGGCGTTTCTGAATAATGATGTGCAAATATACAAAGAGAAAATTCACACAACTAAAAAGCTTCCCTGTGGAGGAGGGCATGTATGTGGTTAGGCAATTCTTTGGTTTCTCTGCCACGTCTGTTCAGAACTCACTGAATAATATATAGTGTTACAGATAATGAAAAATCTTGAAAAACCACTGATAGGAGGGGAGAGGAAAGAACACAATGAAGTATATTATTTCACTCGTTCCATGACATTCTGCACAGTAGCTTGGTCCACAATGCAGTATTCAAATGACCGTTCCATCACATAGTTTGCTGCATGGTTTTCTTATACCTGGCTGGTGCATCATAGTTCATAAGCAATACGAAAATGGTAACAGTTGCTATATGTATGAAGACATTACATCATTTTTGAACAGTGCTTATCTGATCTGTGGGTTGCACATAGGGCAGCCAAATCATGATTCAGATAGAATGGGGATTAATCAGATTTAAATACATGTCCTTCAGTTTAACTGAGTTGTAGACTGGACGAAACGATTCGCTTCCCTGCCCAGTCTTCAGAAACAGGAAGCATTTGTGGCATTAGACCCTCAGTTATTTGTTCATTTCTGCCAAACAACTATTATTTGGAACAATATATTGCACTCTGAGACTCAAACTGCAAGCAGTAGTGACAAACATTTAAGTCCAGATCTGTTCTTGTCATATATAAAGTGAGAGGTTTGTGGACAGAAAAAGGGGTGAGCAAGTTTGTGGGCAGCAAAAGGGGTGAACAACAAAACCCTCCCTGGCCTACCTCCCTGGGCATTTTCTGAACTATGAGATTTGCGCCAGTTAAGTGTTGCAAAATGTGACGGTATGAGGCAGAGGCTTGAAACTGCAAATACAGCGTTTCTCGGTGCATTCTTCAATGCATTGTGACAGGGGTTTGGCCATTCATATTGCCTACGACTGAAAGATTATTTCATGAACAGGATGGAAAGGGGCTGTAAAAAATCAACAAATGGTTGCACCATGATTTGAACCATCCACACCACACTGCAATTCATAAAGGACAGGGCAAGCCTCCTACAATGGAAAAATACAGCTACTTTCCTGCAACACATATACATTATAGGGCTACAACACATCAATAAAATCCGAAACAATGCATCGGAAATATAAGCGACACCCTGCTGACAGCGCAGCAACATCGATGTTGAAACACGGGCAATATGGACGGGCACTTAGCGGATATGTTGCAAAACTGTAGCAGTGTGTAATCTGGAAAATATTCCCAGATATTTCCTTCCTCCTCCCCAGAATTTTTCTGATACCAGACAAGAGCCTGGCAAGAAAGGAGGCCTGGAATTCTTCAGAGAAGTAAACTGTGAAAGGAGAAGAATTCAGTTTCAATCACCTGTCCACCCTTAGCACTTTTTAAATCATCCTCTATCTGCTTTCTTTGTGATTGAGTTTAAATAAATGGAGTTCCAGCCTTCACCTGTAGTTTGAGATTGAGTCACCCTTAATTGTTCTATTTAGAGATGTGAAGGAAACCATCTTATATTTATTTCAGAAAGAGCTAGAAACGTTGTGATCCTTATGGACAGAGAATTGAAGCCTCTGGGGGGTGAGTGGGAGCTACTATAAGACTTGGGGTGACCCACAGATACATTGGTGTTCAAAATGTCTGAAGAAAAAATACTAAGGGTGCTGCCACCCCTGCCAAAATTGCCCCTGATGTTAGTCAATGGGACAGAAAATTCATGGCCTCAGTGTCACTAACAGGCAAGCAAGTGGGTGGAGTGAACCCTGTGGTGAGCAGGGGAAAGGAGGGCTTGAACAAAAAGAACAAGAAATTTCTCAGCTTTAGGAATACACCCTCAAGACTGTCATTGGTTCTATGGTTTCGGAGGGAGGAAAGTGTGTAAAACCCTTTTGTTTTCTCACCAGCTATTTCACAGCTTTGTGTTACTAGGAGGAAGAGGTTTGAAAGGAGTTAGGACTGAGTACCAGTGTCCCTCTCTGCCACAAAAGCACCCAGAAAATGGGGGGGGACAAAATTTGCATATGAAGTAAGACCCAAGTTACAGCAAGGACTCCTGTCTTTGTTGGTAACTCTTGTTTTTTTCACTGTACTCAGGCACAGACTGAAGTAACATTTGCACACCAGGGATATACTGAAACATTTTGTTGTAGGTTCATACTCAGATGTTTCTCCTTGGGAGAAACCCTGAAAATGAAATTCAATTTTTGGGGGGGGAAATTGCAATTTCTAATGCATTTAAAAACACACACACACACACACACCAAACAAATTTCAGCATAATCCCTAGTTCCAGTGAATTTAAATAGGAAACCTCAATACAGAGTTTTCATTTAAATGTGTGAAGCTCATTTCATTTCATTTAAATATTGATGAAGCTTCAGTTATTAAATTTGTCCATGTACTTCCCACCCCTGAAAAACCCCTAAATCCAACTCCATGTAACCACAGCAGCTGGAACAACATATGAAAACCTGCAAGAACATTAATATGTTGTTAAGCAGGGAGAGGCAAACAGGATGGTGTTGGTGGTAAAACAGGACTAAAACCTTCTTCTGTTTTGTTTTGTTTTTAAATTGCCTTGAAATAAATGTTTTCCTTGTATTTAGAAAATAATGGCATAACTGCACCATGAAATGCTATAGATGGCATTTATGGCACATATTTTGTAACAAAAAGTTCTATACACCCACATGAAAGCAACCACCTCACAATAAGAAGGGGACATTTTACACATGTCAGTGAAGACATTACTTAGGGGAAAGCCCTCGGAAATGTGATAGAAATAATTAAAGAAGTTTAAAATGT
Source organism: Hemicordylus capensis (assembly GCF_027244095.1). Taxonomy (NCBI): domain Eukaryota; kingdom Metazoa; phylum Chordata; class Lepidosauria; order Squamata; family Cordylidae; genus Hemicordylus; species Hemicordylus capensis. Next base: position 61,009,605 of record NC_069659.1, on the reverse strand, counting down.
GAGTTCCTCCCCATCTTCTTTCAACCTTGTGGGCTAGCTATGCAAGCCTTTGTATTTTTCAGTGAGTATTAATTTTCAGGATTGTAAGAAGAGGAAGGCCTTGAGGGCGAACTTGAAAAAGATTAGTCTAATTCAAACCCCATATACAGAAGAGATAGTTTTATCTGTCGGCTTGAAAAGAGAACTTTAGAGACTCTGTGATACGAAGTGGAATTATCACCGCTATTAATTGCACAGGCATATTAAAGAGACCCTGGAAAGTGACCTCCTCTAATACAGAAAATGCATGTAGAAAAATATGTCTTAATCTTCTTTTCTGCGTTTAGATAAATGTCAAGTGTATCTATCACCTCAATTAACCATAGGAAAAAAAGCTGTCAAAATCTAATTCTTTTTTTTGACAAGGCGTTTATTCTGTAACCAGCAGAGGGAGAAACAGGCAGTTGTATTAGAAAGAGATGAGTGTCAAAGGTTTCCAAGACACATGGTGAGTTTTCCATGTGCTAAATGCTGATTAGAACCATGGTAAATCGGTGCTAGTGTGTTTGAGGTTTGTTGCCTAAGCTACAGTAAGATGTGGGGAGTGGAGGGCTTTGTGGTATGGTTTACTTCAGTGTCGAGGTTAGGGTAAGGAAAGAATGTTTCGCAACTCCAGTACCGTGCAAAATGCAAAAGAGCTGATGAAATGGAAGAGCTTTAGCGGCAGGAACATATAAGACTACTTTAGAGCATATTGTAGAACATATTTATATTGTAGATATGCCTTTATTTATACTTTGATGTCTAGTAAATAGAATTGAATCCTTTTGTTCTTTTCAGTTTTCCATCAATTTGAACTAACACTCATGTCTGACTAAATTCCTGCTCAGATTTGACTCACCAAAAAGTTTGCCTAGGCTTCCCTTGCAGCTTAGGGAAATCTCCACAAAAGCTATAGTACCACCTACAGTCTGTTTATACACTGCTACTAGCTTTCATTTGTTTGAAAACAGAATAATGGCTGAGGGGTCATGAGATCTCCAGGGGGGAGTAGGGGAACACTCCACAGTCAAGGAAAAGTACATCAGTGGGTAATGTTAACAATTAAGGAGATCATACATTGTTCCATATTCGCCAAGTCGATCAAGGGATGCTCCCTCAAGATATGGTTGCATACCATTTTTGGTTAGGATTCAGATGCGGTAATAAAGGGGCAGATTACATGTTGAGCCCATTGTTAATGTATACATTGGTTTAATGTATAAATTACATTTAAAGTAAGCTGGAAGTACTCTTTGGGGTACAAAAAGTGGGTGAGGGCATAGGGATCTGCTTGAGACTGTGGTATGTACTAGGGAGGAGGAGTTAACCTTTTGCATTTGTACTGTTTTCCCACTGAAAAATTGCTCCCATTTTGGGAGATGCCTGCTTCTGAGAGGGTGATTTTTAAGGGGAAATTGGCACAGTGGAAAGGGTTGAACACCTCCCCCATACACACACACACACACAGTAGTCTTCAGTAATAGTGGGCCCCTAATGGCCACTTTCCCCCCAATCAAAGGGGTACTTCCAGCTTACTCCCAATATTAAGCAATCTTGGGTAGTCTGTCCACTGACAAGCCCACATCTGGAAGCCTCCTAGTTCAGCAATTCAGGCTCAGGGAGCACAGCATGTGCCAGGGTTCCAGGATAATTTGTGCGTAGCAGGTGCCTCAAATAGAGAGGGGCAGGGGTTGAGTGCAAAGCCCAAAGGCTTCCAGGGTAGTACTAGGCAGGCGGTCCATTAGTTATCCAGGTCATCCTCGTGACCATTGAAGCCCAGCAAAGAGGGCTGTGGGGGGGGCAATCTTACCTTTCCCCCAGATGATCAGGAGCCTTGTGTGGGATGCGAGGCTCAACTGGCCACACGATCTGTGCTGTGTGGGCAGCACAGATTTCTGGAGGCTGGGAAAACACAACCCGGCCTTCAGATATTATTATTATTATTACTGTTGTTGTTTCTTGTTTACACAGTCAGACAGGTGTTATTGACTGGTTTGTTTTATCCAGACATCGAGTCCTTCCCAAGGACCTGGGATGCCAGAATTTTATTGTCAATTGTTATAGATATCGTCGCAGAATATAGGCGATATGTATAACAAAAATTATTATTTCTTGTTTACACAGTCAGACAGGTGTTATTGGCTGGTTTGTTTTATCCAGACATCGAGTCTTCTTCTTCTTCTTCTTCTTCTTCTTCTTATTATTATTATTATTATTATTATTAATTCGATTTCTATACTGCACTTCCAAAAATGGCTCAGGGCAGTTTACAAAGAGAAATAACAAACAAATAAGATGGCTCCCTGTCCCCAAAGGGCTCACAGTCTAAAAAGAAACATAAGATAGACACCAGCAACAGTCACTGGAAGTACTGTGCTGGGGGTGGATAGGGCCAATTACTCTCCCCCTGCTAAATAAAGAGAATCACCACGGTAAAAGGAGCCTCTTTGCCCAGTTAGCAGGGGATTTGCCCAGTTAGCAGGGGATTAGATATCCCTAAATGCCCCACATGAGGAGCACAGTACATTGAGGGATTTCCTCTAAAGTCGGGCACTCTAGGCACCCAGCTCTGTGTCTGCTTAGGCTGCCTGCAGGCCGAGCAGTCACACAACTGGAGACCTGGGTAGAAGGCTCACACCATTTTACCCAGGTAAAATCCTGGGGGAAATTCCCAGGCTACCCAATCCCAGTGCTTCACATGAGCAGTCCAACCAGGTATGGCTTCTCAAGCCTGGGTAGGGTTGCTCGTGTGAACAGCCTCACTGGTCTCTAAGTGCTAAGGAAAGTTATTGGGTTCTTAGTTCACAAGGGAGAACAAAAGTATATGAGTCTTCAGGGTTTTGAGGGGCAGCAAACTTGTATACTTTGCAGTTTTATTGTGTGTGTGGGGGGGGGGAGCTGAATAGATGAGTCAGAGCTATTCAGCAGCAACCCAAAGAAAGAGCTCTAATATGCCCAGGACCATCGCTAACTTTTGCAGGGTCAGGACGAGAACAGTTTGTGAGGCCCACTATGAAGAATTGTTATTGTAGATAGATAGATAGATAGATAGATAGATAGATAGATAGATAGATAGATAGATAGATTTAGCTTATGCAGCCAATCTTAATGTTTAGTCATCTCACCAGTGCTGTCTCTAGCTTGTATAGGGCTCCTCATAATGAATCTATATTGTTCAGGCTCTGCTGGAACTAGAAGAGTCTGTTGCAGTGCTGTAGCATACTGCTCACCCATAGTACGTATGGGGTCCTGGGGGACTGCCCCTCTAGCCCCCACCTTTCAGGCAGCCTGGAGTATGCCAAATTCAATTAGTGACAGGGAGACCTTCTGATTGCATTGGGGTGTGGTCAGCTGGTCCACTGGAACTTCTCCATTGTTCCAGGACACTAACTTGCTCAGGGTGAGGGGGGATGATGGGAGTTGTAGTTCAGCAACATCTGCAGTACCACAGGTTGGGATCCCATGATGCACAACATAAGAATCCTGGGTGTAGGCTCTATCTATGCAGGCTCAAAACATAATGTCCCCGCCTACAGAACTGTTACACTTGCCGAACATGGAGGCTGATCCAGCTTGGGTTCACACAGCAGTTTGCTTGGGCTCAAATAGAAACTGAATTCCCAAAATGGAGGAAGACTGCTAGCAACACTGGCCCACAAGTGTCTGTAATCCAAAGTATAACATTCTCTGTAGCTTCTCTGTAGCTGATCCTGGGCTCTGGAACACATTCCCTATGGATATTAGAGGCTTAAGAGTTTTAGCAGCCTTTAAAAGAGCCCTAAAAACATATCTTTTTAGCCTGGCCTTCAGTGAGTACTGAAATGATTTTAAATTGGTTTAATTTTGTTTTAGTGAGTTATTTGTTTGTTTGTTATCTGTTTTTATATTTATGAACTGCCTGGAGCCATCTGGGTGAGGTGATATCTAATCTAATTAAATAAATCTAAATAATCTAATTAGATAGATCGATAGATAGATATGTAAATCACCTCTCTCTCTACATACACACAAACACACACCATTATGCATTACTTACTAGATATCAAATAGAGATCAAGACATTGTTCTAGTTACAACATATTGGAATAATATCTTATTTCCTATTTCCAGAGTCTATATCTTCAAATATCAGCTGTTTCTCTTCGTAAATCAAAACCATAACATGCCAGCATGAAAAACAAAGCTGTTATATATAGCCATACGTGCTTCCACATACAAATGTCTTCCCCAACAACCTCACAAAGTTTCTTACTTTCACCATATCATGTTCTTTAAAATTATTTATTTTGGCTATCTTCTTCTGATTGGGAACACTAGCATTGCTTCATCGCCTCTTTGTTCTTCCTTTTGTATTTCAGAATAGTTTCTGTAACATTCTGAAACTATCCCCAGCTATTCACCTATTCACTCCCCAGTATATTGTTCAAAAGTACCCACAACCCATAGTGCCTGGGGATATGATACATGCAAAGCATATGCTCGGCCACTAAGCTAGCCCTTCTTTCAACACATGTGGGGTACAAAGAACACTCACTGGAGTCCTCACAAAGATACCTGTTACTTTTAAATCTCTCTGCAGCCATGAAACACAGAAAACTTCTTAAAAAGTTGAGGTTCTGAGGTTGAGGCTCACTGTTGGCCTTTAAGAAAGTCCTAAAAACGTATTTGTTTGGCCTGGCGTTCCAAGGTTTTAAAATTGTTTTAAAGTATTTGTATTGGTTTTAAATAATTCTGAAAAGTTTTTTAATTGTTTTTATATTATTTTAAGCAGTGTGTTTTAAATGTTGTTTGTTTTTATGTTTTTTAAACTTCTTGTGCCTATGGATAGGGCGGTCTAGAAATGTAATAAGTCAGAAGTATATATTAGGAGGTACATTTGATACAAGATAAGATAAGCAGCCATCACTATAAACTCAAGGAAACAGTGAGGCATCATAATGCTGATAAAAATGAAAGACTGTAGCCTCATTCAGAGGTTATTAGAAAAGGACGGTGTACCTGCGTACACCATCCTGAGAGAGGAAAGTGAAGTCTCACCTCCCAATTGCATCCATCATTCCCCTCACTCCCTCTCCCACGCCACTCACACCTAAAAGCCTTCTTCTGAAGTGTTGAAGACTATAAGTAGGATGGTGGGTGCTTCCATGAGCAGGAGGCTAAGGCACCTGAGTCTCCTGGTTATTGAAGTGCCCACTATAATGCTTACAGCCTTTGCTGCTTCAGATAAAGGCTGTGTAAGCATGAGGTTCATGGGAGGGGGAGGGAAGAGATTGACAGACGTCGTGGTGGTGGGATGGTGCTTCTGTTCCTGCTTCAGTGTACTCGAGTTCTTTTGAATACTAAGAACATAAGAGCAGCCCTGCTGGATCAGGCCCAAGGCCCATCTAGTCCAGCATCCTGTTTCGCACAGTGGCCCACCAGGTGCTGCTGGAAGCCACAGGCAGGAGTTGAGGGCATGCCCTCTCTCCTGCTGTTACTCCCCTGCAAATGGTACTCAGAGGCATCCTGCCTTTGAGGCTGGAGGTGGCCCAGAGCCATCCAAATAATGTCTGAATGAGGTGTGTTTCACTAAAATCAAGGGCACCATCTTAAGGAGGGAAGGAGAGGCAATCACCTGCACTCCTCTCCTCAGATCTACTTATATCTCTGGGCAACTAATTGAGGTCATTCAGGGTGGAGGGAGAAGGGAGGGGGACCCCAGGAAGACTCCACGCACTCGCACGGTGACTTCCTGGGGTTTGGGGGGCCGGGCCACCATGCAGTGGCACTCCCCTTCCCCCAAAGTTCCCCACAGAGCTGCAGCCAGGTGCAGGAGCACCCTACCAGAGCAGCCACTCATCTGGGCAGATGATCTGGCCTCCCAGCAAAAAACCCTGTGTCCCAACACAGGTTTGGGAGCTGTGTGTGCTCCCAATTTTCTGCTGTGTGGAAGCAAGGTAAGGAGAAAATCTGGGTAGAAGTGATTGTGTGGAAGCAAGGAGAAAAAGCTACCCAAGTTTTCCTCCTGCCTTGCTTCCACGCAACCAAAAATCGGGAGCACACACAGCTTCTAAACCCATGCAGAACACAGTTTTTTCTTGTGTGTATGACCTCATTGAAGCTATTCACATGACCGCGGGAAAGCAGGCTGAGCTGCATTTGCCCACTTTTTCATGGTCATGAGAACCACCAGCGATTCTAGGCATGCCTGGTGGTTCTCTGGTGGTTAGCCCCCCTAGAAACCCCTACCCCTAAATGAGGTTAACTGAGCCAGCACTCCGTTAACCTTGTTCTTTTGATCGTGTGTCAGCCACGGTTACCTGCAGCCATGGCTAACACACTCAGGGTGGCGGGGAGAAGGGGGGAAGGCACCACGCACTCGCACGGTGCCTTCCTGGGGTTCAGGGGCCAGGCCACCTTGCGGCAGCATTCCCCTTCCCCTGAAGCTCCCCACAGAGCCACAGCCGGGTGTAGGAGCACGCGACCAGAGCAGCCACTCGTCTGGGCAGGTGATCTGGCCACCCAGTAACGAGCGACTGCTCATGTGTGGGGAGAGTGGGCTAAGCCTGCTCTCCCCGCCAAACCCTGGTCTGGCACTTCACACAGGTCGTGTGAAGCACTTCCTTGTTTTATACATAAAGTGGCTATTTTTCTAAACAGCCAACATGATGCACTGTTCTGAAGTCTCTGTTAGAACTGCTGCTGCTGCAAACCCAGAAGCAGCAGCACTGCTGTAGAGAACGGGCATTAGTGCTACCAGGTGTTACCATATTTCTTCCCATTGTCATGAATGAGAAAAACTGTGATAGCGCTGGTAGCACCGTGACTGTGGTGACACGGCTTCCAGATTGGCAGCTCTGTGCCAGGAGTTCTAATGGATACTTAAGAACTGCACATCATGTCAGCCAACTAAATGCACCAGCTATGCATGTCTGGCCTTTGTTTAAACAAATATATGCCGGGGGGGGGGGGACCTGAATTGATAAATTTGCTATAGTTGGTAAGTGGTATTAAAAAAGAAAGGTAGCCGTGATGTATGTTTTTTAGAATACTCTGAATTTTTGAGATTCCAGCTTGAATACATCAAGGAGCAGGCTTTGAATTTTGTCATCTCCTTACCAAAAGCCAATATGCACTACACACCAAAACCTGAAAAGACACCTCTGATTCTAAGACAAAGAGCTTCTGCAAGTCAAAATGGCAACAATCACTAAAATCAATTCCATAAGAGAATGGCCTGGAAGTCAGTCTCTGATATACAACAAATGTTTCTTCTTGACACTCAAACTAATATCTGGCCACGTTACTTACAGGGTGTTCCCCCCACCCCCTTAACAAGAGTAAATTCCAACTCGAATGTATATGTTTTTACTGTAGTGTTTCAGTTTAGATTCCTTGTTAAACACAAAATAATCTACCAAAAACATGCTGTTTGTCTTTCTGTTTACACTATTGGAGCCTAGAATGGAAAATCTTAGAGAGCGAGAAAGATGCTATCAGGATTACCAAAGCAGTAACATCTTACAGTGGACAGGGAATCATTAAAATGTGTATAAATATTTGCAGGCACTGGAGAGAGCAGATGTGCAGTCAAGTAATCCAGGCATTGTGTACTTGCTTTTAGAAGAAACCAGCAATGTCCAGAGCCAAAGTACAATTAATCAAGGGGAATGCTTTAATCAGGACACAGCTACCATTATACCACATTCTGGAATTGTTACAGGAATATGATCAAGGGAAAGATGCTTCTTTCACAGCATGAACTCCTGTCTTTAAAATAAATATGGATTTTGGGTAGAAGGTATAGTCCTTTATCTTTTGCAAGGGGTACAAGACACAGCACTGAAAAGACAAAACCAAAAGTAGAAAATTCTAGTTGGCTTGATGCATGGATACTTAAGATTCAGATCAGTCTCATTACATGTCTGGACTCAGTTTCAAGGAAATATCCCTTCAGTTCTTGTCTTCCTTCATAAATATTCAATATGTTGCACTCTCCCACAGTTGTGTAACTTTCCAGTAACTTTCCCCATAATTTTCAGTAAGTTACATCCAAGTGTGTGGATTTGAACACCCACACAAACAAGACAAATCAAATGGATTATGGGAACTATTTGGCTATTTTTTGTAAACAGCACGTATTGGACTCATTTACATAACCCAAAATTGAAGAGCAAAGCTATATGAAACCTCATGCTCTAAAACACGGCTCAATTTTAAGACATTATAGGGGCCATGAAGCACAAAGCCTATGGCAAAGACACTAAGGCAAAGAAGGTGATATAATCACAAGGATGAAACCTGAAGGTCATATTAAGTTGAAAGTGACAAGTCATGGGGTTAGCACTAAGCACCACTGGTCTTAAGGCCAGCAGGTCAGAGCAGACTATTTGGAGAAGTCAAGTGATCAGGGACAAAAAGCAGAGCCCATTAAGCAATGAACTGCAAATAAATGCTGGGTTAGAGTCAAGCAAGTAGACAGCACGCAGGAGTCAGGCAGATATAAAGGTGGCTCTTTATTTGTGGGGGTTCTGTTCTAGCCTACAATCATGGATAATGAAACCACAAATAATGAAACATTGAGGCAATTCTGACGATCGGGCGAAATAGGGCTAAGGGAGCCTAGCCCGATTTCACCCACGCACGAGAACAACCAAAAGGTTACCGCTAAAGTTACCCTCTGCTAAGCCCAGTTTAGTGGAGTGACCGCTACACTAACCCAGGCTTTCGGATTATGTGTTGCTGCGGAGCGGCTCCGCACCGTGGCAGCTCACAAGTAGACCCCTGACCGGGAGGCCATGCTTGCACAGGGCATGCTGGAACTTCCGTGGGCCGCACTGCCCCTGATTCCTGCAGCCCCCGTCAGCTCCGTGATGGAGCTGACAGTTGTGTGAGTGGCCAATCTGGCCGCCCAGGGCTCTGCGGGTGCTTGTCTGCAGGGAGAGCAGGCTAAGCCCGCTCTGCCCGCTTAACCCCATCTGGTGGTTCCCACTGATCGTGGGAACTGCCTCCTTGAGTCAGTGGAAATTGGGATGTTAGGTTCCAGAGCCCAGGAAAATGACCGAAAAATCACCTGAAAGAAAGGGTAAAAGCAGAAATAAAGATGGCACACAGCACTGTACCCTGGCCAGCTCATACCTTCCACTCCTCCACTATCTAGCTCCTCTAGTAATGCATAATCATGACGTTTCTTCACCCCACAGGAAGTCCAGCACTTAACAGCACAAGCCCCTGGCCTGTTTGGTTGGTAGGCTGCTTAAAGAGGCAGCAAATAATTAAATCCATTTCAAGTAAATGCACATATAGGAGTGTGTGAGAATCAAGGAGTGAGAGAAGAATCAATTTTCAATGGATAATTAAAACCAAATTTTAATTTTTAACTTAAATTGAATTTTTAAATGCAGTACAGTAATTATCAAAATTAAAATTCATTTTAATTTGAATTTTTAATTAAATGTAAAATGTCATCAAAATTAAAATTAAATTGATAAAATTGATAATTAGCATCTTACGAGGGCAGCACAATACTGCAAGAGGCTTCAGAAAATGGCTCTAAGAGGCTCCACAGGAATGGCTCAAAAAGTCTCCTAAAGGCTCCCAGTGGCTCCTTAAAGATACAAGAGGCCACCCAAAGCTGCCAAATGCTACCCAAAATGGCTTTTAGAAGCACAAAAGCTTTAAATATGCAGACCAAAGCACTCCACTGTACTCCTCCAAATTCCTCTCACAATCCATGAGCACATGCAAGAAGAGCACGACCATGTAAGGGCAGAACTGCTTGCTGAAAACTGTGAATACATGAAACCACATACCGCGGATAACAATGTTGGGTATATATTGCCCAGCTGCTGATACATGGAACCATGAGTGCCAAAACTGTGGATGAGGGCCACCAGTACAAAAGTGATGGAGTAACAGGACAGCAGGAGGTAACATGGCCCTTCAACTAGGATTTCTTGAAATCATGTTAAGGATCCCCACAGGAAATCAGGAAGCTTTCTAACACAAAAATCCTATTTAGATGTCCTGTTGTACCTGTGCACACATGTTTTTGTGTGAATGACTGTATCTGTATTCATTTTAAAAGTGGACTTGGGTACTCTCAAGTACATGATACAGATAGGAAGTGTACTGCTGTAACTGTGTTGAACATAGTGTGTAGATAACTGTACCCGTGTTCAGATCTGTACCTGTATAGTCTGTACACTCGTTATACAAGTGCTGGATGTAATGTGTGAATTGTGCTAGATTGTCTGAGTGTTGCATAGCATGTGAATAGGGCTACATAGAGGCAGTGATGTTCATAATCCGTTGCCATATGGGTCCCAGCAAGCCCTTCTAAAGCAGCAATGACCTGTGGGAATCCAATAGGATTTCCACTTTTTGGTGCCCCATGACTTTTCAGAGTGTGGGACAGACCATGGGGCTGTGTGATCAAAAGGAGGATTTTCCCTCCTACCTCAGTAAAAATCTGGGAATGGAATCAGAACGTTCCTCCTTTTTACTTCACTTCTTTTTTTAAAAAGCTGTGGCAGCGGCAATAGCTGTGGGGATAGGGCGAGAGGCAAGTCCTCCCCCTTTACTTCAATTTTTGGCTTGGAAGGAAAGCCAGAAATGGGCTGCAGTCTATCAGAGCCTCAGTCTGAGTGCATTCACTTGGGAGGAGGTGGGGAGGAGGGAGAAGCTGAGCTTGCCGCAATCAGCGACAGGCTTTTAGAGGTTAAAAAGGGAGGGCACTCTCCCCTCCTTACTGCCCCCGCCTGCCGCCAGCCACTTCCACCGCGCCCAATTCCGCTGCTGGCACCAGTGATCTTTTAGGGGGACAAATGGGGAACTTTCCCCTCACCTGGTTGCCCCCTCACCGCAGCAGCTACTGCTGCCACTGCCACGTTTTGTTTTGGGGTTTTTTAAAAATAAATAAATAAATAAAGTCAGAAGTATGTATCTCGCCCCCTGCCACCACCCCCAGAGACAGAGAGGCACAGCAAAATTTGAGGAGCCATTCCTCAAGTTTTGCCACCATAGGCAGCTGCCTCCTCTGCCTCTGTGCTAACCCACCACTGAATCGGATCTGGGTAGGATGTATTTGTCCTACCCAGCTGTGGCTTGACAGACAAGCAAGATCCCCGCCTCCAACCTTATCGTGCACATAATCAAATATTGCGGGCATGCCCAGCTCCCACGCTAAGGTTGGAGACATCTCCTACCATGCTTTTGGTTTTGAGAACAGCTCCAGTCATGTAACTGGTGCAGCATTACCTGGCATGGAGATGGAAAGGGATCATCTATGCCTGTTGCCTCTCTGTCATGCATTTGTCAAAGGGGCGGGGGCCCTTCAAGAACAAGCCCATTCTTCTGGGTTGCTGTCGGAACTCACTCCAAGATTGATACAATTCAATAAAAGCGATGACTGTTTTAGCTCTATGCTAACCCCAACCTCATTCTTCACCATTGCTGTTTTCATGGCACATATACACTGAGGAGGGAGAAGGTGCTCCATTACCACATGTAACCAGGACTTATGCTCCACAACTTGCACTGAGTACTGGCAAGGGTGAAGAGATGGTCCAACTGCTCAATGGGCCTCCTGACTCCCCATTCCTAGTTTTGGGGGTGTGGTTAAAAAGAAACAACCAGCTGTTGGTCTACATGAGGTAAAGTTTAAGCAGGGATACATAAGAAGGTGTCCTGGAAAAATAATCAGCAGACACTGGCAATTGCACCACTAATGGTTGGATGGATTAGATAAGGTAGCATGTGACCAGGGGCTGAAACCTTTGGGGCTAGAACCAGAAAAGCTTGGCTCTGTGCCCTGGCTCCACCATGAGCACTGATCACAGCACCAGGGCAAACAAATAGCAGAGTGTGGCTATTAGTCCTTGTGCCAGTTATTCTGACAAAACATGGCCAGGTGCAAAATGTTTTCCTGGGAGAACACAGCCAGGAATCAAACATTTTGGGGCTAAGACTTTGCCTGCCTACTCAGATGTGGGTCCACACCTCTCCCGTACTGCATTATAGTAGTAGTCATGTTTTAAAATACTTATATACTGCTTTTCAACATTGTCACAATCTAAGCACACACACACACACACACACACACGACAAGCAACAGCCATTGGAGAGACACTATACTGGGCTGTGCTGGGATAGTTGCTCTATCCCTGCTAAAAATAAGAGTCATCAATTTGCTTCCTGCCCAGTTAGCAGGGATTCAGCCCATATGGGAATGCATGGAGAGAAGTAAGTATCATGGATTAGAGCCTTGGAGACTCCATAATGGGAATGTCTTCTTTCTTGTGAGAGCTTTCAGTTCTGTTCCCTGGGCCACTCCCTTTTCTTTTCTTCTCCCACAGGATACACAAAATGTAAACACTAAGGGTATTCACATGTGCAGTCTAACCCAGACTTGGGCAGCCCAGCCCAGGCTAGGTTGCACATGTGAAGTGCCAGGATCCCAGTGCTGCCCCCATGCCAAGCCTGAGTTTTAACCTGGCATTTAGCCAAGATTGAGTGAGCCTATGGTTCACTTAAGCTCAGCTGGCAATCGTCTGTGGGACTGCAAAGGCTGCTCTAAGGAGAGCAGCCGCCCTGCTCATGCCTTGGGGCACCCTGGGATGTGGAGGGGCAGGGGGGGGTCCTCCCACTCCCAGCATCACGCTCCACCATACCATTGCTCATGTGGGTGCATGGTACAACAGAGGGGAGGACGGTAACTGCTCATCTGTCAGGGAAGGCATGCAAGCTCCTACCTTCTACACAGCCGGCCCATCCACCCTCCCCAGCAAGGCTGTGTACGCAACCTCACTGTTTTATGGCAGCCATGTTCACCATATTACTCCAGTGTTGAAGTAATTGCACTGGCTACTGATACATTTCCAGGCAAAATTAAGGTGCTGGTCATTACCTATAATGATTTAAGAGAACATCTTCTTCACCATGAGCCCCACCGCCTGCTAAGATTATCTGGAGAGGTTTGCTGCCAGCTACTTAGGAATGGGCCTTCTCCATTGCAGCCACTGGACTTTGGAATGTGTTCCATGTTGAAATAAGAGCCTCCCCATCTCTGGCAACTTTTAAAAAGGCACGGGAGACACGCTTATTCACCCAGGCTTTTAATTAGATTTATAGTTTTAAATAATTTTAATACTGGGTTTTAAATGATTTTAATTAATTAATTTAATGTTTTAAATTATTGTAATTGTAAGCCGGGCCAGAGACACAAGTTTTGGGCGGGATAGAAATAGTTTAAATAAATTAATAAATAATTTTGCCAGGGTGGTGCTCCGACCCATGCATCTCCTTACATTGCCCTTTCCCAGTGAGCTATGAGGTAGCCCAGCAGTACCTTTTGTGTTGTCGTTTGTATATGTGGCACGCCCACTCCTCTCCTTTGACAAAAGATTGTTCTCAGCCCACTCTGACAACAATGTTGCCAGCACTATCACGGCAATTGTCTGTGTGGAAGTGTTGTTCTCACAGCAGGACTCCAACCCTTCTCTTGGTAAGGCCCCTGGGTTCTGCATCAAGGCCTCCTACCTGCAGCAATGACAACAGCTTGTTTAGAGGGAGACACCATAGTCTCTGGCTCCCTGGTTGTACATTGGGGGCGGCGGGGTTGAGCGTGTGTACACTGTACTAGGTGGCATCATGGGGTCATTCATTCAGCCATCACTATCCACAGACTGGTGCTTTCTATTCATGGCTAGTGCAGGGACGTCATCAGCAAGTAAAATCACATTGGTGAGGGTTGCAGCAGGGACACTGTAGGAACCTCAGTTGGTTGCTACATTAGCTTTTGTTTTTGTTTTTTGTTATGCTATTGACTCTATGGCTTTCAGTGCATAGAACTGCAACTGCATTACACCAGCACAGCAGGACCATTCCATCTCCTGGTTATTCAGACCATAGAAACTGGCTCTGTGCTTGATCAGTAAATAGCCACACAGTGAACCCTACTTTCCAGAGCTTGGGATGAGTGCATAATACCCAAGTTTATTAGCATTTGTGGCCTCTTCGACCACAATGCAGTGATGAACAGTATTCACATCCTTGGAGCAGAGAACGACTTAAGTGCTTATGTAGCTCCTGGCTCCTACATTCAGTTAGAAGCTGCTTGACAAACTGGACACATAATAATTTACCCCTTGCTCCTGCATTAGATATCTGCCTGGAGATATAAAATAGATTAAGCAGGGAGGAAAATGTTAAGAATTCTTGGTCACTCAGAAGGAGAAGTGATGTTCTCCTGGCTCCAGCTCCTTTCCATATTTAATTATGTATGTGCTGTGATATATCATGGGGATGTGACAGCATATGGACACAGATTAATGACTGCTGAGCAGCCCTTGTGTATTGTATAGTGAAGCTTGTATGCACACAGAGAAGGAGTCCATCCTCCTTCCACCAACAGCTCTAAGGCATGTTCAATTAGCTTTGTCTGCCAATACAAAGCAAGTATGATGTATGGATAAGGGTGGGATTCTCTGATGATATCAATGTCCTCAAGGAAATGAACATGAGCTAATCTGCTCTTTCAAGATCAATGCCAGCTCCCAGATTGTGCCGACCTTTTCTTCCAGCTTTGTCTCTACATCTGAACCTGGGTGTAGGATGTCTTATAATACGTTCGAGGAAAACAGGAGAGCTCTTGAGTTACTCCCATCACTGTAAAGATGTGCAAGACATCTTCCTCGAATAAGTGATACATACACTTACATTTCTGGACTCCCACAGTAACTCAGGGAGGGCAGAAGGTTGATTGAGATCTACTAGCAGATCTCTAAGTGATTTGCTGAAGTTGTGCAAGGGTTTCCTCCCAATGGTTTCACAACAGCAACAACCAAGAGGCTTTTTCCTGGTGGTGAGAACAAATTCAAGGCTGCGTATGTGCTCAGAGGCACCCGATGCCCTCTCAGTCACTGTTTTGCACCTGGATCCAGCTGTGAACCTCACAGTTCTAGTGGGGTGGGAAAAACCAAAGTGAATCCCACAAGCGTGCCCACCCTGCTATAATTTACTTAACAATCTGGAATGAATTCTGTTACCCTCTCTGGTAGTTTAAGGGATTCTACTTCCACCCAGGGATGACGCCAAGGGGTAGCAGGGGTAGTGGGCGCTTCCCTCAAAATATTTCCTGCTCCCCATTACACTCCCCTCAACAACCAGACTCGAACTGTACAGCAAAGCACCAGACATTAAAGTCATATATTATGGCCCCATAGCTTGAATTAATTATTTTAAAAGGTCTCTGTTGATTAAAGAAGCCTCATCCACTCACTCCTTTACTCCAGAAAAAGCAGTGGAAGCCAGTGCAGCCAGGTAGGTAGGAGATTCTTCCAACCTCCCAGATCCAGGCCAACCCCTTCACTTCCTTCCTGGCCAGGAATTGGGCTGAGTGTGACTATGTGTGCAGGGTCATCCCTCTGCATATTTCAGCTAGCCTGGTACTACAGACCTCTTCCCCCATCCCAGTCTTTCCTGCTACATGGTCTTGAAGAGGACAGGGTGGATCTTATCTATGGGCAAAGTGGGCAGCACTCACCTTACATTTCTCAGTCAGCCATGTTGTCTCTGCCTCCATTTTGTGTGCCTTCCTACTCCCTCTTATTCCCTGCTGCTTTAATAGCAATAGCAGCAATAGCAATAGCACTTACATTTATATACCGCTCTATAGCCGGAGCTCTCTAAGCGGTTTACAATGATTTAGCATATTGCCCCCAACATTCTGGGTACTCATTTTACCGACCTCGGAAGGATGGAAGGCTGAGTCAACCTTGAGCCCCTGGTCAGGATCGAACTTGTAACCTTCTGGTTACAGGGCGGCAGTTTTACCACTACGCCACCAGGGCTCTTTACGTCCCAGTGCATCTTTAAGAGTTGTGAGAGTAGGCAATGATATCACAGAACAAATGAAAAGTCCCAGATCTTTTAAAATATTAATATTAATAAGGCAGGAGACAACATGGCTGACTGAGAAATGTGAGGTGAGTGCCGCCCACTTTGCCCATACATAAGATCCACCCTGTCCTCTCCAAGACCATGCAGCATGTGATTAGGCTGGGCTGGGCTGCATGTGAGAACCGCTAGGATCAGGCCTGATCCCAATGGGGTAGCACTACCTAGCCCAGGTTTTCTACCCAGCATTTAGCTGGAGTTAAGGCTCAAGCGAGCTCTTAACCTGGGCTCCGGGATCGTGTGTTCGCTGGGGCTGCACCTAGAGCACCCATCTACTGTAGGGGTATGCATGGAACCAGCCAGTTCAGTTTGATTCCAGTCCGAACTGGACCTGGTCCAGAGCAGGCCAGTTTGGTCCGGCACCCCTTCGAACCCACCTCCCAGTTCAGTTTGGTTGGGGGTGGGGTTCGCCAATGTTTTTAAATTAATTTTTAAATTACACTTACCCCCTCAGGGGGAGTTATTCGAGGCAGTGGGGAGGAGGATCCATTGAGGTTCCCCCTCCCCAACTCTCCTCCCTTATGCCATAATTTGGCTGTTCGGCCGCTCATCGGCCTTTCCCCCACAACACGATGGCCATTTTAGAGGTCGCCGCATGTGTGCAATTGGCCTCTGCATGGCCTGGGTCATGGCATAAGGGAGGCCAGTGGGGGAGGGGGAACCTCCACAGACACCCCACCACCACCACATCAAACTCCCCTGGAGGGGGTAAGTGTAATAATTTTTTTAAAAAAAAAAACACGAACCCCCAGCGGGGTTCAGTCTGGGGTTGGAGTGAGCAGGGGATGGTTCGGTTCGACCCTGAACAGTCAAACCGAACCAGTTCAAGATCGAACATGTTTGGTGTCAAACCTGTTTGATCTCTAGTCTCATGGGAAAATCCCCCAATGCACCTCGTCTCAGCCTCCAGAGTTCCCCACTGTGCCACGCATCATGGATTCTCTGGGAGTGTGATCTGTGCACTCAACATTTCAGCAATCGTCTTGGAGGGAGTTGACCAAACAAGAAGCCCAGAGTTGTGCACATGGTTACAGTTATCCTCCCAAAAGTCCTATGAGGAAGGTAATGCTGTGAGAATTGACTGTCCCAGAGTCACCCAGTGAGTTTCATGGATGAATGGGGATTTGAACTTGGATTTCTCCAGTCTAGTCGGTAAGGTGTGCCATTGAGTTGGTGTCGATTGCTGGTGACCACATAGCCAACCACAGGGCTATGTGGTCACCAGCAGTTGACACCGACTCAATGGCACACCTTACCTTTACTAATAAATAACATGAACTCCGAGCCAGATTGGTACAGTGGTTAGTGTGCTGGACTAGACTGGAGAAATCCAAGTTCAAATCCCCATTCATTTGCCATTGCCATCTCCTGCACTGTATAAGATGATGCCTTTCAGCATCTTCCTATATCATTGCTGCCCGATATAGGTGTTTCCAATAGTCTGGGAAACATATCAGCGGGGATTTGAATCGGCAATTCTCATATCTCACATTTTCAGTGTTCAGGGTCCCAGTGCATTATGTAAACTTTAAATTGATCGATAGAGGGTTATTTTATCAGTACATACTTTAAAGAGTAATGGCCTAGAGAGGTGCCTGTCTCAGAATTTTAGGGAATGTCAAGCCCATAGGCCAATATCATATATCACTGAATAACATCACTATAAGTCTATTAACTTAAAATAGCAGAGCAGTTGGGTGGCAGCACTAGGCCAACTGGAATTATTACAGACAGTTTGTACCAATTAGAAAAGTTCAAGCAGTTACCTAAATACCTGAGGCTGTTTTCTTGCCTTCAAAGCTGGAGGAAAGGTCTACTTCATCTCTGAAGAGTAATTACATTCAGCCTGGTGATTGGCAGTGAAGTTTACAAAAAGGTTATAAAAGCTCGATAGGTCAGTCTAGCTAAACACTGAGGTTACTGCACCAAGATTCCTTAACAATAAAACAGTACGTGAAGAATAGAAATGTCAATGTTCCAGCATTCTTCACCATTTCTCCTAACTGGAAAGGAGGCTGTTTGATGCTAGATGGCTGAACAGCACTGGGCTGCCAATGTCAATTCTAATTTGGACTAGGATATAGATTATCTCTACTTTCTTGACAAACTAATACTTAGGTTACATTTAGGTCCATGACAGACAGCACTGCTAAGATCCAATGTAACTTTACCTCTTTTTCACTGATTGCCGCTTTTTCACTGTGCCTCCTTTTTCAGAGATTGAAAATCTAAACAACCATATTTTCCATTGGTTTGGAAATCATAGGTCAGTGCCTTCTTTGTGCAGAGAATTTGCCATGGGTAAACCCAGCGTAAGGAAAGTCAGAAGAGGCAATGTAATATTTTAGCTAGACATGTCAAAAAGCTTTTATTCATATGTGGAAAACAAGGCTAAAGACAAAGGCTGACGTATTGCACAACACTCTGAGGCTATTCACACGATGGGACGAAATCGGGCTAGCGGAGGCTAGCCTGATTTCGTCTCATCATGAGAACCACTGGGCTCGGCTGCGAGTCCAGTGGTTCCTAGGTGGGTAACCCGCCTAACAACCCCTGCCCTTAAACCAGGTTTGCAGAGCAAACACTCCGCTAACCTAGTTTTAAAAATCATAAGTAGCCATGGCACAGCTCCGCACCATGGCTATTCACAAGGAGACCCCCGGAGGGGAGGCAAAAAGCCGCCTCCCAGCTCCGGGGGTCTCGCCGGCATGCCCTGCGCACTCGCACAGGGCATGCTGGAGCTTCCGGGGGCCAATCGGCCCCCACTCCC
Organism: Hemicordylus capensis; assembly: GCF_027244095.1. Classification (NCBI taxonomy): domain Eukaryota; kingdom Metazoa; phylum Chordata; class Lepidosauria; order Squamata; family Cordylidae; genus Hemicordylus; species Hemicordylus capensis. The sequence continues at coordinate 60,990,878 of NC_069659.1, read as the reverse complement.
CCCAGCACCCTCTGGCTCCGTAACAGAGCTGGTAGTCGTGTGGGCTGAGATGTGAACTGAGACGTGAACATTTCTGGTGCAACTGGACTAACTTGTGAACCGTCTAACCAATCTGAACCAAATTTGCTTCAGGTGCAGGGACACATACAGATGGCTCAAGGACGTAGTTTGTAATATCATCCACCCTGATTCAAGATGGAAGAAACATGAACATTTGAGGTGCAAGTGGAAAAGAAAGTAGTATCCAAGATAGGGCTGAGAGAGATTCCTGCCTGCAACCTTGGAGAAGCTGCTGCCAGTCTGTGAAGACCATACTGAGCTAGATAGACCAATGGTCTGACTCAGTATATGGCAGTTTCCTATGTTTCCTATGTTCCAGATTAGTTCTTAGTATAACAACTTGGTGGTTTGTTGGTTTGTTTTTTGTAATTCAGTTTATATATGCCCTTCCTAAAGTGACTCAGGGCAGTTTACATTAAAATAAAAAACACATAATAAAACAATTAAAGTAAGAACACATTTAAAGCAGATTAAAACTCATTAAAATTAACATTCAAACTAGATATCATTGAAATTCAAGTTAAAAAGAGCTATTTAAGGCTCTCCTGAAGGCCTCCAAGGAAGATCCTGTTATATCCACGGCAAGTATGTCCCACAACCTAGAGCCAACAACTGAGAAGGCCCAATCCCAGTTTGCCACCAAACGAACCAGTTCACCACCAGTTCACCCAGGTCACCACAATTTTGTCACCAGGCGACCAGGTCGCCACCAGTTCACCATACACACACACACACACACACACACACACACGCCAGCTGTTGAAATGTTCATTGCTTGCAACCGGCTGCATTTAGCATGCTTAAAGCCTGATCACGTGTATGCTTATTCAAAAGTAAATCCTGCCAGCTTCTGTACAGCCTACATTTATACACAACCACAGTGCAGAGGAACTATGTTTGGAACTATGATGCAATGGGTTGGAAATGATAACCCAGTTCGGGTGTAACACAGAATCATTGATCCAATGAACCCATGGTTCTATGCCCACCTTCCCCCATCCACATTCAGATAATGAGGAGAGCTGCCTCTCTGCAGTCAGTGAGACTGCAGAGAGGCAGGAAAGCGGGCTGTGTGGGCTTCCTTCTTTCCTGAAGGACAGCCTGCACAGCCAGTCAGACCAGAGTGAGGGAGGAGCTTCCTCCCTCAACTCTGATTTCATGGGGTCCAAACTGCAGTGTCAGCATTTGGATGTAACACTGGCACTGCAGAAATGGAGTTTGCAGCAGCGAAACTCTACTCTGACTGGAGGTTCAGAGTGGAGTTTGGTGAGGGAAAGCATGGGTCGCTTTCCCTTGCAAACTCAATTTCCATGAATTCGGACATTCAGGTTAGGAAATTGGAGGTGAAAAGACCTCTGGTTTCCGGTTGCATCTGAACTGGGCCGCTCTGTAACATTCTGTTTGTGCGTCCACCATCTTGGATCGGGGTGTATGAGATAATCACAAACTATGCCATTGAGGTGTCCCTATGTGTCCCCACAACTGTACCTTATTTGGTTCATATTGGTCCAGGCAATGTTGATGGGGGGGACACATAAACGTACACACACAGAGACAATGCCGGGTGATTTCATAAGCCTACTGGAAAGTAGGCTAAAAAGATAGTGAAGAACTGAAAAAGGGGTCAGAAAAGAACCATCAAAATAATCAAGATGCTGGATTACTTTCCTGACAAGTAAAGACTAAAGTATTTGGAGATTTTTAGGTTAGGAAAAGGACAGCCAAGGGAGAAGTTTATAAAATTATGCATGGTGTTGAGAAAGTGGAAAGAGAAACAGAGAGATGTTTCTCTCTGTCCCGTAACACTAGAATTCAGGGTTATCCAATGAAATTAATGGGTATTAGATTCAAGACAGCAAAATAAAGCATACAACATGTAATTAACTAATAGACATCATTGCCACAAGATGTGCTGAAGGCCCCTGGATGGCTTTAAAAGGGAATTTCATAAATTCCCGGAGAATGGGTCTATCAACAGCTATTAAACAGTAGAGCTGAATGGAAGCTCCATGCTCAGAAGCAATGTGTCTCTGAATGAAGCCTGTTCTCTTCTTTCCCTGTGAGAAACTGATGCTGAAGTAGAGGGCCTTAAGTCCAGGGGTGCTCAGCCTTGGGTCCTGAGATGTTGTTAGACTTCAACTCACCTTTGGCCGCTGTGGCTGGGAATGATGGGAGTTGGGAGCCCAACAAGGTTGAGAGCCCCTGCTTTATCAAGATCTGATCAAGTAAGACTGTTCTTCTGTAATCTACAGTTTATAGAGAGATGCCTGTCATTCCTAAGGTAGAAGCCTTCCAGACATTTAGTTTTTTGTGCAGATGGATGTAGTGGGAATTATTTGTAGGAAGGAACATTTAATCCTATGAGCCTCTGTCTCAGCCTGAAGTGTCCTAATCCTGACACATTTTTATCACCTCAGTCAGTGAGAACTAGGTCTAAAATGCTGGGTAGGCTGGTCACAAATGGAGCACTCGCTCCACTAACCTCATTTAAGGGGGAATTAAGTGGGCTTACCACCGGGAGCTGCACAGCTCCCGGCAATTTACACACGCACAGGAAACCGAGCTGGGCTCCTTTTGCTCAGTTTTCTGTGCACATGAGTATAGCCTCACTTTTTGGATCTATCTTTGCTACTTAACCCTCTTGGTTTCCCGCTACTGTCTGCTGCTCTCCGGTCCATCCCCGAAGAAAGAGGTCCTTCAGTTGTGCCAGAGCCACAAGGATGCAATCGCTACTAAAGGAGGGATGAAGTTGTATGATAATCACTGCACCCCTCTGGGTCTCCCCATCCCTGCTCTCTTCTTAAATCCAAAAACCTATTTCTCTCAAGCCTCCTTTGTCTAGCCAGCCTGGAAATTATTTTAATTTGGACACTAAACTAAATTTCCTCTTTGCAGTTATCTGGTTAACCTTGTAACATATTTTGAGTAGTAATATTGCTTCAATCAACTTCCTTATTCCACTGTATAATTTTCTTATTCCACTTTGTTTGTTTGTTTGTTTTGAACCTCAACCTCTCTCTGTCAGTTATTTTCCTGTAACCAAAGCTTTGCACAAAAATTATTCTGACGTGAAACTGTTCCACCCCAGCTTGCTAATTCCCCACACAAAACCCAAACAAAATTTTGGGGTGTTCACCAGTCCAGCTGTTCCACTAACAAGTGAGAACTGGTCAATGAGTCTGAACAACTTATCGCTATCAATAACAATAGCAGACTTACCTCTAATTTCTGAAATTCCGGCTTTGCTCCAGCCAGAGATGTTGAGGTGGGGATTTCTGCAGGAAAACTTTCCACTATCAAATTTTTCCATGGAAAAATGTCCATACCACATCACTGTAGCTAAAGGCAGACCAGTAAATTAGTGATAACAAGTAACAACATATATTTGGGCATGCTAAAAAGCAACATATGTCAATATCTTTTTTCCAGTGGCTTAATATTTTCCTTTATACATAATTGTTTAAATCTGTGATACTATTGAGTCATATGATATACATGTTATATATTTGCAACTGTTCCAATATAAATAATTTCTTAATGAAGTTTGAATTTGTTTGGGATATAACATTTAAACCACATTGAGTGTGTTTATTGATTCCCCCCATCACCACTAATAAAATATTTCAGTTCAGCTACTTGACTGCTTGGAAAACTGTGATACTTATACAGCTTCAAGAAAGTGTGCTTTTTTAATGCTTTGTTACTAAATATATAACCAGCCCTTTCACCTATTGTCAAATAACATGCCAAATCACATCACATTCTAAATATAGAGCAAATTTACATAGTAAAATTTTCCAAAGAAAAAAACCTATGCACATTTATGCAAATAAGAAAAAAAATGCATAGGAATTTTTTCTAGAAACATTTCCAGAATTCAAAATTTCTAATTCAATTTTTTCAGAAAATCATTATCACTGGACTCAGCCTTAACTATTCTCTTGCATCTGACCCAAAGATCATGATCTGCTTGTACTAGCCTTAATTGTGTTCAGACACTCTTATCTGAACATCCAACCACACTGAGAGTGGATCCCTGCTAAAGCTTGACAATTAGGGATGTGCACAGAACCAGTTCAATGCACTCCTGGGAGAGCGGAGGGGGTTATTTAAGGGGTAGGGGTAGGGCTGCCTACCTGCTAGCCCCTGAGCTGCTGCTTTCTCCCCACCAGCTCTCTCATAAAAAGCGAGTGCTCGGGTCTGCAGAGTCCCTCCCTGCGCCCCGGTCAGCGTCGCAACAGAAGTGACCGACACGGGCGCATGAGTGTGCATGAGTGCGCATGTGCATTGGCCACTTCCATGGCAATGCTTACCGGGGCCCAGGGAGGGATGCTTCAGTTCTGCCCAAACACTTTTTACAAGAGCACCAGTGGGGGGGAAGCGGTAGGGCAGGGGCTGGCAGGTAGGCAGCGCCTCCCTTGACCCTTAAATAAACCCCCCGCCCTCTTAACTGGCTCAAACGCCGGTCCATGGAACTGGTTCAGTGCTCCTAGAATGGAGCGCCAAACAGTTCCATGCACATCCCTATTGGCAATAGGCCGGAGACTTGTGTGATATTATCCTCCAAGCGCACTTTCATGAAAGTTACCCAACTTTGAAACAAGATGGATTTATATGAAGCCTGTGAAACTTGATCTGAAACCTTATGGAAGCCTTGAATTCAACTGCAACATACTACATAAGAACGGCTCTGCTGGATCGGGCCTATCTAGTCCAGCATCCTGTTTTACACAGTGGCCCACCAAATGGCTCTGAGAATCCCAAAGGCATGAGGTGAGGGCATGGCCTCTCTTCTGCTGTTCTCCCCTGCAACTGGTATTTAGAGACACTTTGCCTTGGAGGATGGAGGTGGCCGTTGATAGACCCGTCCTCCATGAATTTGTCTTTCCTTTTAAAGCTATCCAAGTTAGTGACCATCACCAAATTCTGTGACAGAGAATTCCATAGACTAATTATGTGCTGTGTGAAAAAGTACTTCCCTAAACTTCCTGGCCTTCAGTTTCATGGGATGACCCCTGGTTCTAGTGTTGAGAGAGGGAGAAAAAATATTTTTCTGTCCACTCTTATAAAATGCATAATTTTATACACCTCTATGATGTCTCCCTGTAGTCACCTCTTTTCCAAACTAAAAATCCCCAGATGCTGTAGCCTTGCCTCATAAGGAAGGTGCCCAAGGCCCCTGATCATACTCGATAGTATGCATATACAAGTTTTTTTCATGTTTTCTTAACCATATCCCAAACTATTTGTTTAATGTACATTTCATTGGACTCCAAACAGTGAAGCACAAGAGATACAAGAATTTCCACAGAACCAGAATTATTTCATTGTTGGCTATGCATGTCACTTTGCTTACCTACTATTGGAAACAACTTCCAACAAATCTCAGTGCATTATAAGTTGCTACAATGGCTAGTTTTTTTTAAAAAATGAATTCCATCATATTTTTGGTTTTTAAAAAATCAAATAAACCTATCGAATGTGTGTATTTTATCTTTCCATAAGGATAAAATCCAGATGGAATATATAAGCAGTTGGGGTTTATAAAAATTAGCCTCCTTTGGTTCTGGAAGCTTAAAATTGAAATCTCTCTTTATAGTTTATTCATTCAGGTGGAAGCTATTAAGTTCACTCTTCACTTCTTTGCTCTGAATACCCTCAGGGAGTGTAGAAAAAGGGAGGAGTAATTTTTCCTGAATAAAACATTCTGAAATCCTTATGAAACTGAATTGATACTGAATGCATATATTTATTCAAATTACAAAATTCTGAAAAATGTTCAAACATATTTACAAGATTTTGTCCAATGCCTTATTTCTTGCTGATGTCCCAAATTCAGACACCATAATGGCTTCAACCATACTTAGTCTGAATCTTGGAATTGTAAATACTAGCATGTTTCTACTAATACGTTTTATGAAATATGTTGTGGCAGTGCGGGAATTTTTTATTATTATTTTTATTTTTTACTGTGTTCTATATTCAGTGATGTATTTATTGAGTAGAAGCTGTGTGTTTAGTTTAGGACAAACCTTGGAATAACAAACAGACAGGATCCACAGAACTACATTCGTTCCATCCATCCATGTGGCCTTATGGTTCTTGAACAGCAGTCTCACCTGCTGCATAGCAAATTGCAGCTGATACTGATGGGAGTTTCAAGAGCAGTTTGCGATAATTGGGGAGAACCCAACATCCCAGTGATGGTTTGCAAGCACTTAGGTATGCCTAAATAGTTCTTTGACTCTCAGCTGTAACATACATTCCTCTAAGCTTTCCCAAAGTTTGTAGCAAATCCTAAAAGACATTCGATGTATTGAATTGTTTGTGGCCCTCCATAACCGTGGCTGAGGTTTTTGCAATAAAGCCCATGATAGAAAATGGCAGACAAGGACAAAGGTGTTCTGCCATCAATAGCCTTGTTCATATGGCCACTGGCAGAGTAGGATGAACACCCAGCCTCAGCAGAAGAGCTGAGCACGCTCCCAATTTTCAGTTGTGTGCTTGCAAACATTAAGGTAGGAGGTGGGGAGAATGATCATGTGCAAAGCAGCAGCAGGGTAGGATGAGTGCCAGATTCCATTCCCAGTTTTTTACTAAGGTAGGAAGGAAAGCCGTCCTATCTAGCTGACACCTCACAGATCATTCTTCCTGCCTCCAACTTTAATATTTGTAAGCACACGGCCAAATATCAAGAGCATGCCCAGTTCTAACCAGATCAAGCACAGGTTCTTCTACCCTGCCAGAGGTCAAGTGAACAAATTCATTCATTCATTCATTCATTCATTCATTCATTGTATTTATACCCCACCCCTCCAGTACACTACTGCTCAGGGTGGCTCACAACATGATAAAAAGATGCAATGTAAAACAAGACTAATCAAGTTAACCAAATAAGTTAAACAAGTTAAGACCAAGCTAAAACCACATTTAAAATAACCTTTTTAAAAAGTTTCTAATTAAAAGTCATCTTAAAAGCTAAAAACTGAGAACTATAAAATCTGAAAAACCTACCAGATATAAACAGAGATGAAACGTTTAAAAGCCTCTTTAAAAAGATGTGTTTTCAATTGTTTTTTTTAAAAAACACTGAAGGAGGGAGCATGGCAAAGCTCTTCAGAGATGGTGTTCCAAAGCCGAGGAGCCACAACCAAACCTCTCCAGATGATCTCAATGGGCGGTGTGGTTCATAGCAAAGAAGACATTCTCTTAAATACCCAGGGCCCAAGCTGTTTAGGGCTTTATAGGTTATAACCAAAACCTTGTACTTTGCCCAGAAACTTATCAGCAGCCAGTGTAGATCTTTTAAGATAGGAGTGATATGTTCTCTCCAAGATGACCAAGAGACTAACCTGGCAGCCGCATTCTGGACTAACTGCAGTTTTGGACTACATACAAAGGCAGCCCCACATAGAGTGCATCGCAGTAGTCAAGTCTGGAGGTGACCAGCAGATGTGCTACTGTTCTGAGGTCATTTATCTCAAGAAACAGATGCAGCTGGTGTATCTGCTGAAGCTGATAAAAGGCGCCTCATCCTGGGACACCAGGAAGAGCTTTGTGTCCAGAAGCACCCCTATACTGTGTACCTGTTCCTTCTGTGGAAGTGTGACCCCATCCAGAACTGGCAGATCAAAATCATCTCCTGAGTTCCGACCCCACACAATGAGTACCTCTGTCTTATCTGGGTTCAGCCTCAGCCTGTTACCTCTCATCCAGCCCATCACTGCCTCCAGGCAGGCAGTTAGAGAGGTTATGCCTTCTCCTGATTATGTTGACATGGAGAAAAAGATTTGGGTGTCATCAGCATACTGATAACACGCTGCACCAATCTCCTGATGATCTCTCCTAGCGGTTTCATGTAGATGTTAAACAACATCGGAGACAATATGGAGTCCTGAGGGACACCATACAAAAGTTCAGATTTTGAAGAACAGTCTCCAAGGGACACCATCTCGAATCTGCCCGAGATGTAAGAGTGGGACCACTGCAAAGCAGTGCCTCCCACCCCCAACCCCCTCAGACGCTCCAGAAGGATACTATGGTCGATAGTATCGAAATCCACCAAGAGGTCCAAAAGGACCAACAGAGTCACACTTCCTCTGCAAATTCCCAATTAGAGATCATCCATCAGGCCGAACAAGGCTGTCTCCACCCTATAGCCCACATGAAAGCCGGTCTGATACGAGTCTAGATAATCAGTTTTCTCCAAGACTGTCTGGAGTTGGGAGGCCACCACCCTCTCGATTACCTTGCCCAGGCATGGAAGGTTGGAGACAGGCCTATAGTTGCTCAACTCTGAGGAATACAAGGCAAGCTTCTTCAGAAGTGGTCTAATATTTGCCTCCTTAAGGCAAGGAGGCATCCTGCCCTCCCTCAGAGAAACATTTATGATCTCTACTAGGTCTTCTACAACATCCCTGCCAGAGTATTAGCCATGTTGGGCAAGGGTCAAGAGAACAGGTGGTAGTCCGCAATGCTCCAAGCAGCTTGTCCACATCCCCACGAGTCACAAACTGAAACTGATCCAGCCTAACCACATAAGAGGCGTTGCTGGACACCTCTGATTCAGACACTGCAGTAATTGTAGGGTCTAAATCCAAGTCAGCCCACATACAAGAGATTTTATCCACACAAAAATCATTAAACACGTCACAGTGGGTAATAGATGGTTCCAAATTCTGATTCAAGAGAGGAGAGGGACTCACTAACCCTCTCACAACCCTGAACAACTCCACTGGACGTGAACTTGCAGATGCAATACGGGCCAAAAAGAATCGCTTCTTTGCCGCCCATATTGCCAGAGCATAGATCTTCAAATGTGCTCTATGTTGTAATCTGTTGGATTTGAGTAGAATCTTCCTCCACTTGTGCTCCAGTCATCTACCTTGCCGCTTCAGCCCCCGTAGTTCTTCTGTATACCAAGGGGCCAATTTTGAAGTGGGTTGGAGAGGACCGTTAGGTGCAATCATGTCTACTGCCCTGGTGAGCTTGCTGTTCCAGTTCTCCACCAGGACATCAACAGGATCACTAGCAGAGCCAACACTAAATCCCTCCAAGGCTTCTTGGAACCCTATTGGATCCAATAACCTTCCCAGACAGACCATTCTAATGGGCCCCTCACCCCTGCCAAGGTGGGGTGCGACTGTGAGTCCAGCCTTAACCAGATGGTGGTCCATCCATGACAATGGGGAAATCACTGGAATCCCCACCCATGGAACACTACCCTGATCAGAGTGAAAGACCAGATCAAGCATGCAACCTGCAATGTGCGTCGGTCCCGAGACCCTTTGGGATAGGCCCATAGTTGTCATGGCTGCTATGAACTCCTGAGCTGCTCCAGACAAATTGGCCTCAAAGTGGACATTGAAGTCCCGCAGCACCACAAGCCTGGGAGACTCCAATGCCAAACCTGAGACCAAGTCCGTCAGCTCAGTTAGGGACTCCATCGGGCAGCAGGGCAATCGATACAACAAGAAAAGCCATTAGCAGGAGTGCTTGTTCACTTGGCAGCCGTGCATTTGCACAGTCTTGGCTACAGCTTCTCCCACCCTCTGCTCCACCACCGCCTGAGTGGGCATTCCCCATCCACCTTGTCACCACACAGTGGCCAGTAATGGCTTTGCCTAGGCAGTTGCTGCCAAGATAGATTACAACAGTTCATGGAGGGGGGTGAATGACAGAGCAGGCAGCAAGCAGGAGGAGGGGCCACAGTTGCCTTTTGTCCTGCCACACTAGGAAGTGTAAAGGTGTATTGATTCCTCCAACTTTGGACCTGGCAATAGGGGTGTGCCCACATGGTTTGTGCTTATTGATCAAACCGAACCAGGCCCAGTTCGGGCAAACTGCTTTGGCACAATACGCAGGCCAGGCGGGGGCAGCAAGCAAGCAAGCAAGCTGCTCACCTGGCCGACGCAGCTGCCAGCGCCACTGCTCACTTGCCCAGTGGCTCAAAACAGAGCACTCCCTTGTCTTTTACCAAGCCGGCGGTTCTGTAAAAAAGGGGGGAGCACTCTACTTGTGGCCGCCAGGAGGGCGAGAGGCAGTGCCAGCAGACCCACTGGCCAAGCAAGTAGCTTACTTACTCACTTGTTATCCCCACCTGACCACCCCTTACCCCTGAAAGCATCCCCCAGCCATGGTCATTGTAAAGGGGCATCATCACTGGATTCCCCTTTGCAAGTATATCCTCTGGACTGGGGTTTGGACCAGTTCAGTGGTTGGACTGGACCGGACCCAGTTCAGGCAGACATGGAATTGGACTGGGCCAGGTTGGTTCGAATCCTGTTTGGATTAGAACCAAGCCCTTTAAACCAGCTCCTCCGTGCTCTAGTAGGGACCTGGCAACCCGGAAAGGAAAGGAAAGGAAAGGAAAGGAAAGGAAAGGAAAGGAAAGGAAAGGTTTTGCTGTCAAGTCAGTGTCGACTCCTGGTGACCACAGAACCATGCCTATCCCAAAATGTCAGACTCCAGTTTTAATATAGACTTGTCACGATGATGGCAAGAATGAGATGATATTGCTCAAAGCTGATCATAGTGGCAATGATAATTAAGGCAGCATGAAGATCAAGCAGTAAGTGGCCAAAGCATGCAAACCTGCACACCTACAAATACACAGTAATTCAATGATATTCAGATGGCTTATGCTGCTGAGTAAAATGCCCCCAAACATTTGTGCTCTCTAATCACTTTCAGTTAAGTAAGCTTGTAAATGGTCCAAGTCATGAGATTCAAAAGAGCTTGAAATAATAATTGAAATACTGTGAAGCTATTACTTGCAATATTCCTCAACTTTTTTTCTAATTAAAATGTCATTTTCAATCTGTTGACAAGCTTTCAAGTGACTGTTTATGGAATTAGATAATCTAGGAAAAAAATGTTATGAAGTTCTGTGAAGCTCTTCAAAGAATGCTATTACTGATGCTAAGGTGATTACTTGTAAAAATATAGAATGCATGCCATATGTTGGATAGAGGTATTAAAGCAAGTTTTGGGAGTGGTGGTTTTTTTTAAGAAGTGGGTTAGCATAATTAAGAAGCACTGCTTTTAATCTGTCAGAACACCCAGCACTTGCAAATAAATCTAAGATAAGTGTTTACTGTTAGTTATCAATTTTGAAACCAAACTGCAAAACCTCTAGCTATCCAGATGTAATTTCTCTGCATGATGAGGATACAGCTGTCAAACCACACAGCATTCCAAAGACTGAGATTTTATAATACGATTTTAAATACCCTATCAAAGCATGCACAGAAGCTCTGCAGTGAAATGCAGGCAAATTCAGTCATCCTGCATTGAAAAGCCAAATAGGTTTTGACAGGTCAAAGTGGATTTTATTCTTTAGGTTGTTGCATTTAAGAATAACAGTCAATGGGTAGAACTCATTGTCAACATTATTTAAGTACTGAGCAACAGTGTGATAGGATGCTATGGGTTGTTTCCTTCTTAATCAGATAGTAATGTTAAAAATGTTCATTTCAAGAACTAAAAGGCTTCCAAGTTTATATTCTGTACTCTAGAAGAGGAAGGTAAATATCTTCTACCAATAATAATAAAGGGGCAGTTGGTAAAATCATTAGCTAAAAGAACTGGTCTTTAGTATTTGGCACCTCAAAATCGGGTGCCAGTGCAGGGAGGACCAAAGAATTAAAGAAAAGTCTATAGTTCTATTCACATGTTACTTTCAACACTCGTATAATGAGTGTACAGTATACATGTTATTACTGTTATTCACACTTTGAGGCACTACACATGATCCGTGTCCATGATCCTGCAGGGAGAGCGAGCTTAGCACACGAGCAGGCTGAGAAGATGCTCAGCCCTGGGCAGCCAAACTGGCTGCCCACACAATTACCAGCTCCATCATGGAGCCTGAAGGGTGGCTGGGATTGGGGGCCGTCCGGCCCCCGAAGTCCCAGGATGCCCTGTGCAAGTGCACAGGGCATTCTGGGGAGACCCCCAAGGCCAGGAGGCTTGTTGTAGCCTCCCGGCTGGTGGTCTACTCACAGGTCACTGCAGTGTGGAGCCGCATCGCGGCATCACATGATCTTGAAAATGGGGTTAGCAGAGTGCTCGCTCCACTAACTTCACTTCAGGGGAGGGCTAATTTGGCGGGTTAGCCGCTGTGAAACCACTGGGCTTGACCATGAGCCCGGTGATTCTTACGATGGGGGGGAAACAGGCTGGGCTCCCTTAGCCCGGTTTCCACCCCTCTATGAGGATAGCCTCTTTATGTGTGAAGGTGCAGCAGTAAACTTCCTAATCAAACCCTGTATTGGGAGGGGGGGACTGTACCCAGGTTCACTTTTAAAATGAACGTAGGCACAGTCATTCACACAAACACATATACAAGTGAAAAGACATCTGTACACTTGTGCAGCATAAGGTCTGCCGAGGGCTTACGTGTCAATCATATGTGTTGCCTAGTGTGCAATAATAGAATTTTAAATAAGCATATTTGGTCCATTGATGCCATAGTCCAATGCAGGTATTTCCTGGTTCTCAGTTGGGCACTTTATAAGGAAGCAATTGTTTAAAAGAAGTTATGATCCAATGTGGGGTTTTCAACATAATAGTACTCCTTCCAGTGAGAATAGTGTGCCTCCTGTGGATAGTATTATTATTGTTATTTTTAAATTAAGTTTTATATCCCACTCTTCCTCCAAGGAGCCCAGAGTGATGTACTACATACTTAAGTTTCTCGTCACAACAACCCTGTGAAGTAGGTTAGGCTGAGAGAGAAGTGACTGGCCCAGAGTCACCAAGCAAGTATCATGGCTGAATGGGGATTTGAACTCGGGTCTGCCTGGTCCTAGTCCAACACTCTAACCATTATACCACGCTGGCTCTCAATTCCCTGTGATTGCCATATAAGTGTGAGCAGTAGGCTGTGCCTGGCATTGTGGGGCCTGCCTGGATAAAGTGTACTAAATTAATGTGTCATAGCCCGCCCACCCACCACCCAAACTCACATCTGTATGGAAGTGTCCTTTTAATATATGTTGCCACTATGGTCTTAAAATATTTTGCATTCATGCTGATAGTTATGGTTATATATATTAGCCCTTTATATTGTTCTTATATTAGGATGAACATTAATGATCAGAAAACAAAAATTCTGGCCTTTTCCAATAGGGGGACAAATACAAATGGAGGATTGACGATGAGGCAGGCCAAATGCTTAAAATGTCTGGGGGTGGTATTGCAAGAATCTGGGAGGAATACTGTGGCCAGTGGCTCAAAGGGATGTTCAGTCAGAGCTGACAGCACCAAGGACAAGCACCACTGTTCCATAGGTTTTCTTACTGGCGGATACAGATTGTTTCATCCAGGGGCGTAGCAAGGTTGGAGTGGGCCCAGAGACAATATTTAAAAATGGCTCCCCCTCACTGAAGCTCAGCTCATGCCACAATAGAACATCATCCTAAATTATTTTTTTTAAGGTTTTGTAAATTGTGGACGATGCAAGTCATTTAAAGGTACTAGAGAAAGACATGCTGTTCTGGTAGCTCCAGGTCTTAACACTCACATCAGTTTCAGAGGATGAATACAACTGAAGGAAGCCCAGACAGGTGTGCAGCTGGGGGGACTCAGTCATGTGACTTGCCTCGGGGGGGGCAAGGCAGTGGGCTCCCAGACAACTGTCTCCCCTTGCCCTATTATACTTACGCCCCTGGTTTCGTCCCTTCATGAATCTTTTGCACTCGGGATTCGAAAACACAGTAGTTCCATCCCAACCTCTGTGTTTGGAGGAAATGGCTGCCAAATGACAGACACATCTGTTCACCCAGGCTTTTAATTAATATTGTTTTAATGGTTTTAATGCTGTTTTAAAATATTCTTTTAAAATTTGTAAATTGTTGTATTAATTGTTGTAATGTTTTAAACTTTTTGTTTTAACTAATGTTTTACTTTCTGTCTTTAGTTTGTTGTAAACCTCCCAGAGACACAAGTTTTGGGCGGTATAAAAATGTTAAACAAACAAACAAACAAACAAACAAATAAAATGCACCTTTATAGAAACATTTGCCAATCCCTTCAACTTTAAAGCAATCAAATATAACAGTACCTGCTTCACATTGGGGTGTAGCGGTCGGAACTTTCTGCTATGAGCATAGGCAGCAAAACGCTTCCACTTGTTGCCATAATTTTGTCTAGTGGACATATTGTTCAGCATATTGTTCAGCAGTATGTTCTTCAGAACCTGATTCTCCATGCCGTCAGCCGCAACGACCGTACATCAGGATTTAGAACCTTTCCCCCTTCCCTGTGGAGCAGATCCGGTATGAGAGGGAATCTGTGGAGCAAACCACGGCTGCCTCGGCCACTCAAGTCAAATATGCAGCAGCTCAGGTGCAGAGAAGCATGTCAGCCATCCTCAATTGCCACAGATGTCAAGGAGGGATGTTTATTCCAGCTGCTATTAATTTATTTAAGGCAAAGTCGATGGCCCAAATGTTATATTGGACTATGGGACTATGAATTCCCGCTAATATGTTTCCCAGACTATGGGAAACACCTATATCGGGCAGCAGCAATATAGGAAGATAATGAAAGGCATGATCTCATATTGTGTGGGAGGAGGCAATGGCAAACCCCTCCTGTATTCTACCAAAGAAAACCACAGGGCTCTGTGGGTGCCAAGAGTCAAAATCAACTTGACTGCAGACCTTACCTGTATGTAACTAGTATGTATGTGTATAAATATACATAACTGTTTTTAGGTGTGTTGGTTCTGATCTAAGACCGTAATAAAGACTGACTGATTAACCTATGGAGTTCGAATGTTGAATTTCGTTTTTCCCCCTCCACAGAACACAGAAGCAATGATTGGTGAGAATCTGGCCCCTGGTTCATGTTTTTAAAATATTTTGCTTCAGAAAATGCCTCTGACAAACCCAACATACTTTAGCAAAAGGTACACAAGGATTCAAAAGTAGCACTTTTATCCAGTTAATCTAAACAGAGGCCTACCATATCCCAACCCATCTACATCAACTATTTTTAAAGTGTGGGTGCTCAGATTCAAGAGATGATTCCTGAGGAAATGACACCATTTAAAGGTGCCTTTTCATATGCCATCCTGGGCTTTTTGATAGGAACTTTGCAATTTCATGACATTTTGGAATAGCAAATGTGTTTTGAAGATAATGTGGTCTGGTATGAGGATTTAAGTATAGTTATTTACAAGGCTTTTATGCTTTAAGAGAGAAAGCACAACATATCACACAAAAGTGAGGTACGTTATCTATTCTTAGACCTGGTGCTGTTCGTTCTCTTTTTATGATTAATCTCTTTGGACTAGAAACACTTTTTAAAACAGCTTTGAAAAGGCACCATTTTCCCCACCATGAACGTTCATGATGAACTTTGTTAGACTGGGCATATGGTAAACCTAATGGGTGGGTAACAACAAGGCAGCTGAAGATACATGGAGCATATTCACAAGACTGATGTTCCGTGTGGATATTTATCAACAACAATTGCAGCTAATCACTACGTGATGGAGAAAGGACCATGCAAATCTACTTTTGGACCACAGATTCCCATAATTCCAGCTGAGCAGAATCCAGCAAAACTAATAGAAAGCAACATGATCCAAGAGGAGGATGAATCATGGCACACCCCAGTGCTCAGCCTGGGAAGCCAGCTGTGCAGACTGTATTGTGCAGCATAGGCTGGAGAGGAGACTCTGGAACATTTCCCCTGACCCCTACAATTAATTTTACATTTATATCCGGCTCTTCCTCCAAGGAGCTCAGAGTGGGGTACATGGTTATGTTTTATCCTCACAACAATCATGTGATTTAGGTTGAGCTGAGAGATACATGACTGGCCCAGAGTCACCCAGTGGGTTTCATGGCTGAAAGGGGAATTGAACTCAGTTCTTCCCACTCTAACTATGGCTATAATTTAGACATGTCCTCATTCTGCCCTCAGGTTACCCAAACTACCAACCGCAGAACCACAGACAGATACATGTTCATGCATATTGCCCAACAATAATAATTAATATTGCGCAAATAGGTTCATGTGCATTATCTCAGTAATCCTTACAGGGTTGTTGTAAAGATTACTGAGATCAAGTACGTGAAGCGAATTGAATACCTAGAAAAAGTGCAGTTCAAATGCAAAATATTATTTCTTTATTTATTTACTTGTAGAAATAAAAATGAAATAAATTAAAAATAAATAAATAAATAAATAAATAAATAAATATTATTAGCCAATATAATTAGCACTGCCATATTACAGATGGTGGGTGGATTGACGCTCTCAAAGAATGGTTTGTCTTCAGAACTGAGATTTGAGCTGCACACTTCCATCCCAACCAATATTCCTCCTCTCAACCAGTGTTTTTTCAGCATCTTACCTCCGCACAGTCTGAAGCCGAGCAAGTATCATCAGAAGCCTTATTCGCTCCATCTTGGTGACTTTCAGAACCAGCAGACAGAAGCAATTAGTTCAGGTTTACCTTCCAACACAATTTTACTGACCATAATAAAGTAGATTTAGTATCTGTTGCCAAGCCCCTGGTCATTAGTCACAAATGTATATGCATTAAAGACCTCTTCTGCAATGCTGACTTTACCTGCCAGTCCTGTGGGAGCTGAAATATATTACATCTCTCAGGGAGCTCGTAAAGAAAATGTTTATTAAAGGTGCAACATAACCCCCTAATATTTTAAATATTAATAATCATTGTGAATGGGTGTATGTTGCTGGTACAGAGCCAACAAACAAATGGCAAACCATTTGTTAAAATCCAACCACCCATTCATTTTCTCCTGCAGCATTCAGTAGTGGAAGAGGAAAAGGCCTCGGCTAGAGTGCTTACCATTACTGTTTGGTTTAGATTTATTCCTCTGTTTACAGCACTCTGGTATCATGCTATGAAATGCTAATTAGTTATATAACATTAACAGACAGCAAGAGCAACATTAATTTTTTTAAAAAAAATTATAAACAATTTCCTTATGCTCCATCTCAACATCTACATGGATCTCACCAATTTCTGTAGGGTCCCTCACAAATCCTCCTACATCTGGAGTTCTCCAATTGAGAGATGGGCCTCTTGATGAATGTGTGAGCAGTGACTAGAGAACTGACCTCCTTTCATCTTTTTGAGTGGAACAAGTCATAAAATTCCTCAATTTATTAGGGTGCAGTGGAGGACAAATTCAGAGAAAAGCCACTCAGATTGTTTCATTTTGATTTGGGAAGTTTGCTGCTTTATTATCTGAGATGGAGAATCCATGTTCTAATTGTATTCACAGAAGTGTTGCTCCATTATAATAACAACATTTTCTTTAAAACCCTCAAAATTATGCATATATAGACTAGCCATGAAAATTTTCTAATAAATTCTCTTACCATTACTATTCTCTTTTCCTTGTACCGGAGTGTTACCTTTCCTTTTACCAGAGTGTCACCTTGAATTGTTGCCCTTGAGGTAACACCAAGACAATATACATTGTGGTTCCCCTACCCTGCTTTACAATCACTGCCTGCAGAACTGGCTTCTGGCTTGAAGGGTCCCTTGACACATGAATGGAAAGGAGATATTTATACCTGGGGAAGCATTGGCAGCTCCTCCTCTTCCACCCCATTGACAACGGATGAAAATTTGTGGTAGTAGCATCATTATATCTATGGTATAACATAAGTCAAAATTATTCTAATTGTACACTTCAAGACATTGAAGTGGTGGATAGCTTCTGCCTTTTAGGATCAACCATCAACAGTAAAGGATCCAGCAGTCAAGAAATACTGTATGCTGTAGACTAGCACTTGGTAGGTTTGCAATGAAGGCCTTGGAAAGGATATTTAGATGCCGTGACGTGCCTACACCTACAAAAATTAGAATCGTTCAGACAATGGTTTTTCCTGTGACACTCTATGGATATGAAAGCTGGACTTTGAAGAAGCACGACAGAAAAGGCATTGACGCTTTTGAACTCTGGTGCTGGAGAAGACTTTTGAGGATACCATGGACAGCCAGGAAAACAAACAAATGGATCATAGAACAAATCAATCCAGAATTTTCACTCGAGGCACAAATGACCAGGCTCAAACTATCATTCTTCAGACACATTATGAGAAGATCTAGCTCCCATGAGAAGTCCATAAAGCTGGAGAAAGTTGAAGGAAAGCGAAGAAGAGGACGACCGGCAGCAAGGTGGATGGACTCAATAATGGCATCAATGAATGCACCACTGTGAGACCTTAAAGGCCAAGTTGAAAACAGATCATCTTGGAGAGAATATATTTATGTGGTCACGAAGAGTCTACACCGACGATGGCTCCTAATCAATCAATCACGCTTAACACGGTTTGCTTTCTTAATACACTAGCTACCTGATATAGATTCATTTTGCATCTGAGAATGGAAATAAAAAACTCAAATCTCAAATTCCTCATGTATACAAATCAGTCACACAAACTGAAAGGTTTCTAGGAGAACATGGCCAAAATCTGATCAAAAATGACCACACATTTTCTTCAAATAATAGAGATGTCTTTAAAAATGATAGAATGCATCTACACACAAAGATCTTTACATAAAAGAATTAAAATACACACTGCTTCAGTGCCAAAGAGCATACCGCTTCAAATAGGTATGCAGTAATGTTTGTTTTCGAACATGTGGCATAAAGAAGTATCAAGGCTTGCACTGATAATCGAGTAGATGATTATTTTAAATTAGAGACACACAGAAATTACTGGGGAAGAGAATGCAGCATTTCCAGCTAACAGAAACCAAAAGCAAGTAGACATGGAGTGGATGTGTCCATTGATGTAAGTTCCATGCCTGCTTGATTTTGCTAATGAATGGGGGAGTTCTGTGTGTATACTGGATCTCCTGTGCCTGAAACAAATTGTTGGATTGGGCCACTAGTGTTTAAGGTGTACAGTAAGTATCTATATCATTTCCTAGCAGGCCTAATAGCAGCTCTTGAGGAGGAGAGGGAAGAAAGGGTTAATAAACAACCCCTTCGGAGTGCCCATGCACAAAGCAAATGCAGCCCTCCTCCCCGCAGCTGCCTTTTAAAAAGCTCCAAATGCCTATAGTTTGTCCCTGTAGGGGCAAACAGTAAGTGGCAGTCTTGTGAAGCCTGTTGCAAGAGCCAGGGTCCTGTCCCTGCAGGAAGAGAGCAGGCCAGGTGGCAGCAAGCATGAATTGTCCCATTTGCTAAGCAGGATCTGCCCTGGTTTGCATTTGGATGGGAGATTACACGTGTGAGCACTGTACGACATTCCCCTTAGGGGATGAGGCCTTCGCTCAGGGTAGAACATCTGCATTGTGTGCAGAAGGTCCAGAGTTAAATCCCTGGCCGCATTTCCAGTTAGGGCTAAGAGAGAGACACCTGCCTGCAACCTTGGAGAAGCCGCTGCCGGTCTGTCTGGACAATACTGAGCTAGATGGACCAAGGGTCTGACTCAGTATATGGCAGCTTCCTATGTCCCTTCCTATGTCCTATGTCCCTATGGTACAGTACACATTCTGGGATCCCAAAGCACTTGTCTAGGGACCAGCATAGCTCTGCAGATATTATGAAAAGGAGTGCTTCAAGCAAGAGAATTCAAATATCTTAACACTAATTAGTTCTCATGGTACAGAGCAAAGTTTAGATACAAGACAGACCTGTTCCTTAAAATATCAACATCTAAAGCTGAAAGAAGAAGCCAGTACATAGTATTTTTATAATTTTCATGATATGATTTCAGTTTTGTCATTTTGTGATTCACTGTTTTGTGATTCGACCTTAGATTAGTCACAGTGGAAATAGAGCAGGTGACTGTTTTATAAATGACTTTGGGCTGCTGTTGTGGTTGGTACACTTGGGCACAAAAGAGAGATTTTTTCCCCTTACATTAAAGTGTTAGGAGGTTTTACTTGTGTTAATGAGAAACATTATCTTACCAAAGAGGGCTTAGTATCCTCATTTCCATTTATATAGAAGATTGATTAATACTTAGCTAATTGGCACATGCAAATAGGGATTAAATGAATTTGCTTTTCTTCACAACTCAACAAGTATAATTTAGATCCTTACTGAGATTTAAGACTTATTATTTTTGAAGGTAATCATCTTCCTGTCATTAGAAGTAAAATATCAAAGTACCACACTAATTGTGTCTTATTTATTTCTGACAAATTAGCTAATTAATATTACCGTAAAGAAAATGGACAGCAACTTTATCTTAAATCTCTGGGGTCATGTTTCTACATTTGGGAGTGCAATGGGGTCAAAATGCTATTAGGAATGCATATGGACCATTGCATTTCATAATGTTTGAGCAACCAGTGTTTCTTGCCCAAGTTCTACCTCAGTGTTTCTGCAAAGTTTCCTGATCACCTATTTCTGGGATTCACCATCATATGAAAAACAGAAATAGATTGTCATCCACACCTCTCTCCTGGGCAAGCACAAGTGCTGCAGAAATCGAAAAGCCATCAGGAGTGCCATCACTCCTAACATAGCACCTTTAATCGGGATGCCAGAGTGCATTAATTCTGGCCACTTCTTTGCCCAGAAAAAAGGATATTTTACAGTTCATTTTCAAGATGGTTCTGACAAGAATCAAGAAATGTAGCCTAAGTATCTGTCCACTGCTCACTGGCACTGGATATCCTTTCCTATTCTACTTCTCTGTGACATTGGTGGGGAGCTTCTGGCCCTGCTGAGGAATGCTGTGTCACAGGCACCATTCCTAAATGTGTGGGGCAGACACCAAGTCTCTAAAGGGAACTGAGGAGATTGCCTGATAAGTCATGGCCCTTTAAACCTGCCCACAATTTATGTCTATTTTTCCTAGGACTGTGACTCTCATCCCTGTGTTTTAGCTCTCATTAATTGCACAATAAATTAGAATGAATAAATGGCTAGTTAAATAACTTGCTCGAAGCCATTGGGGTCATTAACCAGATGGCAAGGTTCATAACCTTTTCTCTGTGCCACAGAGAGCACATTAAATATAATATTTTTATTATCCTGTGCTAAGGAGATATTTAAAAATGTAAAGAATCTGTCAAGTAAGTCAAGGGGTGAACATTTTACACATTTGCACGCAAGCAATTGCACCCA
This sequence comes from Hemicordylus capensis, assembly GCF_027244095.1. NCBI lineage: Eukaryota > Metazoa > Chordata > Lepidosauria > Squamata > Cordylidae > Hemicordylus > Hemicordylus capensis. The sequence goes on along the minus strand of NC_069659.1, from coordinate 60,969,732 downwards.
GTTCTGATTTTAATATATCATAAATTCAATTGACTTTTCCATTTTAAGCTTCCAAGGTTTGTCTCCTAATTAGCTATTTAATGTTTATTAACAGGCAATGTAGTACCAATGAGCCTACGACTGAGGGAAAGACATTGCCCGTTTTGATTTCCTGCACTAAACAAACTGGATGTGAAACAATAACATTTCACATGTGGATCAGGAAACACTAACTATGAAAATAAACATATACTCTTTTAACATGATCCAGCCCATGAGGCTATGCACACGAGGAGGAAACCAGGCTAAGGAAGTCCAGCCTGGTTTTCCCCATGCGTTGAACCGCTGGGAGCCACATGGCTCGCCTGCCTAATTGCCCCCACCCCTTAAATGAGGTTAGTGGAATGAGTGCTCCTCTAACCCCATTTTTCAGATCATGAGTCACTACGGTGCAGCTCTGCACCATGGCGACTCGCAAGAAGACCCCCGACCAGGAGGTCCAAATGCATCTATCCAAGAGCACAGCTATCTCACAACAACTGACAGAGAACCATTATGCAAGCAGTCAAGCCCCCCACCCTATATCACCTTACCCCATGGAAACCCAGTTTTACTCAGCACTATAACTCACATTGGGCTGGTTCAGATTATCAATCACAGCAGCCCTACACACAATAATGCCAGGCCTACTGGCATGAACACAGGAGATCACGGGCTTGAGAAGTTGTCTATAAATTCACCAGACTCTGAATGAATGAGAACTTAGTTTTGAGTTTGTTGTGACATTTCTGATTTAGAGAATGTATATGTCGTTAACACACATTCCCCATGCTGTGAAGACATGACAACAGCACGAAGCAGGCTTAATTGCTTATTTCATCTAGAAAAGGCACTCTATCTCAACATTTTTGTCAGATTAAGTCTCAAACATCTTTTCAGATAATGAGGATTTATTCTTTCACACTTCGATTGCATATGAAAGAGTTAGCCGAAACTAACGGAGTTGTCATCATACAGAAAAGCAAATGATCCAGAACCATCTTAGACAAACATCTTGTTAATATTAAACATGAACAGAAGTATTTGGAGCAAGCTCTTTTCTTGTTAAAAAATGCTTTTTCCTTAAAGTGATTGTTGAAGAGTTACATGTTAAACGTTAGCAGACCAAAGTAGGACACAATCCTCCTGCAAACTCTTCCAGAACAATGCTTTATTTATTTATTTTGAGATCTGGATAAGAGGGGCCATTCACAAAACCTACTGGGCAGGTGGGGCGAAAGGCTTTGCAAAATTTGCCTTCTCCCCAGACAGGCAACCTGAGCTTGGTGGGAGTAAGCTTCGTGCTTCCACACAATCCCCGCTTGTCCATGCACGGTGGAGCGGGGTGGATCACTCTGAGGCTGGGACTTGTTATTCTGGCCTCCAGGTATCCCACAGTGCACAGCATGTCAAGCGTGGTGTACTGGCAGATTCCCCCCCACCCCAAGGGACAGGCACTCTAGGCAAGCAGCACATGCTGCAAGAAGCTCATGCTGAGATACAATCCCGGCAGCCAGGTTAAGGGTGGTGCTTTGGCCGGGTTAAAGGTGGTGTTAAGAGCCAGGCTTCAGCGCTGAGTTTGGTGCCGCAGCACTGCTGGGATACACATGGACCATAGGCTTGGCTGCCTAAGCCAGGGCTTGGCTCCTCATTTTCTAGATCTGGTACTTCTGAAGGGCAAAAGCCAATCATGAAAAGAAAAACATCTCAGGCTGCTGCACAGAAGAGAGAAGGCAACCTCTTCCTTGGGCACAGCCTGGGCAATCTCTTCCCTGGGCACATGCAAATTCTGTTCTGTGCATTCCTGACTGGTGAGTAGTTTTCCTGGAGAATCTATCTATCTATCTATCTATCTAACATATTTCTATACCACCCAAAACTTGTGTCTCTGAAGTTTGCATCTCTGATCCAGAAGCACCCCTAAACTGTCTGTCTGTTCCTTCCGGGGGAGTGTGAGCCCATCCAGAACTGGAAGATCAAAACCATCTCCCAAGTTCTGACTTCACACAATAAGTAGCTCTGTCTTATCTGGATTCAGCCTCAGTTTGTTATCCAGCCCCTAACCGCCTCCAGGTAGGCATTTAGGGAGGTTATACCTTTTCCTGATGAGGTTCTCCCGATGCCCTCGCTCTTTACTTCCTTTCTTGAGAAGAGAAGTAAAGGGTGATGGGCTCACCTCACAAAGTTGTCTTCTTTGTCATAGATATCACTATACCAAATTGGCCTACTTCCTCCCTCATGCAGTCAGATTTGATCCAGGAGCAAATACCCCTGCTAACTTGGCAAAGAGGCACCTTTTAATGTGGTGATTCTCTTTATTTCTCAGGGGGAGAGTAACTGGCCCTATCCACCCCCAGCACAGTACTTCCAGTGACTGCTGCTGGTGTCTAAATTATGTTTTTTAGATTGTGAGCCCTTTGGGGACAGGGATCCATCTTATTTATTTATTGTTTCTCTACGTAAACTGCCCTGAGCCATTTTTGGAAGGGCGGTATAGAAATTGAATTATAAATAAATAAATAAATAAATAATACATATCTAGGATTTGATCCTGATACCCTTTTCTTTTCATGATTGGCTCCAGGATGCTGCTGACCCCTACTGTATACCTTCATGTAAAGAGTCACTTTCTGTCCCCGGTGGCCACATTGATTCTTATTCTACACAGATGTCATCCAGAGGCTGCCTGACCAACAAACAAAACCAAAGAATTGACTTTTTAATATGCAATAAACATATTTATGTACATATTCACATTTCTGCATGCTCCAGAATATGAACTGGCCTACATACGTCTTTGTAATTCTTTATTTTTACATTAATGTGCACTTTGCAATTCTCATCTTGCACTCTTTTTGCTTACCCGTGACATGAATTCTATATGCTTATACATTCTTCTGTAATTAATCAATGTCAGTTTAAAATATACTGTTCAAAGTATCTATAATCTGCATTCAGTTTCATTTAATCTTATCTTCTTATATATATCTTATATTCTTGTATACCACTAATGCTTTTAGCATATTTAACACAGACACAAAGGAGATCATGTAAAATATATGGAAGATAAACTGTGGTCAGAACTTCCTGCCACTGAAATCTACTAAACTGTGGAATATTATCTCGAGGGAAGCAAAGTTTCAACCCTGGAGATGTGTCTCGAACCATGTAGTAACACAGAAGTATCTATGTGGTAAATTCTTTGGAATTTCACCATTGCTTATACTTGCTCCAAAAGCAGAGGTAGCTTAACAAAAACAAAATAAACCATTAAATCACTTCAGTTTATGTTCATGGTTTCCAAGGTCTTTATTGGATTTCTGTAACATGTGAAACAGATGTCCTGGTTTTGTTGAAGAATTGTTTTAAAGACTGTATAACAGCTTTGCTGCTGCTTATAGCCCTGTCTTGTGTTTGGCTGCATGGCATCCCTTGGTCCTATATGCCTCTGTGTCTGTAACAATATGATTGACTTCAGGGTACCCTCACATCAACCCTTGACTCTGTGGCTGGATTTTTACAGATTAGAGGGTAATAACACATATTCTGGCCCTGAGACAGATATTGCTGTGGGATGTTTGCTGTTTGAGGAGGAACTCTCTGCCTCTGCTCTCCCTCTCATTTGCAGTAGACTTTTCTTTTCCTAGCTTTTGATAGTGGCTTGTGTGTGCTGCAGCCTCATTAGGAAGCTTACTCTTCTGTAAGCCATGAACAGTGTGGTCTAGGTTTCTTAAGAGCTAGATCTGTCTAGAATGTTGGTTTATCACACTCATGTTTTCTGCTTGAAAGAGGAGGAGCAGCTGGCCTTGAGTGCAAAAGTTCAGGCGTTCAACTTGAATCTGGGGAGATAAGAGAATGGTTGTGTGGGGGCCTAGCCAGCCATGGTATTTGTGTGGGGGCTAGCTGGCCACGCCCCCATGCCAATGCCATGCCACCCACACCAATACCCATGTTCCCTATTTTACCCATATTCAGCACTTGGCTGCAGAAACAAGCACCGAAGAATATATATTTCCCAAGTTCTAGAATCTGGCCAGCCAAGATTCTATAACAGGGCTGCTCAGCTTCGGCCCTCTTGCAGATGTTGGCCTACAGTTCCCATAATCCCTGGTTATTGGCCACTGTGACTGGGGACTATGGGAGTTGTAGTTCAAAAACAGCTGGGGGGGTCCTAAGTTGAGCAGGGCTGTTCTAGAACATTGAGGGAGAGTCCCCCTAGGTTCTGCTCTTGCATGTATAGACAAGTTCTGAATGTGGGGAAAGCAGGGGACATAGTCATTGAACACACTGGTGTGTGGGGCATGACCAGTTGGTGTGTTCCCTTCTCACCTCTACCTAGGTTCTGGCTGAATGCCTGAACTTTTGCCATCCTCCCATCCCTACTGCACTATTGTTGTACCCCAACAAAGGGAGGTTCTTTTTCTGGGCCAGAGAGCCAAACACATCACCAGTCAAGAAGGTTTTTAAAGGCTTTATTTTGCTCTATAGTAGCAAAAGGTCTTGGCCAGCTCTCGCTCAGGTCCAAGACCCCAAACATACACAAACATGATATATTTATAGTCTAGGAGTTACATGCATAGGTACAGCCCATCTTCTTTGTCTGTACTTTCTGTAAAATTCCAGCTAACTTCTGCGATGTACCTGAGTCAATACATAAACATCTTATCTAGTGTCTCCTGGCCCTCCGATACACAGCCAAACAACTCCTTATTTGGTGTCTCCTAGCCCACCTTTACACGGCCAGGTTATATGAAGGGTAACATGGCTTCGGTCTGGTTCAGGCCTACACCACCATGACCTTTCTCTGCCGCAGACCTGATAGGAGGAGGCCAGACTAACTCCATTTTGTGTCTGACTCCATTTTGTGTGCAAACAAGTCTCTTACCACCCTGCCTGATTCTTTGCAGTTTAAAAGTTGACAGCTAAGGGCTTTGATCAGAAAGGCTAACAGAAGGTTACAAGAATAGCTATAACGGACATGCGGGGTGATGCAGTGTCTGGAAAAAAGAGGAAGTAGGCAGTTAGACATTGCTACACGACCCCATGCCAGTTAAAATTGATTGTATTAACATGCTCTTTTGAACTTGCTGATATTAACACAAATATTTAGGGGGCATTAAGTAATGTTGGGTAGGCGGAGAAAGGAGGCGGGGAAAGCTTGTCATGTGTAAAATGCTGTAATCATTCAAAGAGTGTATAAAAAACCCCTCTGAGGAAGGAGGGGTGCGCTTTTGCTTTGTGAAATTATTCCCAAAGTGCCACCTTTGCTATTCTGCAGAATAAACTGGTTTTGGGTTTAGACTTCCACTCTTTTGGTGTGTTAATTGGACTTGCACGCCAGGCAAGAGCTCAGCTTTCCGGCATAACAGACCCATTCTGGCCCATATGGCAGAGGTGAGCCAATGCCTTTTCACCACCATAGCTGTGTGGCCCTAGTTTATTGCACTGATGCAATGCTGGGACACAGGAATTGTATTAAACCAGCACAAGATTACTTATGCACAATCCCTTTTGTGACAGGGCAAAAAGAAAAAAAGGTTATCACTGCTAGTTTCTGAAGTCACTATTTGCCACCACAGAGAGACTGTCATTGCAGTCTTTTGGGTCAGGTGCAAATGGTATAAGGTACTGGGCCAAATTCCATTTAAATAAGCCAAGTTTAAGTACCTTGGATGCATTACTTTCCAGACTGCAGAAACTTTAGAAGACATCCATGTGGAAGAGAGCCTCGTGGATTCAGACCATAGACAGAGAAGCTACAATCTGACCACAGAATCAAACAAGGTACCATTGATATAGGGTGCAATTTACTTCCCATTAATCAGATGAAACGCATCAATATTGACTTAAGTTTGCTACTTTTATTACTCTAAATTGCCCTGGAGGCGAAAGGTATTGCATTCATATAACCTGCTGGTCTTCCAATATCCATCCACTTATTAAACAGTATAATAAACCCAAACAAAAGCCTGAGTCGTCATCACCATTCCAAATCAATTCTATGTAAAGCCAATAAACCTTATCAGGAAAAGCTAATCATTAAATACTTTATAGAGGCCTTCCAGCTAGCTCCCATAGATCATAAAATACTGGAAGCTTTTAATCCAAGTGCTTCATTATCATATTACCATGTATCACTTTTTTTTCCTAGAGAATGACATTTATATAGCTGTAACCTTAAACTTTTCAGTCACATATCTTGCAGTGTTAAAATAATATTACAGCAGCAGATATTGTAGGAAAGTAAGTTAGCCTTTTAAGAAAGGTACCTAAGCACATTAAATCATAATAATGGATGATTTTTAAAAAGCTTTCCTTTGATATCCCTGGATATTTTTGCAGGGGTTTCTTACTTTAACCTCACTTTCTTCTTTCTGTTTGTCATATTACCTGAGTAAGCCCTTAATTACTCACTCAGCAAGGAGAAAAAATCATATGTTGCTTGGTAATGACATTTTAGGGCACACTCACAACCATACTTTTACACAAGATTAATAAGTTTGAGATAACAATCACTCAGTGATTTTATACCAATGTTCATTGATATGGGTACTGCTTGGGCCACTGCTAATAATCTTGGGCCACTGCTAACAATAGACTACTTCCAAATTAAGAGTTACACACATGGAATGCTTCTGCACATGCACAAAATGGAGGGGTGATTTTCAGCAATCCCCCTTCTCCCCTGCCACCATCTTAGCCTACTGAAGATATGTCCTTGAGGTTCATGGAACCTTCAGGGACATATTTTTGGGAGGCACGGGCATCTGCAGAGGGAAAGGGCAACTCCCTTCTGTATATGGAAGTGTTCCTTACACACTTTTCACTTTGGATGTAGGTCATTATCTTTGTTTGAACTGGCCCACCTTTTGCATGGTCACATCCCATTCCACTTGCTTTCCGCCTTCTCTTAATCACATGAGATGTGCGAGGGGTCATCTGAACTGCACCACCACATGATATGTACTTGTGACTGGGAACATGCTCATACGTGCCCCTTATCACACAGTAGACAATCCAGCTCAGATGTATTGTCCAAACTGATCCCTTTTCTCTTACCAACTAGTTGCTGAACATTTTTGGTTAAAGGTGATATATGAATATGAATACTATGAATTATTTATATACCGATTCTTAACAAAAGTTCCCAAAGCAGTTCTTAGACACACACACACACACACACACACACACACACAGAGAGAGAGAGAGAGAGAGAGAGAGAGAGAGAGAGAGAGAGATGATATTCATTCATTCATTCATTCATTCATTCAATTTCTATACCGCCCTTCTCAAAAATGGCTCAGGGCGGTTTACACAGAGAAATAACAAATAAATAAGATGGATCCCTGCCCCCAAAGGACTCACAAGCTAAAAAGTAACACAAGATAGACACCAGAAACAGTCACTGGAGGTACTGTGCTGGGGGTGGATAGGGCCAGATAGATGATGCGGGCAGGAGAGAGAGAGAGAGAGAGAGATATGCCCCCTGTCCCCAAAGAGTTCACAAATAGAAACATAAGATACACCCCAGCAACAGCCACTGGAGGGATGCTGTACTGGGGATGGATAGGGATATAGAAATATCCCTAGGCATCTCACCCCCAGGCAGCTTCCTGAGTTTTCCTGAGCACACATGTGAAATGTCTGGTGGTATCATCCAAACCAGACCAATATAAACTTGATAACCTTTTTTCTAAACTAAATAGCCCCTGGTGTTGTAGCCTTGCCTCATAAGGAAGGTGCTCTAGGCCCTTTGACAAGGGCTTTTGGGTAAGCTGAAGGAGTGGCCACAGAAAAGGTGACAGTGGCACAGACTCTGCATTCTGCTGGCATCACTCCATGGTGCCCTAATAATTAACCATAGTATCTGTATCATTTTCTCTGTGTATTGCAAACCTACTTTTTGATTTGTAGAATTTTAGTCACTGATGTAAAAAATTAAGATTCGGCCTGATACTTTGGATATCTACAAGACCTATACCAAGAACCTCCTAGGCAACATGTATTTAAATTCTGAATTGTTTGTGGTGGAGATTTTAAAAAAACATTTAAAATTCAATTTGAAATACATAAAATATCGTCATTACATACCTTAATGCTTAACTCTGAAAAATCCTACACGTATATATTTCTAGATGGGGCGGGTCTCTGGCTATTGGACAGGTGCTGTATTCTGAACAAGCAGCAGATCCTTCCCCATAGCTTTAAATCAGCTCATATATAAACCCTGTATTTAAGACTGTGTTGCCTAAAAGGATCTCTGGAAACATCCAGAGGACATTTATTAACAGATTTGGATCATCTTGAGCAGTAATTATCTGAATATTGTGCTGCACTCAAGTTCATCACCAGGAGAGTTAGCGCCACAGAACTGAAATATTAGAGGAAAGGTCATTCTGCCAATTACACTGTGCATTTATTTTGCATTTACTGTTGCTTTACATTTCCATTATTCATATCTCTTCCATTTTTCTCCCTTCTCACAGCTGTGTATATAACTTCACAGAGCATACACCCAATTATCAAATCACTGAAAGGTTTGATTGTGGAATTCAGGTCAGCAGGCACAGCACTGGAATTCATTCATATTATTTAGCTCGCTAATTGAGGCATCTGTCTTCCTGGTGCCTTCTTTTCTAGTGATAATGGATTTAGGATGCCATGTAGGATGCTGTTGCAATGTCCAAAGGGCTGCTTTAGGTGTATCTGAGGGCTTTGACATGCCCCCTCCAACCTGTGACATATCACAAACTGCTTTTGAAAGTCCCCATCATTTTTTTTTAAAGTAAATTAAAAATGGGTTGGGACTGCTCAACAAAAACCCAATATCTTCCTTGGCTGCACAGTTCCCCAGCTGTGCAGTTCTTTGGATCTGTACCTTCATTTTCAAATTGTATTATAGTTTATATTTTTTTACCTGAAACTCCTTGGCTTATTATAATTATGGGCCTTTGCACAGTACAACATTAGTAGAAGCTCCTTCTGTGAACTGAGGAAGAACTGTGCTCATGCAAAAAATCCTTGCACAAGTAGAAGGGGCTTTCACCACTGAACATTGTTCTTTAAAGGTCTGGATGCTACACATTAAAAACTATATTATAAGCCTATTCACATGACATGAGCTGCCAGAGTTACCCCAGGTAGCTCGTGTCATCTGGCACACCGGGAGCTTACCTGTGGTTCATTTTACCTCAGTAGGCGATCTTATGTACAATTGTTCCCAGGTGACTGGTTTCCCTACCGGTCCGCTGCCATTTTTGGCAGTGAGTTAGAGGGAAAGGGTTGGCCATGCAGAGCTTCTGCAATACTAAAAGCAGCTGCTCCACTGCATGTGCTGCATTCTGGGTCCATGAAGGACCCAGCGCAATCCTTCCTCCTCCAGCCAGCATTTTGCCGATCACCACCCCGGCATGCATGTGGGTGCATGACTGGCAAATTTTTATTTCAAAGCTGATTGTTTGCAGGGAGGAACCTGCCTCCCTGCTCGTCCTCCCCACCACCCAGGTAAGAGGTCATGTGCACAACCTTTATTTTTCTTAACTTAAACCTCTCTTTCATAACAATAAGGTCATGTCACATAACATGAACTCAGGGGCGGGGGTAGGCAGGAGTGGGGAGGCAGACTCCTATCTACCTCCTCCCAGACCACCAGCTGCTCCATCTCTCTCTGCTGATTGCATGACCAGACAACCAGCATGGCAGCAATTGGCAAAGGGGTGATCCAGAAGGAGAAGTCTTCTGGAATCCCACAATGCACTATGTGAAGAGCATGGTGCATGCTGCAAGCAGCTCGGGCTTCCACATGAGCTGTAAGGGACGGAGGAGGCACACACAGGTCCTCCTCCCTCACTTTTAGCCCGAGTAAAAAGCCCAGGCCTTCCAGCTGGAGAGCACCAGGATTGGGACTGATCTGATCCTGGTGCACCACACAACCAGCCATACCAAGGTAGGGCTGGATGTGTGAATGACCCTATTGTCTTGCAACATCGGAGTATGTTATTAGGTGCCTATTGACAAGAATCAAACTAATAGTAGTAGGAAACAATTGCTATTGTACAGTGCAGTCTCCATAGGAGAATCACTTTGGATGACTCGGCATTTTCAGAGTTTCCATGTTTCATTACTTTTTGTTTGGTTGGAAAGTTGTATACAATTTTTTTAAAAAATCAAAATGTTACTCCATGTGCCCTCAGAAGCTATTCATAATCTATCTATCTATCTATCTTTCTATCTATCTATCTATCTATCTATCTATCTATCTATCTAGTGAATTTATTGACCGCCTGACTTCCTTAGACTCAAGGCAGTTTACACAGATTAAGACAACAATGAAGACAAGAGAATAAGGGGGTGAAAGGAGAAGAAGAAAAAGGAAAGAAAAAAAGAAAAAGCCCCCCCCCCACACACACACCTGTGTTAAAAACTAAAAGCCTGGCAAAATAGATAGGTTTTCAGGAGCTTCTGAAAGGACAGAAGAGAGGGGAATCTCAGGAGGCAGAGTGTTCAAATCTCAGGAGGCAGAGTGTTCCATAAGGAGGGGGCTGCCACAAAGAAGGTCCTCCCACGAGCTCAGGCCCCACATACCTCCCCTAGGCCCAGAACTCTGAAAAGGCTCACCTGAGATGACCTCACAGTCTGGGAAATTTACCAGAGGGTATTCGAAGCAGCAACCTCTGGCTTGCTAGTCAAGTCATTTCCCCACTGTGCCATTAGGTGGCTTCTACATAATGGAAGTACCTCCCCTGATTTACCGGCAGCTACTGCTGAATACCAGATGCTAAGGTTTAACTATGGGGGGAGGCTGTTGCAGAACTTTCTAATAAGAAAATTCAGATCTGCACAATGGTATAGTAATGTAATTCATGTGCAGAGCATGTGCCGTTACAACACATACCTGTGCACTTTCTTTGTCTGTGCACACAAGCTTTGTTTCCTAGAGTCACGTTCTATGACATTTAGAAGCCTACATGGATCCTGAGAACTGTGGATTGTTTGTATGTTTGTTTGTCTTATTTAACATATTGTTATACCGCCCAATACTTGAGTTTGACAGTAATATTGCAGAAGCATGGTATATTCATTGTTGAAGACTCTGTGGGGCATAGCAATGGACTCTGTGAGTAGTATGTTTGGCTACTGGATTCTTGTGGAGCCTGGACTACATACATTACTTTGCAATTATCAGTCACTTTTCACAGCATTTAACATAATACAACTTTTGCATGACTTGAATTTTTGAACTGCACAAATATTTTGAAAAGGTACTTAGTGTTTGTTTGTTTTTTAACTGTGTGTTTTGTGTCTGCTTGCACATTAGGAAAAAAAGGTTGTGGGTGGTTGTCTTCATGCCCTGCTTGAGAACCCAGAATGCTCTGGTAGGTCACTGTTCAAAACAGAATGCTGTGATAGAAAGACTTTGGTTTGGCACAGCAAGGCGGTTTTTTATGCTCATAGTTTATTATTTTAGCAGTTTCCCAGGATCACTGAATCACTTTGGAATAGAAGAGGGTGCATTTTCTGTGCATGAAGCCAATTTTTTTTTTTAAATACAATTCTGCAGTAAACTGTGGTGGTTTAAATGGTTATTTAATACGGAAGCCATAAACTAAGCTCTACAAGGGGAAATGACCCTCTTTGTTAAAGTGATATATTTTTCAAACACATTGACTTTCTTTTGGAGAAAGAAAACTGTATGGGAGACCAAAGGCTGTGTATTGTTATTTTTAAAGTGATGTGAAATGTGACAAGCTTTACAATCAGAAGAAATGAGTGCAAACGTCCCTCTTTCATTGATGCAGTTCCCCTTGAAGGTTAATATAGTTATACCAAGCCCATTACTTTTGAGGATAGTAATGGAAAATGTCCTATTTAACAAAGTGGGCATCAACATCCGGAAGAGGTTCCATAGCTATCTGTCTTCTATCTCTAATTTTAATTAACAAAACAAATGGACAGTAAACTCAAAGCAAAGAATCAACATTAATCTCTAAATCAAAAGGATTTACATTGAGATTACAATTAATCACATGCATGAAATATCTTATTTAATAGGGTGATGCCCTCGGTTACTTTGTTTAATCACTAAAACAATTCAATTTCCAAAATTAGAATTTGGATCCTTTCCAAACATATCCCATTAAAATGATCAATTCAGTATGAACGGTGACAGGAACGCTTTGAAAAAGAAACTGCAAAACTTTGTCCCCCTCTTCATAAGGCAGAAACATAGAGAAGCATCTTCAGATATTCACTGTGATCCCTCAAAAGAAACAAAGTCGGGTATCAAGGTTTACATGCTAGTTACATACAAAAGGTGCCTCTCACTACTGACACAAATAATCTGTAATGAAAAGCATGTTTATCCTTAATAGAAAGTCCTCTCTTCCTCTGTCATACAGGATGTATGTCATGTGACACAATGTTTTTACACAGATGCTATTTTAGTGGCCAGCGTGGTGTAGTGGTTAGAGTGCTGGACTAGGACCAGGGAGACCCGAGTTCAAATCCCCGTTCAGCCATGAAACTAGCTGGGTGACTCTGAGCCAGTCACATCTCTCTCAGCCTAACCTACTTCACAGGGTTGTTGTGAAAGAGAAACTCAAGTATGTAGTACTCTGTGATCCTTGGAGGAAGAGCGGCATATAAATGTAATAATAATAATAGTAGTAGTAGTAGTAGTAGTAGTAGTGAAGTAAACCATGTATATCCCAAATGTATGCCATTTTGGCTACAATCCTACCCATAGTTAAGATGCCTAACTTCCATTGCCTCCAATGGGTTTTAAGCAGCTAACTGCAATGTTTTAGGCTATGAAGTTTAGCCTATTAATTAATCCAGGCCAGCCTCAAAATGAGGTAAACTGAGCTGCAGGTAGTAGCTTATGGCTATGGGAGGTTGAGGGATGGCACTGAAACCCCCACCTCAAGCTAATCTAACTGAGGAAACAGAAGTGCTGGGAGAGGCTTGCAGAACCTTGTCTTCTTCCACAATCCCCTCTGCACTTCTTCCCAGAATCCTCTGCAATAAGGTGGGGGACTTTGGGACATGGTGCCATTTGCTATAGGGGACGAGGAGAAACTACTGACAAGTGACTGGGCAGCGGCTTCAGTCTCTTATCAAATCTCAGCTTCTCCTGCTCCCATCCTCCAAGGTGGAGGAGCATGAGCCACTGCTGCCACCAACACAGACCCACTCTCATTTGCTAAGAGGGGGTGGGAGGCAGCAACTGCTGGCCAACCAGGCACCACACCCACTGGCCACCCCATTGTCACTCCCATCTGCCACTGCCACTGCCACTGCCACATCCTTTCCCATTCAGGAAAGCTGACATATTGGGGAGCAGAGCAGCAGAGAGACTGGAATGGAAGGTGGGATCTGTAGAGGAGATACTATGGGAAGATGTGGTGGGGGAGAACCAGGAGGGACATTGCTCCAGGACCCCCAGTGACCTGGCACTCAATGGGGTGTGTGTGTGTGTGGGGGTGGGTTATCTTGCCTTTCATATCAAGGAAGTGAAAAGTTGAAATGCTGAAATGTGTTCTGTCAACCCTGAATTAAGCTGGAAGAAATGAGTGTCCTCTTGTATATGTCTCACCAGATTTCCTTGAAAAACCATAAATGGTGTTAAAATGGAAGTGGTGGATGCTCAGTGAGAGCTCAACTGGGTGAAAATGGGGTGAGTTGTTTTTAAAGAAGTGGACAAGAGTGCACTTTCAAAAGAAAGAAGCACGACTTGCACTCCAAAGTGCCACTATATGAAGGCTGTAACACCATTATTTCTTTGTCTGCAGCAGATCTTTAGTTTGAGATCTTTAGTTTGAGACAGATCTTTAGATCCAGATCCAGATCTTTAGTTTAGATTTAGATTTAGTTTAGATTTAGAGGCAGGATTTCGATTTCGATTTAGTTTAGATTTAGATTTAGTTTAGATTTAGATTTAGATTTAGATTTAGTTTAGATTTAGATTTAGATCCAGATCTTTAGTTTGAGACAGGGAGCAATTTTCTCATATGTTTGGCTATGTAAACTGAGAAACCTTTTTTAAAAAAGGCATAACAAGCATCGCAACTGAACTGAATTTCTCTAAATGCTTTGAAATAAAATGGGTTCCTACTTCCAGAAGAGGAGAGGGAGTGAGCCAGATGCAGTCTTTATAGAACGGGATTCCCATAGGATAGGTACACCACTGATAAGTAGGGGTGCAGATTTGTTTTCAAAACAAATAGAAAATGAACTAAATGGATCCCATTTCATTCATTTTAGATCATTACAAAAATAGATGCCAAGGATAACAAGTGAGAACAAAAGCATATGTGCTATTTTTACTAATTGCTCTCATCCGTACCCCATTTATTTTCAGAATGGGAGTAGGGAAAGCTTACTTTGTTGTTTGGCCAAGTGGCAAGCTTTAAAAAAAAAAAAATGAAAAGGAAGCATCAGTGTTCTTTCTTTCTTTGGCAGTCTCCTGAAAAGCACCATATTTTCCACCAGAATGCACTGGGTATTGCATCAGTGCAGAAGACTTTGGGGAAGTTGCTGTGTGAGTTGCTGTGTGTGTGGCAACTGCCATTTCCCCCACATAATGTCCCCAAACCACACTGTGTCTGGAACACTGTTGGGAAAGGAGGTGACTGTGCAGAGAACACCACCAATGTTGTTGTTGTTGTTGTTAAAGTAGTTAAGAATTCTGCATAGCTGAATAGGGGCATTACCTTTGGGAAACAGAAAAAGTTAAGGTGCTGCATCATAGTAGGAAAAATGTCAACATGTGTATTTATAAGGGTTTCCTTGCATTTAGATTGGTTTATAATACAAATGCAAAAGCTACATTGGGTGGAATGTAGACGCGATTCTTTCCCACACTGTAGTCTACCTTAAGAATATGTGAGAACTCAGCCTCAGATTCACTTTGTAGTGTCATGTGTGAAAAGAGCCATAGAACAGGGGCAGCTCATGGGTTAATTTTGTAGTGCCACAAATGTACTTAGCAACTGTGTTTATCATGTAATTCCTTTTCACCTGGCTAGCCGAGGAAATAACCCAGCTCCTTAGAGGAACAGTTCATCTCTTTCCCACAGCAACAGCCTGGTGCTGAAAGATGGTTGAAAAACATACCAAGCTTTGGTGCTAATATTCAAGCATTTCCTTACCTAACTGAGCCGGGGGATGATCTTTCCCTACAAAGGCATGACATATGGTGCTGATATCTCACTGATTATGTCAACGTTTATTAGTTAAGTTTTAAAAATCACAAGTCTTCTTTAAGGGAAAGAGCCCAGGTGCCTGCAATTAATATTTCTCATCCCCACTAGAGAAACCTAATTCCTAATGTCTTTACTTTAAAGAGGGGTGTTTCTTTTTAAAATATATATATATATCACAAATTATGTCATTAGAAACAGCATAGCTAAGGAGAGGCTTGGGATAATGTATTTTTGTTAGCTGAGGCTAATTGGAGCCAAATGAGTAAAAACAATGCAACAAGGGCAAACAGGGAAATCCCAGGCCTTTAAGGAGCTGAAATAAATTAGGCCAATCAGCAGTCTATGCAGAATACAGTGCATTCATTCAATTAATATAAATAGGATGGCAGTCAACTGCAAAGCTCCACTGGTGCACAGATGAGTTCAGCTGTATTGGGGTGCACCACAGATGTCTTTTCAAGTTGCATAAACACAAAGAGCCTAGCAGACTAAATCAGGTCAAATGGGAAGGTTGGAAACACCAGAACCTGGAGGTGAAAGCTCTAATGTATCATGGGAATGGTAGGGGAGGAAGACAGTTGGCACAGCCTAGCCTCCACGTGTTGAAACATCATAGTCCTGTTCTTTATTAAAGGGGTGGAGAGAGATGGGAAGAGGTGTAATGAAAATACTAGGCCTCCGTACACATTAGGACATGAGGGTTTCCGACCTTGGGTCCCCCGGTGTTCATCCTTCTCGGCCACAAAGGTCATTGTGGCTAGGTATGATAGCACTTAGCAATAGCAATAGCACTTACATTTATATACCGCTCTATAGCCGGAGCTCTCTAAGCGGTTTACAATGATTTAGCATATTGCCCCCAACATTCTTGGTATTCCTTGGGAGTTGCAGTCCAACAACATCCGAAGACCCAAAATTGGGAACTCCTGCATTAGAACAAAGCTGGCCAATGCTTCATGTACCTCCTACCAAACAGCCCTACCTTCTTGCTTCTTTGATAAAGAACAGGGTGGTGATCTTAAGCACATGGAGGGTAGTTTATTGTCCTTGTCTACCATCTCTCCCATAATACAACACGGTTTAGCCTCTAGGTTCTGCTGTTCACCACCTCCCTTCCTTTTCAACTTGGTTTAATCTGTGAGGCGATTCGTGTTTATGCAACTTAAAAAAACATCTGCCACCAACACCCCCCACATCTCATCTGAAGATCTTTATAGTTGACTCCCATTATCTTTCCTTGGCAGGAGGCATGTTTCAAAACTGCCACCTGCACATGCATATATTCTGTGGGGGTGGATGATCCATCCCACCCGCCTTTCATCATGTCAACTTAATTGTTACAGTAACTACTACACTCAGTTGATTTCACCATTTAAGCTTTCAGGCCTTTCTGAAGTATGAAGAAACAACCTTGTCTTTCACTTCAGTCTTGCCCTCATTATATGATCAAGGCTATTATGTACTGTATGCTTGCCCCTTCAGAGTGTCTCCCCTTAAAAAAAAAGGTATAAATGAGGGCAAAACTCCTTTGCATTTGTCTTTTCATCTAATATGCTATATATTACACAGTACACAATACACAGCTTCTGGGTTTCTCTAAAGCAAAAGAGTCTATATATTTGGATGCCAGGAGTGTTTATCTTGTCTGGTGGCATAGCTTTGCATAAAATTGTACATCTCACTTTCATTGTCTCCTACTCTTAGCCTTCTTTACTGGCAGTTTTCTTCCAAGAGCTAGTGGTGATTTGAGGCTCCTTTAACAGGCACCTGACCTGCACAGTTTATAGCTTAAAACATCTCTAAAGCAAGTTAGGCGTCTGTCACCTTGATACTATTGCACTTAAAATTAGGAAATTTTCACAAGTGCCACTAAAAACACTTTTTAGTCTTGAGAGATCAGCTGTAAACACAATTCATGCAGAATGAAAACAGAAAAGAGGCAGCATCACACCCATAGATTTGCCTGCCTCTAAAAAAGGAAACTAAAAAAGGTTTCTAGTCAACTCAGGTTTTACTTTGGAATCTTGGGAAATATAAACATTGATTTAGCATCACTCATGAAAATAGTCTTTGATTCCTCATGTACTGCAAGCATTGAAAATGAGAGAAACAACAATGGGCTCTTACACACGATCAGAAGGGGGTGGTTTGAGGACTGGGAAGGGTTCTTACCCTACTTAAGGCAGATGAGCAGAGCCTCCAGTGGGCTCTCAAGTGCCACACCCAGACAAGCATCACAGCCGCATTCTCCATTGCTGTAGCCAAGAGCGGGGGGGGGGGGGAGAGCCTCCACTTACTGGGAAAGCCTCCCCCGTGTGCTCCACAGCTGCCAGGAGAAGGGAAACCTGACTGATCACAAGGGGAAAGGAGGTAGGGCAAGCCCCATTCAAACTATTTTGAGCAAGTGAGCATAGAGTGTGCTGTGCAAAGCAGCACATTCACAGATCATGCTCCTCTATCTGCAGGGTTTTCTGACAAAAATGGCAGCCAGCGGCTGGGACCTGCAAAATCTGGAAAAAGCAGACACATGGTCAATGATTCAAGATATGGGGGCTCCTACTCTTCACTAACCTGGGTTAAGACTGTGGATTGGAAGCAGGTTACTACAAGGGCTTGGAGGAATTGCCCTAGTTCACACAAGCAAGCAGCGCTGGGTTATTTGCCTCTAACCCAGGTTTAGCTGATCATGTGAAGAGGCTTAGTATGTCCTTTAACAGACTTTTGTGGGTCAAGACAACTAAATAAAAATGCAAATAACTTGCTAGGCCTTCTTCACAGAGTCCCCCATCTTTTATTCCTGTACCAATATCCTTTGTGAATCCCAGTACTAAACCTAGGCTAGATTCATCTTCAATTGTTTTTTTATCAGACCACCCTGGAAACTGTTTGAACACTAATGTGGTTTTGTTTTTTTTAAAGCCTATGGTCATAAAAAAGAGCCTGAACATTTTAAAAGAAAAATTGACCATGAAGCAATCCTAGTACTAAGATCATGAAACTGATTCTCCAAAATGCTACAGATTAATTAATTAAAGAGGAACTATTAAAATGTATGTGAATGTAAACCTGACTCAAGTATTGTGATCATTTCCTATAAATAAGTAGCCTGTCGATTAAATCTTTATACCCTTATAATCCAGTTGGGTGTTGGTGAGGATTTCTTTTAAAAATTGTATATAAGTGCTCTATAACAGGGATCCTCAACGTTGGCCCCCCCAGATGTTTTTGGACTTCAACTCCCATAATCCCCAGACCCAGTGGCATTTGGCTGGGGATTATGGGAGTTGAAGTCCAAGAACATCTGGGGGCCCAACATTGAGGATCCCTGCTCTGTAAGGAGCAGATATAGTTCATGGGCCCAGCCCGCAAATTTTAGCTATTGGTTCCATCTCAGGAGACGAAGGCTCATAGTGATTTTTGGCAATGTCTACTCGCCTAAAGATGGAAAATAGGTGATAGCACTATTGCATACGGACATAAGAACAGCCCTGCTGGATCAGGCCCATCTAGTCCAGCATCTTGTTTCACACGATGACCCACCAGATGCCACTGGAAGCCTACAGGCAGGAGTTGCCCTTTCCTGAGTGTTATCACCCCTTCTTTATCCCTACCCCTAAATGGTACAATTGCAGTCATAAAGGCTCTAGACACGATCTGCGTGTACAGCCTAGCCAGGCTCTATAGGGAGAGCGGGCCTAGCCTGCTCTCCCCATAGATGAGCAAGGAGCTCACCCTGGGTGGCCAGATTGGCCGCCCACATGACTACTGGCTCCAGCGCTGAGCCGGTAGGGGCGGCAGGGATTGGGGGCCACCCAGCACCTGGAAATTGCAGGATGCCCTGCGCGAGTGCGGGACTTCTTGTAGCCTCCCGGTTGAGGGTCTGCTTATATGTCTCCGTGGCATGGAGCCGCGCCACTCCACGGCGGCACATGATCAACTGAACTGGGTTAGCGGAGCACTTGCTCCACTAACCTCGTTTAAGGGGAGGGGTATTTTGTGAGGTTTGCTTCCGGGAGCCACATGACTCCCATGGCAGTACACAACCAGGAGGAACTTGGCTAGGCTCTCCTACCCCGGTTCCTCCTGGTCATGAGAAAAGCCTTATTCTGTGCAAAAGGGTTAGGGTAGAGTTTGGGTAACAATGGACAAATTGTTGTACTCTTTCCATGGACTAATCCTTGGCCCATTTTCGTTTTCATTCCTCTGACAACATCAATGAAATTATGTAGCAGTTTGGGTGTTTTTAAAATGTTTCGAAGCTTTTAAAACACCCTTGCAAATTTGGTCGCTGCAGCCTGATGGTGAGGACAATAAATGCATAATAAGACATGGAAAGCTGAAAGCATTGCAATGCTACCACATCTTGTCCATCTCTAGGCATGTGGACTGTGTCACAAATTACAATGACCAGTTGTCCCCCCAGATGGTAACAACCACCCTAGCTGGCTCATATATTAATATAGCCCATATAGTCTATATAAAGAGCCCCTTCTCATGACCAGTGAGAAAGGGCAATAGGGTTTGTGCGAAGGATGCCCTCAGGAGCTTACCTCCCCTCAGACGAGCAGTTCCCCTTCCTTGGGCAGATGGATCATCGGCTCACATGATAACCAGCTGCTGCCAGTAGCTCCAAGAATAGGGACACTGGGATATGTCATCCTGTGCTGCCCCGCCCCGCCCCCCTGGACTCCGCTACAAGTGTGCGGTGCATTATGGGGATACCCTCTTCTTTCCCCGAGAGCACTAGGCTCTCCTAGCCATGGCTGCTTGCAGCCGCAGCTGACAGACAACGCAAAAAACAAGGTTAATGGAGCACTTGCTCCCTTAACCTCATTTAGAGGGAGGGTCCAGAGGTGGGTTTGCCACTGTGGTGCTGCCAGGATCAGGCCCTATCCTGGTGGTACACAAATGCATGCAAAACCAGGATGGGCTTCTCCTTAGCCCGATTTTGCACATGCGTGTGAATAACCTCATGGTCTTTAAAATGGAATGAATGACTCACTGATGCAGCATGGAGCCCAGAATCCATATAATCATTACTTCCTCCCTGAGCAGCCCCCTGATCTTCCTGGAAACCCCTTGCGGAAGGGCTCTGCAGGTGGCTGCAGAGGGAGGGAAGAGAGCTGGGGAGAAGCAGCTCTGTTCAGCTCAGCTCTGCTGTTGGAGCTCTACCCAGTTTCTGGACTCTTTCCACATCCCCAGTAGCCACCCATGTTAGATCCCACAGTGTTGCTGAGGGTGTCTCAGCAACAGCTTTTCAAACAGCTTCCGGGGAGTAGGGGACAAATTGCACAGATTATGGTAGTGTCATTCTGTATGTGAGCTAAGGAGGAGCTTCACACGATCGGTGTGAAGTGCCGGCTTAGCCCGCTCTCTCCACAGACAAGCAGCCACTCGTAGCTGGGTGGCCAGATTGGAGCCAACAGGGGTGGCGGGGATCGAGGGCCACGCGGCCCCCAAAAGTTCCAAGATGCCCTGCGCAAATGTGCAGGGCATCCTGGAGAGACCTCCGAACCTGGGAGGCTGCTTGCAGCCTCCTGGCGGGGGTCTCCTTGTGTGTTGCCAGGGTGCAGAGCCATGCTGTGGCGGCACACAATCAGATAACCTGGGTTAGCAGAGCACTCACTCCGCTAACCTGGGCTAAGGGGAGGGCAACTCTGGCGCGGGCTAGCTGCCAGAGAACCACCAGGCTCTCCCATGAGCCCGCTGGTTCTCATGATGGGAAAAAACCGGGCGGGATCTCCTCCAAAATTAGAAAATTTCCTTTATATTTCATGGGTACCCATACATATAGAGACCCACTCTGGCCTTTCTTCCTCCTCTTGTCATTTTGGTGCCTGCATGCTGGAGGTCTACTTACCTTATAAAAACATATTAAATTACTAACAACTTGTGCAATTCAATAAATCTGTTAAGAAGCCTGGCTACATGTTACACTCACCATGCTAGAGTAGTTCTGTGAGAGATCTTATGAATCATGAAGGCTGTTGAAACAGAGAAGCCTGGAGGTGATAGAAATAATTCAAAGTGTGAAGGAAGATCCACGGGCTTTCTTTTTCTCTCTGTCGTTTTTCTTCCCTTCCCCATACCTTTCAGGATGAATTTTCCCTAGGAGTTGGGAAGAGAGGAGAGCAGGGAAGATTAACTGCTCAGAAAAGAGAGATGTGGAGACAAATACCCGAAGAAGGAAGTTGCCCTGTAGCTCCTCCTTCAGTGTGTGTGTGATGGGGAGGGAGCGGGGGTCAGAGTTGACAGGGGATCCTTGGACTATCCATGCAGCAAGAGCTCTCATATGATGGGACAGCGGTCACATAGTCTAACAGGTAGCCAGACACTGTTAGAGGTAGTCATTGCAGTCTTTCTCTTTAGTCATCTAAATTTGTTGCCTGATTAATCAATAGTAAAGCCATTTAATTTTTGCACTCTTATTTATAGAATAAATACCACCTGTCCCTTTGGCCAGGCAAATATATTGGTGTGAACTCATTTTATTTATGGTAAGTGGTAGCTTGACATTGCCATCTCCTTAAAAAATCGCTGTGTAAAGATAACCCAGACTATTTTTAGACTTGTATCCAACCTTCCCTTCTTAAGGAAATCAGTTGAATAGCTGACAGCAAAGCAACTTCAGGATGAGATGCTGTTCTTCAGCCTTTCAGTCTGCCTGCAGCTTGGTAACAGGAGTGAGATACTGTAGTGACCCTTCTGGATGGTCTATGTCTGGAAGATGATAGGTGGGGTGTAGCAATCACCATGGCGGTCTGTGTTCCCCCCATTGCCATCCGCAACCACTTGTAGGAGGAGAGCTGGTCTTGTGGTAGCAAGCACGACTTGTCCCCTTTGCTAAACAGGGTCTGCCCTGGTTGCATATGAAAGGGAGACTAAGTATGTGTGATCACCGTAAGATATTCTCCTTAGGAGATGGAGCCACTCTGAGAAGAGCAGAAGGTTCCAAGTCCCACCGCCCCTGCCAGGTGCTTTCCAAACTGGACACTACAACAGTGTCACACAGTGTCCGTTAAGTGTGCTTCTGAACTACCTGTGTTTTGACATCACAGTCGCTGCACTGTCAGCAAGGTCCATTCACATTTCCCTCTTTCAGATTTTATTGCTCCATTACAGTCCTTTAATGTTGTGTGTGCAGGGCAAAAAAATAGCGGTATTTTCCCGTGTTAACATTTTGCGCAAACTAGAAAAGCCTGCTCCACCTGCTGGTGGTTTTGCACAACTCCCTTTAATTATGTTTTCAATTCAATTCCACCAAGCCGAAGCATTTTACAGCTGTTTTAGCCTGTAATCTGGAAAGCGCCCTGGCATCTCCAAGATAAGGCTGAGAGAAATTCCTGCCTGCTACCTTGGAGAAGCCATTGCCAGTCTGTGTAGACAATACTGAGCTAGATGGACCAATGGTCTGACTTGGTATATGATATCTTCCTAAGTTCCTAAGTATGTTGCGAATTTGGAGCATCCCTTTTCCACCTCCTCCTCCTCCACCACCCTCTTCTTGCTGCTCCTCCTTTAATCTACCTGCTGTGGTGAGGACAGTCGAGGTTCCCTCACTGGCATGAGAAAAGAAACCTTGTGTCCCCTCTAGTACAGCAAGAGCACAGCCTAACAGAACTTCCCCACTAACTGCACTGGTGCAGCAGGGAAGTAGCAATATTTAATGACCTCTCCTTCTCCATCCCTCTGTGTAACCTTCAGGGACATATTTTTGGATGCCACAGAGGGCTTCTTAGGGAAGAGGAAGGAGTCAAAAATTCCTGCTTCCCCACTGCACTTCTACAGTTAGTTGGGAAGTTCTGTTAGGCTGCCGCTGTACACAATAGTAGTAGTAGAAGTTTCTTGTTCATGTCAACATGCCTCCTGTAAGGCATCTTATTCTTCATTTATTATTTTCTTTTCCTTCCCTTTATACCTGCTTCTCAAATTACTTACATGTTATGCTATCTTTCGACTGTACTGCAGTGCCAGCTTGGTTTTCTTCTTCTTTTTTTAATGCTCACTCAGCTAGGGTGGCCAGAATCATAGAGTTAAAGAAGGGGAAAGGATCACAAGGGTCACACAGACTAAACAGTCAAAAGCTGCTTTGAAGTACTGAGCGGTAGTAGGTGGTAGTAAGAAGAATTTACTACTTTCAGCCAAAGGTAAACAGATAGGTAAAATGTCTCTTAACTTTTCCCATCGCTCCATCTCCACTGTAGAAAACTGAGTGAAGCAATAAAAGTGCAGATACCTTGTTAAACTGCCAACCATTTAAATGTTTCCATTAGAATTGGTGTTTGTACAAGATTGCCTATGAAGACTAATCAAACAGGGTTTCAGCCTGGAATGGAGACTCTTCTTTAAAAAAAGAGATATTGGTTATTTGTTTCACTTCTATTTCTTTTTCTTTCTTTCTTTCTTTCTTTCTTTCTTTCTTTCTTTCTTTCTTTCTTTCTTTTTTTTTGTTCTGTGTAAAATCTCATATCTTCTCATGGATCTCTGCCCTTCCTATTCCATATGGTAAGCTGCTGAGATATTTTTTTAAAAAACCTGTTCATAAACATGTGAGTAGAACACCTTGGCCAGATTCCATATAAGTACACTGTTCATTCCACACCCCTAAGGGGTCTCCTATTTTTTTCTAATGTTCCCACAGTTTCACACAGCAAGCACTTTGACATGCATAAAGTAGCTGTTTTGGTCCTGGCCCTTTCATTTTATGCATTTGCATGCATGTACATGCATACATATTACTACCACCTCCTCCTCCTCCTCCTCTGCATTACACTGTCATTCAGTAGTATTTGTGGGCTAGACAAATACAACACATGATAAGTAGGTGCTCAAAGATTCATAAAATTTTACTCAGCTTCTGTTGGGATTTTTCCATAGACATTATCTCTATTCTGGTCCAGGGCATGCTTGTCTATGTGTATGAGTCTATGTTCAGGCTTGGGGATGAAGTCTAAGTTTCAGTTTAGCTTTCTTGCTTGCTGTCCTGAATTTAAACTGAGAGGTTCTCCCTCTCTCTGCATAAGAGACTGTTAACCTGTTTATTGTTTTCTTAGCCTATGTTTAGTAAGTTTAGAAACAAACTCTTGTTTCTCAGTTAAAATTGGCTTCCTGTTCAATTACTTATAAAAGATAAGTAATTTCTCTGCAACAGCATCTTTCCCAGCAAATATAGAATAACTCATATTCAAATAGATGAGATAAAGGAAAGGAAAGGTTGTGCCATCGAGTCAGGGTCAGCTCCTAGCAACCACAGAGCCATGTGGTTTTCTTGGTAGAATACAGGAGGGGTTTACCATTGCCATCTCCCATAGTCTTACTTACTTATTTATTTGAAGCATTCGTATCACAACAAAAACATACCCAAGATGGCTCACAACATAATGAAATATAATACAAAATTAATGTTAATAAATCTGAATGGTTTTCCCGAACCTGAAAATAAAGCAGAACAAAGAAATAATACAGTATTGAAAAATATCTTGAAATGACTCAGAAACATGAAATTGAAGAATTAAGATTCACGAACATGCTGAATTCTACTGCAAAAAAAATTGGCCAATTGATGATACTTTGACCTGTAGGGCAGAATCCAGACTAGTCATGTATTAGCATAAATGCTGTTGCTCTAGCAACGTATGGCTCTCCAGATGTTGCTGAACTACAACTCCCATCATCCCCAGCTTAATAAATTGTGGCTGGGAGTGATGGGAGTAGTAGTTCAGCAGCATCTGAAGAGCTACACCTTACCTACCCCTGCTCTAGCATAAGGATATAGTTCATGTTCATTGCACAAAGAAAATATCCTCTGTTCCAGCTATTCCTTATGCTAGTTGGGCACCATAATGCACTAGCTTATTGTTGGGCAACATGGTGTACTGCCTCTTGCTCAAGCTCCTCTGTCTCTCTAAGAATATTCCTTAGGCATAGTTTAAAATGAACCCTCTACAGAAATCAATGGTCCATCCTGGTTTTACTATTTATAGCTGTTCAAGTTCTGATATTATTAAAAATGGCAATTTTTGCCCCTCATTTATATATGGGAAGGAAAATGACCTAAAATATAACTTTAGATAAACAATTGGATCAAGGTGAGGTGGGAGTATCAAAGCTCATTTTATTTTGCAACAAAAATTACAGCTGCTACTGATTGGTTTAATCAAGATAAGCATTTATCCCTGGGGCAATGCTCCTCTAACATACAATTGAAATATCATATGTAATCTATATATTTAGTTCTCTTAGGAGCACCCGTCCCTAATCTCATGTGTGGCAGCTCTCATGAGAGAGCTTCCAATTAGTGATGGGAGGTTGGGGTGGGGGAGCGGCGGCCTGGCAAATCGTTGGCCACGGGAAGAAGTGGCAGCCCGGCAAATGGCCAGCCGCCGGGGGGGTCAGGGAGAAGATAGGCGGCTGGTGGATAGGTGAGTGGCCTGGCAGGCAGCCGACTGGAGCGCCTGCAACCGGCAAGCAGGCCCAGCTGATGGGCAGCCGCAAATGGCAGCTTCAAATGGCGGCCACAAATGGCAGGTGGGCCCAGCAGGTGGGCAGCTGCAACTGGCGGCGAGAGCAGCTGTGACCAGCAGTTGGGTGGTCAGAGCAGCAAATGGTGGGCAGCCAAAGTGGCCGAGAATGGCAAGTAAGCCCGGCAGGCAGGCTGCGGGCAGGGGGAGAAGAAGAGGGGCGGCTGAGAAGAATGTAGTGAGGGTGGCAAGCCAAAAAGCATTGGAGGACTAGGGGAGCAGATGCTCTGCACCGGATCAGCTAGTATAGCTTTACTCTGTGGTCTTGCATTTTTAAATTATTGGCAGAAGGTGCGGACAAAACATAGCCCAGGTATTTCCCTGTTGGCTTCAAATTATTATAATTAAAAAAAATTGATATCACACTTTTAGAAAAAACATGGGTTGAATTAGGGCATAGCTGCTGCTGGGAAACCATATGCAAGCCTAGGGTTGCCAGTTTGCCAAATATGTCCTTGTTTCTCCATCTTTTTCATTTTTTTCTCTAGACCACCACCAAAAATTAGTTCCAAGATATTTCTAGGCTACCAATAGACTCCATTCCAGTACCAGGTTTTCCCCATGTTTCAAAAGTTGGTGGACATCATCAAACCCCACTACGCTAGCATTTTGAACTTGTTGGAGCTAGGACCCTGGCAGCAACAGCTCTCATTTGAAATGTCTCATCGTGACCATGGGGGGGGGCAGGGGTTAGGGTCATGGATAAAAGTGCTGGACTCCTCCCCCTTTGTTCTTTCAGTGTTAGTCTCCATTTTGTCTCTCCAGAGATTGCTGTTTGTTTTGGTCTCTCTCTACAGCCATGAGCTACAGCTGAAATTAAGCTGCAGGCCTTTTCACATTAGTTTGTAACCGTTTCTTTAAATAAACCTTTGTAGTTCTTCAATATTTGTATTGAATTACTTGTAGTTCTTTGCTGTTTTCTTGCCAAACTGGTTTTGCTCTGCTATTTGGGGACTGAACTGCCATTCTTCCCCTACAAAGGGTTATGAGGGCCAGAAGCCAGTCAATAAATGAGAAAAGCCTAGAGGGCTAAATGGAAAGCAAAGCAAAGAGAAAAGCTTTGAAAAATGGAGACAGTACAAGGATTCAAAATGACTGAAAAGTTGCAAGGTCCTGAGTATGAGCTCTGGTCTTTCAAGATGGAGATGCTCCTCAAGCATCATGGACTTGGCAGTGTTCTGCACACCCAGCATCCTGCAGGTGCAGGAAAGGAGATGAAAGAATGGGACAGAGCAGATGAAAAGGCATCAGGAAGATTTGCTTGGCGGTGAGTGACCCAATCTTAGTGCATCTAAGAGACAAAGAAAATGCAAAAGATATGTGGGAAACTCGGAAGGGATTATATGAAAAGAAGCATGTGGTTTCCAAAGTGCATCAAGTAAGAAAACTGAGCAATACAAGACTTAGATAAGGAGAAAGTGTGTCCAAGCACATAAATGAAATATTAGAAATATCTAGGGAACTACAAGCTCAAGAAGAAATAATGCCCCATGCAGTTCTGATAGGAATGCTGTTGACAGAGTTGCCAGAACCTAAGGGGTGTACTCATGGGTCAAATGTGCCGTAAGCCAGAATTTGGCTTTTTTAAAGCCAAATCTGGCCACCTTACTGTTGAATAGTTTGCCACATTACTTTGATAGTGTGACTAGTGCCTTGGAAGTCAAGGAGGATGCAGTCTTACAATTTGCAATTAACTGTCTAGAGGACTTTGATTTGTACAGAAGGGATGATAGGCAACCAAAGGAAAGTGAAGAAAATGCATTCAGAACCTTGCAAAGAAATTTTTTTGTTATAAATGGGTTAGATACAGTCTTTATCCAAAGAAAGTTAGTCATGATTAATTCCATTAAAATTGTCAAGACCATATCAAGGCTTATTAGCTTCAGTGGGACTTAGTCATGACTAGCTTTCTTTGGGTACAAAAAAGACTTGAAAAAGTGGCATTGCCCAAGCAGAAAGTACTTCACTTGCACAAGACAGGTTCCTGATTTCCACTAATTTTTCCCCGCCAGCCATCGCAGCCTGTCCCATATCTCAGAATATTCTGAGAGTTGCTCAGGCCTGGGAACAACTTTGATTTGTCATGGTAGTGAGCATGAATTGTTCCATGTGCTATGCAGGGTCTACTCCAGTTTACATTTGGATGGGTGACTACATGTGAGCACTGTAAGACATCCCCGATGGGGCTGTAACTAAGGGGAAGAACATCTGTGTGCTTGCATGCAAAAGATCCCAGGCTCACTGTCTGACATTTCTGGGCAGAGCTAGGAGAAACTCCTGGTTCAAACCTTAAATAAGAACAGCCCTGCTGGATCAAGTCCAAGGCCTATCTAGTCCAGTATCCTGTTTCACACTGTGGTCCACCAGATGCCTCTGAGGAGGACACAGGCAAGTGGTATGTGCATGCACTCTTTCCTGCTGTTGCTCCCCTGCAACTGGTATTGAGAGGCATCATGCCTCTGAGGCTGGAGGTGACCCACAGTCACTAGACTACTAGTAGCCATTAATAGGCCTGTCAACCATGAATTTGTCAAAGCCCCTTTTAAAGCCATCCAAGCTGGTGGCCATCACTACATCCTATGGCAAATAATTCCATAGATTAATTATATGCTGTGTGAAAAAGTACTTCCTCTTGTCGGTCCTAAATTTCTCTTCACTTTCATGGGATAACCCCTGGTTCTAGTGCTATGAGAGAGGGAGAAAAATTCCTCTCTATCCACCTTCTCCATTCTGTGAATAGTTGTATACACTTCTAGCATGTCTCCCCTCAGTAGCCTCTTTTCCAAGGTAAAGATCCCCAGATGCTGTCGTCTAGCCTCCTAAGGAAGGTGCTCCAGGCCCCTGATCATCTTGGCTGCCCTCTTCTGCACCTTTTCCAGTTCTACAGTATCTTTCTTAAGATACAGTGACCAAAGCTGTATGCAGTACTCCAGATGTAGCCACACCATAGATTTGCATAAAGGCATTATAATATTAGCATTTTGATTTTCAACCCCCTTCCTAATGATTCCTAGCATGGAATTAGCCTTTTTCACAGCTGCCGCATATTGAGTTGCTACTTTCAATGAGCTGTCCACCATTACCCCAAGATCTCTCTCCTGATCTGTCACCGACAGCTCAGATCTCATCAGTTTATATGTGAAGCTGGGGTTTTTTTGCCAGCTTTATGCATCACTTTACACTTGCTTACGTTGAACCGCATTTGTCATTTTGTCACCCACTCCCCCAGTTTGGAGAGATCTTTTTGCAGCTTCTTACAATCTCTTGTGGATTTCACTACTCTAAATTGTTTTGGGTCATCTGCAAATTTTTTCACTTCGCTGCTAACCAGTTAAAGAACACTGGTCCCAATACCAATCCCTGGGAGACCCCCACTTACTACCTACCTCCATTGTGAAAACTGTCCATTTAAACCTACCCTCTGTTTCTTGTCCTTCAACCATTTACCGATCCACACATGAACCTGCCCCCTTATCCCATGACTGCTAAGTTTACTCAAGAGCCTTTGGTGGGGAACTCTATCAAAAGCTTTTGGAAGTCCAAGTATACTATGCCAACCGGATCTCCTTTATCCATGCTTGTTGACACTCTCAAAGAACTCCAAAGGTTTAGTGAGGCAAGGCTTGTCCTTGCAGAAGCCATGCTGGTTCTCTTTCAGCAAGGCCTTTTTTCCTTCTTCAATTTTGTCCTTAAGTATGCTTTCCATCAATTTACCTGGCAAAATTAAGTTGACTGGCCTGTAATTTCCTGGATCCTCCTAGATCCCTTTTTGAAAATCAGAGTTACAGTGGCTACTTTCCAGTCCTCTGTTGCAGAGCCTGATTGTAGGGAAAAGTTACATATTTTTTGCCAGGAGATCAGCAATTTCACATTTGAGTTCCTTCAGAACTCTTGGGTGGATGCCATCTGTCCCTGATTATTTGTTTACATTTAGTTTTTCAAAAGAGTTTAGAACCTCTTTCCTTGTCACTGCAAACTGGCCCATTTTTTCAGTTGTTAAACCTGAAAAGCTCAATTTCGGAGAGGGTATATGGTCAGTATCCTCTGCCTTGAAGACAGATGCAAAGAACTCATTCAGCTTCTCTGCAATCTTCTTATCCTCCTTAATAATCCCTTTCACATCCTTATCATCTAAGGGTCCAACTGCCTTCCTGGCAGGTTTTCTACTTCTGATATATTTAAAGAAGTTTTTGTTATTCCCCTTTGACACTCTTAGCTATATGCTTCTTAAACACTCTTTTTGCATCCCTTATTATCTCCTTGCATTTCTTTTGCCAGAGTTTATGTCCCTTCCTGTTCTCTTCATTTGGGCAGGACTTCCATTTTCTGAAGGAAGTTTTCTTTCCTTTTATAGCTTCCCTGACTCTGCTTGTTAACCATGCTGGCATCCTCCTGAACTTGATGGTACCTTTCCTCCTTCTTGGTATACATTCCAACTGAGCTTCTAGTATTGTGGTTTTAAATCAGTTCCATGCTTTCTAGAGCGATTTGACCCTCCTTACTTTCCCTTCCAACTTCCTTTTTGGCAGTCCCCTCATTTTTGAGAAGCTTCCTCTTCTGAAGTCCAACACATCTGTGTTGGACTTCCCTGACAATTCTCCACTTGCTGAATTGGATCTTTCTATGGTCACTGCTGCTACCCAATGGTTCTGCAACTCTGACATCTCACACCAGGTCCTGCGCACCACTCAGGATTAAGTCCAAAGTCACCATCTCTCTGGTTCGTTCCACAACTAACTGTTCTAAGGCACAGTCATTTAGTATGTCTAGAAATTTGGCCTCTCTTTCATTACCTCAATGTAAATTACCCAGTCTATGTGTGGGTAGTTGAAGTCACCCATTATTACTGCCCTGTCTCTCTTTAACATCTCTCTTATTTGCTTCTCCTACTCCAGGTCACTCTCAGTGCTTTGATCTGGAGGGTGATAGCATGTCCCTAGTAACACTTTTCCTTTCAGTTCTCATAATGTTAGCCATAATGATTCTGTGAAGGACTCTGGTCCCCCTAGGTTTTCTAGCTTATTAGAATCTATCCCTTCTTTGATATACAGTGCTATGCCTCCCCCAATCCTCCCCTCCCTGTCCTTTCTGTAGAGTTTATATCCAAGAATAACCCTGTCCCACTGGTTCTAACTGTTCCACCAGGTTTCCGATACACTTACTATACTGTATCTATGTTTTCATTAGTAACCAAGCACTCCAGCTCACCCATCTTCACTCGGAGGCTTCTGGCATTGGTATATAGACACCTATATGCCAAGTCCCTCACCTGATGTTGGCATGTGCTATCCCCCTTACCATCATTTGACCTATTTGGCAAGCTGTTATGTGTTTCCTTCTGCTCAACTCCTGGTTGTACTCTGTCCCCTTCTGTTTTATCTGAAACATGTGCACTCTCATGCCTTAGGGGATTTTGCTGGCCAAACCAGATACCATCCAGTTCCTGTCAGTAATCCCCCAGGCGTCATCTTAAAAGCTGCTCTGTGACCTTGATTTTAAGCGCCAGCAATCTGGTTCCATCTTGGTTCAAGTGGAGCCTGTCCCTTTTGTACAGGCTTTGCTTTCTCCAAAATATATCCCAGTGCCTAACAAATCTAAAGAGAGCCACTCTGCCAGTCAGTGTAGGCAATACTGAGCTAGATAAATCTGTAAGCTGTGCCGGATTTAGGCACAAGCAAAGTAAGCTGCAGCTTAGGGCCTCACCTTCTGAGGGGGCTCTGAATACTAAAAAATGACTAAATTTCAAGTTTTACATAATTGGTTGAAAAATAAAGGAGAAGGGGGGGAAGGCTCTAAAACAGACATTAGCCTTCTGATAAGACTAAAATATTCTTATACGGCCACACAGTCATTTATCACTTTAGCTTATAAATCTGTGCAGAAATAACTGCACATTCTATTGAAATGTTATTATACCAGGGCTCCACAACTTCAGCCCGCAGGCTATTTTTGGACTACAACTCCCATCTTCCCCAGCCACATTAGCCAATAGTCAGGGATGATGGGCATTGTAGTCCAACATCTGTAGGAGGGCCAAAGTTGTGCAGTCCTGGTTTAGACCAATGCCCAACGTCAGAGTTACAGACAGTGTTTGCCTCTTCAGAGGAATGCTGCTGTAACTGTGAGCAGTGCGATGGGGGGTGTATGCCAGGGTGGGACTTCCAACCTATTTTGTAATGTTATGGGGCCTCTTAACCTTAAGATAGCTTAGGGCCTCAGCCTGTCGTAATCTGGCCCACGGTCTGACTCAGTAGAAAGCAGCTCCACTGCGCCACCAGAGCCCCTGGTGGCGCAGTGGTAAAACTGCCGCCCTGTAACCAGAAGGTTACAAGTTCGATCCTGACCAGGGGCTCAAGGTTGACTTAGCCTTCCATCCTTCCGAGGTCGGTAAAAGGAGTACCCAGAATGTTGGGGGCAATATGCTAAAATCATTGTAAACCGCTTAGAGAGCTCTGGCTATAGGGCGGTATATAAATGTAAGTGCTATTGCTATTGCTATTCCTGTGTCCCACCTTCCAATTCCGCTCTCTTCTGGCTCTGTTGTAGCCTCTAAATGGAGACTTCCAGCTCTCTTACACTGTGCATCATGGCAGTCAGTAAGTATAGATCAGAAAGATTATTCTAAATTTTGTATCTATGGCATGATCCTCACCACACATTAAGGTCATCGGGAGAGGTCCATCTCCGGATGTCGCCAGCTTGTCTGGCAGTGACTCGAGAGCATGCCTTCTCTGTAGTCGCTACTGGGCTATGGAATGCGCTCCCTATAGACATTTGGGGCTTAACATCTGTATCAGCCTTTAAAAGAGCCCTTGAGATGCATTTTTTTTAGCCTGGCTTTTAGTAATGTTTGAATATTTTAAATTGTTTTAAATCATTGTGGTTTTAATAGTTTGTTTTATTGTGTTTTATTGTATTTATAGTTGTGAACCACTTAGAGCTTTGGAGTCCTGCAGTATATAAATCAAATACATAATAATAATAATTTAATGCCTTACAAAACTGCATACAGTCTTTAGAACTTCAAATGGTATGTGCTGGAGAACTTGCCTTATAATCAGAAAACACAGAGAAAATATTTTGCAAAAGATAAAGGACATATCTGGCTTCAATATTCCATATGATCCAACCGTTGTCTATTGAGGTAAATCCATGGCACAACAGGAAATGAAAACCAGACCCAAGATACATTTTATCTTACTGTCCTGTGAAAAAAATAAGTATTGCATATCTCTGGAAAAGAAACAAACCACTTAAGTGATTTGAATGATATTCTAGAAAGTGCAATGTTGCACTAATATTTAAGCCCACAGAATCAGAGAAGAAAACGTACTGTTAGGATAACTTTACGGTAAATTTATCCTCATTTATCAGCATGTGAAGCAGTAATGATAATGGCTGACATGATGAGGAAAAAATACTCAGATACGTAGTCCCATTGAAATTAAATCAACCATTTAGGCATTGCTTAACTTGTCCTTTTAATTTCAATGGGACTACTTTGAGTAATTTTCATAATCATGACCAATTGTAATTTGTTCTTTTTGTCCCTTTGTTATAATAGGCTTTACTGTTATCTTTGTAATTTTGCTTTATTTGTGGTATCGTTATTGTGACTTTGATTCCTCTATGAACAAGCAAATTGAACAATAAAACAAAGTAACCCTTTTCACTTGCTCTTCAGTTAACCAAGCCTCAAAATGTTCTGGATTCAATATGCAGCCTACTAAACTGTATGTGTAAAATCCAGGCAGAACAGTTCTCTCTATCCGATACTATTTAAGAAAAATTCTTATCAAGAAGATAAATCCATAATGGATACAGAAATATGAGTGCCTACTTGGATAGATAGGCATGGCAGAAATGAGAAAAATACCTACATAAATGCAGTGACATTTGCCATGAGACTTCACATGTTTTAAAAATGATGTTAAATTATTCGTGGGGGTGGGGGGATGAATAGGATCATGTCCCATTTACAAAGATGACAAATGCACACACACACCTGCAGTGTCAAATACCAGAACCATCACTTGCTGCCCCCCCAAATGTCACTATATGTGATATGCAAGAAATTCTGTCTCACCAGATATATTGGTTCAATAAGAATATGCAAGCAGAGCTTTTTAGAATCGGATGCTATAGAATTGACAGGAAAATCACTTTGGGCAATGACAATTCATCTGCTCTGTGACCACACTGCAGTTGAGGTTGCTTAGAAAGGACTATGTTGCAACATCTCCACACAGTGGCTAGAGTGGGAATTCCATAAAACTCCCAAGGACTTGCCAACACTTATATCACAGAAAAAGGCAGAGATTTTTGTCTGAAGTGCCCAAAAGGGATTGATGGAAACAGGCTTCCTGCATTAGGTTTGAATTTTATAGTAACAATAATAACAATAAACAATAAACAATAATAATAAAATACATGAGGTAAAGTAAGAATGAGTGTATTTGGTTTAATGAGGCTGATCACATATGTGCTTCTCATAAGTTTTACTCATTACACATAGCTGCTCTTCAGTGGACGAGCTCAGAGCAGCTGACATATAAGATTTTGAACCAACTTGAAAAAATGGCCTGACTTGGATTTTGGGGTTTTGTTTTTTTTTAACAGCAGTTTGATAGGCAGCAAACAACAGGTGAAGCTTTTTATGGCATGGATTAAACAACATTTAATCACTACAGATGAAATTGCTATTCATCCAATCAAAGTTAAGAGGAGGAAGTCAGAAGTTGACATTCCCACTTACATATGGTTTCCAGGTGGTCTCTATCGGGTCATCTTCAGGATCATACCTTCAGCTGTATAATTGTCTCATCATTTTCCCGCTTAGACAGTCTTCTCAGTGCTAAGTGCTAGGAAAAGCTCTTGCGGCTTGAAGCATGGGACACAATCTATCAGCTGACCTATAATCAAGCAATCTAATTCACCAAAATGCTGTGGGCAAGTCAGCCATGCTGGCAGTGGACACAATATTATCTATTCTATTTCTGCTTTAATATTATCTATTCTATTCTCTGCCATAGAATGTGGTGGTGGTGGACATTACCATAGATGGCTTTAAAAGGGGCTTTGACAAATTCATGGAGGACTGGTCTGTCAATGGCTACTAGTCTGATGGGTATAGGGGCCACCCTCCAGCCTCAGAGGCAAGATGCCTCTGAATACCAGTTGCAGAGGAGCAACAGCAAGTGAGATGGCATGCCCTCAACTCCTGCCTGTGGTCTTCTCAGAGGCATCTGGTGGGCCACTGTGTGAAACGATGCTGGACTAGATAGATAGCCCTTGGGCCTGATCCAGCAGAGCAGTTATTATCTTTTTATGCTTAGTATACCTCCTTGTTTCTGATGATCTCAATATTAGTCTAGCACATTAGCTCCTTGGACTTCGTATCCAAAGCAAAGCAAACATTCTACCACTGAGCTACAGTTCTTCGCATCTCAGCAGATGTTGAAACTAGCAGAACAACCTAAAGCTGGCCTAGAATAACATAACATAAGGGCTGCATATCAAGATCATAAGCAGATGCAAAAGCACATAAAGGAGCACAATCCAAAGTTAAATACAGGCAGGTTCACAGACAACAGCAGCAAGTAAGCAGGAGAAAACTTCCGGTTCCCAGCAAGGGCGGACTCCCTGTACTGCTGCCTCTTCCATATCGTCCAAACCACCAATGTCGGGTGGGAAATGTTGGGTTCCCTCAGTCACCTGACATTCTCTGCCCAACTTTAAATGCTGGTTACAAATGTTGAGCAGAGGAAGGAACCCAACAATTCAGAGCACAAGTGAAAATGCAAAGCCATCTTAACTCTCACCTTAAACTAAAGGTTCTGGGATGACGGCGCATTAAGATCTGCTGGAGATCGAATTTTAATGTGATCTTCTCTGCCTCTCACCAATATCTGAGATGGATTTGGGTGGGATGCGAAAGAGAAAGTCTTCTATTTGAATCCAGACTCTGGCACTCTCTTTCCAGGGACCATCTTGCTCCCTTTCTGCTAATCTTCTGCCACTCTCCCAAAATATGTTTGTTTCAACAGGTATGTCTTCTTCCTGTCACTTTGCTTGTTGCATTTATGGTCTGCTCTTTTTATTGCTGTGTGGGCTTTTAAAAAAATAATAATTAACTGCGGTCTCTTTTTAATTATCCTTTTTGTTGTTGTGTTTTGTTTCTCATATTTTGTAAGCTGGCTTGGGCATTATTTTAATAATGGAAAAGCAGAATATAAATCTGCATAATAAAGGAATTTGAACCCCACCCCCGCTCTGACTTGGAATAACTAGCCCATATAAAATAAAAGAGGGCCAGCCCAAGCAGCCCAAATCTCTAAACAAGGTCACCACAAGATCCTCTCGGTCCCCGTTTTTCAAATTAAGATACAGACAAGCAGCTAATGAGAGGGCAATTATTTCAGCTGAATGCACAGTTTATTTATAGCTGGGGAAGAAAAACAAAAAACAGCAAAATCCAAGTTACCAGACACTTAATGCGGTCTGGCAATTAAACAGTTCAATGGCAATAAAACAATTAGATCATAATGGTAAAATTCCATTAAAAGCTAATTAAAACAGTGTAAAAAGCTATTTGCATTAAGAGAAAACAAATGCATCAGTAAATGTGTGCTATGAATACAAACAATGGATTTGCATCTTATGGGGGGTTTATGCAGTAATAATTTAAATGTATTTATTTAAATGAATGCTAGTTGTCCTACTGGCATTTCTTTAGCAGCAATTTTGCTGTCTTCAGTAAAAGGCCTTCTCTAAAGCAGAGGGCAAAACAGAGCCTGATGCCAAAGCATCCCCACTTCCTAGCTAGGTCATCTCTCTCATCTGTTTGAACTTTCTAAAGATCAAAGCTTTCTTTTAGTTCAGCTCTGGTTTTGTAATATATCAGTTCACCTAATTTTGTGCGCAACCCAGCTAAACTTAAACACTGTTAAGTTCTACTAATGTCCATAGTGAAGAGTTAATCACATGTTCAGTTCTGTCATTGAGACCAGTGGGACATAGAAATATTGTAGGATATGTTCATATATAATGACAGCAAGTAGGCGAAATCTGCTGGTTCCTGACAAGTGCAAACTTCTGGCCCTGCTGCCTCTTTCATGTTATCTGAACTCACCAATGCAGAGTGAAGAATGGTGGGATGCAGAGAAGAACTTATCCAGGAGCGTTTCCACACAGGGCTGTTACTGTGAATCTCCTTCGGAAGAGAGTGTGTGCATTCACACACTGGCCATACTTACCTAGAAGTCCATTCGAGATCTTTGGAAGCACCCAGACACACAAATCGGGCTTTGTCTTCTGAATTCTAGCTTATCTCGATGCATTTCTGGGTTTTAAAAAACCTGGTTTTAAGCAAGTTTTCCTGAAAACATCGAGGCAGATAGAGAGAGGCACTGACTTAGAGTCAGTAACATGATAAGAGAGTCATTAACATAGGAGCTGCCTTGCCTAGGTGTGAAGGGGGGGGGGAACCAGTTTTCAGGAAGCAAATTCTTTGAAAGTTGTAGTTACAAAACCTCTGTGTATGCTCAAGTTGACTTTTTTGAATAATTAGCCTGCCTGCTTAAGGTTTTTGCTGGTTTAAAAAGAGGTTTTACCAACAAATTGATGTAGAGCACACCACGCATATATGTGAAAAAAGGGAAGAAATCTGTTAGAATATACAAATGCTCCCAGTCTAGGACACGGGGTTTGGAAGGCAACATTGTGTTCCTTCCCATGGAACTCCCAAACACACACAAACACTCTCTCTCTTCCCACATTGGCTAGAAGGAAAACACGAAGGCATGCAATGTGAACCTGCACAAAGAGAACGCCCGAGAGCAGAGGGGAGGGGCTGCTTCCCTCATGCCACGAGTGTAGTTCGAAGTGGCTTCACTCAGCATTTACCCCGAGAGCTGGAAGCTATGTATGGGAAAGCACCAGCAGAACTTAATATATGGGCAGGTTCATAAGAGAGAAGGCAGTCCTTCACATATTACATCCCTTTAACCACAAGTAAAGGCTTAAATAGGTGGCAGATCACATTTTATAATAAGTACCATATATTATTGTTCAATTGATTTAGTTTTTGAGCAGCCTGAGGGTCACACTGTCTACAGTTTCTTTACACTGAAGATGAAAGGTAACACCTCTAAAAACCTTTGACCTGTTTATATACCAGAACAAATCCCTGAGCATGTGAAATAATTGACCTTGGGGAATGACCAGAGTTCTCTTCCCTCAACACTAAGTAGCTACAAGAATTCTACAGATGTTAAGTGGAATGAAAGCCACCTAGATTTTCAATAATTGGATGGGCTATAACATTTCCAAATAAATAGAACACATTAGCCCTCTTCAGATTTTTTTTTTTTAAGCAAGGGCACTATGTACAGCACCCTAAGACCACACTCTGAAGCCCTAGTCCCATGCTGACATGCTCAGAAGCCCCACCTGATTTACAGCTGACATCCATGCTTACTCTGTTTGAAGAGCCAAATGCTGTAACCATGGACAGATTCTTTCCATGATTGGAAGACTCTGGCACCTCAGTGATCTGGCCAGGAGCAGAATCAAACCAAGGTTACAGCATTTGTCTCTTCAGACAAATGCAGTAAGGATGGACAGTGGGCAGC
This sequence comes from Hemicordylus capensis, assembly GCF_027244095.1. Classification (NCBI taxonomy): domain Eukaryota; kingdom Metazoa; phylum Chordata; class Lepidosauria; order Squamata; family Cordylidae; genus Hemicordylus; species Hemicordylus capensis. The sequence goes on along the minus strand of NC_069659.1, from coordinate 60,931,359 downwards.
TAGGGCTTCTGAGTGCATCAGCACAGAGGCAAAACTTCCAGGCACACTCGCTGGACAATGAACAGCGTCCCTGATTACTTTAAAAAAAACACAACAACATTTGAAGAGGTCTATTGGGATTAGCAAACAGGGCTTCCAGGTCAGAAGATGTTATTTCCACATCACCTTGGTAGTGCTCTCCTTACGTAGCAAGACTGCTTTATCCAATTGCTTTATCCAAGGATGTCCAAGGCTTGTCAAATTCTGTAATGCATAGCAGTACACAAATTAAACCAAGTAACTCAGATTATTAGATAGGAGAGTGTAGGTGAAGTTCCAACGGTTCATTGATTCTGACCCATAAACAACTATCACACATTATCACAGTTCTTTATCTGTCAGTTTTTATCTGGTATTTAACTGGCAGCATAGGAGATTATAGTAAGCTGCTAAGTGGGGGTCAGATGTTCTCTTGCAATTTTAAAACACTAATTAAAGTTTTTTTGTGGGTTTGCAGACATAGAGTCTGATTCTCCTTGTAGATGGTTCTGCAGGAGAGTGTGCAAATCCTCTGCCTTCTAAAAGGCTTTCACACCTGACAGAGCTGAGGAGGAGGAGAGCTACTACAGCATAAAGCAGGGCCAGACCAGGGGTGGGAAGGACCAGGGGTGGGCCACCACCTTCCAGAGGTAGACAATGTAGCCATACAGAATATATTGTGACAGCCATATATGACAGCCAGAATATATTGTGGCTGGGGATTATGGAAGTTGTAGTTTATCAACAGCTGGAGGGCCAAGTCTGCCCATGGGTTTGAAGGGGCCTCAACACAGTGCACTGTCTACCTCTGGAAGGTGGTGGCAACATTCCTAACACTCCTCCTGTACATTTTTTTTCAATCAATCAATTTATTTATTTTGGTCTATGACCAGCTTAATATCAGCTTTAAACATAGCATTACATTTTTTAAAAGCCTCAGGAAGTAATGTTTCTAAAACCTATATTTATCACCTACATACCACATCTACTGATTGAAAGCATCCTTTACTAATCTTTGTCATAATCTATAAGCAGAAGCACAAAACTTAGCAACATTGCAGGTGACTCCTGTAAATTGGTCAGCCAATAACCAAGACACATAGAATTCATCAGCGTGCCACAGAAAATAACAATAAAATGGACAATATAATAATACATGTTCAGTAGATTCAATGGCACCTACATCATAGGGACACCTGCAGTCACAATAAGGGCTTTTACCAAACTAGCTTTCAAAATCCATTGTACATTTTCATTTAGTGTGGATCTGAATCCCACCTCTACCCCTTTTTATGTCCCTTTCACAAAAAAGCAAAACAAAACTGGGGCACTGTTCAGTGATATATGGAGTGAGGGGTCACAGAAATATCAATGTTTTGCTCAACAGTTTACCTCTGATCATTATATAGCCTCCTTAACATGGTATTTGGGGGAGCGGCGGAAATCACAGCCAGAGTCAACCCTGGGAAAAGCTCTAGCACTTCCAGGGTGGCTGCTAGGGATGTGCAAATCGATTAGGGTACAAAATGAGTTGTGCCCGAATCTAGCTGATTCGGGCAATTTGTAGACAGAAGAAATCACCCCTATGCTCAATTGCCCAGATTCAGGTACAGAACAAATCACCCAGATTTGGACCCGAAAATATTTGGAGATTTGGACCACCATTTTGTGGCCACAATCGGTTGAGTGGTAGTGCCCAATGGGTGGAAGGAAACTACCACTCAAATTTCAAAGAAATCGGGCAAAGTGGTGATTTTTAACAAATTTCCGAAGTTTGCACGTCTTTAAGCTTTTCCCCATAGGGAATAACAGGAATTTCAGCAGCCCCATAACTCGAGGGGGCCACCAGGCTAGCCCAGTGTGGGTTGTGGTAGGTGATAGTGCCCAATGGGAGGAAGGAAGCTACCACCCAAATTTCAAAGAAATTGGGCAAAGTGGTGATTTTTAACAAATTTTTGCAGTTTGTGCATCTTTAAGCTTTTCCTCATAGGGAGTAATAGGGATTTCAGCAGTCCCATAACTCCACATGGGGAGCACCAAAGTGGCCAAGAGCAGGTTGTGGTGTAGTGAACATGGGGTGCCAACCACCCCCAAAACCATAAGTCCATGGGGTAAATGGGTTTTGTTGTTATTTTCAATTTTTGAGGTGTCTGAGAATGGATTCTTGGGTGCAAAATGATGGTGAGTTCTCTGGTCATTCATCGTTTTGCACCAAAGATGATAAATGAACAACTTTGTTCATTCATCATCTTTGGTGCAAAATAATGATTGACCAGAGAATCCACTATCATTTTCTGCCAAAGAATCCACTCTTGGAACACCTCAAAGAGCTTAAAGATGTGCAAACATCAAAAATTTGTTTAAAATCACCACTTTGCCAAATGTCTTTGAATTTCCACCCATTGGGCACTTCCACCCACCACACTCTTTTGCCCCAGAACTCTCTCTCTCTCTCTCTCTCTCTTTTTTTTTTTGCCCCAAATCAATTCGGATTCAGATTTGGATTGATTCAGATCCAAAACTAATCTGGGGTGATTTGCCGGGGGGGGGTGCAAATTCAGACCCAAAACAAATTGGGGGTGATTCAATTTGGGTACAAATCAAATTTGAAAAATCAATTTGTGCACATCCCTAGTGGCTGCTGGTGCAGAGGCATGGCATCAAACTAAAAAAAGAGAAAGGACACCAATTAGCAGTAAGCCATCCAAAAAACTTAATTTGAATTTCTTAGCCTTCTCACAAAATCTTCTTCTTTTCCTCCCTCTGAATCTAGGGTTGTGAACATTGTGTTGGCTAAAATCAGGATTGGGACTCAGACGTAGGGGTGTGCACAGAACCGGCTGGTCTGGTTCAGTTTGAATCTGGACCAGACTCAAAACTGACTGGGCCAGTTCGGTCTGGCACCCTTCGAAGCCCTGCCTCCCCCGGTCCGGTCTGGGGGGGTGTTTCACGAATTATTTTTTTAAACAAATTTAAAATAAATTAAATTACCTTCTGCCTCCTCGGGGGGCTTTCTATAGGCCACAGGGGTGAGTGTGTGTGTGTGTGTGTGTGTGTGTGTGTGTGTGTGTGTGTGCAAACGTTCCCCTGTCCCCCACCGGCCTCTAAAATCACCACCATGGCCCGCCGGAGTGTTATTTTTTGGCCTGTTGAGGCCTCCATAAATAATCATGGCAGCCATTTTGGAGGTCACCACAAATGCACAAATGGCTTCTGCGAGGCCTGGCATGGCCCAGGGCCTCAAAGAGACCATTTGCACCAGCCTTCCCCCCCCCTTTTTTAATGGTTTCCAGAAAAAAATGACCACCGCACATGTGGAAATGGTCTCACAGAGGCCATTTGCGCATGCGTGGCAGCTTCCGAAATGACCACCATGATGATTTATGGAGGGTCAAATGGGCGGCCCGTGGTGGTGATTTTAGAGGCCAGCATGCGGGCAGGGGAATGTTCACAGAACACCACCACCCCCCGCATGACCTATAGGAAGCCCCTTGAAGGGGCAGAAAGTAATTCAATTGATTTTAAATTTTAAAAAATTGCGAGCCGGCCGGGGTGGGGTTGGTACCGGTCCAGATGGAACGGGGGGGGGGAGGGTTCGGTTCGACTCGGTTCGACTCCGAACCCCTGAACTGAACCACCAGACCGCTGAATCCCCAGACCGGTTTGCACATCCCTACTCGGAAAGGGCCAAGGGGGGCCAGGGGCATGGCCACCTAGAGGTGAGGCTTCTCTCTCTCTTTTTTTAAACGTTTAAAGCTGCTGTGGATGGTGAGAGCTCTCCTGACTCCAAAACTATGAGAATGGGCCATGGCTGCTCTGGGGCAGGCACACTGTAGAGAGGCACACTACAGCTAAACTAAAAGCACCCAAGCACTCACCACCACTGACTCACTGCAGGAGGGAACGGACGGAGTGGGAGAGAAGGCAGCAAAAGAGTCCCTTCCTCATCCTGCCTTTCTCCCAAATGGGGCAGACTGGCCTGAAATTGGCCCATCTGCATCATTTGGAAGGTGAGGTGAGGAAGGGACTCTTTCGCCACCTTCTCTCCCACTCCGTCCGTCCTTTCCTGCAGTGGGTCAGTGGCAGTGAGTGCTTGAGTGCTTTTAGTTCCGCTGCAGCACGCCTCTCACCTGTGTGCCCACCCCAGAAAGTCCCTGCCCCAGAGCATGGCCCATTCCCAGTTTGGGAGGCAGGAGAGCTCTCGCCGCCGTCCTGCTCAATTTTTTGAAGGTCAAAAAGAGGGAGAAATTGCATCCTGAATGGGACAAGCATTTCCCCACAGGAAGTAGAGACATCACACACAGTGCGGGATAGTTGGCAACCCTATCCGATTCCCTCCAGCACTGCCGAATTTGAGCCAAACATTCTTTTAAAAGAATGGCTGACAGCCAGAGCAAGGAAGCTCCAGTGCAGAGTAACTGCACTTCCAAACTAACTGCACTAGTTTACCAGGAATTTTTTTACTGCTTCTCTTTCCCCAGGAAACATTCTGTACCACCTGAAAATATGTTCCTGAGGTCTGTGCAACATCTTGCAGGGACATATTTTGGTGTTGCACAGATGTCTTCCTGGGAAAGGGGAGGTCATTACAACCTGACTCAGAGCTATTTTCATCCCACCTGACTTTCCTTGCTCATCCTCTAGGACTCTGCAAACTATGTAGGATCTCATGTGCCAGTCACCCACCCCCCGGTCAACATCAGTGGATGTTGAGATGATAGAGGATTTCATTGAAACTTGAGACTGAACATTTCTACTGAGTAGAGCTGCAATCTAGCCTTGTTTACATCTTTCTATATTTTAATTCAAAGTCACTATTAGAGAAACATGACACCAATTCACCTTCGGACTTCAGACAAATGCCTACATGTCAAATAAATGCCAGACATGATGCCATGCCTTGACTATATCAAGAGCCTTTCTCTCTGCTCAAGCACTATGAAAACATGGGGGAAAATAAAACGTATTTGAAAGATCTAAAGTTCAAGGCAATGCATCAGTGCTAACCGCCAGGGCAGGATTTTCTCACATTCATCTTATTTGAATCTTGAGGCATCATGTGATTATTATATGCCTAACACTGTAATTACTACAAATGATGTTACGTGGAACCAAGCCATTTAACTAAATAATGTAAAGCACTATATGAACGAATTAGAGAAATCTGGACAAGTAATAAATGATGTTGGTGAACTGGGAGGAAAGGACTACATGAAGAAGAATGGACATTATGACTTGTGCCCTCCAGTACCATGCTTGACAAGTATATTGCTTGGAATTAGGGGAAAGGACATTGATCAGTGGTAGAGCACATTCTTTGCACACAGAAGATCCCAGGTTTAATCCCTGACATCCCAGAACATAAAAACATTGGAAGCTGCCTTATACCTAATCAGAACATTGGTCCATCTTGTTCAGTATCATCCACAACCAGGGCTGATCAACTTTGGCCCTCCTGAAGATGTTGGCCTACAATTCCCATAATCCCTGGCTATTGGCTACTGCAGCTGGGGATTTTGAGAATTATAGTCCAAAAACAGCTGGGGGTGGGGCCTAAGTTGAGCAGGCCTGGGACTCTACACTGACTGGAAGCATCTCTCCAAGGTTCCAGGCAGGATTCTTTCTCAGCCCTTCCTTGAGATGCCAGGGATTGAACCTGGAAACTTCTGCATGCAAAGCAGATGCATTATCACTGCACAACGGCCCCTCACATCTCCAGGTAGGGCTGGAAAAGACCTCTCTGTGAGAACTTTACAAAACCATGGGGAAATGCTGCCAGTCAATATAGACAACACTGAGTTTGATGGACCAATGTTCTGACTCAGTATTTATGCTTTCAAATGAAGGTTTGATGAGGAATAATGTTAGAAGAGTAAGAGAGAAAGCAATAACCTTTAAAAATAAAAATAAACAATGTGGTCTGAATCTACAATCAATCTAGAAATGAAAGAGCAATTAAACAGATTTAGAGACTGAACAAGGCTATTGTCCTAGGCCCTGTTGTGGTCCAGGCCTGATTTATATACTAAATATGCTCATTAGCTAGCATACAAAATTAGGCCTGTCTCATAGTGTCACCCAGCAACCAAGTTCTTTTATATAGTGACCATGTAGGATCTGGGCGCAAGGAACAAAGGAGATCAAACCAATCCTAAATGATTCAATGGGCTTTATTGAGTATAAAAGAATAACAACATCAATCTAGCTGAGCAGAAAGCAGAACACTCTATCAATATTACTAACAGTATTTCAACCCTAGCCAACACCAATATTCACCCAGTGTTCCTAACTAACATGTGTGTGTATTAAATCTTCCTAGAGCCTAATATAATTCAGATATAGACAGAAAAGGGGGGGGGAGGAAGGTTGAGGACTGGCATGGTTTGGGGAGACTGGGAATTAGTAGAGGGACGAGGGGAAGGGAGAAGAAGGGGAAAGAATGAAGGGATCCAAGGCTTGTAGAGGCAGCATATTACCAGGATCAAAGGCTTGAGAGCGGTGGATCTTTCAGCTGAAGAAGTGAGGCTTCTGGCTGGAGACAGGAGCTTTTGGATCAAGCATGCAGTTTGCTCAGAGCACGGCTGAGAGTCAGAGCACCATGGCTGGGGAAGTCTTGAAGTCTCTTCTACTGTGCAGTAGAAGTCACAGACAGTTCCTGTCCATGGACAGAGTTCCTGCTTGTTGCCCCACGGCTTAGCAGCAAACTCTGGGATTGCTCGTGAGCAGATCTTGCTTGTAGGCACAAGATTGCTCGCTCTCTGTCCAGTAAGCCTGTTCTTTATAGCTGCATTTTCCTTTGATCTCTCATAGAGTCTATTCAAATCTCCTCATCTTTTCCTGGGTCCCCAAAAAGGTGACAACTTGCTGCTACCTTCTGGATATCATCTTTTAATTATTCAGCCAGTCCAGAGAGATCTTAATCTCATCTTCTGTTAGCTGCTATCTTGAGGAGGGGACATTGCCCAAATCCAATCTGCATCTCTGAGTTGCAAATGGGCCCCTTCTCTTGTCTCAGATTCGCTTGCCTGGTCCCCAAAAGGTGTTAAACGTCAGGAGTTAGTGAGAGAATTAGTTCTATTTGTGTGAGATAGCAATTATATTATTTCTTCTGTACCTCTATCTAGTGTGTAATTATAACAAGAGAATATTTAAAGTAACATAAAAAGGGGTACATGTGTGAGACAAGTTAATCAATACATTTGACTGAGGCAGAAGCATCCTGTCAGTGAGCAAAAGGGATAATTTCAGTAGTGTGAGACTGGTAATTAAGCCTGACCCATTGAGTCTCTTGTGAGTTCCACAAACACTGATAAACAATGCTAGATTACCCCTGCCTCTACAAATCATTTACCAAGCATTACCCAGGCAGATCTGGGTGACAATTCACCCTGAGTCCAGGCATTAATTCCTGTCTTAATAAAATGGAACCAGACACAGGCCTGAATTCCACATACTTCTGGGTTGGTACCTTTAGGTCTAAGGTTGGGGTACATGTGCCCGTACATGTGCCCCAACAGCCCTTGAAAAGGGCCTGATAATTAAAGTACCACATCCAGTCAATAACATCTGGTGGACTGTGTGTAAATGGCATCATCATCATCATATTTATATTATTATTTTATTATTATTAAAATGGCTCAGGGCAGTTTACACAGAGAAATAACAAATAAATAAGATAGATTCCTGTCCCCAAAGGGCTCACTGCTCTTCAACCAAAGTGATCAAAGTGACCTACACATAAAAATAATACATAAATAAGATGGTCCTCTGTCCCCCAAGGGCTCACAATCTAAAAAGAAACACAAGGCAGATACCAGCAACAACCACTGGAGGGATGCTGTGCTGGGTTGGATAGGGCCAGTTGCTCTCCCCCGCTAAATATAAGAGAATATATATATATGATGCCATTTTTAAAAGGCTCAGTTAGCAGGTGTTCTGCAGTGCAGAATATATTTATTTAGATGTACCCAAGTAGTTCTGGGAAGCTGCTGTGGAGTCAGGAAGAATTTGAGGGACTCTTGACTTCCAGCATCTTCCAAGAGATCTTCCAATCTGCTTCCAAAAGATGCCAGTCATGCAGGCCTGGCCCAAGTGTCACCAGACCATTTCTTGTAGTGGGGGAAACACTCCTCCTCCCACACACCCCAGGGGCCTCTTCTGGCTCTTCTTCAGGAGTACAGGGACATAGTCCTACCCATGCCAGAATTTTTTAAAGGGAGGTTTGTTATTGTTGGATGTTGGAATATTACTCTGCCTTAGCTCAAGTTTTGAGGGACATATGCAGCTAAAAATATTATTCTGTCTTTAGCTTCAGTTCGGGTGATATTAGCAAGATCTGTCTCTCTGCAATAGGTGTTAGAAACCACTGACAGTCTCTGTGCAACCGGAACTAGCTAACCACAAAATGTCCCAGGATGTGACTGTATGTTGCTGTTCTCCAAAAAGCAATTTCTGGCTAAATGCTGAAAAGTCCGAGCCAATCAGAGCTTGCAGGTCTGAAGTTATAGCCATACATGCAAAAATAATTTGTTCACTGCCTGTATATAAAGGGGCTGCTCCAAGCTTCGGGGCGGCTGCCATCACTCAAACTGTTTGCAAACTTTAGCAATAAAGGCTTGTTGATAGTCTGATACTGGTGTCTGTTGGGGGCAACTCAGAAGTATACGGAATTCAGGCCTGTTTCTGATTTCATTTTATATTAAGAGTTCAATTAAAAGCCTGAACTCAAGGTGAACTGACATCCAGGTCTCATGCCTGCCTCATGAACTGCTCTGTGAAGGAAGAGGCGATCCAGCATTGTATTGTGAAATGGGTACTCAAAGAAGCACAAAAGCCAGGCCAGAACAATCCAGATGTTAAAATCTAACCCATTATCAGATAATGTCTGGAAGTAGTGAGAAGCTGAGCTCTCACATCCTCCTGCAAGGTCTATGTTAATCTTTGTCAATGATTACTCTGCTATGCCCCAAGGGGGTACTCAGCTGCTGTCTATAGAAAGCCCACTCTAGGAAAACACCTGTAGATTCAATCCTTGTACTAACACCTTTTTAACACCTTCTGGGACCAGGCTGGCAAATCTGGGAGAAGAGAAGGTGCCCATTTGCAGCTCAGAGATGCAGATTTGCTTTGGGCAATGTCCCCCCCTTTCTAAGCTTACAGCTTATAGAAGATGAGATTCAGATCTTCCTGGACTGCCTGAATAATTAAAAGTTGTCACCTTTTGGGACCCAGGAAAGATGATGAGATTTTGAATAGACTCTACGGGAGATCAAAGGAAGATACAACTATAAAGAATGAGGCTTACTGGACAGAGAGCTAGCAGTCTTATGCCTGCTAGCAGCTTTTGCCTACAAGCAAGACTTGCTCATGAGTAATCCAAGGGTTTGCTGCCCAAGCCGTGGGGCTAGAGGCAGGAACTCTTTCCAGGGAGAAGGGACTGTTTTTGACTTCTGCTGTGAAGTGAGAAGTCAAGACTCCCCAGCCATGATACTCCCTAGCAATCTTGCCTAACAAGCATACTTGTTCAAGAGCCATCCCAGAGTTTGCTGCTAAGCTGTGGGGCAACAAGCAGGAACTCTGTCCATGGACAGGGACTCTCTGTGGCTTCTGCTGCACAGTGAGAAGTCAAGACTTCCCCAGCCATGGTGCTCTGACTCTCAGCCTTGCTCTGAGCAAACTGCATGCTTGATCATCGCTCTAAAAGCTCCTGTCCCCAGCCACAGCCTCACTCCTTCAGCTGAAAGATCTACCGTTCTCAAGCCTCTGATCTGGGTAATATGCCACCCCACAAGTCTTGGATCCCTCCATCCTTTCCCCTCCTTCTCCTTCCCCCCACCTTCCCTCTACTAATTCCTGATCTCCCCAAACCATGCCAGCCCTCAGCCTTCCTTACCCCCCCCCCCTTTTCCATCTATATCTGAATTATATTAGGCTCTAGGAAGATTTAATACACACACATGTTAGTTAGGAACACTGGGTGAATATTGGTGCTGGCTAGGGTTGAAATATTGTTAGTAATACTGATAGAATGTTCTGCTTTCTGCTCAGTTAGATTGATGTTGTTATTCTCTTATACTCAATAAAGCCCATTGAATCATTTAGGATTGGTTTGATCTCCTTTCTTCCTCGTGCCCAGATCCTACATGGTCACTATAGAAAAGAACTGGTCACTTGGTGACACTGATGAAACAGGCCTAATTTTGTATGCTAGCTAATGAGCATATTTAGTATACAAATCAGGCCTGGTTCCCAACATGTCTGGTGCCTGACCTAACCAGGATTTTTGCTGATGTGACCATCGTAAGAATGCCTTCCACGTGGCCTGATATATCCTCTGTGTGGATGGTCTTCTAGAGACTAGGATGGTATCCTGGACTGACTTTGAGTAGCCCTTGGCCCTGAGCCTGTCGCGCTCAACCTCCAGGCGGAGAGCTGAAGCCACTGTGGATCGGGATGATGAAACGGTCCTTGGCGCAGGATGCCACCAGAATCAGTTCCGCTTTTTCGAGAAGAAGTTTCCTGATGACCTTCCTGAGGATGGACGTGGGAGGGAAGGCGTATAGGAGGCCCTCTGGCCATGGGGAGTTGAGGGCGTCCGTGGCTTCCGCCTGAGGTGAGTGATACCTTCCTATGAAGCGAGGGAGTTGCTGGTTTGCTGGAGATGCGAAGAGATCCAGTTGAGGTTGGCCCAGTATTCTGCAGATCTGTTCGAAGACCTCCGGGTGAAGCGACCATTCGCCCGGGTCCAAGGTCTTCCGGCTGAGCCAATCCGCCAGATCGTTGTCTGTTCCTTTGACGTGTTCTGCGATGATGGATTGGATGTTGTCCTCCGCCCAATGAAAGAGTTGGTCGGTTTCCTCCATCAGTGACCAGGATCTGGTGCCTCTCTGACAGTTGATGTGCGCTTTGACTGTCACATTGTCCGTCCTGAGGAGTACGTGATGGCCTCTTAGCAGGTGTTGGAAGTGCAGGAGAGCCAGTCGAGCTGCTCGAAGTTCCAGCCAATTGATGGGAAGTTTGGCCTCTTCCACCGACCAGATGCCCTGGGTCATTTGACCGAGGCAGTGAGCTCCCCAGCCCGATAAGCTGGCATCCGTCGTGATGACGACCCGCCGGGGTTCGATCAGAGGGTTTCCTGCACATAGCGCTGGAGATAGCCACCAATGAAGGGAAAGTTTGGCTTCTTGCGGAATCAAGACCTGTTTGTGTGTGACCGCCATGATGGCATCCTGATGCGGGAGAAGGGCCCATTGGAGAGCACGGGAATGCCATCTGGCCCACGGGATGCATTCCAGGCAAGCCACCATCGAACCCAGGGCCTGGGCCAGAACCATGACGTCCTCCTGGAGTTTGCAAAGCAAGGGTTGGAGTTGTTGAGTGATCTTTTCCCTGCGGTCTTTGGGCAGGAAGATTTCCCCCCGCGCTGTATCGAATAGAGCTCCCAGGTGAACTAAGCGTTGTGATGGAATCAAGGAGCTCTTCTCTCTGTTTATCACGAAGCCGTGGTCCTGCAGAGCCCGCAGAGTGGTCTGGACATCCTTGATGGCTTGGTTCTTGGAATGCGCCCGGACGAGCAAGTCGTCCAAAAAAGGATGTATGTGTACTCCTGGTAGTCGAAGATGGGAGATAAGGGAGGCCATTAGCTTTGTGAAGACCCTCGGGGCTGAAGACAGGCCGAAGGGTAGTGCACGGTATTGATAGCGGTTGCCGTTGTATGCGAAGCGGAGGTGACGACGGTCGGATACTCTGATAGGGACGTGGAGGTATGCCTCCGAGAGGTCAATGGACGCCAGGTAGTCCCCGGGGCAGACTGCCTCTTTGATGGTATGAAGCGATTCCATCCGGAATTTCTGCTTCTTGACATAGCGGTTGAAGGACTTGAGGTTGAGCACTGCTCTCCAGGACCCATCCTTCTTTGAGACCAGGAAGAGGATGGAGTAGGTGCCTTGATATTTTTCTGAGGATGGTACAGGCTCGATCGCTCTGATTTGGAGAAGATGATGCACTGCTCGAAGCATCCGCCGATGCTTGTTCGTGTTGGCTGACCTGGGTGTGGGAATAAAACAGGGTCTTGGGGAAGATGAAAGATCTATGGCATAACCTTGTTCTACAACATTGAGCACCCATGCGTCTGAGGCTGTGGAAAACCAGGTGGTGCAGAATTCCGCCAGCCTGCCTCCCACAGGGGTGGCGTCATTGTTTGCGTTGTGTGTATGGTGCATTGGAGACCTTGGGGGGGGACACCTCTTGAGTTGCCCCTGTATCTAGGTCGCCACTGGGGTTGGTAAGAACCTCTGAAGGGTTGTGGACGGTACTCCCTGGATGAATAGTTATGAGTAAATGGTTGCCTATAGGGACGAAAGGAAGAGCGAGGACCTCGGGAATAAGGTCTGTTTCCTCTACGTGAGTAAGGCATGGCTTTTTTCTTGTCATGGGTCTCGACTAGGACAGGTTCCAGGGCTGGCCCAAAAAGTTCCATCCCTGAGAAGGGGGCTGTCATTAGGGCCAATTTAGATTTGGAATCTGCGTTCCAAGACTTAAGCTAAAGGATGCGCCGTGCAGCAGCGCCGGCCGCTAAGGCTCTGGAGGAGTGTTGTAAACAGTCTAAACTGGAGTCTGCTGTAATAGCAGCTGCTTTGGCCATTTTGTTTATCCCCTGGCATAACTTGGGAAGCTTGGGGGGAACCAATTTAACTAGCTCTTTAGCCCACAAGACAGATGCCCTAGAAAAAATAGAGTTAGTCGTAGCCATCTTAATAGCAGAGGCCGATGCGTCATGTACCTTTTTCAGCAGAGTGTCGCAACGTCTATCCTCCTGGGCCTTGAGCTGTTCCTGGCCTTCAGCATGGACTAAGGCCCCGGACACCAACTGCGCGACCAGTGGATCCACCTTAGGCGTGGCAAGCATGTTAGTTACTTCTGCAGGTAAGACATAATGGTTTTTTAGGCAGATTCCCGACCGGTTTGGTCAAAGCGGGGCGTTGCCACTCTGCACACATCACCTTCTGAAAGAGAGGGGGAAAGGGAACTACAGGGTTCGCTGGTTCGAGAGAAAATCTAATGTAGAGGTTGGCTGTAAATCTAATGTAGAGGTTGGCTGTGCCGGTGTAGCAGGTTCAGTAACATCATTGATAGTACGTTTTGCTTTGGTCAAGAGTACTTCAAAATCTGTTGAGGAAAAAAGTCTGATTGAATTAGAAATGGGCAGATTAATCTCTTCCTCAGAGAGCTCTCCTTCCTCCCTATCTGAACCTATGGGTCCTTCAGGGTCCGTAGGCATGGGTTGCTCAGATTCACTTCCAGAGGAGGGGGAGGAGGAAGGGGATCTGATTGGTCTAACCGGAGCTGGAGGGGGAATCTGTGGGGGGTTAGGAGGGATGGTGGGGGCTGGATGAGAGGGAAGAGAGGGAATGACAGGCCTTTTGGTTCTTTTGCCCCTATGAGTAGATGATGCAGAGGAGGAGGAGGTAGACTCCCTGCATTTGCGTTTGTGTTTGCGAGGTAAAACCCTGGGTATAAAGAGACCCCTTTCAGAGAGAGGGATGGCTCTGCGCCATGGGCTGGAATCAGGGGAGGAGGAGGACAGTCTCTCGGCGCCAGTTCTTTTACTTCTCACCCTTTGAGTTACGATAGGTGGGACCTGTAACATATTGCCAGAAGTAGAGGGAGCGGGAGGCAAATGGGTTTGGTCTCCCTGAGGATTGTGAGAAGCCTGACCCGTTGCTAGTAATCTCGGAGTCGCAGGTGGCTCAAGGGCAAATTCCCTCTGAAAAAATTCTTTCAGCCACTGGGTGGCGCTAGGAGAGAAAGGAGGATTACTTAACGTGGAGCCCGAGCCGTTCCAACGGGTGCCTGAATCAACAGCGGGGAGGGAATGCGCGGGCTAGCCGGTTGCCCCTCAATCACTGGGCCCTCACGGGGCGGAGGAATTGGTGCCAGGTTGTTGCCCACCGGTCTCCGGTCAACCACCTCCAAAGCAGGTCGCTTGTGCGCGCTTGCTGAAGGCTTTGCGCCATTCTTGTGTACTTTCACTTTTGAACGGCGGCAAACCGCTTGTATAAGCAGCCGCTCACTGAGGCATTTGCAAGCCTCTGCTTTTTAATGTGAGTCCTTCTTTTTCCTTCACTTTTTAGGGGAAGAAGGCTCAAAGTTGTGCTTTGATTTCTTTTTTGCTTTGGCTGGTTTGTAATCAAGAGTAGGTGCTCCCATGGCCCCAGACGCTGAAGCGTGGGCGGGAGCAGCAAGTGGCAAAGAAGCAGCCCCTTCGGGCTCCGCAGTCGGCAGGAGAGAGCAAATCACTCCGCCCAGGTTCTGCGGCGGTGGGGCTCCCTCGGAGAGGGAGCCCTGGAGCAGCTCTTCAGCGTGGGCAAGCTCCATAGAAAAGGCAGAACAAAAAGCAAAACGGAACCAATTTAATTAAGCCAATTACGCCGAATTGGAAATTAAAAAGAATAATTTGAACTTACAGTTTTACTTGCCGAATGAAGCCGATTCCCCTCCCACCCTGGCACAAGGGAGAAGGGGAGAGATAGCGAGTGAGGAAGGCGTTAATGAGCCGGAAAAGGCTATGAATTCCAGCAGAGAAAGAAAGAACCAGAGCTCTTCTCCTAACATCCTGTCCCGAGCGAGACAGAACTGGAACTGGGACTAGGAGGTGGAACCGCCCACAATCAAGTCACATGGTCCAGTTCTGTCTCGGGCATGCGCAGTTCACTACCCTCACTGAGGATCTCCTACTCAGGGGGAAAATGCAAAGAATTCCATCAGCTGCTCGGCTACTTCTCTGTCCTCGTTCAGTAACCTTTTCGCTCCATTGTCATCCTATGGTCCAACTGCCTCTCTGGCAGCTTTCCTTCTTCTGAAGTATTTAAAAGATTTTTTTTTTTAAGCCACCACAGATTAGTGACCACGGGGAGAACTTTCACATCAACTCATATTTAGTATTTTTAGTGGAAGCAGCCAGCATAATCATGTGATGTTGATTCTTATGTGAACCCAACCTGAGACACTCTATATGCTAAAAAATTCAATATCCTTCAGGAAATATTCCCTGCTCTGTTTGCTGAAAGTTTTGTTAAATGACTACACAATTCTTTAACTAACAGAATGAATATCTCACTTGAAAACCCTATAAAGGGGCAGAGGAGAGAGGTGCTGAAAGAAAGTCATTCCTCTTTCACTCTCACTCTAGATGTGATTGTTAAGATTTGCAGTCAGAGAGCAAGTCAGGTGAAGAGAGAACTATTCTTTTGCCATCTCAACGCTCTATATTCCATCCTGAGCTCCTAAGCCTACAGGGATTCTGATTCTCAGAAATGTGTTTGTTAACAAGTCAGTTGAAATTCTGTTGCCAGTCAGCTTGCTCTCTCTGACAGCTGTCATGGATAACATTTCCTGGCATGACCCCAGCAACAATGCAGGTTTTCTTTTTTCATTAAAAAAAATAAAAAATAAAAACATCACAGCTTGACATTATTGACCAGCTTGGGAGAGGGACAGATCTTGAAAAACAGCAGGGCTGGGTTAAGATTTTTATCAATGGCAGGTGAATTGTCTCCAACTGTTCCATCAGATAGAGGTAATTGAACCAGAGGAAATATCCAGCGCTTGCATTATTGATGAATAGTGGCTAGAGCAGTGGAATTTGCCTTCCAAGGTGGAGCTTACTGCTTTTGTCCTGATCGTGTCTCTCTTGTCATTAGCTTTCCTTTTCTCCCTTTCATTTCTGCACAGAGAATTTTTGAAGACCTTGCACTACGGGCAGATAATGCCTCAGTCACACGGCCACCATATGACTTTTATCTACAGTAAGCAGGCTGTATCTAGAGACCAATTCACGCCTTAGCAAACTGAGAAGCAGCCCAGAGAGTTAAATCAAGGACAGAACCATGTCTCAAGCTGTCCCATCCCCCTTGATGATTTATCCATACAATATAAAATACGCAATATATTCTAACACAAATGCTTCAGTTGCTTAATCTTCTATCCATTTCTAGCAGAGTTCTGCCTGGATCTTAACCCTAGAGTAGTCTTTCAAAAATGGTGGCCAAATGCACTAAAGTAACGTGCACCACACCCCCAAATACTCTATTCCATCACATGAAGTCTTTTGGGGGCATGTTCAGAATGTGCTGAATATCTTGTCTTATATGATCGTCTTTTGGGGGGGAGGGGTACAAACCTGAGACACACCTCTCTTCCTGCAGTTCACACATTACCCACCCAATAATGGGACATCGGCTTCAAATGCCCCTCTACCTGCTTGTTGATTTCCAAGAAGGAAGCAGAATCCAATTCTATAATGTTTTTAAAATCCTTGTGTATTTTACTGTACTTTTTGTTGTTTAATTTGTTTTTAATTGCTTGCTTCATTCAGTTGTTTTATTGTTTTATTTTGTGAGCTGCCCAGAGAACTGTTGTTATGGGGTGGACAATAAATAAAGTTATTATTAATTATTATTATCATTATTCCTAACAGCAATGATCAGTTGCTGGTAGCACAAGAGAGTCTTGCAATACTGGCTTACTCTCAGTTTTGCCCCCAAGCTCTCGGAGAGAGAAAAGCAAGAAATGCTCCTCCCAATAAGCAGCATGTGAGACATTCAAACAGGCTGCCCAAACAACTTAGTGTGCAGTGGCATTGTGTGGTAAGAATACACTTAGCCCAGAAGTCTCTCTCCTGGAGCTTTTCCAAATAGCAGCTTACTCCTCCTTCACTACGATTAGAGTTGCAAGGAGTTCAAATTCAGCTTTTTAAAAAATAGTAACATTTTATTAATGTTTAAATGAGATTGCACAATCAAAAACCAACAACAAAACCCTGTAAATTCACCCCAGACCCTTCACATAGATGAAGGAAGACAACAAGCGAAAACCCCTCCTTCTCTTCCCCCTCGCAGACTTGCACTTCCTCCGGCCACTACCACTGCCACTTCCTCCTCCTCTCCCTGTTGCCAGCTCCCTCTCCATCCTCTTCTTCAAACCACTGCTGCCATCATGCCCCCTGGCCTCCAACGTTTCCAGGTGAGCAAAGAGATGCCTGCATCCTCCCCTGTTGCGATGTGTCCCATCCCCTCACTTCTCCAGTTCTGGGCAGGCTCTTGGAGCGGGGATGGGACTTGCCCTCTCTCACTGGGCTGAGAGAGATATGGCAGCCCCCTGATCCCCTCAAAACAGCAGGGAACAAAAGAGAGGAGGAGGAGGAGGAGGAGGAGGAGACAGGACAATGTTGTGTTACAATTATAGAACTTTGAACAAGTTCAACTAAGGCTGGAGGTGAAAAAAGAAGTCTATTGTCTCTCTCCCCCTCCCCTTCCTCCACATGGAGGTGAAGCTTAACTCAGGTGCAATCTTGCCTGCCCACCAGCTGTTTCTGCAAGGGGAGAAGGGGGGGAAGAGAGCCAAGTCAGACTTTGTGGGCAGTAGCTGGGAAGGTGTCGTTGCTCTAGACCCCCTGGTGTGGTGGGGTCCCTACTGCTGCCACCTCCACAGCTTTTTGCCAGCTGCCCAGAGCTTCAGTGTCAGGAGCGAAGAAGCCCAGAGGGTGGCATGGACCTCCTGCTGCTGCTGCTCCAGGAGGAAACTCCTCCAGGCCTGCTGCCTTGTGCGCCTGGAGCCAACAGGGCCAGACGAGGCAGGAAGCAAGCAGTGCACCTCCACAATACACACGAGGTAAACCTGTATAATGGTTCGCTGAGCACTGGCTTCCCAGCACAGTCACATAATCCTCAGAACATGGGTTCTGAGCTATTTTACCAATGTATTTCTAGAACATGAGACAGTTGGAGAAAGCTTATCAGTTTGAAGTTTACACTTTCAGAAAGCTCCTAGTTCTTTTTGTGTGGATCAGGGTGTAGCTATAATTGAGCATACGGATTCAAAGAACCTGGGCCCCCAGCTCCACTTCTCCATATTTTCTTCATTATCTCCCTCACTCAGAGGGGCTGCCTGGGTGAACACAGGCCCACTCCCCTCTAGATATGGCCCTGGTGTGGGTTCTGTGTTCAGCCCAGGACTGAAATAAGCAAAGGCTCCTGAGAAAGTGCAAAGTTTACATTGCTCCTGGCTAAGGCAAATAAAAGGAATGATCATCGTCATGCTTTGAGGATTGAGATATGGCTTTTGAGGCTTGAGATTTGTGCCTTCTCTGTAGTTGCCCCAGGGCTGTGGAATGCACTTCCTGCTGAGATTAGAGCTGCCCCATCCCAGTTGGCTTTTAGGAAACAGCTAAAGACACATCTCTTCAGCCAAGCTTTTTACTTACTTGGTGTTTTTATGGATATTTTAAATCAGACCTTTGTTTTAACTGTTAAATTATTGGTTTGGTTTGTTTTATGCTGTAAACCACCTAGAGACTTTGGTAGTGGTCGGTATAAAAATTTATTAAATAAAATTCTAAAAACCCATCTTCATTGCAACTGAGTTTTTTAACCTCCTGATCTTAATGTCTAAATCAGGAAAATGTATGAATGGTTCCAACAATGAAAGGGCAGGAATGGAACATCAAAGGAGGTGGCAGTAGCCACATTCGCACGTAATGCGGAACCGCAGTTGAAGGGGCCAGCAGTTCCACAAGTGTTATGTAGGTGCAGCAACGAAACCAGGAGTTCAGGAACTCCAGTCTGAACCCTTGGGTTGTAGTGAGTTTCATCACTGCAACCCGGGGTTGGACACAGCCTGCGGTATGTTCTGCATCCCCTGAAACCAGAGTTGAGGGAGGAAGCTCTTCTCTCAACTCCAGCCTGATTGGCTGTGTGGGCTACCCTTCACTCAAGCAGCAAGCCTGCACAGCCTGTTCCCCCTCCTCTCTGCAGCCTCACTGACTACAGAGAGAACACTCTCCCTTACATCTGAATTTGGATGGGAGAGCGAGGGGGGGGGGACTATGGGTCCATTGGACCCATGGTTCCATGTTATATGTGAATGGGACCAGTGTTTCCCTGAACTAGGGATGCTTAATACATGTCCTCACCCAAGTCAATTTCATCAGGGCCTGGGTAGCTCTAATACTCTAAATCAAGGGCAGGTAAAAATCTGCCCATATAAACAGTCACATTTATATATATATATATATATATATATATATATAGAGAGAGAGAGAGAGAGAGAGAGAGAGAGAGAGAGAGAGAGAGAGAGAGAGAGAGAGAGAGTGTTGTTTCTATACCACCTTTCATAAAACCCATCCCAAGGCAGTTTATAAAAGGCAAAATACAATTAAAACCCATTAAGACCACATGCTTATTGCTTGAGCTTTTATAAATTGGCAGTATAGAAATGTAAAATAAATAAATGTGAAACTTTTACCTCCAGATGGTAGTCCATCTCACTTCAACATGGATTCATCACTTCATCATGGGTCATTTTCCCCCATTCACAAGAAGGATGATTTTGTACAGCAAAATAATGTATATCTCCCTGCTCAAGACACCCTTCAGTTGAGCAGTGTTAAAACTTTCCAAGGAATCACAACAGATTGTTATATTATTCATGTTTAAAAGGATTTTCCCCCATATGCTTCACTGACCTCTGCCAAAATGGGCCTCCTGCTTTTTTTGTCTTAACAGTGCCTTCCTTTGCACAAGAAAATTAGGGTTAGGAAACTGAAGTATAGGCTTTGCTATAAAACAGATGGACGTGTACCAGTGTGGTTAAGAAACTGCACTGTCAACCAGAACCTTCTGCTGTTTGAATCTCGTCTCTGCCACAAATTCCTAATGTCACTTTCTCACATCCCCACTCACAACTATATTGAAGCATAAAAAAAATACCCAGCAGGGCTGTTGTATAGATAACAGGATAATGTACAAGAGTTCTGAACATTCTAAAGTGCTATATGAATGCAGGTAAATATTACCATATTTACCCAAATAGAAGATGACTCCAAATTTAAGACTCCTTGATTTCTAACATCAAAGAACTTGGAAGAAACTTGGTCTTGGATTCAGGTAAATATGGTAAAGATAAGCAAAGTTTTGAGATGCATTTGGTATTTTAATAGCTAAAGGGACCTCAAGTGTGTTTATATAAAAAGGCAGGATATAAATATCTTAATATGGTGTTTCAGCCAACACAAAGATCTGACAATGAGACTTGTGCATGTAAAGGTTATTACAAATGAATAATAGTTAAACATGCATATTTTACTAAATGTGTTTGGTACCAAATTTGGTAAAATTGATTTGCTAACTATTAGTGCAGAGTTAACTAAAATTTCAGTAGCCAACTCATAGATGTTAACAAACTCTGATATTGCTAAAAGATGTGTTGTAGTAAATTATGAAGTACTGCAAGAAAAGCTATCAGGTAACAGCATTTGAGAAGAGGCTGAACACTTAAGAGCTGGAAACAATTTCAACCAGAAAGTTAAGCCATTTTAATAAGAAAGTAACCAGAGCACCCTGGGAGAACAGGCAGCTCAGTGGGAATGGAAGGAACCACAGAAGAGTCAGACATTGCAAGCCTACTCCACTGTAGGAGATAGCAGGCTTGACTACAACTTTACTGATCTTGCCAGACTTTTCATTAAATGAAATATGTTTTATTTAGCAAAAATTTTGATTCAATTTATCCAGCTATTCAAATGCTTTATATTTTTTATTGTAGGATAGCCGTTTAAGTTTGTGTTTTGTTTGGAAAGGAGTTGTTCTCCCTCTTTCCAAATGGAGATACAATGCAACATGCATACATTTATTTTCCGATGCATAATTCCTCTGAAAACCATAAGCCCAAAATAAAAAATAGAAAAGGCTCAACTGAACTTCAACCATTTTTATTTTCAATTATCCTGCCACTCATCAAAAAAGAGGGTGGGGAAATCTAAGCAATGATTTATTACTAATTTGGAAGTCACAGTGCAGTCCTAAACTGTTTCGTCCATAGTGATCCCAAGTTGGAAGAAAGTTGCTCAAGAGCCATTAAGTTTGAATGTGCATCAACTTTAGCAAAAAAGAAAAAAGGAATGAAAAGTTTAACAGTTATCCTAATTCATATTTATATTTTCTATATTGCACTAATTACTGCGTGGCATCATGCAGAACAAGTTAGGAGATGGAACCAATACACAAATTCAGAAAAGTGAAACTTGTTTGCTTCACAGATTATCCCATGAACATCCTATTTTAAATTTGGCATTATAGTTACTAGGCAAGTTTAGGCAATAGATTCAATAGGCTTTGACTGTAGACTGCTTTTCAAAGGTGTGTTCAGTTTAATAAAACCCTTAACACAATAGAAGATACCATCTACAACTTAAAAATACTTTGTTATGGAGAACCCTGAAATGTAGGATTTATGCAGAATTTTGATGAAGATATTAACATAAAACTCTTGAATATAGTAAAAATTTCCTGCACGGAGATCAACAGCAGTTTAAATTTAAACTTAGTATGTTTAAAGAAGAAATACTAAATGATGAGTGCAAATTAAAAATAAACAAAAATTTCCAGCTAGCAGTAGTGCACAACTTTCCAGCTAACAGTAGTGCACTACTTAACTGTGCCACTATTTGTACATCTTTATAGTGGAACAGCTACTTTTTCGGGGAGGGAAAAGTCACCAATAATAGATCTCTCTTATCAACCTAAAGATATTAGCAATCATGGCCTTACAATCTTATCGTTCTATCACACTCCTGTAACCCAAGGAGAGGAAGCTCTTAGATAGACATGGCATGGTTGCTTCTCAGTTTTGCATCCTTCCTCTCACTGGTACATGCTTCTTTCCACCCACCTCCCGAATGTCTTGTGGTTAAGTAAGGAAGGAAGGAAGGAAAAGTGAAAGAGAAGATGAGTGTATCGTCATCTTTCCTTTTTCTTCTGCACTGGCAAATAATGTGCCAGCTGGTACCCTCCAAGGGACAGTCCAGCAACCACATCTGCCAATCCCTAGTTTAGATAATACTTCAGCTTGTTATCCAACCAAAATGCTTGACTCAAGAATCAGAAGCAAACAAGTTATTTGAATGCTCAAGTACACTCATGTGCTGTATTTTCCTTGGTCCACAAACTTTCCTCGGTCCACAAACTTTCCTCCTTCATTCTGTAGCATCCAGAGTGCTCAGAATCTGTGAGGTTCAACAAAGGCAAGTTCCTTGGAAACATAGAATTCCTGGAGTTCTTCTTGCTCATATTTTATGCAAGGTCTTTCTATAACAGTACCAGGTTCCAAAGCATTCTGACCAACAATTTTTAGATTCACAAACTTGATTTTCCACGTATTTTCCCTAAACGGACAGCGGATGAGTCCAAAGATTTGTTCAAAGACTCCCAAACAAGAAGTATTTCT
The DNA here is from genome assembly GCF_027244095.1 of Hemicordylus capensis. Classification (NCBI taxonomy): domain Eukaryota; kingdom Metazoa; phylum Chordata; class Lepidosauria; order Squamata; family Cordylidae; genus Hemicordylus; species Hemicordylus capensis. Next base: position 60,909,060 of record NC_069659.1, on the reverse strand, counting down.
ATGAACTGTGCCAGCAACTGCCACCACAACCAGGCCATGTCGTGAAGCTGTGCACTTCAGGCCACCAGCATTCAAGTTGGGGTTCAGAAAGAGGCATTCTTCTTTCACCAGTGACAGTAAGCGGAGGCTCACCAATTCTGCACCAGAGAACTCTTCAGTGTTTTGTTCTGAAGTGCTGTAACAAAACCTGAGCACTACATCATCCCAGAAGTGTTGCGGCCCCCATTCGACTTGTGATTCTCCGAGCAGTGGGTTCTGCGAGTTCAGTATTTCAAAGAACCACTGACAAAATTCTTCTCCTAGACTTTGATACTCTTTGTCATTGTCTTGTTTGTCTCCATCTTGTTTCCCTCCCTTTTCAGGTTTCTGCAAAACAAAGCAAGGGTTTTAACATGTAAGCAGTAGTAAATGATGCTGGATACTTTTTATATAGAATTATTCGAACAGATGAAAGAGTTTCTGAAAATGCAGGGAACGTGGAATGCTAAATATTATGACAGGTGCTAATGGCTGCTTTAAAACAAGGGTTTTGCTGTGCATATCCATATGAAGGTGCTATCTACAGTAAATGCTAGCAACATTATCTGCAAGTGGCATCTTACTGGATACCAGTTCATTGGCAGAAGAAAGCTCTGGATATTTCTGTTTTATGAAAATGAGTTCCATTTTCTAATCTTAATAGTCTGTTAGAATCCAGTCCAGGCCCCAATCAAGCTCTAGCTGTTTTGTGCAAGTAGAGGCAATTAGGCTCATGATCTATAAGCTGGCAGAATTCATAATAGCTTTTAACAGTATTATCTGGAAGTAGTACGATGAGCACTAAAGAAAAGATCAACCTGACAAGCAAGTATGATTATATTTAGGGACATAGGAAACTGTCATATACTGAGTCAGACCATTGGTCCATCTAGCTCAGTATTGTCTACATGGACTGGCAGCGGCTTCTCCAAGGTTGCAGGAAGGAATCTCTGTCAGCCCTATCTTGGAGATGCCAGGGAAGGAACTTGGAACCTAGATGCGCTCCATCCCCTAAGGGGAATATCTTAAAGTGCTCACACATTCATATGCAACTAGGGTGGAGCCTCCTTAGCTAAGGGGACAAGTCATGCTTGCTACCACAAGACCAGCTCTCCTCAGAGTTGCAGAACCATTCAGTAGCAGTGACCATAGTGTGATTCAATTCAGCATATATGCGAATGGAGAATTGTCAAGGAAGTCCAACAAAGATGTGTTGGACTTCAGAAGAAGAAACTTCTCAAAAATGAAATTCCTCATTCAACATCATTCAATACCAGCTTTCCTCCCCATTATCATCCATTCAACAAATGTCTGTAAGCAGCTCTTGCGCTTTGGAATACAATGACGTGCACACTTATATGGGAGTAAAACCCACTCAACAAAATGGGACTAACCAGTGTCCCTCTAACAGGGATTCTCAGATGTTGTTGACTACAACTCCCAGAATCCCCAGCTGCAATGGCTTTTGCTTGGGGATTATGGGAGTTGTAGTCAACAACATCTGGGGATCCCTGTTGGAGAGAACACTGGGACTAATTAAGTAAACATACATTAGATTGTGCGGTTCGATAGCTATTAATCAAGTTCAACTCATAACAGCCTAAACAGGTTGTGACATGAGAAATAGATGGAATCTTGCATTTGTAAGATATATCAAGCTAAATTCAAATGAAAGAATGACTAAAGACAGTTCAGAAAGACAACTGAGTATATTTTTGGTACCCAGCCACCAAAACCAGCACCACAATCAACCAAATGTGGTAGTGATATATAAATCAGAGTTGTTTCTGGTAACTTCTGAAGAAAATAAAGTCAGGGATAGTCCTCCTGCAGTCTCGGTTTCAACTTAGACGAGAGCCGCCTTTCCCCAGGTTATGTGCCAGGTGACATACCCCATGAGTTAGCTCATGCAAACCAAATGGTGAGCCCACGATCCCATGAGTTCTGAAAAGGCGGAAGTGAAAACTACAAGCCTATAGCTCCAAACCTGATGTAGGGGTACTCCTTGGAGCCTCCAAACAAGCAATCTCGGAAACAGATGGAGGTGGGAAGTGTCCCTTGCTCAGTGGAGTTACTCAGTAAGCAAGGAACAACTGTGGACAGCGGCTCAGTCCTTTCTTCATTCCCAGTTCAACAAGTTTCTCACAGATACATAACAGAAAAGGGAGGCACTTCTTTAAGCAGTTCAGTGTAAATGCTATACATTTTAAAATGAAGTAGAAACAGATTACAATTGCCACCGTTAATTTTTCAAAGTTGCCAAAACATTACCTTTCAGAAATACAGTGCAGGATAGGTATGGCTAAACTGAGTACAAATAGCAGAGAGAAGAGCGTGCCCCATTGCTCTGAAAGACTCATGTTCAGAATTGAAAGATATATAACATATAACATAAAAAATATATTGCCAGATCCCGTGACTTACTTTAAGGCAGCAAGAATCCAGTACCGAGCAGTACTGGCTTCTCCCCACTGCCCAGAATAAGAGCAAACTGCTTGCAAAATAAAGTAACGGACTATTTTTTGATTGAATCCAAACCCAACCTTGTGCTGGCACTAGCCACCTTCCTCCCACACTATCTAATGCTTGCTCAGGGTGTGTGTATGTGTGATTTTCAGTTATCCCCCTTTCCTCTCCAGTCCTTTGCACCCCTCCCCAAAAATATGTTATTGAACAGATCTTAGGGGCAACGAGGATGGCACGGGGTGTGTGTAAAAAATAGGTGAAAACTGCATTCCTCCTCCCTTGTGCAAGTGCTAGAGTGCGAAAGAAAGATTGACTGCAACCCAAAGCTTCCTCTCAAGCTTGAAAGGCTGTTTATGTAGGGAAAACTGAACACAAATATAAAATAATCATTCCCCACTCTCGAGCAATCTAACAACCTGAAGTTGTTAATTTTATAGTACCCACGGCAGATGTATCCCATTCTTCAACACCAGGAGAATCAGAAGTATGTTCCAAATACCTACAACCAGTGGGATCACCACTCAAATACTTACCAATGGCATATGTATTTGAAATACTGCTGGGGGCTGTTGTTCTACATAGCTACAAAAATAGACATTTCTACTAGAGATGTGAACAAATCACGATTTGAACCACATCCCTGGCACCTTAAAAATGGAGGAGCAGTTGCATACCTGTTCCTCCACCACTCACCACCACTTCCTGAACTGGTGGTGCTCCTCTGCATGCGTGGAGGCCATGTGAGTGCCGGTGTCACATGAGGGCAGCTGGGGGAGAGCACTGCTGGCACGTGAAAATAGCTGGGTGAAACACCACTGATTTAGGAAGTAGCAGCAAGCGGTGGAGGAGCCCTGCTCTTCTCAATTTAAAGATGCCAAAGATGTTTTTCAACCCACACCTCAAATCGCAATTTGTGCACATCCCTAATTTCTACAAAGAATTTCCAGCTTCCTTCAACTTTCTGCAGCAAATACTCACAAAAGTTTCATTTATAAACTATTCTACCATCTTTGAGAAGCACAAGCACATCTTTGAGAAGCTTCTCAAAGCACAAAATATGTTAGAGGCAAAATCAAGAAGATACCGCTAATTTCTATCCTATGTTCTGCTACACTAGGATGCCATAACATTACACATATTTATTCAAAAATCAGCTCCCTGCCACTCTGAAGCAGAACAAGGGGAAGACCTGCATTCAGAATGTCCTAGGTTCAACCCTCGTAACTCCAGGTTGGGCTGAGAAAGACCCATGTCTGAAACCCTGGAGAATCACTACCAGTCAGTGTACTACCAGCAACCTAGATCGACCAAGAATCTGACTCAATATAAGGCAGGTTCCTAATCTGTGCATATCGAAAACAATATTAAGGTATGTACAAGCAACGGTGACCCACATACCATGCAGCAAAAAGTGGCTGGTTAAGCATCCACCCACACTGTAGCGTGTGTGTGAATGCAGCTGCACAACATAACACACACTGGAAATAAAGGGCATGGAGCAACTCTGTTTGACAACTGCTCCATTCCGCAACACTGTTGGCAGTGTTTACACACACAGCAGTGTGGGTGGGTGCTCAATGGTCCATACTTTGCTGTGTGGTATGCAGGTCACTAAGTGCCAAAAATAAAGTTTTGAACTTCTAAGATCTGAAAACAATCAACCTTACCCGTTCATTAGGATTGACGGGTTTTTGTTCCAAGTCAGGTTCTTTCAGCTGCTCACACCAGTACTGCTTTGCATGATGAACAAGCTGGTGCTTTTCAGAAGAAGGAGGCACTATAACTCCTTTTGCTGCCAAGTACTTGAAGATTGTTTCTCGAAAGACCTTTTTTCGCTTGAGCAGCTCTTCTGCACTTTGGCTGTAGAGCAAGATGGCACGTATGGCTTCTGGAAATAAAGAAGTTAAAATCAGAAGCCATTCCACTTAGTGAGCGATATGTCTTGGTGCAATATGTAGATAAATACTGCAACCTGAGTAGCTTAACAAACAAACAGAAATAACTGTTTACAAAGGATACTTAAGGAATTACTCAACAACTAGCTGAACCCACACAGAGCATCTATGTGGTAGTTTACTTACTTTTTGGAGTTTAGTTGGGAGAATTTGTTTGGTTGTTTATTCCTTGTGTATACAATGTATTTCTGCAATCCTTTCTGCGCATCAGTACACTTTATTCTAGGTTTCCTTTGTGGGGTGGGCAGGTGCATCAAGTTTTTGCACAGGGGTGTTTTTGTCATTTCTGCTTTGTTGATGTTCATGTTTTTTCTTATAGCTGATGTTGGCTTGGGTTTCTCTGTGTCTTAGCTTGTTAGTGTATAGTCAGTGAGGCTTTGTTTTGCTGCTCTGTTTGTATGATTTGTCTGTAGGCATTTCTGCATTGCCGGGCACAGTGTCTCTAGTAAGTGTGGGTCATTTTAGAGTTTTGTGTCAGCCAGTTAAAGCATTTTCTTTCTTTTTTGGTTGGGGCAAAGGTGTTGCTCTTCCTGCTTGTTTGATTATTTACGCTGGGTTTTCTGTGTTACTTAGTCTGTGAATGTATGGTTTTTGTGGCTTTGCTTGGCTATTCTTCATTTTGTGCTTGTGTCTGTGTTATCTTTCTGCAGTTCTCTTTGCACAGCTCCCCCCACAACTCTCTTGCTCGCTTTCTCCACCCCCACAACTCTCTCACTTGTTCTCGCCCTCCACAACTCTCTCTCTCTCTCCCCCCCAACAACTCTCTCGCTCACTCTCACCGCCCCCCCTGCAGTTGTTTGTGCTGACAGCTCCGGACGCCTCCACACCCTCTCTCTCTCTCTCCACCACCCCGTCTCTGGCGGGGCCAAGTGCGGCGGCTGCCGCCAGCGGGCTGAGTGCGGCCGCCGCCGCCGCTGTCTGCCCAGCCAGTCAATTCTCCTGGGTGCGCTTTACCCAATCAGGCGCCCCGCATCCCAGCCAATCAGCTGGGCTGCCGGGACGCACGTTTGAAAGGCACACCCAGGAGAATTATATATATAGATTCTAAACAATCATTGTTCAGGTTTCTGTGTTTAAAAATCTTCCATTTGCAATAACAGGATGCGAAATAAGATTTTTCTCAGACGGACAAGTATGTTCTGAATATATAAATAATTTAGAGTCCATAGTTTGATCCCCTTTTAAAAGTCAGCCTCTTAACTTTCACTCTAACAGTGCAACAGATCAGAGCACTGTACATTTTAAATGCTGTAGAGTTACTGTTAACCTGCAATAAGTTTTTGATTGTCAGAAAGATTTTCCTTATTTATGCCCTCTCATATGGAGTTATATTCCTATTTCATTCTATTCTATAGCACAGTAGAAAGTTTTTTTTTTTTTTTTTTTAGTATTTGAGTATTAGAAGCTGAGGGAAGGCAAAGTCAGGATAAACTAGCCATATATTCACTATACTAGAATTCTGATGAGCAACCCACTCTTCTCCCTACCCCTGTACACACATACTGTGCAAGACTCATTATCAGATTTTGCTCAGCCTAGTATATACACTGAATAAAGTGCTAGACTTTAGTCAAACACATTCAATGTGTTTTTATGGCACCTTTTGTAGGTTCAGTCTTTCACATTAAAACATTGCTGTCACAGCAGATATATGTTCTCAACTCAGTCTGAAAAATACATGTATATATTTAGAAGCTGTTTCACAAGCTGATCATCCTTGATAAAGTATTTGAGAGACTTCAAGTACTTCCTAGCAGAAAACTATTGATATTTATGTGGAAAATGAAATTCAAGTGATAAAACTAAAGTGATCTGAAAACTATGATAAAAGTAAAACCCATTTCTCACCAACTAAGAACCATCCTTAGAACACAGTACTCAAAATGATGTTAGAATGTACAAAGAAATGCAGCTTATTACTGGGCATACATGGTGCTTAATATGTATAATAGGGGAGTTCCAGTCCCAAAGATCTTACAATTTAAGATTAATCTAAAATACGACAATCTAATTAGAGGAGGGTAAATACGGATAGAGAAACAATAAAGGGAGAAAGAGAGAGGGTGAGGCTAGGGTAGCAAAGAGTGAACATTAACAGATACTGCTGAACATACAGTACTTAGGCTTCATTTTGGTTGTGAATGAAGACTGGGATGTCAGTTGCTAAAAGAACCAAGTGAAATGACGGTGTCCCTGGAGCCAAGAGCAGAAAAAGTCCCCTCTCCAGGGAGCAGGAGGACCTATGCTAGAATTTTAGAGGCCATAAACACCACTCATGCAGACATTGCAAGGCCTTCTCCTGCTATTTACACAACAAGCAGGTGGCAAATGATTTTAACTTTTTAAAGTGACACTATTATTTATGCAGCTATATTAAGTCATTAGGTGAGTAACAATAGCAGATACCACAGTAAGAGATTTTATCACAATGACTAACCTTATATCTGGAAACAATTAAATAAGATTATGGTGACCAAAACTGTAAGATATATGAAACTGTATCTTAGAAAGACAAGGCACAGCTTTATCTGGGGCTTTAACATAATATGCTGACATACCAAATAATAATAATATTTATTAGCAAGTAGTCTTTGACAAACATGTCCTTTCAGAAGATCCCCACTATTAGTCAATTACAAAACAAATCACATCTAACATGGAAATTCAGAACTAGGTTTGTCAAAACATGCTATGCTAACTGACCAAGAGGCATCTTTTAAAGTGACAATTCTTTTACATTTAGCTCGGGGAGATCAACTGGCCCTCTTCAACCCCAGCACAGTGTCCCTCCAGAGGCTGTTGCTGCCTTGTGTTTCTTTTTAGGCTGTGTGGACAGGGGACCATCTTATTTTTATTCTTTTTCTATGTAAACCACTTTGAGAACTTTTCACAAAACAGGAAAACAGGAAACTGTTAAAAAAGACCGAGTATGGTCTTCTTAAAAGAGCATACAGATAAAGTGGAGAAATCCTAAGAAGGGGCAAGCACAGAGTTCCTACTCTTTTCCGTTTTAGCTGCTGTAGTTCCACGTGCCAAAGAGACAGGGCACTTTTAAAGCTGAACAGGACCTTGCTTCTTCCAACAAGGCAAACGACTACGCAAATCTCTACATTTATTTCTGGATCCCAACCAGAAGTCTTTTTTTGCACACCCCCCCCAAGCGTTAAAGCAGCGAAGAGGAACAGAAAACAGAAGCAGCCTGCTTAACTACAAAATAACCAACATACTTCCTTTTACTATTACCTTTCTTTTAAAAAACGAACAAATCATTTGTCTGTGTGCAAAATGCTGGTCCTGGCCAACAGGCTGATGAAAACCATCCTTTAGGCAGTTGTTGTGCAGTCCCCTCCGCTCGCAACTCTCTATCCACTTCCCAGCCCCGCTCACCTTGGCGGGTGTCCGGTTCTACGAGGCGGTTGGTGACCGTCTCTGTCAAGGCCATCAGGTCGTCGTTGCGGAGTAGCTCCAACACTTCCCGGCAGCCGTCCCGCTCGCGCTCGGTCATCCCCGCCCCAGCCGAAGCCATGGTGATGGTTGGGGCACCCCCAGATCAAGCGCGAGCCGGGGACGCAGGCAGAGCCCCGCTCCCCCTCGCTCACCCACCCACTCAGGACAGGAGCCCGCCCTCCTCGTCGGAAACCTTGGCAACCGAGCGCCGCAGAGCAGGGCAACGCTACTTCCGTCTCTGAACAGCGCCCCGCCCCTTGACTTTGCTGGGCCGGTCTGAAAAGGCTCGGCTAGGAACACAGAATGCTTTCATCGTTCCGTCGGTTTCGTAGATGCTTTGTCGACTTGGATTGCTTCAGCGCGTGGTTCTGCTCTCAAAGGTGACAACTGGCTCGAGGATCCTAGATGAATAGGAATTTTGCAGGGATGAATAGGGAGGAAGGGAATTTTGTGACAAAGAGGGAACTTACTCTGCAAGTAAGTAGCAGCCCAGTTTTTCCAATATCAAGAGACCTATCGTTCCTGGATGGTTCCAAAACATACTGACTGCGTCTTCTCTGAGAACCTCTCAAAAGTTCAGACTGAAAAACACTTTTAGTAGGTGAGCCAATGTACTAGCTATTGACCTACGCTAAGGAGTACCGCTTACACTTTTGTTTTGTTCCAAAGAGGAACATTATTATAATGTGGGAGGAGAGTGGTTCTCGTAGCATGAATTCTCCACTTTGCTAAGCAGGGCACACCCTGGTTTGTATTTGAATGGGAGACTACATATGTGAGCACTATAAGCAGTGGTCCCTCTAATTTTTTTCATCTCTACAGAATGAGTTTTGTTCTGGGTAGCAGTATCCAGGCAGTGCACGCGCACATGCATTCAGAATGGGGCCTTCGTGATTCAACCTGAGCGGAATCTAAAATGAACTGAGTGATCATCCAAAAACTTGTGAAGGTGCACACACCTTAGGGGGAACAGTGACTGTAAGATATTCCCCTTAGGGAATGAAGGTTCCAAGTTCCCTTCCTGGCATCTTCAAGATGGGGCTGAGAGAGACTCCTGCCTGTAACCTTGGAGAATCTGCTACCAGTCTGTGTAGTCAATACTGAGCTAAATGGACCAATGGTCTGACTCAGTATATGGCAGCTTCCTATGTTCCTATATGTGGAAGGAAAAGGGGCACAGATAGCCAACTTTGAATGGATATCATTTAAGACCCATCAAATTGTTTTTTAAACCAATCCAAAATGCCTTGAAACAACAGGACTATCAGACCTGGGTAAACTTCAGAATGGTGGGTTTCAGGACAAAGCTACACATTACATTTAAAATGGGTATTTCAAGTGGTGTTTAAACTTATTAAAAGATGCTGAAGTGTGGATTCAGTAGAGAACATAGGATAATACATACTAGCTGGACCAGGCACAGAGCATCTGCACCTCTAGTCCATTAGCCTGCCCATTCACTTTCCCCCCGCAGCTCGCTTGTAAACTCTCGCGAGAGCTGCCATACACAGGATTAGCAACAGGTACATATATACAGGAAGATGCCGAAAGGCATCATCTTATACTGCACAGGAGGCAATGGTAAACCCCTCCTATATTCTACCAAAATAAAACCACAGGGCTCTGTGGGCACCAGGAGTTGAAATCAACATGATGTCACACTTTACCTAGATAGATAGATGTTGGAGTACCTCTAATCCATTCACAGGCAATACAGGAAGGCCGGAGTCAAAGAATGAGCTGCTAGTAGTAGAGACAGCACCCTACGTTGCAGTGAGGGAGGTCAGTGTTCAAAATGGGGTTCTTTTCTGGGGTAACAGAGCTGTTTGTTACCCCTGCAGCAAAACGATATACTCCTCTCACATGGGAATTGAGTGTTGTCTCCGTAGAGCAAGGGAGTATGTGTACAAGCCTGGCATGAAAGTCCTGTTGAAAGCATTAATATGACATCTGTTGCGCACTTGGAGACAAAGAACAAAGGGAGACCACAACCGCATCAGCTACTAAACCAGCCCTGGGGAAAGGTGAAAGTTGATTTGTTTTCATGGCAAGAAACTGTATTATGACTGTAAACTATTACTCTGCTTTTGGGGAGATAGATTGGGTATCTGGTAATGGATCTCAGACAATAATATGGAAGCTAGAATGCCATTTGCCCCCTATGGAATAACAAGCAGATACTCTGTTCTCAGATAATGGACTACAACTTGTGTCAACAGAATTCAGAGAATTTCAGACTCGGTGGGAATTTGGATTATCAGACCTGCTTATCCTCAAAGTCATGGGAAAGTTGAATCAGCTGTCAAAATGGCTAAGCCATTCTGACTGAAGCTAAATCTAGCCATCCTGGATCATTGAAACATCCTTTCACAAGGTTTGATTGAGAGTCCAGCAAAGGGTCCAGTGGGTAGACACTGACAGCCAAGAACTTTACTGCCTATGTGAGGCAACTTATTACAGCCAGGGGGCCACAAAAGGTGAGTTGAGAGAAGAAAGAGATCTGTCTGAATCCCTCTTGCGCCTGCTTGATGCTGTATGTGGAACCAAGCAGGAGAGGTAGGGCAGCAGTCAGGAACAATAATCCAGCAACAGGGGAAGATACAGAGAGAGGAAACAGCTATTCCCTCTCTGTAGCTTCCCCTGTTGCTGGGTTATTGTTCCTGACTGCTGCCCCACCTCTCCTACTTAGTTCCACATACATTGATACAATGGGCTTAGTTTTTCTTTAAGGAATAGCAACCAGATCAGATCCTACTCTCCATGGGTTGGCTCTGTGGTGTGTATAGGGTTAAAATGATCTGACTATTTACCCCAGAATCATCTCTCTATAGTGCGACACTTGTAAGTGGAATTCATCCAGCTAAGCCTGTACACTGTTTTGGATAGGCTAAAAAGCTGGTCATTGAAAGTGATGGTTTAAAAACTATCAACTGGAGAAGAGGGATCAGTAGCATGTGCAAGAATGAACGTTTACAGAGGTGTATTGCATTTGCAAAGGGAGGCAAATCTGCTACAATTATGAATAAAATCTCAAAGTGGTCATACCTATTCCCTCAAAACAAATGAAAAGTGAAGAATTTGACTCATAAAGAACTAAAATAAACTTCAGATAATGGATTTATGCTATTTAGCTTTGATAATATATGTAGGAAATAATGGTAAAATGTGCCATCAAGTCAATTTCGACTCCTGGCATGCAGAGTCCTGTGGTTTTTCTTTGGTAGAATATAGGAGGGGTTTACCATTGCCTCCTCCTGTGCAGTATGAGATGATGCCTTTCAGCATCTTCCTATATCGCTGTTGACCAATATAGGTGTTTCCCATAGTCTGAGAAACATACCAGGAGAACCAGCAACCTTCTGCTTGTTAATAAAGCATTTTCCCCACTGCGCCTGCTGTACCTATTTTTACTTAGAGCATATACATTGCCTTTAATAAATTTCAACATGACTTATAAACAATTTAAAACAAAATTTAAAAAGTTAAATATAATATAAACACACACACACACTGAGCCCACAGCGTACCACCACCGCTGGTGGTACAACAAACCTAACCCTTTGTTTTTTATTAAATAGAAGTAACAAGACATCCAGTGGCAATAACTGGCACTTTTTCACAAGAAGGCTTGTGATGGTTCCTTGCTGATCTCATGTTCTACATCCAAAAGACCAGTCTTAGATTTGGGAATCCCAAATGTCAGAAGGTATAGGTTACATCTTTTAGCAAACTGACCTACAAGAAAGGCACAGAACTGCAATACAGCACTTCTGAGGACTTTGATATTAGCAGACTCCCACTGGTGGGTGGCTCTGTCACCAAACACAAGACCTCAAAAACCAAACAAATGCTCCATATCTCTTTGCTCTATCCTCTTTACACTACTAGCTGCTAATGCTCTACCAAGAGAGAAGTTAATCTTTTCCAGCCTTTGAACTGGAAATGAAAATCCCATACCAATCTCCCTCTATTGCCCTTCATTGGTGTCCCACTACTGTGATGCCACTTGGCATATTAGATCATCTGTATTGTATTTTGGCTATGTCTTGTACTTCTCGGTATACATTTCTGTATGGATACAAAATACAGGATCATGCTAACTGTTTTATAGCAGTGGTTTAGCTTTTACAGTCAAATATTTCCCAGGCAAATTGCCAGACACCATAAAGTCATCTTTTAATAACAGACAATATTTTATTGAATTCTATTTACAATACAAAAAGTTTAAAATGAAACACTACTGTTGATTTATTGCAGTTTGATGGCTCAGTTTTAATTTGTACTCATATAAAATGCAAAATAAAATAATTTAACATTCAACAAGGAAGCACAAATTTTCTCTCTTGCTGAAACTGTAGTAGCTTTTACAAATTAAACTTAAGAATCCCAAAATGCACACACTGCATTTATTTAAGCAAGGTGTTATACAATACAAAATAAATTAATAAAAACACCACCCCTTTAAGTGTTTCATTCTACTCCTTGGTGAGAAACAAGGAGTAATGCTGAATCTTGTTATTCATGATCCAAACTATTTGATTTCTAGATGTTTAGTGAATATGGCTAAATAACCAAAGTACCAGTGACCTTTCCAATAGATAACCATTTGCAACTTGATCTACAAATATATTTGTGGAGGCAGGTTACCCAAGCAGCAACACTCAGTTTAGATTTTTAGATATCTTTTATTGTGAGCCAAAATCATGTAGTAACAGAAAGTTGTGAACACCCTTCTTGAAAGTCTTTCAAATCCTATGAAGGCCTGCGACTCAAAAAGTGTCAAAATCTGGGATAGTGCAGGATCCATTTTAGGCACTAAGGGTTACCCTAAGAACTGGAGGTCTTTGATCAGCACATAGCTAGAGGTGCAATTTTGCTTTGTTTTCAAATGCCATGCCATCTTTAAGCATTCAGAATGTAACCAGAAAATCTTGGTGTCACCTACACAATCCACTACTTTTCCTTCTGCCAGAGGCAAGTAGAAATTGCTTAGACTAGTTAAGTTGCCACCATAGGCTTCCTGGCTAGGAAAACACAGTAATACTATGGCAACTGCAGCCACTCTTTTCTAGCCTTTCGTCCTGAGAAGTCAAAAGACAAAAGAACCATGAGCTCAGCAGTGGCTGCACTTATTGTCTTAATACAGCGGCAGGGGAGAGAAAGAAAAAGACTGGCACTCGTCACAGCACATTTCATTGACTGGATAAATGAGCACTGGACAATGGCTGCTGCTGCCTTGTGTGCTCTCTTTTAGCCAGAAGAGGGTTGTGCATGTGAGCACAGCTGGATCAGCAACACTGTGCTACAGCAATAGAGGGAGTCAAGATGGTAGGAAACTGCCTCTCATAAAACGCTTGAGAAGAAGTCGAGTTCAGTTACCCAGACTCAGAAACTTTCTAAGTTCTATGTGAACATATGAAGCTACCTTATCTTGAGGGAGGCCATCTAACCCAATGTGGTCTACTCTGACTGGGCAGTGGCTCTACCAGGGTTTTGGGCAGAGGTCTTCCCCAGCACCTGCTACTTGATCCTCAAACTGGAGATGCCAGGAATCAAACCTGGGGTCTTCTGCATATAAAATGTGTGTTCTACCACTCAGTTATGGAACCTCCTTCATATACAATTAAGTCCACAAAATGTTTGAAGTTTGTACACAGACTCATTGAACTATGTGAAAAGAAAATAGCAGATTACTACTATCATTTGGCAATCGTTGGGCCAAAAATCTAGTTCATGGACATTTCTGAGCTGGACTGCCAAGTGGGGGGGGGGGGGGGGCGGGAAGAAACCTTCTTCACATATTCCTAGTGGCCTCAGCTCCTTGCACCCTCAAGGTCAGTTCCATGCTAGCAGGGTCCCCAATTACTTCCCAGCACAACCAAAAGTGTGCAGGGATAAGGAGGTGATTGACTGGAAACTGCCTATATGATTTTCATCCAGTTTCTAGAGGAAGAGAAGAATCCTTCCAAAAAGCAGGATAGGTATACCTATAGGTAACCAGGGACAGTTGGCAAGTATTCTGATGATAGTGTGTGCATTCCTCCATCCTTAGGCAAGAGTGCAAAGTGTGGCCCAGCATGAGTGTTTGATTTTCTAGCCTATGCAGCTTCTGGCCATTGTAACAGTTTAATCTTTAAATATGCCTTAAATTAGGGACATTTTGAAATCCAATAGCTGAAAACTCATTTCAGAATGTTAGTTGGATACTCCAAACATTAATACTTGTGTATGTGCCAGAAACACGATCCTGTCATTTTCTGCAATGCAAAGTGGCATGTTTGTGACATATGAAGCTGGAAACCTAGCTGTTAATATCTGGGTGCTGGTATAGCATATCAGAGGTCAAACCGTAAGAGGTTCTCTTACACACAACTTAAAATCAATCATTTTAGAATTTTACCTTTCAAAACTGAAATTGTGTGATACAACAGGTCATCTGAACTAAATGGGGAATAGTAGACATTTTATAGAAGGGCAACTTTCCCCCTCTCATTTCTACAAAAGTGTTACCTACTGCTATTTTACAACTGATCTTACACGCTTTGGAAAATAGTTCATCAACTTCAATGGAACCTATTCCTGAGTAAGGACTTATAATTGCAGCCCGAGTTGATCAAGATTTTGGATGCCCAACATATGGCAATTCACAGAAGTCAGAAATACAGATAGTCAATTTCAAATTTAAAACATGCTGAACAGATGTGTGCATCCAAAAAACCCCAGCTCTAGAACAGATAAAAGAATTATGTTTATGGATACACAGCTGCAGTGTGTCCACACAAACAAATGCACTGCAGAACCCAGTTTTGTTTTAACACACAACTTGATCAGATGGTGCTTAAGTAAAGGAAAAGCACACAAATGCTTTATAACCTAAAGGTATGTGTTTGTAATGTTGATTCCACTAAAGTGGACTTCCAAGTTTTCAAACACAGCATTAATATTCTTCTATCCAAACAGAGTTTAAAGCAATGAAACAAAACTAAAAAGAGTGACAAGAACACACAAGAGTCTGGGAATGCCTGGACAATATGGTATACTATCAAAAATAATTGATAGTTCAATTCTGGACAGGAACTCAAATGAATCTGATGAACAGGTCCACATTAATTTTTAAATACCTGAACTGTAGTATGTATGATGCCTTTTATCAGAACTTGAACTTTTCACCCACCTATACTGGGAATAAGTTGTTTTCAAATCTGGTATTGATATCAGATTCAATTAAGATGCAGTTAAAAACTGAGATACAATTGACAATTACGTCAATTTAATGCAAAAATATTAATGTTTAATTAACTGTACCCCCAAATTTTTTTCATATCTATAATGATCCCAATACCACATTTGTGCAATTTTGTTTTGGGAGAGAATTTTCTTCATATAAAGATAAATTATTAAATCTCCAAGTTTATATAGGTCACAGAACTCAGTATTTGTTCTTATAGGATTTGAGTTACTTCCATGCTTAATTTTTAGATTTTAGCATGGAGTTCTCACAGCCATAACTCTCAAGCATATAGGAGGGTTAGAAATGTATTTTGGTGTTCTGTACATAAAGACTGATCCAGAAGTGGTGAAAAACTCATTTGTACTGCAAGCCTATCTCTATACCTTTTGTTAAAATCTCATAGAAAACAAGGTTGACATTTCTTTGCTCCCTATGAAGAGGCAAGAGAAGTACAACTATCTTTAATTTTGAAATTAAAAACACTGATCAACAGGTTTAAGATGCCAAATATTATTTAAATGCAAGTATAACAAAACCATTCAATTTTTGGAAGTATGAGCTGTTCCTACAGTCATCCCAATGAGTCATCCAATCTTCTAACAGCACCCCCTTGAAATGGGCTTGAAATGTTTGATCTGCAAAAATAATTCTTGACATACAGCTTTTGTAGCAGTGAAAAATTGTGTACAATGTTCTCTTCTCAAGAAAACATTGGGCCTTTTGGGATTTGAATCCTCTATCTTTACATATACTTTGTTAGGAGTGAGGAAGTTAAAGCTTCACCTCTCAAGGCACAGTGCAAATTGCTCTTACAGGCTTACAGGCATTCAGTAGGTGAAAGGAATTAATGTTCTAGAAATTATTTCTGTCACTGAATTTTGTGAACTGTTGTATTTTATAGGAATCTTTCAGGACCCAAAGTAAGTTTCCATAATGAAAATTTAGCGATATGTTGAAACAAACATGGGTATAAAGTTATTCTGCAGGTATTTTTATTCCTAGTATCCCATTCTACTTTGCATCTTGAGGGATCCTCTTCTATCCATCATGGCACACTTTTATAGAGCAAGCTGACCTTTAAAAGTGCGCATCATACCAACTGCCAAGAATCTTTATACTTACACAAAATTTACCTTTATGTCCCAGCTCAAGTCAGCTGCCTTCACATCATGTCCATTTACTGCTGAACCTCAAACTGTGTGGTTAATCCCCGACACTGTACTTGTATAGATCTGTTAGAATGCAAGCATATTGCATGCAAGCTTTCTAGATGTCCTCCACTATTCAGATACTGGGGGTGGGGATGTGGGGAGAAATCTGGTGCATTTGAATGTAGTCACTTGTCTTTGGAAATATCAAATTGAGACATGCTTTCTTCTTTATTGCACGTCTTACCATCTTTAACAAGACACTGCCCAGTTCTGAGCTTTTTGTTCTTCTGTTCCCAGACTCCATGCTAAGAATAATCAACCTCTACAAACAGATCACCTTTTAACTGATCATATTTTTATGCATATTGAGACATTTAATATGACTCAAATTAGTTTTGATAATTTTGACAGTTCTCCTTTGAACACATACAATAGTAAAGAGGCAAGTACCGCTTGCATTTCTCTTAAGGGCAACAGTTACCACTCACTCAGCATGACAGCCATACAATATGCTCCTGCACTTGATCTTACTTACACTAGGAATTCATTGGGACCTTGTGGCTTCTACATAATCGGTACTTTGGGGGCTTTAAAACAGTTTTTTTGGATTCAAATTCCGCACAGCTCCTGCTATCACATAGTTTTGACTCAAGTGTGCTTTAACTCTGAGCAAGGTCATGATTTTCTTTAGTAATTTCAGACTTCTTTATAATTAAGGCCAACAGGGGAAAAGCAAACGGATGCAGAGTATTGTAGTGTTCCATCACTACTCCTCAAACTGAGAAGTCTTCTCACAACACTTGATCAGGCACCTGTAAAAACAGATGTTGGTTAGTTTTCTAGGTTCCAATACTAAACCGGAATTTTGTTATTTAAGTCTGAAGTACTATCTGGAAAACACAACACTCCAACCTTCTATTAATTGGCTGTATCATATTCCAAATTTGAGTTTATCTGCAATTGTTTATTTCCTGAACAAAACTAAGGTGGACCAAAATATAATGACACAAACAAATATTTAATTAGTAACCTAAAGGAATTCATCCAACTCCCTATTTAATCAGCAGTCATAGAATGTTTGCTCAAATAAGTTCTTACATTGTATGTTTTGGAAACAAAGATGAGTTTGTGTGTTAGTTGTCCATGCTTGCTTTTGCTTTGATGCACCATATATACATGGTGAGTGCATCTCTTTTCAATTTGTGTGGTGCACATATGAGAACAAAGTAAAATGAAGGAGTCAGAGATGTCATGCCCTCCTGGTGAGAAATACTTAGAGGTGGTAGTGGTGGGGGAGGAGAGAGTAAGTCACCCAATGATTGGGTGCATAGAGGAAACCCCCTATCCCAAGCTATTTTCAGCTAGCTACAGAAATGGATGAAACCTAGGAAATATGATCTTCAAGGTACATAAGCTCCAGCCTGTTCATGTTTTATTAAGACCATCCATCTGAACTGAAGTGGCCCAAATGCTAAATGATGCCAAGGCTGATGCCAGAGCTCCAATGTCTCTGTCATCAACATGCCAGAAATGACACCATATTCTGCATAGCTGATGTTTCAGAGAGAATACAAGGCACTCCTCCAAGGGCAATACTGAGGCGCATAGTTAAAAAGTGATTAGGACCAAGATCTGGGGCCTTCTCATAAAATGGAATGCACGCTAAATGGTCCTAGTATATACAGATGATATCCAACCATCAAGCAACCTCCAGGTCTGCAGCAGAACTCAGTCAACAAATGAATACACTCCCTCTAGCTAATGAAGCTGCAAACAAACTACCACCACCTTCAGTCACGGCAGCCTTCAGTTTCTATCAGATTGCCTACATCTGCTTCTTAATTACAGAGAAAAACAAAGAAAGAATCAAGAGTGCAGGGGCCAAATCCAAAGGGAAGAAACAGGATTCTCCAAATCTTTGTACAATTTCTCAGCAATCTTTACCTACAACTGAACAAAAGAGAACAAAGATAGCATCCTGTGTGCTCTACATGGAAGATCTCAAAGAGAAGATGGTCAGTAATTCTTCTCCGAGAACCTCCACTGATGAACAAATGAAGTATACCACTGGAGTGTAAGTGCTCAAAAATCTATCCAATCAAGCAATGGCTTCAGTACGGTGTCCAAGATGGCGAAAGAGTCTAGCATGGTCAACTGAGTACATACAGTTCTTTGCCAAACCCCAAGCATAGCTCCTCTACCCAGCCCACAAGCAACAATTCAGCACCATGCCACATATTAAATTTTACTGTATTTTTCATCTACCCTCTCTTTTTAGATTCCAATCTCCTTTACATGCTGCATTTATTTTTAGCCTTTGTATGACACTTAATCATTTGGTCTCTTTTCTAGTATCTTAAAACCTATGTTTATAACCACAGAACCAATGAATCTTTATCCATGGAGGACAGGTCTATCAATGGCTACTAGTCTGGTGGCTGTGAGCCATCTTCAGCCTCAGAAGCACGATGCCTCTCAATACCAGTTGCAGGGGAGCAACAACAGGAGAGAGGGCGTGCACATACATCTTGCTTTTGGGCTGCCCAGAGGCATCTGGTGGGCCACTGTGTGAAACAGGATGCTGGACTAGATGGGCCTTGTGCCTCATCCAGCAGGGCTGTTCTTATGTTCTTAACCCTAGAGGCATAATAAGACTTACTTTCATCATCTGAATCGAATCCAAAGAGTGTCTGACACTTCTTTTGTGCAAGATGAAGCTGAAGAGCTTCTGGGTTACAGTAGGTGGTCAGGCATTTGCTGCATCTTAATCTCTCCGATTTGCTACAAGAGTTATCTTGCTCTGAACGGGTATCTACTTTTTCAGACAAAGTTTTTCTACGTTTTGGCATGCTGATATATCGTTCATCAAGGTAACTTGGAGGCAATGGTCTAACATAAGGCTTTGTTAAAATTAAGCCATATGAAGTATTTTCCGTTATCTGATTTGGTTTGGAAGATGTAGCAAGACTGTTTGATGGCATATCATTACAGTTCTGTGTATCTGGCAGAAGAGACCCATTTTCTGTCCTTGTTATGTCAGTCAGTTCTTCCAAAACAGTATCAAACGAAGCCTGTTCCAGTTCAGCGTGCCCATTGACTAGTTGGTCACTAACCACATTCTCAGAATTTGGCTCTACTGCAGGGATATTTTGGTCTATCAAATTCACAATGGTAGTGGTACCATCACATACATTTTCATTCCCATTTTGGGTGAGACTGTTTATTTTTTTCTCACTCTGGATGTAAGTCTTTGGTTCTGTGGAATCTTTCCTTGCTTTCCAAGTTGGAACTGGTAAGTCTGCAACAGCCTCCTTCGGACTATTACTTCTTCCTTTTTCTTGTACACTGCACTGGGGTTCCAAAACAATATCTGAAGAATTCTTTTCACTGACCTCTTCAGAAAGATCAGTTTTGTTTGAATAGTGTTGAGCTTCATGCTCATACAGCACTGAAAGGTCCTCAAAAAGCTCACAGCAGCCTGCAAAGTTACACTGAGCTTTAAATTCACTATGCGTTTTTGTATGCTCTAAAAGCTCAGTGGACAGCTTAAATCTCTGATTGCAGTTGAAGTGTAAACAAAAATATGCATTTGGATATACATGTTGCTTTAAATGATCAATAAAATGTTGAGAATCTAAAAACTTTCTCTGACAAAACCTGCATTTTCCTTTATTCCACTTCATTATATGTTCTTGTACCTTCAGATCAGTGGGATGAGCTTTCCGTGCATGTTTGTTCAGAAACCTTATCTTTTTAAAGACTCTAATACAGCCATTAGCAGGACACTTAAAATTACCAGCTTGGTCTTTAATGTCCAAATCATTTTGAGGACATAGCACACCATTTACTTTATGAAGTACGGGCAGCTCTTTACTCAGGCTATCACTTTCGGGTAATCCTTCTGTAGTTTCTGGATCAGGAGTGTTGTTTGAACAGCTGTCACAACTACCATTTTCAATAATATTATCTGGATAACCAACATGATTTTCAATTACATCCAATAAGGGTTCAGTATTTTGTATCATCTCCTGCTCAGTACTTGGAATTGCAACAGCCTCTAGTTTGTTATCTATAGAGCTCTCTAAGTTCCCATTTTCAAGAGACACATCTACATCAGAGCACTTCACTTCGCTTACATCGGGTGTTTCCAGATCATGGCAAGTAACAGCAAGGTGGTGCCTTTTCATCTTCTTGATGTGATTTTTTAAGTGCTTAAGCATGACTCCTTTTTGCCTGAATCTTCTGCGACACATCACACAGGAAAAACTGCCCTTTTTTTGATGAGCCTGTGCATGCCTCACAATGTGACCTCCAAGAAATTCCCTGTTGCATAACACACAACGGTGCCTAGGTACATTGTGATCTATTTTAGGCGATCCCAGAGTGATGTGGTTCTTTTTGGAATTACCATGACATTTCGACTGAGCTCCAGAAGGGTCGTCATGATCTAGTTCTCCTTTGCTTACATCAGAATGATCACCACGCAATGCTCGCCGTGTCTTCTGTGTATTTGCAGAAGCATGTTCCAGTGTACTTTTATTTACATCAGTTGACACTTTGTCCCTTAGCAGTGCTAAGCAGTTCTGCTTGATCATAGAGAAATTCCAGAACTCGGGATCAAAAAACAAACTCTTTTTCAAAATTGGAAGCAACTCAAAACGCACACGATTTTGAACAGAACTGGTTTGTTCGTTGTATTCTTCATCTGCACATTTATACAGGTGTTCAACGGTATCATAGGACCCAGAGCTGTGCTCAATGAAAAAGACAGAAAGAGCGCATATTCTGACAATCTCCAAGTCATTTGGCAAGAAGTGAGCAATGGATTTGTAGATCAGGCATTTCATTTTGGGATCATCACGGAGATCCAGCTGGAGAGCACTTCCACATATCTCCACACAAATCTGCAAGCCATCCTTGCCAACCTATGAGAAAGAAAAAATGAATAATAATAACTATAATGATACAGTATATTCTGCCACTAAAGATATTAAAAATCAAGAATAGAAAATGCTATAATTCAATTTGGTTAAGTGGTTTAAGATACTTCAATTAAAGAAAACAGGTACACAATAAGTTAATAAACAGTAAGTGAAATTCTGCAGAGTCCCCCATCAACAGTACTGTCCCAACTAAGCTGCTGCACAATTTCAAGGGCAGCCTCTATGGTATAGCACAGTGCTCTTTTCAACCTAAACAATGGAAAGGAACAATGTGCTGCTGCCTGGAAGTGGTTTAACGGCATTCTGCAGCAGCCCCTTGCTATACTGTTTGGGCTGCCTTTGTAGTTGTGCAGCAGTGGGTGGCTACCACTGACGGGGGACTGCAGAGAACGTAGCCTAGTAGTCCCAATACCAAATAATGTATCTGAACATAGGGCATAGTCCCAAACCTTTGCCACATCAGGGTTTCCCAATTCTCTACCATTGGGAGAAAGAAAAAGAGTTATGCACATGTGGATAGGCACAATTAGTGGATAGTGCCTATCCACAATCAGTATAGAGAAGGGACAAGTCAGTCCTTAGATGCTGCTTTGTAGCCCAGTCATAGGGCTCTTCTCACTTTAGCTGAGTGTTGTCAATGTGCATTTCATCATACCTAACTTTGAATTTCACAGTTGTACTAGAGAAGTTTCCTGCTCTTTCTGAGACCCCTCTGTATCGCTTCACATCTACCCTTAACTAGTGATGGAGTGAACACTGTCAAGTCAGATTAAAAACTGAAATTGGAAAAATGTGCCTGCCTTAACTCAAAAAGTCTTATTTCTGAGGATTCTATTGTATCTTCAATGATATCACTGAAAACGCAACAGAATCCTATCCAATCTCTCCCACAACTCCCTAGAAATTCCCAGCTCTCCTGCAGCCCCTTCCCTCTCTCCACTTACCTTTCTCATGGCTCCAACAATAGAAGCAGGAGAATTGATAGAAGTTTCTCTCTCCATGCACCCTGTTTCCCTCCCTGTTGCCTGGCATGGAAGCATCACAGTGTGCCAGATTCAAGGAGGGCTGAGATGAGAATTGTCTTTCCAGCACTACTGATCCACAGCAAAAGTAATGAAAAGACTACAGCTCCCAATCCTCCTTGCATCTGGCACTGTGATGACTATACGGAAAACCAAGAGAAGTTTCAGTCCCCTCCCTAATGTCTATCATTACTGCATGCCAGACTCAAGGCCTGGAATTTTAGTCTGTCGGGGATCACGTCTCTAACACAGTGGGCCAGATCCAAGGAACGTAAGAGACAAGACCTTACCACAGGTTGTCTAGTCAGTTCAAGAGGTGGGGTGGGCAAAATTGCAGGCAAGGACTGACAGGGAGCAGAAAACATCACTGCAAAACAGTGCAAGAGAGGCAAATAGGAAGGCCAGGTAAACCTCATGAGTCTCAGCTGATCTCTCACAAGGAGGCCAGGGGCCTTCAAGAGAGTTGCCATTTTGAGCATGAGACACTGATATGAAGCCCTAGAGCACAATCTGAGAGTCTTCCCAAAGTTTCCATCATGGCTCAATAATGCTGGAAAGACTAAATTTCTAGCATTCCTTGCTTCAAAAATGCTGTGATCACTCCATGCCAGACACAGGTAGGGGAGGAACATCTCTGCATTCTCCTGCTTCTCCCACAAGCAAGGTAAAGGGGTGGGAGTGGAGAGGAGGAAGAAGAGAATGAGTGGGAGAATTAAAATCAGAGCTGAGGAAGAATTTTGTATATCATTATGGTTTTCCCACAATATCATATTTGCAGTCAAATCCTGAATTACCAGGAATAAAGTTCAGCAGCATCACTACTCTCAACTCTTTATCTAAAAGATCTGTTTATATTTTTCTAGTTAGTAGCTGAATATATTGAATACCACAAGCCTCAACATTTCCTCCAAATGAAGCGGGCACTTTTAGAAACAAACTTTGTTTGACATACAGACCATTTTGCCATCTTTTGCTCTTAACCAGTAGCTGAACTAGGAACAATAATTTTGTATTACTCCATGATCCATGTTTTCTTTAAGAACATCTGTCAAGGCACTTTTCAATGGCTTTCTGAAATCATATACTTGTGATTTCGGCTGGAACAGCCTTCATCAGTCTTGGTTCACTGAAATAATTCTAATAGATTTGTAAAGGATAAGTCCTCAGAGAGGCCCTTAATTTCATATTCGTAATTTCATGGTAACCTTCAAGGATGCGGGTGGGGTGGGGGGAGGGAGAAGAGAAGAGTGAACTCATCTTCTCCATGGAGGAATACACAGTCTCCAGATGCATCTCACAGTGTATGCATCTTATTAAAGGAAGTCTCCATTATGGTGCATTTAAAAAAGGTTCTGCCCTGACCCCATCCCTCAAGCAATTCTTGCTGGAAGAAGTAAAAACATTCAGATTTCAAAGATGCTTTTGTCTATTTAGGGCTACAATACCAAGTTATGTATAAGAAGCATTACAAACTGTGGTTAAGTGCTAGTATGCTTCAGGGAAACATCTGAAAGTCATGAAACTGGTTTGAAGTGAGCCTAGAAACCAATTTACATTGACCATGGTTAAATGTAATGAGAGACGTAGGTCTGGGGCGGTATACAATTACGTTAGTAGCTATCCAGATTAAGTCCTGTTGAAATCAACTGAACTTAAAGTTAGTTGTAACACACTTATTTCATTTATTTCAATGACACAAGCTAGGCTAGCTATAGGCCACCTCCAGCCTTAGAGGCATGATACCTCTATATACCAGTTGCAGGGGAGCAACAGCAGGAGAGGGCATGCCTTCATCTCTTCACTGTGGGCTTCCCAGAGGGATCTGGTGGGCAACTCTGGAAAATAGGATGCTGGACTAGATGCCTTGAGCCTGATCCAGCAGGGTTGTTATTATGTAGACATGATGCTTAACCATGACTAAATAGTCAGGTTACTGCCCATAATCTACACCAAAGAAATCACAGCTGGGAAGTTTCCCAGCCTTGATGGTGAGCAGGTCTCATGGGATCACCTTGTACATACACACCCTGCCGAGGAACAGGGCATAGTTTTGCAAGTGTTTCATGGTATGCTTGGATTTTAACCAGGATTAAAGTGACAAACAACAGCACTAACCATGTCTGTCTGTACTGCTCCTATGTCAAATGTGCATGGCTAAACGCTATTTGGGTCAATATTGTCTATACATCTCAGAAACAATGTTCATTCAGTTGATAAAGCAATTGTTCACTGCAGCAAGTAGTCTTTAGTAAGTATTTAAAATAATGTGTCCAAGACAAATAGGTAGCAAGAATACTAACTTACTTCATCTTTAATAACTTTCATAAAAGGGAAAATAACCCTTATATTTGTAGCAATCCTTAGAAGGTGGTAGCATTGATCAACAAAAACCTGTTTTGATGGATTAGATTTAAGCTGTAGTTTGCTCCAAATAAAGATCAGTTCCCTATAAAATAGAGAGACAGCAATATCTTAGCATGTAATACAAGTAGAAGCAGAGTGTATTTGTACATGTTCATATGAATGCTACTAGGAATGCATTTTAATCATTAATGTATTTGTTACATATTATTCAGGGCTAGAAAACCCAATGTGAATAGTGCCATCTACCCTGCTTCCCTTCTGAGGTGCAAAGCAGCAAAAGAATGTTACTCTTTTTCCATGGCTACAGATACCCTCCCCCACAAGTGCTCCCTGTGAACTGGAAGTAGGCCCCCAAGGGTTACACAGTCCCAAGGGCCTACGCCTAGTTTGCAAGGAGCACTTCCAGCTGAAGGGGGAAAGAATCCGTGAAGATTGCTACGCACTGCATGCACAGCACAACTCTGTACTACTAAACACTACAAAGGCAGTTTGCCTGCTGCACCTCTGTTTAAACTACACAACCTTTGTCTAAACTACAAAACACTTGAACTCTGTATTTGCTTATTCATTCACTCTACATAAAACTTGCTACATATACATTTGCGCGCACACACACACACAAAATATGCAAACACCACAACTTTTTAGTACTCCAGTGTTTGGTGATGTTAGTCATCAGAATCTAAAGGCATTCACCACAACTCAGCAACAAGGTGTGCTCCAAACAAGTTGCCTACACATTTCACAGTTTTTTAATTTCCTCTTGACTTGGGCACAGGAAATCCATTTGCTGGACCTATGTGTTTTTCTGCCACTTATGGAAAGACGTATTCTAAAGCATTCAATGCTGGCCTTATTGGATAGTTCAGGTACTGGACATTCTGCATTTTTCTACATACATGCACACCAATGAGTTCTTCTAATACAACACTCAGAAAACGGGACTCTCTCAGCTTTGCAGCATTGTGGTGCCAGTCCAGACTGTTGCCAGTCCATATTACGAAGCTTGCAATCACCATATTACAGAGCAGTGTCACTGGCTCAGGTTCCTTTATTCTTCCCTGCATTTTCCTCTTCTGGAGAATCAGAATTTCTCCAGTCTTACTGCTGGTTTCCTAGTCCCTGAAAAAAAGACTGGCCCAGTTCCTAAATAGAAGTGTTAAAGGCAGACTGAATGTACATAGCTAACTTTTCAGCTGCAAGACAGGTGACTAGTAGCTCTGCAGCTTAGAAAGTGATAAGTTAATAAGGGTATTTAAGATTTATTAAAGGCAGCTAACATCTTTCATAGGACTTCTGTTTGCAAATAGCATTGAAAATAAGCTGCATTTCAGCAAGTGGGGAGTAAGTGTGATGTAATGCTTGGATTAGAATCAAGGAGACTGGTTCTTAGCCTTGTTCAAGTATGAAGATATCTGGATTACCTTGAGCCAGTCACTATAGCCCAATTCAGACATTATGCTGTAAGAGTGTACAGATATCTGTACACTCATACACGTGTTGTGTTAATGACTGTACCTGCGATCATTTTAGAAGTGAACCTGGATACAGGCCCTTCAAATGCACAGTACATATAGGAAATGTTCTTCTGTACCAGTGTCCAGCATAACATGTGAATGACTGTACCTGTGTACACTGTACACTTGTACTAATGTTGAACATACAGTGTGAATGGGGCTTATCTCTCAGCCTAATCTACCTGGTTGTTGAAAGGATTAAATAAAGAGGGGGAGACAAAACCATGTACACCACCCTTGAAGGAACAGTGGGATAAGCATGCAGCAAACACAAAGCTTCTTGTGATAGAGGATCACGAGGGTACTTAAACACTGAAATGAGAGTCACTTCAAGTTTTCAAGAAAGGTCCTCAGTTTCTTCAAATTATAATATGCCTATCTTATAGCAGGGTGTCAAACTATTAAATTGGGTTAAGTTCCGGTTCTATAATTTTAAAATTCTGATTCAGACATTCTTTAAAAAGTGGTTCAATAACTAGTTCAGGCACTTTGAACTAGTTAATATATTATTCTGAAAAGAAAGTTACTCTTTTGCTCGCAGTGTGAATAGAGTGATATTTATATTGAGAATGGAAAACTACAGTAACAGCAACCACATATACACACCATTGAAGAAATTCCACTTTCATGGGTTCACTCAAATATATTTTTCTGTAGATATGTTGATAATAATTAATAGATAACGTTTTATGAACTACTGGGGAGAGAATGTTTAACCTTTAGGCAAGATCTTGATTATTGATAACAACACTTGTTCCAAGGATGAGATGGAAGTCCTTATAGTGTGTGTTTGTGAGTGTTTGTGTTATTTGTGTTTGTCTTTTGATGTTGTCAAAATTCAATAAAAAGTATGTGCAAAAAAAATTATATTTTTCATGTGATAGCAGGATATTCAATCTGATTTCCCTCACAGTTTTACATCATCCATTAAATCTCTCAATTGCAAAGCTGTTTGCTGTATAAGAAGCGAAGTTAATCTACAACAGGGGAAACATTAACAAACTAGGTTATCTTCTGAGGGTGGGGAAGCAACGTTTTCATTTAAAAGCCAATTCTATATATTGAAATTTATAGAATTTGATGGAATAAGTCCTTTGGAGTAACTCCCGAGCAGTACTATTGAGTAACTTACTCTGGATGTCAGTCAATGGGGCTTACTCCTTGGTAAACAGACTGAAGAATTCACTCCAAGCACCCTTATTATACAGCTTTAGTTCCTGCTTCTAGAAGGACAGAAGATTGTAGTTGCCAACAAAAAAACTTGGAAATGAAGTATTTCCCAGAACCAAAAGAAAATAGTAACTTCCTATTTTTAAATATGTGCAAAATCTCTTCAATAGTTTAGCCTTGCTAATACTTTGAAGTCATAGATTTTGCAGTCAGTGCAGCTTCAGTATGCCCCTACTAACGTAGAAATTTTAAATGGATAGCTTTCCAGGACGAAAAATGAAACACACCAATCAGTGGCCAGAAGATACAAAGCTTGAGTATTTAGGACCGTATTACTGTAAGACAGTAATAATGTGTTACAATTCTACTGAGTACTTTGGACATGAATCTGAAATCTGTTAAGCTATATCACTATAAAGATAGCATTTACCAGATAAAATACATATCTCCGTTTTGGAGTTGTGGAATAAGGAATGCTTCACAAAGGTTCAAGGCTAAGGCGGTCTTCCCTTCTTTTGCAATGTTGCAGATTATTTCAACACCATTCTTGCAGTCAGTCCTAAGCAAGTGCTATAAAAACCAAAAGGATATCAATTTAGATAAGTTTAGTAATAGAATAACTACCATTTAGCAGTAATTAGAATCCTAACATAGTTTGGGGAACAACAGAAGGATAGGAAGAAGTTTATTATGGTAAGTATTATAAGAAAGCATATTTGAATATTGTGTACACTTTGCTTGGCAACTTGCAACAACCATTTTAATGTTAGCAGTGTACCCAAACGTACGTAACAAAGGGATAAAAATTAACTACAGAAAATTATAGAAATTCACTTCTAATATAATTGACAAAAGTAATAAAATTAAAATTCACTCTAGATTGTATGTATTTTTATTCGGTCCAGCACAAAACTACTACTGAAAGATGAGTAAAATAACACTAACCAAGTAGTTTATTTGCAGAAAAAGAATATGGCCTCAAATAATTTTAAGTCTCCTGAAAAGTCAATGTATGTCATGAAAGTAGACTGTATGCAGAAAGTAGTTCTTCAGACAACTGGGAGCTAGAGTGGTAAAGCCATCATTGCCCATGTTAAACACATTCAAATATTTCAATCTCCGCATGACTTCCGATCAAAATAGTTTTGAAGCTTCATGAATTGTATATCTTGGAAAAGTTGAATTAACTTCCAGAGCATGACTAGCAGTTTGCATATTTAAGTTTGGCCTAATAGTCACAGAACCTATATTGAATGATGAGCAACATTTCCCCAGCCGAGTTTTTTTTAAAAGGTTTTAATTATGAACATTTATCCAAACATCGATTGTAAAGTTCCATCTCTCATATTCAAGTATATTTTCTTTAAAATGTTTCTTTAAGGCAAAGAATTGATTTGATCAAAAGATGTTTACAATTTGTACTCATCAGTTTCATCTCTCTATTGATCCCTAGGCCGTAGCTCTCTCCCCCAAATCTGAATAGTTTACTGAGGCTAGAACAGGGCTAGTGCCATGGTAGCATTAAAGAGGATATAACTCCTGTTGCTAATCATAAGCCCTGAACGGCTTAGGCCCGAGTTACCTTAGAGAGCGCCTTCTTCTGCGTGATCCCCACCGCACATTAAGGTCATCTGAGGAGGTTCGTCTCCAGTTACCACCAGATCGTCTGGTGGCAACTCAGAGGCGGGCCTTCTCTATAGCTGCTCCGGGGCTGTGGAATGCGCTCCCTGCGGAAATCCGTAATTTGAATTCTTTATTAGCCTTCAGGAGAGCCCTTAAAACGTATTTGTTTGGCCTGGCTTTCCAGGGTTTTTAAATTTTAACCTGATTTTGGGGCTTTTAATTACTGGAATTGTTTAATTGCTGTTTTAAAATGTTTTAAATTTGTTGATTGTTGTTATATTGTTTTTAGTTTGTTTTAGCTTTTTTTTGTTTTAGTGGTTTGTTTTAATTGTAAACCGCCCTGAGCCATTTTGGAAGGGCGGTATATAAATCAAATCAAATCAAATCAATCAATCAATCAATCAAATAAATAAATAAATAAATTTCTACATAGCTGTAATATTAAGCACAAGAATGTTTTTAAAAGATATAAATTTGGCCACATGTACTTTGCTATAATGAAAAAGCTGTATGTGCAAAAGAAGCTGCATTACTAAGTAAGACAAAGGTATATGGACAGACTATACCTCCTGGAATAGCTGATCTTCTAATCGTGACATATATAGACACGTGAAAAATGCTTGATGGAAGTAAAGATCTTTGCTAATATCAGGATGATTCATACAAGATTTGATGAGAGCCATTGCCTCAGGGATGCGTTCACAGGCAATAAGATATCTGGCACGTAATTCAAAGAACAGTGGATTTTCAGAGCTTAAATATTTGTTAACTGGCAAAAAGGAAAAAAAGACAAATAATTAGACTGCAACAACCTTATTTACAAAGTAGGTTAAACAGCTCAGTTTGAGAGATAATTCCTCTTAAAAATTAAGACAAATTAAACAGCTAGGAACATGCATCTACAGAGAGCTAGTTGTCTTAGAAAATAAAATAATTAGAAGCAGGCCCTTGATACAAAGGATTGTATACCAACTGTCTCAGAAACCAACATACAAAATTCATACAGTGATGGGAAACAGTAATGCATCCCCATGATTCTCTCACATTCATGCTCCTTGTGACTGACTAATGAAAACTGTAAGCCCTCTGAACAAAGTTCACTGAGGCAAAGGCTTCCTTATTCGTCAAACCTGGAGAAATATGTGCCTATGCAACTGATGCATATATGAAGTTGTTTTAAGGAGGAGGAATTTCTGCTCTTGCTTATTTCAGTAGCAACAGACAGAAAACCTTAAACATCAGCAGCCACTAGGCTAAGACTACTTTTTTGACATCAGACTTCACATCATAAATTGGCTACATGATTGCAGCAACACAGCTTGGCCCATTAACTCAATATGCAAGACTCCTCTCAACATGAAAGGTCTTGAAAGAGAAAGGCATGTAAAACTGATCACACCTTCCTATGAATATCACTTCTGCTTCCCCAGACTATGAGGTAATTCTATATAGGTTCTAGGTAAAGAGACTATTCAGGCATTTCCCCCCTAGAAAAAACTGAATTGTTATCACTGAAACGAAACCTCATGCCTGAGGCAGGTATAAGTATGCCAAGTGGGTCCCTAGACAGAACCCTGGGGGATGGGCACATGTCAAGTTGCTCATGGATTATCCGCCATGACCAATGGACTCCAGTCCATTTTAGATATGAGTAAAACTGTCAGCTCCACTCATACCAACTATATCCCTACTAAAGAGCAGCCTATAGACAATCAAATGATACTGTAAGGTCAAACATAATCAGAACAGCCAACTGTCCACATTCTAAATTCAGAAGCAGGTAACTCCTTAACTGGCAAATCAGTTTATGGGAAATCATGAAGAAAAATCACTCTCAGACTTTTTTCACTATTTATGGCAAAGAATGAGTACCTAACTCCTGAGAAACTGGCTTTGCTTTAAGAACAGCCTGTAATACTGGATCCTCCCAAGGTCCTCCATCTCTGATAATGCGAGTCACCAACTCCAAGTTAACATTTCCATATCTGCTCAAGAGGTTCTGACATTCCTAAAAGGAAATCAATATTAAATAACTGTTTTTAAAAATAGTGAGAAGCTGCTAGCAAATTATTTCATAACATCAAGCACAAGGTCTGAATGAAGACAGTGCATAAATAAAACTAAGCTTTAAATTAAAAAAACAACCCAAAAAACACGTTACCCTAGATCAGCAATGTCCAACTAGTGGCCTGCTGCTCTCCACTCCACTCCACCCCACCCGAATATCAACCAGATCAGAAGGAAACTCAAGTGCCATTTTATGGACAACACTCTTCTGCTTCTCTCAGGCAGCTCTCCAGTGTAATGAGAGGGCAGCAGAGATGTTTCTGTGCATATCAAAGGGATAGTGCTGTTAGTTAGTAGCGCTGATAGTTAGTAGCGTTGACAGTGTAGGAAGTCTGGATGTGGCACAGTCCTGGCCAAAAGGTGCATTGCTCTCAGGCTCCCCTCTCAACAGATCAACGTCTTGGAAACTGAAGCCTGAAAGACTTCCCCTGGCTGGAGCGGGGGCAAAGCACTGACTCCTATCTTTGGGCGGGGGGGGGGCAGAGAGGGCAAGAAAACAGGGTCTATCCTTACAGGCTGAATAGGTAGCTCATCCTTGCCCTAGAAAGGTTTAACATTAAAAGCTAAGTAATCATACTGGTTATGTACAGATATTAGCATAAGAGATTTACCAACAACTTCATATTTAGACTGAAAGTTCTTTGGAGGCATGATGCTCTAAAGCAACACGTACACTGATAACACAGTAATAATAGCAGCTATTTAACATACATATAAACAGTAACTGAGGTTACCTGGATTGAACCCAAAATATCTTTTAAAGGATCTTCATAGAATTCATCCTTGCCAAAGAACAGCAGCAATTCAAAAAAACTCCTAGAAACCAAAGCAATTATGAATCAAAAGCTAGACACAAATGAAAGAAGTAGTTTCACAAGTTTTGAGTGCAGAATTGTGAACAGAGCAGCGATGTAGCTCAAGCCCCTGTGGGCTACGTGTCAAAGCATATATACACAACAGTATACAGTGCAGACAGAGCCTTGACGTGTTCTCATGAATGGATCCAGTCAGGATGTGGGGCGCCACATTCTGCACCAGCTGAAGCTTTGAGGACAACTCCACAGAACACCAGAGTCTAACCTGAAAGTTAGCAAAGGTTTTGC
The DNA here is from genome assembly GCF_027244095.1 of Hemicordylus capensis. NCBI lineage: Eukaryota > Metazoa > Chordata > Lepidosauria > Squamata > Cordylidae > Hemicordylus > Hemicordylus capensis. The sequence goes on along the minus strand of NC_069659.1, from coordinate 60,876,983 downwards.
CAAACAGAATTACTGGAATTCATTCCCACCCACTACTGCAACCTAAAATTTCCAGTGCAGAGACAGACCCAGGAGCACCCCAAAGATGAAAAACTGAATGATGAGGGACTACTATATTTATATCATCCATAGCTGATCCCGTCGTATACATTACAGGGCTCATCAGTCAGTATGAACTCTGCCTTGTCAAGATTTAGCTTCAGTCAGCTCATCTGTATACACTCCCCCACCACACAATGCGTAAGCCCCCAAACTGCAGGATCTGGTCAAATAGAAACGATAGAATTTAGTGCCACTGAACTCTAAACTCTCTGGATGGTTCCAACAGCACCAAATACACACTAGAGCTCTTCTCACAATCAGTGAGAAGAGCTTGTGGGCTGTCTGCGAGGAAGGAGGGTTTAGCCTACCTCCGATGAGTCCCTGGGCAGGTGGATCGCCTGCCCAGACGAGCGGCAGCTCGCCCGGCTGCTCCAGGGGTCGGGGTGCCGGGATGCACAGCCACATGTCACTCCACCTCCATGAGCCCAAATAATGCACCGCACAAGTGCACGGTGCATTACTGGGACACTCACATACACTTGAGTGTGCCAGCAATGGCTGCAAGGAGCCACGGCTGACACACAATCAAAAAAATGAAGTGAGTGTTCACCTTTAACCTCCTTTTAGCAGGAGGCTACTTTGGTGGGTTTGCCGCTGTGTAGCCACCGGCATCAGGCACAATCCCAGTGGTTCACACGAGCGTGCAAGACCGGGCTAGTCTCCCTTAGCCCAGTTTTGCATGCTCGTGTGAATAGCCTCACTGAAATAGTTTTTTTGGGGGTGGGGGGATGGAACAAAACAAACCTTGATTAATTCCACTGAACTACACAATGGTCTCATCAACAGTACCTCACAAATCAAAGGCAGTGTCTACAAAGAACTGTTTGACAGGAGCAGCCATAGCCACCACTGTCCCTAGCTAGGGAGGAAGCCATCTCCATCAAACCCACTTCTGTGAGGATTCTGTCATCAGTTTTGTCTACAAAGAACTGGGTGGCAAGAGCAGCTATAGCCACCATCCTCTGCTGCCCTTTTCTTCTATTTTGCTATGGCCTGCTTTATTAATTTTAATTGGGGTTTTTGGACACTATAATGCAAAATCAGTACAAAAATTAAATAAAAGTATTAATGATTTTGATTTCAACTAGTTCCCAGGAAAGACAGTAATCTAGATACTCAAAACTGCAATATCAGTATAATGGCCAGGTCTAGAAACCAGAAAGCTATGGAAGTTGTAGATCAACCACTACCACAAAAACAGGGAAAACTGTACAAGGGGCAGTAACAGCCCAGAGAAGCTACTTCAAGATTTTATTAACTTTAGTCTTGAGTTTTTCAATCTATCCTGTAAAGGGGACAAATTTATTATCCCAGCTAGCAACAACTAAGTCTCCCTAGCTGGCCTTCACCAGCAGGAAGGGTCTGATCTAGCAGCCTCCTAAGTCTAAACACCCATTCTGCACTGACTGCCACCTCCACCCCCGCGCGCGCACACACACACACAACTAAGCTTCCAATATTTCAAAACAGAGTCTGCTCTGGAACTTGCTACACAAGTCTAATGACTACAAACTAGCCAACATCCAGATGACATGGCACCAATGCAATGGGATTTACTATTGTGCAAGTGGTCTGTGAATGATTTTTGGCTTCCCCTCCATTTCCTCTGTAACTGCTTGTGAGCTGCAAAGGGAATTCTAAGAATCATGCTACCCCTCGACTGATTAGCAGCTATGTCGCAGTGGCATGGCATTAGTCTAGATGCTGGACATTATCTGCAGAGATGGCAGACTTGAAACAGACAAGGGATTAACGTGAAAATTTATAATCTGAATACAGATATGTTTTTGACCACAACACTGCAAGATGCAAGTGAACAGGTTTGCTTCATTAAATACGTGTATTTGTAATTTATAACTTAAAATAAGCAAACATTAGGCAGCATCCAGACTCAGTTAATCATGATGAAGTCCCACTGAAATTAATGGGACTTAAACTAGCTGTGACTAATCTGTCTTAATGGTGCTTAATCAACTAGTGCTTAATCCTGACAATAGTGCTTAATCATGACTAACTAGTCTGGATGCTGTCCACTACCACTGCAAAATTACTATATTGCAAGTATTTCAGACACTGTAGTTCGTTTCCCCCTTAAAAACTGAAATTACTAGCATCCTGTCCACAACTAGCTTTCCCCAGGACATTTTCAGCCCAATTAAGTCACAGCTCACTGGAAGAGAGCGACTGGTTGAATCATTCACACAGTCATTCTAAAAGATGGGCAGAAGAGGACAAGAAATGTCACTTATGAAGACCTATGGCCATTCCTATGTGAATGGATAGAAGTATGTAGTTTGTTACGGACAGCTACCTATAGCAGGGCTCAACAAATCTCAGGCAGCAGCTCACCATGATAAGGAGCCATGCTTAAAGGGAACAAGGCAGGGAATCTGCCACTCCATGAAGCAAAGGCATCATTTTGTTGTAAACCGACCAGAGACATAAGTTTTGGGCGGTACAGAAATGTTTTAATAAGTTAATAAATAAATCATCGCTAGTGGGCAGTACTAGCTGGCAGGATGCCATGCTGGCACACATGCAAAATCAAGGGTGACATAATGGACTAGTGACAGAAACAAGTGGGCAAACAATTATAAATGAAAGAAAATAACTCATGAACACTGAAAATGATGGAGGGAAGGAAAGAGGAAGAGAAAGAAGGTTGCCTGTTTAAACCAGATATCTGAAACCCTGAAGGCTGAAAATGAGTGTAGCTCCTACATTTCTGGGCTGGCTCCTGGATCTAAATAAAATTTGTCAGGGCCTGACCTATGGAATGCTTGCTATAGCAATAAACTTGCAAACAATGAGCCAAATTAGTTTTCTCTGCAAATTTTAAAAAAGTTCATAAAATTGTACAATTGCCCTTGAGGATTAATTTCTTGAATGACAGTGAGTTATCGAGAAAGATAGTACAAAAATTTAATAGGAGGAACAAAAAAGTTACTCACAAGGCTAGGCTACTCAATACACACTGTACGTGTTCACATTCTGCTGGGAATGATACACATGCAGATGTGAAGCAACAAAGTGCAGTCTGAAGTACTTGAAGTTGTGGTAAAGGAACCTGCCATCTTCCAGCATAGTCTTCAACAACCTGTTGTGGGGGGAGGGGGGGAGAGTACATATTAGAATTGGTCAGAAATAGTACATAAGTAGAAATATAGAAAACGTGACAAGTTATAAAACCAAAATATCCTTTGGATCATACCTAGCAGATGAACAGTTTGCTGCCAGCAGCAGTCAAGCTAGCACAAATAATCACAATGGCTGACATTCAGACTAACCAAGCACTGGTGCTACAGGAGAAGCACTGGTATAGGACCAGTGCTTCTGAAGAATTCCAGAGTAAAGCTGTACTAGTGCTTGCGTGGGTGGGGAGGGAGTAAATTTTGACAATTTACCATCTGAAAAATGTTTCCCTGGGGGCTACACAACTGTCAGACACATATTTTTGGGCAGCAGAGTGCTTCTGGGGAAGGGGAAGTTGTCAAAATCCACCCCACCCACCCCCCTGCATGAATGGTGAGGCTGAATTAGTTGAGTTCTTTAGAAGTACTGGTGCTTCATTAGTCTGGATGACAGTCAACAACTTGAGGCACAGCCACACTGGCAAATATTTGCTCCTTCTATACAAGCCCATGGTCTGTAAATTACCAGCAGTTACAATATAATTGAGTATGCTTGAATGTACAGAATTATGATCAAGGTCCCAGATGAAACAGTGTGGATTTTTTGAAACTCCATTACCACCAGTGGTTAGAATTCTTTTTACTGGAAAAATTGTATTATTTTACAAACATGCACAAATATAAACACCATCCCACAGATTTCTCCAGAACCCTTTTAGGGAAAGATTTCTTATTGTGGACTCGTGTTTTAAGTAAACTGAACTCACTTTTTAACATGGCGGGGGAATGGAGGCACCTGCAGGCATTTAGAAATTAGCATCTCTTCCAGGCATCTTCCATCAAGTCTGATGACAGAATCCAATACAGGGATGAAGAAGGAAAACTGAAGGTAGGCAGTTAGACCTTGTCTATGTGGACTGGCTGTGTGTGCCTTTATTTTACAAAGCCCATTCACTCTGTTTACAGTTCCTAATATTTCAAATATTCTGCTCCAAAATTTAGAGGGAGTGGGAGAGAGTAGAAGGACTTGAGTTCTTGAGTATGGGAGCTGGAAACAGAAGCTGCATCAGCTTTTATTTATTTACTTATTTATTTTAAGTATTTCTATACTGCCCAAAATTTGCATCTCTGGGCAGTTTACAATTAAAATCATTTACAACGTTTAAAACCCAGTATTAACAATTTTTAAACTAAGAATCTAATTAAAAGCCTGGGTAAATAAATGTGTCTTCAGTGCCTTTTTAAAAGTTGCCAGAACTTTTTAAAATGGTATTTCGAATAATATTTTTAGAGTTCACCTTCATGAATATCTTGGATGTTCCATTCACCAAAGATGGGATAAGCAACACCTTAACAGTTGCTTCTCCTCAGTGGACAGGGGCAGAATCCATGTTTGGCTTTAGATTAATAGGCAAGCAGCAACCGGATCCAAAATACTTCCTTACTCTCCTCAAACACCCAGCTTCTCTGTCCCTCAAACAAACCAAATCTGTACATGTTTGTGGGATATATCTTTTGAGATAGGCAATCCACAATGCTTCCTATAGATAACTGCAAGTTCTTCCCGCCTCCAGCAACACAACTATCATTTATTTGAAGTATTCCAAGGCAAGTTGTTTTGAGGATGACCAAGGGTCAGCTGGGATTGGGAAAAGTCAGCTTTCTGTCTTGTTGATGGAAGAGTTTATGGTAAACACTTTAACTCCATGAGAGCTTCATTTGGAAATCGTGATGCCTCTATATGGAAGTGTATATCACCAGTACATCAGCTGCCTGTTATTGAAAGGGGGGAATTCTCATATAAATTCAAAAAATTAAATTACTACTACATGCCTCATTCCAATGCTGTTGTACACTCATGATATTAATTATTCTTCACTTATTCACCTTGTGCTAGAAAAGGGATTACCACTATACTGTACAATCCTATTGACTTCTCTGACTTCACATCTTGAAACAGACCTTAGAACACAGCGGTGTGTGGTGCTTGAGGTAAGGCGCAAAATGCTGCCTTGCCCCATAGACCTAGTGGGGGTCAGCCCCCTTTCAAAACTGACCTTTGAAGGCATTGAAAGTGCATGGGGGGCAAGGAAAAGGAAAAGTTGCTAGAAGCCTCCTCTTCCCATGCTATGGGTAACTACTACTTGCTTTCATTAATATTTTAATGAGTAACTAATAATTGTTTTCATTAATATTTTTAATAATTAATTTTAATGTAATCATTAATGTGCTGAAAAATTACCTCAGCCCCTGCCTACCAAGTCATGGTTGGTTCCAGCCCACCAGGATATTTGACTTGTGTACCCCTGCATATGTGAGAAACTCGATGTGTTCCCTCTCTAGTTCCTTATCACCCAGCCGTGAAAAGACTACACATGTCCTTTGCAGATGAATCAGTTAAAAAGTCACTCTTATATGCTATTGTTTCTCGTATCTATTGACGCTCATTTATCAAAAAATAAATGGGTATGAAGCAATTTTTAATGAATAACAAAGGACAAACATCTATTGAAGTTATGATATTAGATACAGTACTGTCAGCCAATTATACTTTATAGAAGACTAAATAGAAGGAAAACTTACAGCATGCTATCCAGGGAAAGGGTAGATTTTTGTCCTTCTATACTAAAGATTTTAACTTCTATTTCAGTCTATGTCTGGACTAACTGAAAATTGAGATAATGGCTAGAAAATGTTATTTCTAGACCTGCTCACTGTTAATTATGCACGATCCTATTCCATAGCAATTGTTTAAGATTTTCCATTCTTAAATGTGCAAATGTTCCTTTTATTAGGAGGTCAAAGACATATTTGCACATACATTATGTCACTGTTCAAAAGTCAAGAAATACTATAAAATAAAATGAATATTTTTTGTTTTAGTGTTTAGTGATTTATAGGACTTTTAACTCTTTGGCTTGTCTTTGAAACTATATGAAAGTCACAGTACCTAAACAGAAACAACAAAACCTGTAAATAGCTATTAGACTAGTATTTACAAAATACTACTAGACAATACAACCAATATCAACAAGAGAGAAGAGACTGATTAAATATGGAATCTTAGAATTGTGACATTAATTGCATATAAAACAAACCCCAAAAGGTAATTGCACAACTCTGGATTTTAATAGTAAATAATCCTAAAGCAAGCTATTTACATCAAGCAAACAATTCATGCTTATTTTAGTTAACAAAATGTATGCCACCTTTCAAATAAGTGTTCCAGGTGGCTTATGATCAAATACACAACAAGACTCTGCCTCTTCTAACAGCTCACCAGAACTGAGGCAGCTGAAGGAGGGCCCTTGTAAACTGAGTGGACTAACAATCAGTTGAAGAGGTAAGCAATACTTCATGAGCCTGGTCCCAAGCCATTTAAGATCTCCGAGTTGTGCCAAGGCCTGCGACTCAGTGTAGTTGTCTTCTCAGCCACCTAATCATAGTCAGTCATCTAATTACAGTGATCTTCTAATATGACTTCAATATAGTCTGAATAATTAGAGTTAATAAAATGTATATCATGTACATTGTTGAGACCCAAGACTACAAAACTAGCTCTTAGCTCTTCTCTGGCAAAGTGTTATCAGTGAACATCCTTTAACTACAAAACCACTGACTTAACAGGCTTGTCACTCCACACTGAATAACAAAACCAGAAGCTAGGCTTGGAATGCAAGTTGTATACAGTACAAGCATGTCAGGACAACTAAAATCACAAACGAAAAGGAATTAAGTTCTATGTCTTCTTCTGATGACATTTATACAATCTCCCGCTTCAAAATCCAAACTAGGTTATACCTTTATTATGATCAACTAAATTATCACCAAGTAGTGAACAAACTTTCAGGTTCTGGAGAACTTTTCTGCAGGATGAATTTTAAGAGGGAAAAGGGGATGGTAGAAATAAAAATGTTGGACATGATGGAAGAGCCCCAGCAGTCTGCAGTTTGTAGGAGGCACAGGAGGGTTCATTCAAAATTGATTGGCCTGGGAGATTTCTGTTTGTGCTGAGGTCCACTGGGATTTAAAAAAACCAAACACACAAAATAGTTATTCCCCATTTTTCTGAAAAATATAACATCTAGCAGTTACCTGGCTCTGTCTTCATCACTAGCAGAACACACACAAGTCCCTTGCAAGGCAGAGAACAGAAGTGAAAAGATATATAATCTTTCTATTGACAAAGCTGAATTTTAAGTTGTTCACATTTTTCCTTAAAACGCAAGTGATCACAATGTCAATACATATGAAATGCAGCGCCAGGGCATATTAAAAGGAACCAGTGTAGTGCATTGGTCAGATGTTAGACTAGGACTGTGGGGATTTGAGTTCATCCTCCAATCTATGAAATTCACTGGCTGACTGACCAGTCACTCAACCCTCAGTTTAACCTACCTCATATGGTTGTTGTGAGGATAAACATGATCATGTACCGTACTCTGGGCTCCTTGGGAAGAAGAATGAGAGGAGAGGAGAGCTGGTCTTGTGATAAAAAGCATGACTTGTCCTCTTAGCTAAGCAGGGTCCATCCTAGCTGCATATGAAAGGGAGACTAGAAGTGTGAGCACTGTAAGACATTCCCCTTAGGGGATGGAGCTGCTCAGGGAAGAGCAGAAGGTTTTGAGTTCCCTCCCTGGCATCTCCAAGATAAGGCTGACAGAGATTCCTGCCTGCAACCTTGGAAAAGCTGCTGCCAGTCTGTAAAGTCAATACTGAGCTAGATAGACCAATGGTCTGACTCAGTATATGGTAGCTTCCTATGTTCCTGTGATATAAATGTAAAAGATTTCAAACAATGCACAAATGTAACACACACTCTTTTGTACCTATCATATCACACAACAGTAAATACAAAATTATCCTTCTGCACTTGTCACTTTATCCCAAGACTCGAACTAAGCAAACTCCATATGGCATCTTTCATAGTTCAATATCTTTGTACTTCTTTAGTGTATGTGTGTATATATACTAGGGGTGTACATGAACTGCGGTCCAATATGAATTCAGAGTGGCGCGGGGTGGGGTGGGGAGGCAACAAGCAGCACCTTTAAAAGTAAAGAGGCACGTCTTTACCAGCGTGACCAAATCTCCCAGCAGCTTCCTGTTGCAGTGGCACTCCTCCCAGCAGCCAACGTAGAGTGGCAGCGCAGTTCTGTCACTCATCTGGCCTCCACACCAAACCGGTTTGCTGGACCACAGACCAGTCCGAATTCCGACTGGACCTTGGACCACAGTTCGTGCATGCACACATAGTTTTAATTGGTTTTTAGTAATTTTACTTGTTGGTGGTTTTAAATTGTCTGACTTAACAGAAAATTAAACTGCTTCATGATGTTTTATCAGGCGGTTTAAAAATAAATAAATCTTCCAGCCACTTAAGACCAGCAACTATTCAAAAGATAATATGCAATATTCAAAAGATAATAGGCAAGGACAGCACACAATAAAGTAAACCTGCAACACTGTCTAGTCAAAACAATCAACCAAGTTTTTTCTGAACAAAAACCACTTCATAACACATCAATAAAAAAGGTACACTTTAAAAAGGCAAAAGAAAAGAGACAAACCACTGCCAAAATTAAACATGGTAAAGAAGAATAGGATTACAAAGCAGATAGGTTAAAAAAAATGCCCATTCTAACCAAATTTAATTGGAAGTAAAATCCAATTTTTTTTCAACCAAGTTTACTTAGAATGGTGACCTACTGCATTCAAGTCAGATTTTTTTCCAAGCAATGCAACTTTTTGCAGATAGTTTTAGTGTGGAATGTATTGATATTTCAGTGTGTAGAATACAGAGTTAAAAACAGGTGGGGGGGAGGAAGAGTAAGACAAAACTGTGATAACATCACTGCGACAAATTTTGGTCTCAGTCTTGCTAGATTATATTTCAAGATTGGTGAAACATACACATTCCAGTTGTCAGTAATGGTAGAGGAAAGTAATGGTGCAACATTCTAGAATATGTAGAAATATGTGAAAATCATACATCCAGTTGTCTCCTACTTCATCTTCCATAGGCACTTTTAGGATCTCTGCATCAGACATTCTGCAAAATTTCATTTTGTCATAAATTTTAGCAGGCCACAAAGACACACAAACACACCCTATGACCTTTTTGATGTCTGAAATTTGGCAGGAAGAGAATTATGGGATGGGCTTAAGAATCTCTCTAAAGAGTAACAAAACTGAAGATGCAACAAAAACTAGATGTTTGATCAGTTTCACTCTAGTTTTATAGAAACTTGCACAAATTCTTATTTGTAAGTACGTATTTATGGGGATGGGAAAAGTGGAGGAGGTACAAAAGCAAGTATCTCAGCGGTGAGCTAATCTTATTTATTAAATATTTATTTATTTATTTATTTATTTGATTGATTGACCACCCTTCCAAAATGGCTCACGGCAGTTTACAGTATGATAAAAACAAGACAATTAAAATCAAACTATTAAAGCACAATAAAAAAGCTAAAAATCCTGGAAATCAGGGCAACAATTTAAAACAGTTTGTCAATCATTTAAAATCCTGGAAGGCCTGGCCAAACAAAAACATAAAACCATTATTAAAACAATTAAAACAGTTTTTAAAACCTGGAAAACCAGGCCAAACCTTTGCGGTTTAAAAACAGTTTGAAAACCCTGGAAGGCCAGGCTAAACAGATAGGTCTTAAAGGCTCTCCTGAAGGCCAATAATGAACTCAGATTGAGGATTTCTGCCGGAAGTGCATTCCACAGCCCAAGCGCAGTTACAGAGAAGGCCCGCCTCTGCGTCAACACCAGACGAACTGGTGGCAACTGGAGACGGACCTCCTCAGATGACTTTAACGTGCGGTGGGGATCATGCAGAAGAAGGCGCTCTCTAAGATAACTCAGACCTAAGCTGTTCACGGCTTTAAAGGTAATAACCAGAACTTTGTATTTTGCCTGGAAACATATCAGCAGCCAGTGTAACTGTTTCAAAACAGGCATAATATTGTCTCTCTGGGTTGCCCCAGAGACCAATCTGGCTGCCGCATTCTGAACTAACTGAATTTTCCGGACTACGTACAAAGGAAGCCCCACGTAGAGTGCATTGCAATAGTCAAGCTGGGAGGTTAGCAGCTGATGCACCACTGTTTTGAGGTCATCCTCTTCAAGGAATGGGCACAGCTGTTGAATCAGCTGAAGCCGATAGAAAGCACTCCTGGACATGGCCTCCACCTGAGATACCAGGGTGAGGCCTGGGTCCAGGAGTACTCCCCAAGCTGCACACCTGCTCCTTCTGAGTGAGTGTAACCCCATCCAGCACAGGAAGATCTAACACACCCCTCAGATTCTGAACCCCCACAATGAGCACCTCTGTCTTGCTTGGATTCAGCTTCAATTTGTTATCGCTCATCCAGCCCATTACTGCCTGTAGGCAGGCATTTAGAGAATGAGTGCCATTTCCTGAAGATGAAAAGGAGAAGCAGATTTGGGTGTCATCAGCATACTGATAACACCCAGCACCAAATCTTCTGAGGACCTCACCAGCAGTTTCATGTAGATATTAAAAAGCATTGGTGACAGAATGGAGCTCTGGGGGACTCCATATAACAGCTCCTGTTTTGAGGAGCAACTATATATCTCCTTATATACCTCCTTTCTTCCAGAAGTTGGAACTCAAGGCAGTGTACAATTTTTAAAAAGTAAAAATTTACACTTTACAATAATACACAACCAAATGCAACAGAAAATATGAACAGCAGAACAAAAGTAGAACCACATATAGTTCAGGTTAAACACACTAGACAGAAAAGTAGAGTCTCGTTTGCAAAAACACACTGAAGTGTGGGCCTGATTAACCGCAATGGCAGGATATTCTGAAGTACTGTATAGGTGCTACTACCAGAAAGTTCAAGTCACAGTTCTATTACTAACTATACTACTATTCCTGTCATAACTCACAAGTTAACTGAGTTAAATGAATTGTTCGTTAATATTGCTAGTAAGCATTAAAGCCTTACTGTGGCTTTATTAACTATACAAAAATAAGAAAAATGAACATAGGAAGTGCAATTAGATGATCCAAGATTTCTAAAACCTGGAACTCTAGTTTTACAGAAAATGTTGACTTTATATTGTATTTAATCCATTCCAAACTGATGCTGTTGTCTTATATCTAAGCAAGTTGTAAACATACAAGGAACCGCTCCTCCACCCCACACTTCACATCTATAGCATTTTTAGAGTGTTCAAAATGTGTTCCATGATCTCAGCAATCCTTACTAAAGTGTGTCATCGAGTTGGTGTCGACTCATGGCGATCACAGAGCTCTGTGGTTTTTCTTTGGTAGAATACAGGAGGGGTTTACCATTGCCATCTCCTGCACAGTATGAGATGATGCCTTTCAGCATCTTTCCATATCGCTGCTACTCAATATAGGTGTTTCCCATAGTGTGTGAAACATACCAGCAGAGATTTGAACCGGCAACCTGATGCTTGCTAGGCTTACTGCAACCCTGTAAAGTAGGTCAGTATTGTTATCCAGCACAGATTATCGGGATGTGGGTAGTCTCTGAAGAAGCTGGCTCTAGAAACATTAAGTGTGAGAGCTGGATGATAGAACAGAAGTTCAAGGGAAAGCTGAATGTCAAGCCAGAGGTCAGAGATGTCCGCAAGTGAGGCAGCAAAAAGATGCTAGGACATTACCTGCAGTATCTTTTCAAAAATGAAGAAAGCCAGAAGGAAGGATGGCAGCTGAAACTCACAGCTTTTCTTTATTTCTACCATAGAAAACCATGGAGCCAATGTGGCAGAGTGAACAGAGTATTTGATTTAGACCAGGGCCATCTGGGTTCAAATTATTTAATCCCATGAAGCTGACTGGGTGTCCTTGGGATTGCTACTGTCTCTCAGCCTGATTAAAGGGTTGTTGTGATGATAAAATGGGAAAGAAAGAGAGATAAAACTATAAAAGAGGGTGGGCAACATCCAGACTAAGTTACTGAGTAAAGCCCACTGAAGTTAAAGAGCTTAAGTTAGTTAAAACTAACTTTTCTCATTAATTTCAATGGTGCATAGTCCTAACTAATTAGTCTGGATGTTGTCCAATGTACTCGTGTGTATTCAGATTCTGAACTTGGAAAATCTTTGGCTTAGGCCAGATAAGGGGCAGGAGGATCCAGTCTAAGTCATGACAAAACTTCATTCTAATGAGACAATTGAGCCATGGCTAACTTATATCCCATAAACTTCAATGGGATTTCATCCAGATCCTGCTCATATTTTTCTTTTCTGAAGATGCTGCAATGCTAAGCCCAATTTACCTGGGAATAAACCCCACAAAATAAAGTGGAATTGACATCCAAACTTGCATAGGATTAGACTGTCAGTAGCAGTCTAATGCAAGATGTGCCACATTGTGTTAAATAGAAATACCAACAATACATAGAATTAAGCATTCATTGCTTCGTAATCAAATAGGGTCAGCCACCCAAAGTTTGCCCATTCCTGTCCAGCACACCAAAGAAACCTTCACCATGAACATCAAAACCTCTCAACTAGATAATTAATAGCAACAATATTGCTCTTATAACCCTTGCTAACCTGGCAAAGAGGCACCTTTTAAAGCGGTGGTTCTCTTCTATTTAGCAGTGGGAGACGTGGCTCTCTGTCATTGTGTTTCTTTTTATACTGTGAGCCCTTTGAGGACAGGGAACCATCATCTTATTGATATTCGTTTTCCGTGTTAGCTTTGAAAAAGTTTTCACTTTAAAGCAGAACAACAATAAAAAGAAATCCACTGCCACACTCCATTTACCTCTTTCTGACCTCATTCTTTTTCTCTAGCAAGCACAGAATGAAGAATGTGGGAGAAGTTAAGAACAAAGCTTTTAGGAGGAAAAGGCTTTTCTCCAGGACGACGACCCTGCCTTTCCCCTTGCCGCCAGCCCCGCAGACAACCCCCCAGTCCCTCCTTCACTGACAGGACTCCCAAGCCCTCACCTGACCTCCCCACTCCGTCCCAGCCCCCGACAAGGGCATTTAGGCGGCGGCGGACCAAGGAAAGAGAGCCCCCTTTCCTCTCTCTCACAGCAGCACCGTCAGGAAACTTCACCTGCAGGGGAAATCCAGCGGCCGTGACCCGGCTCAGCTCCACCAGCCCTCCCAGAATACAAGGAAGGCGGCAGCAAAGACGGAGAGAGGATCCTGAGGGCGGCAGGGAGCGATGGGGTTGGGTGTGTGCGTATGACACTGGGGAGAACAGCTCCCCCGTGCAGGGAAGAATGGACTCCCGGCCCCCCCCCAGAGAGCTCTGACAGGCCGAGAGGAGAAACGAATATAAAGGGAGCCTCCCCCACTTTGGAGCGCCGCCACCCCGGTGGGCTCTTCCTCTCAGCTGCTTAGCACCGCCCCCGCCTGCACCCTGTGGTTGGTCCGGGGGGGGGGAAGGGAGAGGCAGACAGGCCCCGCCACCCCCAGCCCCACCCCGGGCGCCCCTCGCTTTCCCCCTCTTCTTCTCCTTCTCCTTTTCCTCCTCTCTTTCCTCGCTGCACCCCCACCCCCGAAGCGAAGTGTCAGCCTTGAGGGGGCGGGGCCAGCTGCTCACCTGGCAGAAGCGGTAGCAGTAATACTGGCTGCTCAGGGCGGGAGACAGGCCGGCGGGAAGGTACGGCCTCACGATGGCCTCGAGCTCCTCGCCCAGTCTCTCCGACTCCTGGTCGCTCTCGTCTTCCGCCATGCTGCTCCGGCCGCCCTGCGCGTACCGAGCTCCAGCTCCCTCCCCCGCCCCGATCTGCCGGATGATCCGCCTCCCCGGCCCAGCTCTTCAGTTCCGGCACCACTCCCTAAGGCATGTTCTCACTGGCGGGTTCACTCGTCAGTCAACCGCCGGTCCCGCAACCTCTGACCCTCCAGTACCTTCATTTCGGCCCCGCTCCAGTTCCCCGGTTTCAGATTGGACGAGGCGTCTCCGCCTTCGCCGCTGAACTTTCAGTCTCACTTTTTGATTGGTAGAACGCCAAATCGATCAAGACCGCGAAGCCCCCACCTTCGCCTCGGCGATTGGGCCCACATTTCATCCTTCAAAATAAACATTTCCACCTTCTATTTGTGAGTGGGCCGAAACTTCCAGACGACTTCCGCCCCTTCTCCTCAGCGATTGGCGAAAGGCTTTGTCACTCTGCTCCGTGTGAGCCACAGAGAACGGCGCTCGCGCCTTCTCCTTTCTCACCGGCTGTCTTGTTGCTATCAGTGTCTTGATTGGCGGTCGTATTGTTAGAGGGCTAAGTCCCGCCTTTCTTGAAGAGCCGGATCGGGGGAAACAAGCCCGCCCGCACGCCCGCCCGTCTAGTCTGCCTGTCTGGCAGGCGGCTCCGCCGAGTCTGCTCCGCGCTGTCCTGAGGCTGGAGGGTGAGCGCGGAGCAGAGCGAAGCACGGTCCTGTTGTGGGGGCAGAGGCAGAGCACTGTAAGGATGGGGCTGGCGTGGGGCGAGATTTCCTCAGAAGCAGTTCCTTTGGGTGGAGGAGGGGGGAGGAAAAGAAAAGGCTTCGACTGTATGGAAAGAGGCAGGCGGGAGGGGGGCTAAACGAAGGGCAAATGGCGGGGTGGGAGGAGACCCACAGACATTCTGATGGTGGGGAAGCAGCGCCTGGGCCACTGGGTGGGCAGGTAGGATTAAAGGAGGGTCCTCCATACGAGGGGAGGGGGAGGAGGTGGGGGTGGGCACGCACACTGAAACTGGAAGTATTAATCATGGAAGTAAAATCATGCTGTGATGATAAAGAGACTTGTTTCGCAGTCAAAGGAATATAAATCTCTACTGGTCTATCCCGAAATTGGGGGGACGGGGTGAAGAGGCAGGTTGGCACTGTGTTAGCATTTGCCTACCGAAATCCATCCGAACGAAAAGATTTTCCTGAAATGTTGTAGATATGCAAGAACTTGGTGTTTGATAGAACTGTGAGCATGTTCAGATGAGGTGCTAACTCACTACTATTGTGTATTGATTGACAGCTTGTGATCCTGTGTGTGCCCTTACCTGGGAGTAATCTCCATTGAATAAAGTGGAGCTTAATTCTAAATCAACATTCTTCTTAGAATTGCAGTGTACTTTACAATTGCAATCCAGTGTGCAGTTAGCTGAAAGTAAACCCTGTAGAAGTCAATGGGTCTTGCTTCCAAATATACATGGGTAGGATTGTACTGTAATATCCCATCCTTCATTCCAGGGCTCAGGGAACCTTTACCTTGCAGCATCCCTGTGAATAATTTAGCGCAAGGGTACATTTGATTCACTATATTGATGCCTCACATAACATTGTTATATGGAAATCTTTAGTACTACTATGATCAAAAGCTTTCTTCACAGTACTTAAGTGCATCATCTGAACTAGATTGAACATTTTTATTTTCTAATGTTTCTAGTTCTCATAACTGGAGAAAAATAGGGAAATGCATGGTAAGTAAAGCTGCTTCCCTCTCTCATCCTTTCATAGCTTAGGCCACTGAAAGCAAAGCTGGTGGTATTGGGGGAGGGTGGGAATGCTGACTTTATAAAGAGCCTAATTATTTTTCAGGTAAACACCCCCAATGCATCTTTCTGTCACAGTGTATATTCGGACACTGGATTGCATTGTGGAAATCGTGGTTCCAGCCTCTGGGGGAAAACAGAGATCCAAGGCATGGATTTTCATTAATTTTACAGGCAGCCTTCTACAGGCAGATTCTACTATTTATCATGGCTCATATTTGTGCATATCGGCATTGCCATTTAAAAGAAGAAGAAAATAATCCATGATTTAAAAATAACATATCTCAGTCATGACTGACAGGCAGACCTATCCCAATCTGTCATCCAGCCTCAACTGACATCCTGTACACAGACTGCACCAAGTCACAGAAATCATACATCTAGTAGCCCTATGATGATGGGAAAATGTAAACCTGAGGCATATATTGTGATTTTCTTTTTAAAGAAACAGCCACAAAATTATCTCATGTCATTACATTCCATGTCTGTGCTGACAGACTGCAATATAAAAACATGCAGATCCGGAATGCTGTGGCATCCCAAGGCATCAGTCATCATGGGTCCACACAATTCTTATAGGCAGACAGCACAAATCCATCATGGAGTCACAGCTCAGTTTGTGTACCATTTAAAAACAGGTTTTGGTGTATCACACCAGATTTCTAGTGCCACACTTAGAGTGGAATCAGGGCTAGTTCCACTCAAAGCTCAGACCTGGCTGCATAAAATTACTTATGGGCTTAAACTATTACTGAGCTGGCCTCCTCTATCTTAATAGATAACTTCCCTTCTGGCTACAGGAAAGTGGTGGAGGAGAAACTCCAGTGTTATGGGTTTGTTCCTCCAGAACTGATACAACTAGGCTTTTTGAAGGTCAGAGAATTTATCACGTAGCAAATTTGGCATGTAGCCCTTCAAGATGATAGATTTGGACCTCACATTGTAGGGTGACTGGTAATCATAGGAAAACCTTTGTCCAGGCAAAATACCACTCCCAAAATACTTGAGAGCTTTTACTCTTGCCCATTTTAACGCATTGCAACTGGCTGTTTTGGAGGGGAGATATGCATATACTCTCTATCCTCAGTGTTTGCACCCCTGTCATTCAGGCATGATTGAAATGATGGAGCACTTGTTGCTCTACTCTTTGTTTTATAAGGACATTCATTCCCTTCCATTACTCCAATTTGATAGATTTCCCAGATAGGACAGATGATTTTTATACATCCCTTCTCCTTACTGCCTCCAATGCTGAAATTACCATCAAAGATGCAAAATTCTGCACTGTGGCATATATTATTCGGAAACCGTTGGTTAAGCCTTCTGTTT
The DNA here is from genome assembly GCF_027244095.1 of Hemicordylus capensis. Classification (NCBI taxonomy): domain Eukaryota; kingdom Metazoa; phylum Chordata; class Lepidosauria; order Squamata; family Cordylidae; genus Hemicordylus; species Hemicordylus capensis. The sequence continues at coordinate 60,859,924 of NC_069659.1, read as the reverse complement.
AAGTGTATATATAAGGTATATTACCTCATAATGGATCAGCGGGGGAAATGACAAGCAAGCCAGAGGTTGCCAGTTCAAATCCCCGCTGGTATGTTTCCCAGACTATGGGAAACACCTATATCAGGCAGCAGCAATATAGGAAGATGCTGAAAGGCATCATCTCATAGTGCATGGGAGAAGGCAATGGTAAACTCCTCCTGTATTCTACCAAAGACAACCACAGGGCTCTGTGGTCACCAGGAGTCGACACCGACTCGGCACACTTGCCTATAAGGTATGTTGGGGTGATTGATATTGGTCTTGTTACTGGTATTATATTTGTATTTTTCTTTTGTTGACTGGTCTTGTACCATAACAATAAAGATTGGTTAAAAAACAAAACAAAACTTGGGCCCATCTTCATGGTGGTTCAAAAACCTCAATCCAAGGCACAAAATATATGGAATAATAATATAGAGGTGAGCTTTAGACTTCCATGCGGAGTGTTGTGCTCTTGCTGTGGAGTAGCTGCAGTCCACTGTCATCCTGCCAGGAATGTACTGTGACAGGGCTTCAGGTCAGAACATATGATTTTTCAGGAGGTTATGAAGAGCTTCTCCACCTGTAGTTACAGCTTAAGTCAGGAAAGGTATGCCTCAGATACAGTAGATACGATCAGTGTTCCCTCTAACGGATTCCCAGATGTTGTTGACTACAACTCCCACAATCCCCAAGCAAAGGTTATTACAGCTGGGGATGCTGGGAGTTGTAGTCAACAACATCTGGAAATCCCTGTTAGAGGGAGCACTGGATACGATATTCCATGAGTTAGGTTTCAGATCCCAGAGCAGGTCTTGAACTAACAGTAATGACAAGATTACTGCCTTTCATCTGATGCCTTTTCTCTTATTTCATTTCCTGCCTCCCCCCGCCCACCCCCATTCACCATTTTCACTTCCCATGCCATCCACCTATGTGTGTCTGGATTATTACTCCAGAAATGTGAGTTATATATACAAAATCACATACTCCAGATGAATTAATTTGAAGAAGCTTCCCAGTCTGGGAAACATTAAGATTCCCACTTCACTCCATGTTGAAAGAGGTGACGCATGGTCACTATGACTGAGAATGAAAGCAAGGCTTAAGTGCATTGATGGGAAGTTAATTGGTGCCAAGTGATCTTGAGTAGCCACACTTAGGGTTCACACTTGCATTTGGTAGGCGAGTGAGAGCTGGAGAGAGCATGTATGCAGTGGGCCTGATGTTGCCTCTGACTCTTAGCACATTGCCCCTACTCTGTGTCAATGTCTTTTAGGCAACTTAATTGTGCATGCATAGTCTGTTTCAGAAGGAAATTGCCTGCCTGGTGTGATGTAGACTCTGCTTCTTTTTATAGATTAACAGCAAAGGCACTTGTGTTCTTGTGATGGAGGAGAAGATACCCCACCGCCCACTTCCTCTTCCTTCTGCTGATGATCTTACATATGAAGCAAGCATTCTACACTGATGCTGCATCAGGTAGACATACAGTTTTTCCAGAGGGGTTAGGATGACCCAGCCAATAGATGTAGAGCACCTGCTTCATATGTGAGATCATCTGCTTGGTAGGGCACAACACTGATAATATGCAAACTGGGGCAGTAGGCTGGTAGACTGGGTGCACTCCTGATTTTGGCTTATGAGCAACAAGGGAGTGCCTAATAACTTGGGATTTGCTGGAAAATCCATGAGGTTATTGTGTGTGTGTGTTTGTAAAACTGGTGATAAACAGGCTGAACTCTCTTTCTGTTCTGGTTTGCATGATGGGGAGGGGAGTTATGGTTAGGAAGGAATTAAATATATTTGGAATTATCTTCATTGTTCAATAACTTGAGTCCAGTAGTGAGAAGATAACTTTCAGGTAGATATTCTAGAGTTGTTACGTTGCGATTCACACAAGGTGGGTCATACACAAGAAGGAAGGAGTCCAAGATTATCTGTCTACTGCAGTAACAATGGAATGATGAGTCAGAGGCAGAGCTATTAAAATGTTTTAAAAGTGAGGAGGAGGAGTTAAGTTCAAAAATGTTAGAAGCTTGGGGGAAAGTTTTTTTTTGGGGGGGAGGACGTGCTTGAAGTACCTGTTGTACCTATTTTTGTTTTGGCTTCTTTATATAGAAATGAAGCTTTCCAGATCTGTGAAGCTGAGATATGAAAACTTCTCCTCTTTTGCACTTTCATCAGTAGCTGTAAAAAATGCCTTTAACATGATTAAAGTAGATCATCTATAAGTGTTGGAAAACCTTTTAACAAGTGATTTGTCATTGCAAAGTATCCTGCATGGATAGGGCTCTCATATAACCTTTATTTTCTCACTATGAATGGAGGTAATGCTGTTGACAGAGCAGAGGTTCAACAAGCACTCAGCTTTTACTTCTATATTTGATTATTATTGCCATAGCAATTAGGGATGTGCAAAATGATTTGGGTACAAATCAATTTGTACCCAAATCTAGCTAATTCGGGTGATTTGGAGACATAATAAATCACCCCTGTGGTCCATTGGCTAGATTCGGGTGCAAATTGAATTGTGCTGGATTCCATTCAAATCGATGTGAGACTTGGATCCCTCCTATTAATTCCCCCAGATCCCCAGCTTTCATTAAAAAAGAAAAGAAAAGCTAAGCTCTAGCCCTTGTAGAAGTGGAGTTATGGAGCAAAATGTGTGGTCACTATTTTTCAAGTGTTTGGATTCTTTGGTGTATAGTAACTTTTCCTCAATGAATCCCTATGAGGATTCATTACACACCTTCATTTCTTCTATTCATGTTGACTGTCTTTTTGACAGTGCCAAGTGTCAACTGCCATGTGCCAACTATACCCCACTCCCACCTGCAAGGCAGTGGGGTACTACTCAGTTATTCTAGGATTTTTTTTCAAGTGTTTAGGCTCTTTGGTGTTTAATAACCTTTCCTCATAATAAATCCCTATGAGGATTCATTACACACCAAAGAGTCTAAACACCTCAAAAATTCCTAAAATAAAAACTGAATACCCAGTGGCTTGTGGGCTGGGGGGTAGTTGGAACATGGGATGCCACTATTCCCCACCCCCACCTGCAAAGCAGTGGGATCAAAATGAACAGAAGAAATGTAGGTGTGTAATGAAGACAACAAAGAATCTAAACACTTCAAAACTACCTAAAAATAAACTGAGTACCCCAGTGTGTGTGTGTGTGTGTGTGTGTGTGTGTGTGTGTGGAGGGGAGATGTAGTTGACACATGGCAGTTGACAGTTGGCACTGTCCAATGATAGTCAAAATGAACGGAAGAAACTAAGTTGTATAATGAATCCTCATAGGGATTCATTATGAGGAAAAGCTATACACCAAAGAATCCAAACACCTGAAAAATAATGTCTGCACATTTTGCTCCATAACTCCACTTCTACAAGGGCTAGAGCTTAGCTTTAAAAAAAAAGAAAGCTGAGGATCCGTGTTAGGGTTAGGATATGGCTGCTTCGAATCCTCATTGTTCCCTATGGCAGAAAAGTTCAAAATTGGTTTTTTAAAAAAATCATTAAAAATCAACCAAGTATTTGCTGTCTTGAAATTTGGGTGGTAGGTGGCACCCATGGGAACCTACCCACCACCCAAATTTGGTGCCCCAGGACCTTTTTAAGTGGTCTGAATCAGTCTGAATCCGAATCAAAGCAAAGCAAATATAAATAGAATCTGGGGTGATTTGGAGGGGGTAGATTTGGATACAAAACAAATCAAGGGTGATTTGTTTGAGGCACAAATTGAATTTAGAAAACTGATTTGTGCACATCCCTAATAGCAATCTCATTTGCTGTTCACAAGTAGGATATGGGCAGCTGCTAAAGCCGAGTCTAGCAACTGCTTTCCTTTTGTGTTAGGCAACTCAACAGGCCACTAGAGGTCACCTTTACCATTCAGAAAGGCATATGGTTCTTTTCCCTCACAAGTATGCTCTTGATTCTTTATTTGTCATTCCACGTGGAAAGTACCCTTATGAAATTGCCTTCCTGTCTACCTTGCTTCAGAGTAACGCTCTGTGTTGCAGAGTAAGGAATACTGTGCATACCACCCAAAGTTTTCTTAAAATTGATACCGACTGTGATAGGTACATAAATCCAGAATTTTAGTTGTAATTTATCATTCTTTGTATTTTGCAGAAGTCTTTCAGTAAGTATTTTATTATTATGGGAAAGTGTGTTTCTACTTAGCAGAAGGTACTGGTTTTCCAAATTGAATAGAAAGCAAGTTGGTCTCTAAAGCAGTGTGAAGCTCTTCTAAATACTGAATCTGTCTGCCTAATATGTGTTGCTGTTCTGAATGTGTTCCAGCTGAAATGAAGACCTCACTTTTTAAAAAATACAGGGCTGCACAATTTTAGCCCTGCAGCTGTTGTTGTCCCAACAATAGCTGGAGGACCGAAGTTGTGCAGCCCTGGTTTCATGTGTTGCATAGCAGTCTTCTCAATGTGAGATTTATTTCGGTTTACTTTTCTTAATGGTCAAATGGTCTTAATGGTTATCTGGTGGGCCAGCATCCTGTGTGAAACAGAATGCTGGACTAGATGGGCCTTGGGCCTGATCCAGCAGGGCTGTTCTTATCTTCTAAACTGTTGATATGGTAAGTTATGTGTCTAAATCTAACCTAGCCGTTCATTTCAGAATTGGGCTGAGGATGGTCTGCTTTAAACAGCTAAAGAGGTGCACAAGTGGGGATGGCTGAATCCTCCCCTTCCCCCAGCTTGCATTTCCACACTCTGTTTCCTATATTCTTCTTTCGCCTAGGCAGTCTTGATACTGGAAAAAAGGGGAGAAAAGTTATGAAGATAGGCCTCAGTGATGCAAAAAGCTTAAGAACATAAGAACAGCCCTGCTGGATCAGGCCCAAAGCCCATCTAGTCCAGCATCCTGTTTCACACAGTGGCCCATCAGATGCCGCTGGTAGCCTACAGGCAGGAGTTGAGGGCATGCCCTCTCTCCTGCTGGTAATCCCCTACAACTGGTACTCAGAGGCATCCTGCCTGTGAGGCTGGAGATGGCCTATAGCCCTCCGACTAGTAGCCGTTGATAGATCTCTCCTCTATGAAGTTATCCAAACCCCTCTTAAAGCCATCCAGGTTGTTGGCCGTCACCACATCTTGTGGCAGAGAATTCCACAACTTGATTATGTGTTGTGTGAAAAAGTACTTCCGTTTGTTGGTCCTAAATTTCCTGGCAATCAGTTTCATGGGATGACCCCTGGTTCTAGTGTTATGGGTGAGGGAGAAGAAGTTCTCTCTATCCACTTTCTCCACATCATGCATGATTTTATAGACCTATATCATGTCTTCCCGCAGTTGTCTTTTTTTCTAAACTAAAAAGCCCCAGGTGTTGTAGCCTTGCCTCATAAGCAAGGTACACAAGGCCCCTGATCATCTTGGTTGCTCTCTTCTGCACCTTTTCCAGTTCTACAATGTCCTTTTTTAGATGTGGTGACCAGAATTGTATTCAGTACTCCAGGTGTGGCCGCACCATAGTTTTGTATAAGGGCATTATAATATTAGCAGTTTTATTTCCAATCCCCTTCCTAATAATCCCTAGCATGGAATTGGCCTTTTTCACAGCTGCCACACACTGAGTTGACACTTTCAATGAGCTTTCCACCATGACCCCAAGATGCCTATCCTGGTCAGTCACCGACAGCTCAGATCCCATCAACGTATACTTGAAGTTGGGGGTTTTCGTCCCAATGTGCATCACTTTACATTTCCCAACATTGAACTGCATTGCCATTTTGTTGCCCACTCCCCCAGTTTAGAGAGATCCTTTTGGAGCTCCTCACAATCTGTTTTGGATTTCACTAACCAAAAGAGTTTTGTATCATCTGCAAATTTGGACACCTCACTGCTTACCCCTACTTCTAGATCATTTGTGAATAAATTTAAAAGCACCAGTCCCAGTACAGATTCCCTGGGAGACTCCACTTCTTACTTCCCTTCATTGTGAAAACTCTCCATTTATCCATACCCTCTGTTTCCTGTCCTTCGGCCAGTTAGCAATCCACACATCTACTTGTCCCCTTATCCCATGACTGATAAGTTTTCTCAGGGGTCTTTGATGAGGAACTTTGTTGAAAGCTTTTTGGAAGTCCTGTATTATATGTCAACTGGATCACCTTTATCCACACACTTGTTGAGCCTCTCAAAGAACTCCAAAAGGTTTGTGAGGCAAAATTTACCTTTGCAGAAGCCATGCTTGTTCTTCTATGTGCTTTACAATTTTATCCTTGAGGATGCTTTACATCAATTTGCCTGGAATGGATGTTAAACTAACCAGCCTGTAATTTCCCAGAACACCCCTGGATCCCTTTTTGAAAAACGATGTTACATTTGCTACTTCCCAGTCCTCCGGTACAGAGCCTGATTGCAGGGATAAGTTATATATCTTAGCAAGGAGGTTGGCAATTTCACATTTGAGTTCTTTGAAGACTCTGGGATGGATGCCATCTAGCCCTGGCGATTTGCTACTTTTCAGTTTTTCCAGACAGTTTAGAACATCAACTCTCATCACTTTTATTTGACTCAGTTCTTTAGCCTCCATCCCCAAAAAGCCTGGTTCAAGAAAAGGTATATGCTCATTATCCTCTGCTGTGAAGATGGACGCAAAGAACTCATTGAACTCTGCAACCTCCATATCCTCCTTAATAATCCCTTTCACTCCCTCATTGTCTAATGGTTCAACAGCCTCCCTGGCAGGTTTTCTACATCTGATGTATTTAAAGAAGTTTTTGCTATTCCCCTTGGGCTTAATGTTCCTCAAACTCTCTTTTCGCCTCCCTTATTGTCACTTTGCATTTCTTTTGCCAGAGTTTGTGTTCCTTTCTGTTCTCTTCATTTGGACAGGCCTTCCAATTTCGGAAGGAAGTCTTCCCTTTTATGGCTTCCTTGACATTACTTTTTAGCCATGCTGGCAACCTCCTGGACTTAGTGGTACCTTTCTTCCTTTTGGGTATACAATCTAACTGGGCTTCTAGTATTGTGGTTTTGAGTCAACTCCATGCATTCTGGAGCAAAGCGACTCTCCTGATTTTCCCTTTCAGCTTTCTTTTCACCATACTCCTCATTTTAGAGAAGTTTCCTCTTCTGAAATTCAAAGTGTCTGCGTTAGACTTCCTTGGTGATTCTCTCCCCGCTTGTATGCTGAATTTGATCACACTATGGTCACTTTTCCCTAAAGGGTCACCGACACTGACATCACGCATCAGGTCCTGGATGCCACTCAGGATTAAGTCCAAAGTCACCTTCTCTCTGGTCGTTTCCAAGACCTACTGTTCTAGTGCAGTCTTTCAGTGTATCTAGAAATTTGACCTCTTTGTCATTATCTGACTGTGAATTTACCCAGTCTATGTGTGGGTAATTGAAATCACCCATTATTATAGCCCTGCCTCTCCTTGACGCCTCCACTGTCAGCGTTTTGATCCGGAGGGCAATAGCACGTCCCCAGTAGCACATATCCTTTCAGGCCTTGTATTGTCACCCACAGGGTTTCTGTGGAGGACTCTGGTCCTCTTAGGTTTTCTAGCTTGTTAGATTCTATCCCTTCCTTAACATACAGTACTTTTCCACCTTCAAGGCACTGCTCCCTGTCTTTTCGATAGAGTTTATATCCAGGGATAACAGTGCCCCACTGATTCTCACTATTCTACCATGTTTCTGTTATGCCCACTATATCTATTTCTGTGTTAGTAACCAAGGACTCCAGCTCACCCATCTTGGTTGGGAGGCTTCTGGCATTGGCATATAAGCACCGATACACTGAATCTCTCACTTGGTATATGCTATCTTTCTTTTGACTCTTTGACTAGCTAGCACAGGCTCCTGTCTGCCCTTTATGCGGTTCTGCTCTGCCCCCTTATCTGAATCCTTTGCACCCTTGCACCTTAAGGGATGGCATTTGCCGAATTGGATACTGCCCAGCTCCTGTCGGCTATTCCCCAGGTGTCATTCTAAAAGCTGCTCTGCAACCTTTTAATTTTAAACGCTGGCAATCTGGCTCCATCTTGGTTCAAGTGAGCCTATCCCTTTTGTACAGGCCTTGTTTGCCCCAAAATGTATCCCATTGCCTAACAAATCTAAACCCCTCCTCCCGGCACCAACGTCTCATCCACACATTGAAACCCCTCAGCTCTGCCTGTCTCGCTAAGCGTCCTACGTTCCATAGTGCTTATCACACCAGGGTGTGTGTTTTTGATTTCTCCTTCACACAGAAGTGCCCGGTACCACTCAAAATGCAGCTCTCTCTAGGACATATTTTTGGATGGCACAAGGCACTTGGGGAGAAGGAGAGATTGGCAAAAATCACACATACATCTTTCTTGTGCAATAAACACTGTACATCTGAGGAAGCTCACTACAGCAGGGATACTTCTTCCTGGTGCGCAGGCACATGCCTAGTCAGGGTGCCAGTTAGTCGAGATGTACCATGAAAATGACCAACGCTATTTTAATAGTGTTATTTACGGATGTCATAGTATTTCACAGTCATCTTGTATTTTTGCCTATGGCGTTATTAACATTGTAGTGCTGTAAGGTATGGAAATGGCTAACTTTTGTTACTGCTTAGCATATCTTGCTAGATGGATTTCGCTCAGGAATTTGAGTATTCTTGTATTCAGTTATACTAGTAGTCTTATAGCTATACTAGTAGTAGTATTTGAGGCATATACATTGCAAAGTACAGTCTGTTGCACATATTCTTCTTTCTCCTAGGCAGTCTTGATCCTGGAAAAAGTGGGAGAAAAATAGCTATGGTGATAGGCCTCAGTGATGCAAAAAGCTTCCTGAGTTCCATAGTGCTTATCACACCAGGGTGTGCATTTGATTTCTCCTTCATACAGAAGTGCCCTGTGCCACTCAAAATGCAGCACTGAAGCCTAAATAAATGAGACTGCACAGAGTAAACATATATTCTAATACACCTCTTTGACATATTTATTTTGTTTTTAAACCAGTTTACTGAAGACCGTGATGGAGCGATTTGATGTGAAGCCACCTCCCTCCCGGAGCCGTTCTAAGACTGCTTTGTATGTGACTCCTCAGGATCGTGTAACTGAGTTTGGCAGTGAACTGTACGAAGATGGGGGGAAACTATATTGCACTTTCTGCAATGTGGTCCTGAATCATGTTCGCAAGTCTGCAATCAATGACCATCTCAAATCCAAAACTCATACTAAGCGCAAGGGGGAGTTTGAAGAGCAAAGTGTCCGGAAGAAGCCGCGAACTCTGACTGCCTCTTTGCAGTGCAACAGTGCAGCCCAAACAGAGAAGCCCAACGTCATCCAGGACTTCGTAAAAATGTTTCTGGAAGCAAGCATTCCTCTTGAGAAGGCTGACCATCCAGCTGTGCGGGCTTTCCTTTCTCGCCACGTGAAGAATGGGAATTCCATACCCAAGTCGGACCAGCTAAGAAAAACCTATTTGCCAGATGGGTACTCAAATCAGCTTCTCAAGTCTGAAGACCATTGAGGGGGAGGTTGCTTGGTTGTGGAGTATTAAAGTTGCATAGCAGTGATGTGGTTTATTTTTATATCCATGCACATGCAATGTTATGTAATGGTTTTTGTATTGTAGAAATGACAATCTATTGAAGAATGTGATGACGTACAAGAAACAGTGACTCTAGTATTATATGAGTTTGGATCTAAAATGATGTTGAATTCCTTGGGGGGGGAATGGAAGGAAGGTGGCATATTGTGGAGTTTGTACAGCCTTATGCTAAATGAATAGTGTCAAAAACAAAACAGTAATGAGGCTGACTTCCATTTATTTTTTCTATTTCTCTTCTCTCACATTACAAGATAATTCCTAATGAACAAATAGGCATGGGTCAAATATAACAGTCTTATGTTTTTGGCTTTAATCCTACATATGTGCAAGTATAGGTCTTATTTATTAGGCCAGTATCCTCAATATAAACTTATATTTAGTGGAACTAGGGATGTTGTGGTGATCCTCCAAATTGGATTCCCAATGCAGATATTGTAGTTCTGCTAGTGCAGACCATTATCCCAACCCACTTTCTGTCTCATACTCTTTCTGTCTGATTTACTTTTTGTTGGGAGTGGAATTTTATCAGCGGCTGGGTCCACAAACTCCTGTATAGGCTTTTTAGCTGGGAATTGCATTAATGCAGTTACACACTGGATATTCATTTCATAGAAAGCAAAGAGCAGGACCTGCATTTGGATGCATATCCAAATGTGCACACCTTTGAAAGCAGTGACTAACATCCACACATACTGAAAGCAAGGCTGTCTAGGGCCATGGAGTGGAAAACTGGGAAACTCCAAGGAAAGAGAGGGACAAGTTTCCTCTCATCCCACATCAGAAGAAAGTTCTAGGACAGTGAGAGCAGAGCTATGCAGATAGCTGCCTGAAGATGGCACTGTTTGCAATGAATTCTAGCAAGATCGCAAAGCTGTCTTAACAGCGAATGGTTTGGGGGTTTTTTTAATCCACCAAATACCAACTTTTTTTTGAGGTTCACTCAGCTTAGACTTATGGAATGCGATTCCCTAGAGTGAAAGAAGTACTAATATTTTTTACTTCAAGTTGTATTCCCTTTACCCTGTATTAAATTATTTACCGTATAAGGAGCACTTTTGCTGCTGATTTTGGGAACCTCTGACTCATTAAAATATTGTTCATGCATTAAGTAAACATTAATCCAGCAAAATTAAGCACTTTGAGGTTCCATTCATTTGAATGAGGGAGTTGCATGATGACAAAAGTCTCCTACTGAAATGAAATCTAAAGACTTCATTTTATCTAGATCATGACTCTAATATTTCACTCTCTCAGTGGAACTGCAAAGAAAGCAGAGTTGTTAACTAGTTTTGACATACTTTTAATAAAATCTACAGCCCAGTCAGATGGAGGGAGAAATAATGGCAAACTGCACAGCAAAGGTCTGTTCTGAACAAGACCAGTTTCATTCCTTTCCCCATGCCTTTCCTTCTTAGGGACTAAAACTGATCATATAGCATAAGAAGCAGTTTGGGGGGGAAAGCAACTACATTGCAAGACTTTTCTTTAGGATTCCACATTCAAAGGTTCTGTAGCATTTAGCAGAGCTTGGCATTGGTGAATTGCAACCCAGAACTTGGGAGTTTTCCTAAAAGTGGTTGCTTTCTTTTTATAATACATTTTAGGTCTAATATTTTGTGAACTATTTATGAAAACGTGGTCAGCATCTATTCCAGTTTTCCAGTGATTGGAAGAACTTCTTTTGTTTTCCTCATTCCTGGAACTTGCCTTTCTGCTTTCATTTTAATGTGTGCCACTGCAGTAGTTGCCAAACTAATCTAGATTTTGCAGAAGTTCAAATGTATGTTCATCTATAGCTTGGAGCAAATTATGGGATTGTTTCTATATCTTTGACTGAGTATTTATCAGTTTTACTTCTGGACTTTACTACTTGTCACTGGGTACAGGATTACAGCCTTTGTAGTCACTTCTGGAACAAAATGCAACTGACACATAACATGTATAGTCTTTGATAGGATAAACTAAAGCTTTGTTGCACATTGATTAAGCTTTGCTCTACACTGAGAATGAAATATTTCAACTGTCACAATATTAAAAGGGGCATATATTGGTATTGTAGCAATGACACAGCTGCAGATGGGAATGTGAAGTTTCATGATTAGACAAGTGCTTCTTACTTATGAAGAAAGTGTATGATCATAAATTAGTATTGGAAGTGCCCTGCTTTTTTTCACAATGGGTAATCCATCCCATTACTTGGTTTTATTGCAGACACCTCATCTTATTTAAAAATGGAAAATGCCCAGCCATTTTGTCATATGCCTTGGTAGAAAGTTAGCAATAGGTAGACCAAGTGCATTCCTGATGACTTCATAGGCATGTTCTGTACAATATCTATTATCGGGGAGTAGGAGCAACTTTCTGTGTGTTAAACAATGGGGAAAGCATGCACTATCATTTATGGTGTTATTCTTTTGTTTGGCTTGGCTACTTTCATTCTTAGGGCAGCCCTGCACACTACAAGAAAATACCATTTTCTTTTTATGCTTACAGTTAATGTGCAGTTGATGACTTCATCGCTCGGGTGAAACAGATGAACTCCACATGCTTCTGGAAGTTGCACATTTCACTGCAGAGGAGATTTAATAAATTGCCACTTGGCATGTTACACCAAAAGTGTGAAGAGGGGTATATGTAAATCTGCTAGAAAGGAAATTGTCACTTAGTATTTGACAATTCCACATCATGTGTGAGAAAAGTGTACATGCAAGCCTACAGAAAGGAAGCTGCAAAGTGATACACTTGATCTTGGTGGTTAGTATAAATTATGAAAGTAAAGCTAACAAAGCATAACTGATAAAAGTGAATTGCCATGTTAACTGTACAAAATTGAATAGTTCTTGACAGCCAGACACAAAGTATACAACAAATAGATTAACAATTTTTTTAAAAAAAATTCATGTCATGCATGCATGTGAAGTTAGCAATGAAATGAGTAAGTAGTAGCTACCTAACCCAAGTTGTATAATTTAAGGGTTTGTAGAATGGTCTGAGCAATTGTCAAAAGGTTATTTGACTTTTGAATAGACTAAGGCTACAATCCTATTCATGCATACTTGGAAGTGAGTTGTGCTGAATTTTCTAGGAGTCGTTTCCAAGTTAACATATATAGGATCTGGCAGCATAGATGCAGGTTAATAGGCAATCCTGATTATTATTGTTTTTCTTTTGATCACAGTGAGCAGAAGATTTCTCTTTATGAGACAGCAATCTTTCCAAGCTCTCTTAAAGCTAAAACTTGTGAGTGAGATAAAAACAGCATGTTAGGAAATTAGAACATGTGTTTTGCAGCATTATTCATAATCGACGCTGGATCTCACATGTCATTTGTACCATCCTGATTACTGAGGATCAGGTTGGGGAGAAGCTGCTGATAATGACTGACAAACAGTGCAACACTCCACATGTGTTCACCATAATGCAGGCACTGTTGCATCTTCCTAATGCTAGTTGCAAGCGTGCATACTTGTGGAAATGTCAAAATTGTGCAAGGGATTTGTGCAGTTGCACAGTCATGATTTCCAATGGCAGTGCAATCGTGCAAGTCTGCACAATTGCAGTGTTTGTGCAAGTTGCACTTTTACATTAGGAAGATGTAGCAGTGCTCGCATTGCGCTGAACGCGCATGAAGCATTGTGCAGTATTTTTCACTCTATTATTATTGTTCATATAAAATAAGGAGGTAAGATGTGCGTACCTAATTATTCATAAAAATAGGCTCCCACAGAGTTTCAAAATGAGTTTTATGAACTGCTTAAGTTCAGATTTTTGCCTTAATTGATTGAAACTACTTTTGACCCAACCAAGTGACTAATCCAGTCTACAATAGTAGGAGAAATTGGTTTGTTCCAGCTAGAGAATATTCTTATGCTACTCAAAAATTCCTAACCCCCAAAGGATTTTTTAAAAGTTTATTCTGTTGCGACCATGCAAAAATGTATAGCGATGTACTTATTGATTTTTTCCCCCCATGATAACTTTTAAAATAAAATAAGGAACATAATTTTAATGTGCTAATGAATACAATTTATTTATAGATAGACATTGTATGGATAACCTTGCTATCCCTTTTTACTCTTCTATTTTTGAATTTGCTGCTAGGATATTTTCTGTTGCTTATGCATGTTGAGTATTCACTGTCTTTGTTTTTAAAGTTCTGTGTTAACTTTACAAAATAAAAAAGTTTTAAAACAACTACTGGGTTATAAGAGGAGTGAAATGTCATGTTAGACATTGTAAAGGATGTGTAGCAGCCTCCTAAGTAGAAAACAGTAATTTATGTCGGTTCGTCCCCCTTTCTGCAGCTTTGTGCAGAAATAAAATATTGTGCAAAACGTGTATTGCACTTTTCTCAGTAACATACCAGTCCTTTACCACAGAGAATTGTGTTGCCTGGCCATAGGAAATTGAAAGTTCTGATCCAGCTTTGACAATAGGTGTAGTGGTTAGTGTGCTGGACTAGGACCAGGGAGACCCCAGTTCAAATCCCCATTCAGCCATGATACTAGCTGGGTGACTCTGGGCCAGTCACTTCTCTCTCAGCCTAACCTACTTCACAGGGTTGTTGTGAGGAGAAAACTTAAGTATGTAGTACACCGCTCTTGGCTCTAGTTAGATAGACTTCGAGCTTTTGGAATAAGACATTAATCTGGAGATAATTTGCATTTTAATGGCCAAAATTTAGCCTGTACATGAAAGCTTTATTATTGAAGACTGGAAGGCTACAGCATGGATTTCCTTGACATATTGGCATAAAATTTATATATAAAGTCTAATGGACCCAGAATTAGAAAATATCTGATAGATGTTTCTTAGCAGAAACTCTTAATTTTACATTAAGCTATCGCCAACATATTTACCTGCTTTCAGCCTAGATCTATTCATACGTGGCTCTAAAAAACTTTGTTGCAAAGTTGATTGTAAAGCTGCAGTTGCAATGTTATTAGTTTTGTTAGTTTTGGTTACCTTTAGCCCAACAGATCTCCAATACCCCTGCTAACTAAGCAAAGAGGCACCTTTAAAGTTGTGGATCACTTATATTAAGCAGTGGGAGAGCAATTGTCCCTATCCAACCCCAGCACAATTTCCTTCCAGCGGCTTTTGCTAGTGTCTACCTTAAGTTTCTTTTTAGATTGTGAGCCCTTTTGGGACAGGGAACCATCTTCTTCAGCTGTTATTTTTTCTATGTACAGGAGAACCCTGTTATTCACAGGGGTTCTGTTCCATGGGGAGGGGGGAGATCGTGAATGTGAATAATGGCATTAAAATGAATGCAATTTGGGGGATTAGGTCCTACACTGCCCCCAAATTCCCCCCAAATGGGCCAAATAAAGTGCCCTACTGTGTTCCACTGCCTGCAAGGAGTCCAAAGATGCTCCTCAAGAGTAAAAAATTGGCCAAAAATAGCCTTTTTTGCCCTGTTTTTCTGAATCTATGAGCCATAAAATGGCTCCTGAAGTCAAAATGGTGGCTGGAGATGACCACCCCCAACCCGTGAACACATGGATCTAACCCTTTGCTGTTTCCCCCCCGCACATATACCAAGGACAGGTGTTTATTACCCGACCGCGGATACGCAAAACCGAGGACCCACGATTAATGAGGTTCTCCTGTAAAGTGCTCTGAGAAGTTTTGTTGAAAATCAGTGTAGTAGTAGTCACTGTACCTTATAACAGCTGGCTGTATAGAAAGCAAAAAACAGTGGCTGGCATACTGTGCAGTGAGTGAGTCACACATCCAAGAGAGATGCATGCTTACTGCTTCCCAGTCAGCCACAAACCTAACCCTGCAGCTTCCGAAAGCAGAGACTGCTCTCTGCCTCCCAAACTGTGCATCATCACTGCTGCACTGCCACAACGGGCTCGTGGCTGACTTGGAAGCAACAAACATGCATCCCTATTGCATGTGTGACTTGCTGCATGATATGTCGGCTGCTAGCTAACATCCTGATTAAGTTACTCAATAGTACTACTCAGAAGTCACTCTAAAAGATTACTTAATTTCAATAGGACTCCTGTCAAGTAATTGAGTCAAGATATCAGCCAGTGGAGACAGGAGGCTCTTGCTCAAAATAAGAAATAATAATCGGAAGAGGTGCCATGCACACTTTCTTTTTCTTTTTAATCTTCACAACTTTCATTCACACTGTAAAGTTAGAGCTGAAACTGCAGGCTTCTAAATGGCAAACCAAAAAGATATTTCATCCTAATTAGACTCCGCCTCTAGCTCAGAGCAGACAATCCTCCATTCTATAATAATGAATAAGAGATCCAGAGCACGCAGAAACTCAGGTTCTTTTCTTCAACCTTCCCCTTTTGTATACAGATGCCCACATCCTTCCCCTGATGGCTATGGCATGGTTGAGAATAACATCTGCACCAGTGTTAATCATGCTTCGTGCTATCTTGGGGTCCTGCCTGGCAAATTGCTTAAGAGGGAACTTGACTAACACTGACCATGGTTAAGGTTGGTGCACTGCAGACAGATAGCCTTTGACTGTAGTTATGGCCATTGGATAAAGAGCGCAGGGATTGGTGCAAGGCAGCGAAGGGGTTGGTAAAAGGGGAGTGCATGATCCTGTAGGCTGTTTCTGACCCAGAGGTGCAGATTCCCTCCCCCCAGCATTTGAGGAGTTCCTTCTCATTTTACTGAATTACACACACACACCTCAAATCTAACTAGATCCCCCAAACATATTTTTCTCCCTTCCCAAAAGTGCCTTTCATCTTCCTGATTAAAAAAAACATTAAGGAGTTGCTCCTCAAGCTTGCCCTCCTCCTGCACTCCATAACCATAGGGCTAGACCATGTGAGTGTTCTCTCTGCACCAGAACCTGTGTAAGAAGAAGCAACAGCATAGAGTCACTCAAGGTACTAGTGATATCAGTTACAATAATCACCTTCTGTAAGTCATCCGTCTTGGGGCCAAACTGCACCTTATGTTAAGCCCATCATTAGAAGGATTTAAAACCAGAATTCTCTCCCTTTTTGTTGCAGCAACAGCTGAATGTGGGAAGTGGTGTACAGTGTTGCTGAAATTGGTATTTGCACCAGAAACCCATTTCGGCGGGGGAAGGGGTAATTTTTGACTAGACTGTGGCACGGGGTGGGGAGTATTCACCCCTTTTCCTCCTCTGCAATGGTCCAGTTACATTGCCCTCACTGCAACTTCTTTTATTGTGAAAAAGGAGACACTACCTGCTTTCAGCCCATCTCTGAAAAACATAATGAGGTTGTTCACACAATCTTTGAGAGCACTGGGGAGGGCGGGGGTGGGGAAAGCATGGAAAGCACCTATTTCCCCCACCCCCGATGATGCGGTGTTGTCCCAGTCTATGTGGTCCGGGCATCCACATGACCGGCACTTTTGTGAGTCACACAGCATTCTGGAGGCCGGGGAAATGTATCCTGGCCTCCAATTTTCCCACCATGCACCACACGACCAGCATGGTGCATTGAAGGATCCCACTATGAGTTGGGTGCTCGAGGTACCCAGCTCTGTGTCTGCTTGTGCTGTGGAGCCTGGCATTCACATGACCCTGTACCTGAGTAAAAGGGTGCACTTGTGCCACTTTCCCAGGTAAATGGTCGGGTAAAAATTCCAGGGTACCCAGGAGGTCAATGCCAGGATCGGCCTCAATCCTGGAGCTCCACACAAGCAGCCCTACCCAAGCCAGGATAGGGCTGCTCATGTGAACAGCCTCAATATGTAGTTTGGATCTTAATGAATCCTGTTTGGCCATGGTATCTTTCTGTGGTTACAGGCACACATGAATGTTCAAAAGGAAATAAGACCTCAGTGCAAGGGATTACAACAGTTCTTTTTAATAACTCTGCATTTTCAAATTATCTTTTACATTTCAAAGAATTTAAAGATTTCAAATAGGAAACGATCTGCTGTTTCAATACTTTTTTTTCATGCAGCAGTTCCTCTTGCAAGGTGGAATAAAAAGTACAAGATGTGACATAAAGAAGTTGGCTTAAGTTTGGTTTTGAGGGCAAAAGCTTTTGAAAACTAGCAGTAGGCAGTTCACAGCAATATCATCACAGGAAGATCTCTGATGAACGGATCTGTTGTGAAAGCAGAGTATTTTCCACCCCCTTCCTTTGTCTCCTCTCTTGTTCACCCTATTGAGGTAACAGAAACCTTTCAGTCAGACATCATGAGCCATCACAGGCTGATTTAAGAGGCTGCCTACTCTTTACCTGGTAACACTTCCATCCCAACAGAATCTCTTCCATTTCCATGAAGAACATGAAGTGAAGAAAATTCCAGGCCATGTACACAGGTAGCTTTGTACTGCACTCTCTCTTTCTGATGTTGACGCTGGACTACCTGTGGGCATATGGTAAGATGTTTTATTAAATATAACCTTATCCATCAGAATGCTAGTAAGATGTGCATGAGAACTGGTCCAGAATGCTGCTGCAAGGATGCTCGTGGCTACTACTTGCTCTTTGAAGATTACACCTGTCCTGCGGCAGCTTCACAGGTTGTCCGTTTGCTTCTGGGCCTGATTCAAAATGCTGGTGGTCTTGATCTTTAAAGCCCTTTATGGCTTCAGGCTGGGATATCTTGTCAGACCGCATTCACCCATATGAATCTGCCAGGGCTCTTCATTCATCATCTCAAGCCCTGCTTGTGGCCCCACCATTTACTGAGATTCGGTTGGTGTGGACAAGAGACAGGGCTTTCTCCGTTGTGGCCCCTTAGCTATGGAATGCTCTCTGAGAAGAACTTTGCCACGCTCCCTCGGGGATTTTTTTTAAAGGTCTCAAAACCCATCTGTTTAGAGAGGCTTTTAAAATCTTTTAATGATAAATCGATGGACTTTTTGCTTTTTTGTTTTTTATTCATTTTTAATTGAGTTCTAAAAAAATTTATTTTATGTTGTGTTTTATTTGTTTTGTTGTTTTAAACTTTATATTACTTTTACTATTTTGAGCTGCCCCAAGCAGTATAGTATTGGAGGGGCAGGATAGAAATATTTATAATTATTATAATAAATGATAAATAAAACTGTTTCTAGATGTTGCCACCAGCAACACACTGCCCTCTTTAAAGCACCTTCGTTGGGATGATCCCCGCCGCACATTAAGGTCATCCGAAGAGGTCCGTCTTCAGTTGCCACCAACACGTCTGGTGGCAACTCAGAGGTGGGCCTTTTCTGTGGCTACTCCTGGGCTGTGTAACGCACTCCCAGCAGAAATCCGCAATCTGAGTTCATTATTGGCCTTCAGGAGAGCCCTTAAGACCTATCTGTTTGGCCTGGCCTTCCAGCTTTTTAAAACTGTTTTTAAATCGTAAAGGTTTGGCCTGGTTTTCCAGGATTTTAAAAACTGTTTTGTTTTAATAATGGTTTTATGTTGTTTTTACAGTTTTTGATTTTAACAGTTTATTTTAGTGTTGTTTTAATGTAAACCACCCTGAGCCATTTTTGGAAGGGCAGTATAGAAATCAAATAAATAAATAAGACATGGCCACAGCTCCAGTTAGTAAGTAAGAGACAGGGCTAAAATCTAAGCCAGGACTCAGCCCAGAAATTGTCAACAAGAAAAGTATCTCTAAGCACATGCAGACTGGTTTTTCTTCATTGAGAAAGCACAGCCAGCTCTTCTGCTTCCAGGATTTGGTGTAAGGGCTTTTAGGGAAAGGGACATGGTCGCTGATCAGACTTGACACTCTACCTAATATGGCTTTTTTTTTAAAAAAAAAATTAAAATTAAAATTTGATAAGTAGGTTATGACCCGGTTAGTAACACTGATCACACTAAAATAGTAACAAAGGATGCTCTATTCCAGGAAGCTTTGGAGATCTACTCTAGGGGTGTTATTATTGGCTTATGCTTTAATTTTACAGTCTCTATACTTTAATTCTCAGTGTTTTAGGTTTTGTTTAAATATTACCTATGCTATTGGTTTCAGTAATTTGAATTGGACTGTAAGCTGCCTTGGGCTTTCTGGAGAGGAGGATCAGTGGAGTAAAGGTTCAATAAAACTAAATTAACTAAACTCTTATTTTCATCAAAGTAACAAATAAGATTCAACAAACCATCATTATATAGGATCTAATCTTTCAGTCCCCTCTATAGTCAGTCTAATATTATATAGATAGATCTAGGTAGCAAAGGCAGCATTTAAGATATTTTGTTATCTCTGTAAAGTTAGTGCATAAATAGCACTTGAATATATGCCCAAAACCTGCTCTTGTATTAAAGCACATACCATTTCTATTGACACAGCAGGATGTTTACTGGTGTAACAGACAGATTAGCAATTGTCTTCTATGCCGTTACTGAGGCTAAATATGTAGGTACAAGTATAGAAAATCACAAGCAGAATGTTTGAAAGATGGAGATGCTATATTATATAACCAGGCTGATTTAACTAATTTTCTTTATCAAACCTGCACACGGAGAGCCCCGCCATTGCTCAACTCCTCTTATAATTAAGAAGTCCTTTCTAATATTCAGATGAAATCTATCTGCCTGTAGCTTAAGCCCAATAGATCTAGTACTGACCTCTGGGGCAGCAGAGAACAAATCTCTGCCCTCTTCTATGCGACAGCCTTTTAAGGTGCTATCATGTCCCTGCCCCTTAGTTTTCCCTTCTCCAGGCTAAACATACCCCAGTTCCTTCAACCTTTCCTCACATGGCTTGTTTTTCAGACCCTTAACCATCTCGATTGCTTTTTGAGAACCCATCCCAATTTGTTTACTTTCGAAGTACAAGGTCCAAAACTGAACATGGTCCTGAAGATGAGATCTGATTAGGGAAGGATAAAGTGGAATTATTATTTCTTGTGACCTAGAAACAAGGGTCCTATTGATGCAACCTAAAATTGCATTCACCATTTTTGTAGCTACATTTAACTGCTGACTCATGTTCAGCTTGTGATTGGCTGCAAGTTCCACATTCCATAGCTGCTGCTGCTTGTGGTCAGGTTTAGCTTTTTCCTACAGCTATCTATATGAGGCCGCCAGCCCCACCAGCAGCACTGGGAGACAGGAACCTCCACACCACAGGTTCTCCTTGTCAGGGCCCAGAGTGTTGGACTAGGACCAGAGAGATCTGAGTTCAAATCCCCATTCAGCCATGAAACTCACTGGGTGACTCTGGGCCAGTTGCTTCTCTCTCAGCCTAACCTACCTCACAGGGTTGTTGTGAGGAAAAACATAACCATGTATTCTGGGCTCCTTGGAGGAAGAGCAGGGCAGAAATGCAATAAATAAATAAATAAATAAATAAATAAATAAATAAATTCATTCATCCTGGGCCCCTTTAGGGTCTCTGACTCCAGAGACCAGGCACCTAGAAATGTAATCTTGGTGCCTAGAGAAAAACAGCTTAATAATGATTGCTTTAGAGAGCAATTCCATCCCCTGAGCCAGAGCCTACAGTTGATGTCCCTCCTCCTCTCCGCAGTCACAGCACCCTGCCTCCTCTTCCCCCTTGCCAAGTCTTCCTGGGCTCACCTTCCTCCTCCTCCAGCTGCACCACAAAAAGGGTCCCTTCCCTTTCTGCATGGAGCAGTATGGCAAGAAGAACTGGATTGGAAGAGCAACAGCTAGGAACATGGAAGCTGCCTTTTACTGAGTCAGACTATTGGTCCATTGATACTGGCAGCGGCTTCTCCAAGGTTGCAGGCAGGACCCTCTCTCAACCCTACCTTAGAGATGCCAGGGAGAGAACTTGGACCCTTTTGCAATAAATTGTAGCTGGGGATAATGGGAGTTGTAGTTTAGCAACATCTGGAGTACCACCGGTTAGGAACTTCTGCCCTAAGAGGAATATCTTACAGTGCTCACACATGTAGTCTCCCATTCAAATGCAATCAGGGCAGCTCCCTCTTCCATCCCAGGGACAGGAGATAGTGCTCCACAAAAATAACTACTTCACAAGTTCACTAAGTCTGGGAGCACCCAATGCTATCCAAATATCTCATTTCTGTGTTCCTTCCTGTTGCTCAACGTAACATCTATTAAAGATAAAACCTGAAGTGATCGTTGGAAAAGGAAGGAAGGAAGATGCTGTGAATGGTATTACATAGTTACTGCACACCATGCTGAAGCAGATGAGGTCTTCAACTCACACTTTCCATCCCTCTCCTTTCAGGTAGTGAGACTGAGAACTGCACCGCCAAGATTGATGTCAAACGAGGCACCATAGTTCATGAAGAGCCTGGCAAGTTAGCCACTATCACGTGTCACGTGACATTTTGCCGTGAAAAGCCTGTGCTGCATTGGTACCAACAGGCCAACAAGACAGTGGTAGTGCCTGATGGAAAGAAGCATAAAACTGAGTGGACATCTGGAAACATTTTTGCTTTGACTTTTTTTTCTATTCATAAGGAGGACAGTGGACTGTACTATTGTGAAGGTATTGTGGGGAAAAATAAAATCCAGGGTCATGCAATAGAAGTCATTGTTCAAGGTAAGCATCGTAATAAATCATGACAATAATGGCCTGATTATAGTGATCTAAATATATCTGGAGTTCATCCTGTCTGCAACAAGTTGATGGGGCGGGGGTGGGGGTGGTATAATTAATGCAAAAATAACTAAATAGACTGCCGGCAATTCAACTTTCAGCTCAAATGTTACTACATTTCTTGTTCTCTATGTACTTTTGGTATGTTGCACCATGGTCCTTTGTTATCTGTTTGCAGTTTTAGATGACTAAAACCAGCATGGGGCCAGAGGCACACTAACCCCCGGACCTTAGGGGCCCGGCCCAGTCCTCCAAGGTCCAGGGAAGCCTCCAAATGGCCAGGGCTGGGGGCCTCTGGCAGCTGAGCCACCCCGAGTCCACCCCACCCAAAGCTTCACTTTTAAAAATACACACACACACACACACACACACACACACACAAACCATCTTAATGAGGCCGAGGGTTGGCCGCAGGGGGATGCAGTGGGGTGAGATCAGGAGAGACGCTGGCCTCATCTGTTCAGGCCAGCGTCTGTAAGCAATTGTGAGGAATGCCTGCGCAGTTGTGATCATCGCAAGCCCATGACATCACGGGCTTGCAACAATCTCTAAACTGTGCTGGCGCGCCTCACAGTTGCTTAAAGGTGCTGGCCTGAACAGTTGGGGCCAGTGACTCTCCTGCTCCCACCCCACCGCCACCAGGGGAGGGGTGAGAAGGGCAAAGGGCTGCTCTTATCCCCCCCCCTCGCGGCCACCCCTCGATCGCAGTAAGACTTTTTTTTTAAAAAAAGTGGAGCTTTGGCGTGGTGGGCCCCCCAAGAAGGTTGGGGGGCTCACAGGGGAGCTTGTGGCTGGGCAGTCCAGGTGCCCAAATTACCTTGGTGTGCCCCTGCATGGGGCCCATCAGTATAATGGCCATGTTATCTCCTCTTTGTCATGATGGTCCTGAACTCCTCTCTCCCTCTGTCTCTGTCCTTTCTGCATGCTCTGCTTGATGCCATTGGCTGATCTGTTCTGATATCACAGTGGTCTTGAGCAGGCAGCAGAATCACAGGTTTTAATACTGAGTTGTGTGTCTCTGGTAAGAGCAGAGAATCCCTGGAGGGAGGGAGGTCTGACATCCTAGACCAGGCCTGCTCAATTTAGGGGGGCCCTGCTATTTTTGGACTACAACTCCCATAATCCCCAGCCACAGTGGCCAATAGACAGGGATTATGGGAACTGTAAGCCAACATCCGAAGAGGGCCAAAGTTGAGCAGCCCTGTCCTAGACTGACATCCTAGTCTGACATCTTGCCCTCTCAGTTTGGTTAATAAAATAATTGTATTAACTGCCTTAAAGAACATGCTGAGAAAAGTAGGATATATTTTTTTTCATAAACACATGTTTAAAACAAATCAATAATAAAGGAATTGTGTACAAAGGGTGAATCTTAATAGCAAATCTTATTTTGACAGAGCCTCTGACTAACATATTCTGGTTTTTCTAGACTTTACTGAATTTGTTTTCATGAGAAATATAAATCACAAAACCGTAAATAGACCCTATGGACATGAAGAAACATAAATGAGAGTCATTGTCAGGTTTGGGACTAAATTAAATTTCACTTGACCGCCCTGCCCCGCCCCTGACTTTTGGAAGTCATCTTCTGTGGCTTCTCAAAGCTTTCTATATGCACCATTAGTGCTAGAAGGGGCATTGCTACACTCGGAATCACCTGCTCAACAACTGTGTCAGTTTTTAAAAAAATCAAATCCATGGAAAAGTTGCAGAGTGAAAATTAACCTCACAACCACATTTGGGTGTGGTCAAATTTCACATTTCACCTCTATCAAATTTCACATTTCACATTTCGCCTCTATCTTTATAATGGGTTTTTAAAAATCCAAACAGGGAAGCACAGACTGACACAATTCTTTCAGGAAGAGTCCCTTTAGATGGTTTGTCTTCTGTACGACACACTTTCATGAGAAAGTTGAAATAAATATGTTTGAATATCTACATATTAAGAATCAAGAGGGCCTTGTAATGTCAAATTTGGTCATACTCAGTTCAGTCGGAATGTTCATCAGATGAAAGTAGGTTCATCATTTTGCCTCAGTGCTCCTGTACAGCTTTTACCACCTTCCATCAATGTTTTTTACCACCTTCCATCAATGGGGAAAACTGCTGCATTCCTTGTAGAAATGTGCATGAAATGAATTTTTTTATTTGTTTTGAATTTGAATCAAATTCCAAAAATTCACTCAAGTTCACTTTGAACTTGAATCAAATTCGAATCTTGTCTGACTATTCAATTCAACCCTGTTAGGGTGCCTTTTTTAACCTAACAGGGGACTCATTGGTTTTTTTAAAGTGCCAAATGACTCCCAAATTGAATTTTAATCAGTTTTCAAAAAATTTATTCAAATTCAAATTTAATTGCCCTTTTAAGGAGTGATTCAATTCAAATTTGAATCACTTGAATCACCCACATTAAAGTCAAATTGATTCAGATTTGAATCGATTTCCACATCCCTGATTCTTTGTAAGGACAGCTCGTTGAGAGTTGTCAACAACTCAATGTGTGGCAGCTGTGAAAAAGGCCAATTCCATGCTAGGATTCATTAGGAAAGGGATAGAAAATAAAACTGCTAATATCATAATGCCCTTATACAAATCTATGGTGCGGCAACATTTGGAATACTGTGTGCATTTTTGGAACTGGAAAAGGTGCAGAAGAGGGCAACCAAGATGATCAGGTGCCTAGAGCACCTTCCTTCTTCTTAATAATAATAAGAATAATAAGAATAATAAGAATAATTTACACAATCAGACAGGTGTCATTGACTGGTTTGTTTTATCCAGACATCGAGTCCTTCCCAAGGACCTAGGATGGCTGAATTTTATTGTCAATGTTGTTGCTGTTGTTATAGATAGCATCGCAGAATATAGGCTTTTCCCAGTAAAGCTGCTTTTTGTAATTGGCTGATGGTGATTTCTGTGGCCCCTATGGTGTTGAGGTGCTCTTCAAGGTCTTTTGGAACTGCACCCAGGGCGCCAATTACCACTGGGATTATTTGGTCTTTTTCTGCCACAGCCTTTCAATTTCAATTTGTAGATCTTTGTATTTGGTGATTTTTTCTATTTCTTTTTTTTCCTATTCTGCTATCCCCTGGTATTGCTATGTCAATTATTTTAACTTGTTTTTCTTTCTTATCAACTACAGTTATATCTGGTGTATTGTGTGGCAGATGTTTGTCTGTTTGTAGTCGGAAGTCCCATAATATTTTTACATCTTCATTTTCTTCAACTTTTTCAATTTTATGGTCCCACCAATTTTTGGCTACAGGTAGCTTGTATTTTTTGAAGATGTTCCAGTGTATCATCCCTGCTACCTTGTCATGCCTCTGTTTGTAGTCAGTCTGTGTGAGCTTTTTACAACAGCTGATTAGGTGGTCCACTGTTTCATCTGCTTCTTTACAAAGGCGGCACTTGCTGTTTGTTGTGGATTTTTCGACTTTTGCTCTTATTGCATTTGTTCTTAGTGCCTGTTCTTGTGCAGCCAGTATTAAACCCTCTGTTTCTTTCTTCAGGTTGCCATTCTTAAGCCATAGCCAGGTCTTGGTGATCTCTGATTTTCCACTTATATTGTGCAAATATTGACCATGCAGTGGCTTATTTCTCCATTTTTCTGCTCGCTTCTTGATTTGTTCTTTCTTGTAGGCCTGCTTTGTTTCATTGGTGTTGAATAGTTTCTTGTTCTTGACCATTTTATTAATAATAATAATAATAATAATAATAATAATAATAATAATAATTATTATTATTATTATTATTATTATTTGATTTCTATACCACCCTTCCAAAAATGGCTCAGGGCGGTTTACACTGAAAAACAGTAAATGAATAAGATGGATCCCTGTCCCCAAAGGGCTCACAATCTTAAAGAAACACAAGATAGACACCAGCAACAGTCACTGGAGGTAAGGCTTACTAGGTAAGGCTACAACATCTGGGGCTTTTTAGTTTAGAAAAAAGACAACTGATGGGGGAAATGATAGAGGACTATAAAATTGTGCATGGTGTGGAGAAAGTGGATAGAGAGAAATTCTCCTCCTTCTCCCATAACACTAGAACCAGGGGTCATCCCATGAAATTTATTGCCAGGAAATTTAGGACCAACAAACGGAAGTACTTTTTCACACAATGAAAAAAACATTCACACATCTCTGCCATAAGATGTGGTGATGGCCACCAGCCTGGATGGCTTTAAGAAGGGCTTAGATAAATTTATGGAGGACAAGTATATCAATGGCTACTGGTCTATGGGCCACCTCCAGCCTAAGAGGCAAGATCAGTTACAGGGGAGCAGCAGCAGGGGAGAGATATGCCCTTAGCTCTTGCCTGGGGGCATCTAGTGGTGTGCCACTGTGTGAAATGGCATGCTGGACTGGATGTGCCTTGGACCTGGTCCAGCAGGACTGTTGTTATGTTCTTATGTCAGGAGGCCCAGAATATTTAATAGTTTTTGCTTTAAATTGTGTTAATGAGTCCAATGACCCTTTTCCACTGCAAAAGCAGTTTTTCCTTTAAGCTCTCTCACCATTAAGCCATTTTACTTCCACCAACAAGACTGAAATGTGTTTTCCAGTAGAGCTCAGGAGAGGGAAACCTACTTTTTGGTGGGGAGGTTCAGGGGGAAACAGGCTGGCAGAAGAAAGAGTACACACTCCCTTTCTGTCCTCCAGCTACCCCTTCTCTCCAACAAAGCACCCTCCTCCGCTCTTGGGGATACTGGGCATTTACAGGCACAGGACATTCAGAGACAAATGTGAATTGCTTGAGAAAATTGCATTCCCTGGAAATCCTTGCCTATATACAGGATATGAATGATTTATACAACTGGTTATACAGACTTTTATTCTTCTTATTGTTTCATTTCAGTGCAAATTTAAGGCTACTGTATTGGCAACGAGGGCAAAAATTGTTCGTTGATTTATTTGTTTGATGGTATTTTAAGTTTTACAACTCTTAATAGGCTGACATCCTGACGGAGGAGGCAGCAGGAGATGCATCCTTGCATCAAAAGGTTGTTGTTAATGCAGCTTGAGATGTCCCCATTTCCACAGTGCAGGTGGGTGGAGGGGGGCAGTATGTTTGCTGATCTTTTCTGCCTCTGGAAGGCTCTGTGCCTTCCAGGGGTGTAGCTATAATTGAGCAAAAGGGTTCAAAGGACCTGGCCCCCAGCTCTTGAGGGCCCTCCAGCTACCCCTCCCCCAATATTTTCTTCGTTATTCATTAACGGAATGCCTTCTTCTGCATGAACCCCACCGCCTGCTGAGATCTGCTGGACAGGTCCGTCTGCAGCTGCCACTGGCTCGTCTGGTGGCCACTCAGGGATGGGCCTTCTCTGCTGCTGCCCCAAGGCTTTGGAATGTGCTCCCTAGTGAAATAAGAGCCTCCCCATCTCTGACAGCTTTTTAAAAGTCTTTAAAAACACATCTCTTCAACCAGGCTTTTAATTAATGTTGTTTTAATTGGTTTTAAAGCTGCTTTAAAATATTATTTTAAAATTATAAATTGTTGTAATTTGTGTGTCCCCCCCATTTTTGTCTTAACGAATGTTTTACTTTGTTTTTATTCTGTTGTAAACCACCCAGAGACGTAAGTTTTGGGTGGTTAAAAAAATGTTTTAATAAATAAATAAATAAAATAATAAAATTGTCTCCCACACTCTGAGGGGCTGCCAGAGGGGTGAACACGCCCCGCTCCTCTAGCTACACCCTTGGTGCCTTCCAAAAATAATATTATTACTTTGAATATTTATATAAAGCAGGCAGTGGTCTGTATGCAGCCACAGCGGCCGCCCAGCTGACCCCACCCCCCACATCTGACATCAGACGTGGGGGCTAGCCACACCCTCACGTCTGACGTCAGATGCGGGGTGCATGATCTGGCTCCCTAAACTAAGGCTGGCACTGCTTTTGCAGTGCAGCCAGGAGCGGCTCTTCTCTGCCTTAAAGGCAGGGAAGAGCTGCTCCTGGCTGTATTGCGAACACAGTGCCAGCCTTTTAACTCCGGAAGAGGCCGCACGGCCCCTTCCGGAGCTAAACTAAGGCTGGCGCTGCATTCACAACGCAGCCAAAAGCAGCTCTGCAGCCCAGGTTCTTTGAACCTGTTTGCCCAATTGTAGCTCCGCCCCAATATAAAGGAATTTCAACAATATGTCCCTGAGGGCTGCATGACTGCCAGGGATATATTTTCGGAATGTACAGAGCACTTCCAGAGGCAGGGAAGATAATAAAAAATGGCTCTACCTAAACACTGCAGAAGTGGGAACCCTCCAGCTGTGAAGACAAAGCTTCTCGCTGTGTCCTCGGTTCATTAGTCAGGATGCCAGCCAATAGAGTTTTCCCTTTATAATTTAGGAAAACAGAAGCATGAGAGGAACAAAAAAATCTACTCTGTACACATCTAAAAATTATGATTTCCTTCTTTACGAGTAGATGAGTGGTTGTCATGCAGGCTGTAGAATTATCAGTCTTCTCTGTAACAGAATAATAGTACAAAGAAGTAAAACATTCATGTATTCTGAACCAATATTTTACACTACAGTCAAGTAACTCTAATTTGTATTTGAACTCCCTGATGTAAGTTGAGTGATGTCACACTGAATAGAACCTATATTTGAGGTTTTATATATATATATATATATATATAGAGAGAGAGAGAGAGAGAGAGAGAGAGAGAGAGAGAGAGAGAGAGAGAGAGAGTGAGTTTTTATAACATGATGCAACTGGAAAATGAAGTGTGAAATAAACCAGTTTTTTAAAAAAGAATTAATGGAGTGCAATTACAATTGATCTGCAAATAGCTGCTGCCCTAGGTTTTGAGATTCTGCAGGTGCTCCCCCAAATAGCTTCCCTTTCATCCAGCTATGGAACACTTTCATCCGACTACCATTACAATTCCTGCTTTTTAGGAACAAATTATCTTTAAATTCAAATGAGTCCATTCCCAGCTTCTATCAGGTCTTCTTGGAATTTCATGAGACCACAGTTTTGTATATCTAAAGGTTTGGCAACCAGTACTGACTGTACCACAGCAGGGGTTCAAGACTTTCAAATGCCTGAGGGTACCAAATGCTGTCACTCCCTCCACCACCACACCTGCCCCCTGCCAACCTAACCCCTACCCATTGCTGCCTCACCTGACCCCCACCCACTACTGCTGCTTGTCAGTTCTACATTCTCATCCTCTTCTTCGCATTGAATTTGAATAGGCGGGTCACAGAGACGTGGAGGAAAGAAGAGAAGAGTGATGGGCTAGAGACTAGAGCATCTCCTCACCACTCTCCACTTCCCTTCCCACTCTGTCAATCTCCACCTTTTCAAATCCAGCCCTGCCTGAAGATGCCAGGGATTGAACCTAGGACCTCCTGCATACAAAGTAGAGGCTCTGCCACTAAGCTATGGTCCTATTTGCAGTGAGAGGGACAGATGAGAAGGAGACAGATCATCAAGGGGCAGGTGCAGTGCAGGAGGTGGGGTCAGAAAACCCAGAGGATCTGTTGCCTGAAACAACTAAATACAGCAGTTATGAGGTCAACCCCACTAAGTCAAGTTTTCTAAGTCAAGAGCATGCATGCCTGGATGTCAAGAGCATGCATGCCTTTTCTAAGTCAAGAGCATGCATGCCTGGAGCATGTTTTCTAAGTCAAGAGCATGCATGCCTGGATGATAAACAGGCTTTCTGAACCTTCTTTTCACATGGCTCAATTACTACTACTACCGCTATTATTATTATTACTACTAATATTTATATATTGCTTTTTACAATTACAATTGCCAGATGCATTATATTGTTTTTTTTTTAACAATTACAGTTGCCAAATGCATAATTGGGATGATATTTAGCAATTCTCCCCTTAGAACTTATAGTACAGCCGCCCCTTGCCAACCGCAAATTTCCCAATCACGGATTTGAGTATCCGTGACTGGGAAACTGTGTCCACCATCGCTGGCTGCCTAAAGATGTACATAGCAGGTGGTATAAGAATATGATAAACAAACAAACCGCGACCAGAGTATCCGCGGTTTGGTGGCTTTTTTCACATTTGGGCGGGCTTTAGGGTCATTTCCAGGGGTCATTTCTGGGATCAGGGGCAATTTTGGGGGGGATTCCCTGTTTTGTTCTACATTTGGCAAATAAGATACAGCATCATTATGTGCATAACAGCATTCTCAGAATTTAAGTTTCTCATTGCTCCATATATGCCCTGAATTACCAGTTGTTAACTCTTTGGTCTTTGTGGTTAATATTTCTATAGTATTGGCAGCCCTCTAGATGACACCAATAGTTTGTGGTCTGTCTTGACAGTCACTCATCTTCTATAGATGTTGTATCTGAGCATAGGTTTTCTGGGCAGATTTTAGTGTTTTGGAGGCATATGCAACAAGTGAGATTTTCTGCTACATACAGTATCTAATCTTGTAAAAGCACCACCGACAGATGCAGTTACTGGTTCTTTCACACTGTAATACTTCAGCACAGCTACTTTTATAGCACAGCTACTTTTATAGCAGCTTTTAAAACTGTTTGAATCTTATTTCATGGTGTGACATCCAGTAAAACTCACCGTAGTCCACTTCCGTAGGTGTCTTAGGGTGGGTTCAGACTTCTCTGCCACCCAACATTC
Source organism: Hemicordylus capensis (assembly GCF_027244095.1). Taxonomy (NCBI): domain Eukaryota; kingdom Metazoa; phylum Chordata; class Lepidosauria; order Squamata; family Cordylidae; genus Hemicordylus; species Hemicordylus capensis. The sequence goes on along the minus strand of NC_069659.1, from coordinate 60,829,234 downwards.
GCCTGACATTTATAACTGAGATTTGAAGTCTGGTGGTAAATGTCAGATGGATGAGTGAAGTCTGGTTCAGACATTGGCAGGTTCACACATCACAAAATGAGCCAAACTTGTGGCTCATGCTGGGAGCACGTGCTCCTCAGGAACCTCCCTTTCTTGCCGACTTACCTTTTGTTTGTTGTCTGAGCCTGTGCTTAATGTTGTCATTCTTACCATGTTTGTATAAAGCATTGCCAACTGACCATTCAAGAAACCTTTGTAGATTAGCCTTTAGACTTTTAGCTATGGACTCAATTTTGGTTGCATTAGATTTTAGCCATTCTTTGAGTGAATAAAGGAAAATGCAGGTTTAAAAAAAACCAAAACTTTCACACCTAGGACACATCTAAATCAATTTCAGACTAAACCAAAACTAACACACCTAGGACACATCTAAATCAATTTCAGACTAGTCTTTCAACACCTGCTTAGAGGTTGCTTTTGTCTCTCCTTGTCTGGCCTTACTCCACATCAGAATATCTTCTGTATAACATATAGTATTATCAAGTCTCTCAAATGTCTATTGGATCACCTTTGATACACCCCTGGAACTTTCTTTTTTTTTAAAGAAAAAAGGGAAAAGCCTAATGCTTATATTCTACATTTGAACCTACCAAAAGGGATATTTGATGCACACAACCAGGAACTGTTGTCATCTGGCTCAATTCATCAAAAGCTACGACTAGCATCAAGGACAGTACACAGTTCTACTCTTGCTAATTTTACTGTTGATGTCTTTTACAGTAGGCAATTCAAAGTGTTCTGGCAGAATTGCTTTGGTCATATGTCTTGGGTCCAAATATACTGTTATGTGGCTCCTGCCACGTTTGCTCAGTCACTGGAGTGACTCAGTCATTGGACTGACTCACTCTGTAGGTTCTTTTGCCCAATTATCACCTTGAATTTTTCCATAGTGAGTTTCCATTTTGTTCCTTTTGAACATTATCCTGTAGTTCCTAAGGAGACTACCAAGATGCTTTCATTACAGGTGGTATCTATATAGGTGTTCTGATAAGTAACCTAGCCATGAAGCACATCTTTGTCATATGTACCAACATGATCTTCTGGGTCCACTTCTACATTAATACTTTGAACAACATTTAAACTTTTCATGGCCTGTAGACCGACCGACCGACCTACCTATCAATTAATTAATTAATTACACTTTTATACCGCCCAAAACTTGTGTCTCTGGGCGGTTCACAATGATAAAACACTTAAAAACACATATAAAAACACATAAAAACAATTAAAAACTAACAATTTAAAAATCAATCACAGAATTAAAAATATCAGACCTAGTAGCTGCTATATCAAAATACGCTTGTATGTCATTGTGGCATGGCTTTGCACCATGCCAACTCATGAGTAGCCCCCCCATGGGGAGGCTACAACAAGCCTCTCGGCATCAGGAGGCTCCCCAGAAGGCACCACACACTCATGTGGTGTTTTCAGGGACTTCTAGGGGCCATGAGGCCTCCAACCCCTGCTGCTTGCACTGACTCCGCAATTGAGCTGTAAATCGTCTGGGCGGCCGATCTGGCCACCCAGGGATGACTGAGCGATCGTCTGCGGGGAGAGTGGGTGAAACCTTGGGAGGGAACATATCATTGATGGTCCCTAATCCCACATGGTTGCTATTTACACTTTTTACAAAAAGAAACAGGTCGGCCTCAATCACATAATAGATGTATTTATTATCCAGCTTGGCCCCTGGTGTGTTTATTATCCAGTTTGCTAATGATTTAGCTCATTATCTTTATTAAAGCGTGCTATTCCAGTCACTCTCATTTCTGGAGGGGTGGTATATAAATCAAATAAATAAATAAATAAATAAATAAATAAATAAATAAATAAATATTGGATTGGATTTCGATAGATTTTTGAACGCACTCTTTTTATAGATCAAAATAACCAATCCGAATCTGGAAATGCTACAAATGTTCCAGAAGATCACTGGACAGCTAAAAAGTACAAGAAATTGCTTATTTATAGCCTGGCATTCTTGGGAGCACTGGGCCTCCTTTGCTGCTTCTGCCTACTGCATTTCATACGGAGGCGTCAAGGTAAACTCGTCTGTTTTCTTCTGTCTCAGATTCTACCCTCTCCTTCATCAGGAGTATTTCCAGACAGCAGGCTTTACCACAGGTTTTCTGTGAGTTCAAATTTGCGCCCCAAACCCGATGCAAAAAGTGGATTTTTTTAACTCCAGACATAAATTAGGCTACGCTCTGATGAGCAATGAAAAACCCGAATTGTGTGTGAAGTGCTCCCCGACAGCTCGCAGGGACATCGGGATAAGTCTGGTAGAGAAGTAAGTGCATATCCTCCATTCTGGAGGAGAAGCTAGCTAAAAGCCCTGTCTGGAAATGCTCTAGTTTTTCCAAATGGCAATTGAACACAGCTTCCCTACACTTAGGCTTGGAGAAGTTCATACGAGGGAACCATTTACAGCGACATCAGGATGGCGAAAGATTGTGCCGTTCATACAGCCAATGGCATTATTAAGCTTTGCTCCTGATGATTTGCAATTACTGAACATTATATGCCTCCCTAAAAAGCAGCACTTTAGTGCAGTGCTCAAATTGACTTAACTTAAGGCACTTCCTGCCTCAGTAAAGCCACCTGTCTGGGAAAGTTCTAGCAGAGAAATTGTGTTCTCTGACTTTTGCTGCTCAAGTATATTTTCCTTTCTCTTACTGTCCTCTCATGACTACAGAAACCTATTTATTTAGTGCTTGAGAAATTCATATTCGAGGATAAAAGTAACTTATCTGAAATTTTTATCTCCACCCTATTGAAATAGCTTGTCCTGCTAAATAATATTTGCTACGTTTCTCCTTGATCCCCGTCTTTTCAAGATGATGCACATTCAAACAATAGTTATATTTGGCAGAACTAACATAAACAGATTTCATTGAGTTTATTTTGTATCTTTCTTTCTAGTGAAAAACAAAAAGGTCCCATCAACCTCAAAAAGCGAATTGAATGTGGTAGGTTTGTTGATGTGTGTCATCAATACTTGGTCATTATATCTTATTTTTGTGTGCTTAAATGTGCATAGTGTTATAAAAGAAACAATGGCTAACATCCTGACTAAATGGAAGGAAGGAAGGAAGGAAGGAAGGAAGGAAGATTAGACATGCCTAATTTCGGTGGGACTTCCTTGAGTACATTTAGTCAGCCAATATCCTCCAACATTTCGCAGATGAAATTAGAAACGCTCTTGAGGATGGTACCAAGAGTAGTAACTCTCCCCATGGCTTGGTGGACAACACACCAGCATGCCACAAGGAGAAAGCAGGAACTGAAAGTGCATGCAAACCAATAGTTTCAAGTGACAAGAACAGACGGCAAGTCAAATACATACAACATGGAGGTGTGTATTCATTAGGAACAATTGAAAAATTAAACTGGGTGGGGAGCATTCGGTTCAGTGTTTCTTCCTTATACAAATACACCACCTAATGAATGGGTACCAATGGGGTTTATTTTTTTAATCCTATTTTCACCAATACATCACACTTTCAGAGGTGGAAACTTAACTTTTCCCTGCAGTATCAACTCTCTCTCCACCTCCTGGTGGCTGCTGTTGTGTCTTCCTGGAGTGTCCTGATGCAGTGTCATTCCAGGACACTGTGGGGAAACAATGTTGGCTGTCACAAAAAATGACCCACTAACTTATTATTCAGTGTTATAAAAGGCTTTTGTGCTTGGCAAGAAAATGATTGTCTTCTGTGCTAACCACTAACTATCCTCTTTCAGTTCAGTAGATATACAGATGCTCAGCACTGCAATGATGTCTCAGATAAGCGATCTGTGCTTCATCAAGATGCTGTGCCTTGCTTGCTACATTTTCCAGAGGGCAGCACTGTTGATAACAATGAAATCAGTTGCTCACAGACCACTAAGACAACACCAAATTCTGCATATGATGACTGTGTTATCAGTACCAACCAACTCTTACCTGCAACTCAGGAGACCCTTGTTTATGCAACACTGAATCATGAAGAACATTTACGGAGAAGTCAGCCCCCTGCAGAAACTGAATTTATAGAATATGCCGCCATTGGGCTGAAGAAATAAATGTTTCCAACATCTCTTTTTTCATTGGTTAGTGCCATAATATATTCCATAATGACTCAGCAGACTTTCTCAAAGAGGACACCATTGTATCCCTTACTTAGGATATGCATATTGTGCAAACCATTTCTGCCATTCTGCCATTTCTTTTTTTGTTTCAAGAAGATATTTATTCTTGTGATATAGTTTCTGATCATTCAGATGAATCTTATGTTGACTGACTGACTGACCTTTAGCAGTTTTCAGAAGTTTCCCTGCAGATCCTGATTGCAGCAACCTGTGATCTAATCAAACCATAGTACTGTTGATTAAATAAATACACTAGTACCACCTTAAGTGGTACAGCGGGGAAACGCTTGACTAACAAGCAGAAGGTTGCCGGTTTGAATCCCCACCGGTATTATATTGGGCTGCAGCGATATAGGAAGATGCTGAAAGGCATCATCTCATACTGCGCAGGAGGAGGCAATAGTGAACCCCTCCTGTATTCTACCAAAGAAAACAGGGCTCTGTGGGCGCCAGGAGTCGAAATCGATTTGATGGTACACTTTACCTTACTACATTGCTAAATCCTTTCTTCAAAGAAGAGAGATTCCTATTTCATCTACAACCCTGTAACAAAATCCCTGTCTCCACCTTGCCATCAATCAACAGTCGGATGAAAGGTTTGAAATGTTCACAACAGAAATGAATCAATGAACTATTATTCAGAGAAACTGTAACTTCTCTCATTTTTGCCTGAGGATCCAGCTCGCTATATGTCCCTGGGAGATTCTCAGTGAACAGAATGAATGTATGTGCTCTATTAACTAGAAAGCAAATTGACAAATCTTTAATCATTTATTTTACTAATCTTATCCTCAGCAAGTAACATAACTGATTGGTATTTTCTATGCAATCTAAACAGGAGAGAGAGAGAGAGAGAGAGAGAGAGAGAGAGAGAGAGAGAGAGAGAGAGTCCAAGCCAAAATAATGGACAAAAAACTATGAGGCTGAGAGATCGATTCCTCTGCAGAATATAGTAATTAACTACATTAGATACAAAAGGAGGGTGAAAATTCATATAATAAAGTATGGATTGACAGGGTACTGCACCACTTATTGGTATTGCAGCCGTTGAAGTAGTTCTTAGAATATGTTGAGGTCGTACACACAACTTCGCCAAGGAGGGAAGGTGGGCTGCAGGGAAAGCAGGAACTTGCCTGCCTTCCCTGGCAGAGAAGCAGCTGCTGGTTTCCATCCGCCACACCAGGCACTCACATGAGCAGTGGTGTGGCAAATAGAGATGCTGGGAATGGGAGGTCTCCCCCACCAACATCCCAGGGTGCCCTGGGACACGAGCATGGTGGCTGCTCTCGTTAGAGCAACCACCGCACTGTGTGGCTGCCCCTTTCCCCTGGTTGGCTGCCAGAAATGGCAGTGACCCAGGGGGAAGCTGTTTAACCTGTTGGCGATTACCCAGACTATAGCTGTTAAGCCAACTACAGGCATGAAAGTGGGGCTTGGCATGGGTGCAGCTAACCCCTGCCCTAGCCTAGGTTAGACTGTGCGTGTGAATACTCTGGTTATATATGAATGTTAACATGGAGATTACTGGGGTCCTGGGTTGCTAAAAACTGTCTCCAGGGCTGGGCTGGGGTCACTGAGAGGGCGCCGGAATGAATGTAGGGGAGGGCGCCTGGTTATGAGCAGAATGGGTACTTAAGGGTGGGAGTATTCACTGCTGCTGAGTGCAGCGGAACCAGGGGTGCCACTCGGGTGGGGCGCACCGGGAACATGCCCTGTTTCTCAGTGGGCTAGTCCGAGCCTGACTGTCCCCCAACTCCTCCTTTTTGGTATACTGCTGAAAGACATCACTGTTTCTGACCTAGAAGTGGCTGGGGATTATTTATTTATTGATAGGTGTGTATACTGTCTTTCATTAAAACAATCTCAAGGCAGTTTACAAAATATTTAAAACAATATAAAACTATAAAACTGTTACAAAATAAAAATATTAATTTGGAATATAAACATTACAAATCTAATTAAAAGTTTTTTTTTTAAAACATACACAATAGGCCATAAAATACAGAGCAGCAGAAACAAAAACAACATTCATATAAAAGCCTGGGTAAAAAACCAAGACTGAACTTGCTTTCTAAAAACTGTGATGGAAACTCAGGAGTGGTCTCCATATCCTGCAGCTGTAAAAAAAACCCTGCCCCTTACTTAAATTTCATATATCAGATTTGGTGAAATGGCTGAGCCAAGGCCAAACAAATGATGCTATCTTGGAGCAGCATATCCTAGCTGTTGACTTTGGGCAGAATGAAAGAGTTTTCTGCAACAAAGAGTCAAATTTAGTAATATATGCAATGCTTTCTTCTCAAGCCAAACTTTGGCTATAATCCAGCCACATGCACTAGCAGTATACAGGTGAAACTCGGAAAATTAGTCTATCGTGCAAAAGTCCATTAATTTCAGTAATGCAAATTAAAAGGTGAAACTGATATATGAGACAGACGCATTACATGCAAAGTGAGATAAGTCAAGCCTTAATTTGTTATAATTGTGATGATCATGGCGTACAGCTCATGAAAACCCCAAATCCACAATCTCAGAAAATTAGAATATTACATGGAACCAAGAAGACAAGGATTGAAGAATAGAACAATATCGGACCTCTGAAAAGTATAAGCATGCATATGTATTCAGTACTTGGTTTGGGCCCCTTTTGCAGCAATTACTGCCTCAATGCGGCGTGGCATGGATGCTATCAGCCTGTGGCACTGATGAGGTATTATGGAAGACCAGGATGCTTCATTAGCGGCCTTCAGCAATTCTGCATTGTTTGGTCTCATGTCTCTCATCCTTCTCTTGGCAATGCCCCATAGATTCTCTATGGGGTCAGGTCAGGCAAGTTTGCTGGCCAATCAAGCACAGTACACTGTATACTTTTCAGAGGTCCGATATTGTTCTATTCTTCAATCCTTGTCTTCTTGGTTCCATGTAATATTCTAATTTTCTGGGATTGTGGATTTGGGGTTTTCATGAGCTGTACGCCATGATCATCACAATTATAACAAATTAAGGCTTGACTTATCTCGCTTTGCATGTAATGCGTCTGTCTCATATATCAGTTTCACCTTTTAATTTGCATTACTGAAATTAATGGACTTTTGCACGATATTCTAATTTTCCGAGTTTCACCTGTAGATTCATCTCTTCACCAACCCATGAAGCAATTCTGCCGGGAGGAGTCAGAAGCACTTTGTACTTTTGCAGTGTTTTCATTCACATGGCTATCTATGCTCACTCTAATGATCATAAGGCCCAAGCTGAACAATTGTAACTTACTTACCAGCTGTGCTTACCAGCTGTGCTGGTAAGTGTGCTGTGCTGTGAAATTGGTACTAGAGGTGCCATGAACCTATCCTCCAGATGTCCCAGAACCTCTGAGACATACATTTCTAAAATGTTTACATTGTATAAGATGTAGTAGAATGGGACTTACAGCATACCTTTAGCATGCCTCTGCCTTTGAGATCTTTGTCCTATTCCCACTAATTCTGCTACCAGACCCCCTTGAGATAGGTAAGAAAAAAGGCCAAGCTTCCTCCATTAGCATTGGCATAAATGTTGTAAGTATGTGTAGTGAGAGTTATAGCTTGTCATTCAGAGTGGATGAAGGAGTAACATATTAGCTTAGAGGAGAGGAGAGCTGGTCTTGTGGTAGCAAGCATGACTTGTCCCCTTAGCTAAGCAAGGTCCACCCTGGTTGCATATGAATGGGAGACGATGTGTGAGTACTGTAGGATGATGTAGCACTTAGGGGATGCAGCCGCTCTGGGAAGAGCAGAAGGTTCCAAGTTCCCTCCCTGGCTTCTCCAAGATAGGGCTGAGAGAGATTCCTGCCTGCAACCTTGGAGAAGCCACTGCTAGTCTGTGTAGACAATACTGATCTAGATGGACCTATGGTCTGACTCAGTATATGGCAGCTTCCTATGTTCCTATGTTCCTAGGTTATGGCTCATGCAAGTGGCCTCCATAATTGCCTGTGTCAGGCCTGGTGGGGTATGAGAGCCTGGCTTAGGTAGCAGGGGAACCCAGCAGCAAGGCAGCAAGATGGATAGGCAATGAGTCAGCAAGGTAAGACAGCAGCTGGAGCCAAGAGGAGCCTGAGAAGGGAGCTATAATTGAACAAGGGAGGGGGACAATTGTCCTGGGCCCCTGAGGAATGGGGCACTGCCAACTAGATGACAGCTTACTCTTCACTGCTCATGTTGTAATAGGTATGCATGTTAAAAATGTTTCTGAGCAAGAGCACAAGGGAATGCAAGAGTGCAAGTGCCTGTGTAAAAATGTCTGTATACATAGAGAGGGTGTAATATTATTTGCATAATATTAAGCTAAGAAGCTTTTGGTTTTCACAACGTCCATATAGTTCTGCAGCAAAGACATGGGGCAGGAGAGAAGAGGTGGTGGGGCCCATCTTAACTTGTCTCAGGGACCACTCCAACCTTGCTATGCCCCTGCTGTTTGCACCAGCAGAGTGAGGTTCCAGATGGTTTCTGGTGATCACATGAAATGGAAACAGTGTGTGTAGTAATTGGGAAATGACTTGACTACCAAGCCATAGGCTGCCGGTTCGAATCCCCGCTAATATGTTTCCCAGACTCTAGGAAATACCTTTATTGGGCAGCAGCGATATAGGAAGATGCTGAAAGGCATCATCTCATACAGCGTGGGAGGAGGCAATGGTAAACCCCTGTATTCTACTAAAGACAACGACAGGGCTCTGTGGTCACCAGGAGTCGACAGCACACTTTTCCTTTACTTTCAACTGAAAGATTACACAGTGTTTCTAAAGAATTAGAAAAATATGAAAGAAGAGGTTGGAACTAGAATGTCGGTTTAATGAACCTGTCTTTCCACCTTTGATTTGACAGGCTTATATGAGACCCAAGAGTCTTGTGCCTTCCTTGATCTGCAGAATGACCCCAATCTGAGACAAGTGCTAGAGCTGCCTTCCCCTCCTTGCAAGAAAGCCCACTGGGAGACAGACAGCAAGCAAGCAAGCATTCTGGTCCTGTGCTGGAGTTCTGCTCTGGCCCTGCATCACTTCTGCTTCTGGGGTTGATGGAGGAGGTCTCCAGTAACAGGACCAGAGTCCCACTGGAGGGAGCTATGTTCTTGGTGTCCCTGAGGCTATTGGAGAATCAGGCACTGGTAGGTCCAAATTCCTGGGATCTGGGCAAATCCCATTGGAGCTAAGGGTCTCAGCTGTGGCTTGTTCTTCCTCGTCCTCTGAAAGGGCCTCCTACAATCTGAGCCCTGGTGGGTCCTGAGAATAATATGTAAAGGTGCAGTGGGCCACTGGAGGATCCTCTGTCTTTTATTGATAATTTCTCCCCTTTACTTTTCAAAGGAGTCAGATTACTGTAGTAAAAATGATACTACTTTGGGAGACTGCCTGCCAACTGGTTTCTGGTAATCAGATGAAATGGAAAATGTGTATGTAATAATTACGGACTACTTTCAGATGAAAGGGCACATATTGTCTCTAAGGAAATAGATTATGAAGGAAGATGTAAGAAATAGAACATTGGTTTAATGAACTCATCTCCCCACATTTGATTTGAAAGACAAGAGATGAAAGAAACACAGGAAGCTCCTTGACATCTTGCCATGAAGCAGGTCAACTACAGAGGAAAGAGTGTTGAATACAGATAAGAGTGGGTTGTGCACTTAACACAAGAATGTAAAATTGCATGCATCTGAGATCAGATATAGTTTTGAATGGAAATAAATATATATGAAAGGCTGATGTAAATGTCTTAAAGGGTCTTGTCCTAGAAAACTGTTTATTTATTCATAGGTTACTCATATTTGGTGACCTCAAAATGATCCAATGTCTTCCACCATTTAGTCACCAGACGTTGAGGAGTCACTGAAAGTGCTAAGCAATGTTAAATGGTAGGTACATGAGTATGGAAGAATAGTTGCCTATCCCACCACTTTGCCACCATGTGTGGTGGATCCGTCCTGACAATTTACCAGTTTAACCACTGCCACCAAGTAGATTTTTAGGCTTTTGACTAGGTCTACTATAACAGATTTTCAAACTTCTGCTGCAAAAACAACTTTTGGTAGAGTGTTAAGGCCTATAGGTGTGGGGTGGAGTAAACAGAAACTAAAATGTTTCTTTTAAAGATAAACAGGTAATTTTACTTTACAAATAGTTCAATTTTAAACCAAACGTTCCTTCACACATTTAGTACAAAGAACCGTTATCCAAAAGAGCATAAGGAATAAACAAAATGTTGTCCAAAATGGATTCATTAACCTGACTCTCACTGAGCCCTAACTTAGAGTCCTTGATGATTACCTTTAGCAACTCTGGCTTTTCCTCAGTTCTGCCTCAGAGTCTGTTCTTTTCCAGCTCTGTGTGATTTCAGCTCTGCAGGGATTACACTTCTCTGCCAGTTATTTTAACAGCTCTGTGCCAGCAGTCCTTCAGTTCTGTAGTCTCTCTCCAGACTCCAGCTTCACTTCAACTCTTTCCAAATCCATCTCTCACTCTTTCCAGCTCCAGCTTGAACTCTTGAATTCTCTCTGTTCCAGCTCTCCAACACATATCTCTTGGACTCTCCTCCTTCCTGAATTCTGACTTCTTCTTTGGACTCTGACTTCTTCTGAATCTCTCCAGGACTCAGACTTCAACTGACTCATTCTCTGAGCAGCCCTTCTATATATATCTCTCATTTTGCTCCAACAGTTTTTTAAACAATCCAATCAGTGTAACTCACAGTTCCCTCCATTTTTCAGAACTTCCCTTCCCTCCAAAACCAAATTGTCAAACTGATATTCTCAAAGTGAAACTAATAGTACAGCAGGCATGAATTCTTAACAGCTTTATTTGCAACACAGGGACTTTGCAAGCATTTTTTACACAGAAATCCTGTTTACAGTAGTTTGAGAATATCAATTTAATCATAATATAATACAATTCATTTACAAGGGCTTATTTACAAAACCAAGAGGTTTAGGCCTCATTTCTCCACCATGGGAAATTGACTTCAGGCATAACAGGCAGACTTCTGTCTGTGCTCAGGCTTAGCAAGGCAGCCGGAGGGACAAGCTCACCAAGGGAATTGTTGAACCAGCAAAAGGCTTGTGCCAACTGAAGGTGTTAGACAATATAGCCAGCAAGAGCCCAACCCCTTCCTCAGTCTTCAAGCCAGCCTTATTCTAGATGAAGCACCTTAGCAGGCCTCCTGAGTAGGTCCCTTGGGAGGGAAGTTACAACCTGCCAGGTAAGCATTCTGCCTTCAGAGCTTGAGCTCAGCCCTGGCGTGGTGCTGTCTCTGCTCCTGCAGACTTGGGAGAAATGGAGGGGGTTTTAGGGATGAGATGGGAGCTTCACTGGGAGACACCAGGTTCCTATTGCTCAGGACTCCTCTGAAGTGGTGACAAGCTCTGGCTCTGAGATATGGAAGGCATTGGAATCAAGGATTTAGGCTGTGGCATGCCCACCTCTTCCTCCAACAGGGTCTCTTTGGGTCAGAATCTGGGTGAAGCCCAACAACCTCAGCAGTTAACAAATTTTTATCAGTGAGTTCCCTTATTAAATGGTTAGCAATTACTGTCATATCTTACTGATACAGAATCAGAAGAAATGGAATGGATTAAGAATGATTATTGGATGAAGGTCTGCTGCAGAGAACATAAATATTCAGAGCTCTGAACAAGCTTTTTTAGCTGTATTCAACGAAGACAGGCTCAGGACGGTTTCCATGATAATCCCTTCCCATAGAAATCATTTATCCTCACAATAATGCAGTGAAGTTAGGGTTGTCAGCTCTGCCCAAAGTTATTCCTGAAGATGTTTTCCCCCAATATCTCCAGTCACCTGGGGACCGATGGCAATTCCCAGAAATTCCAGGCCAATCTTGGAGGGTTGGCAACTCTAAGTGAAATAGGTTAGGCTGACAAATGGTAAATGGTGGGTCATCCAATGAGTTTCATGGCTGAGTGGGAGTTCAAACTCAGGTCTTCCCAGTCCCAGCCAAGTACTCTTACCACTGTACAACACTGGTTGTCTTGTCCTGTTTTGCTCAACCCAGCAACACAACCTAATGCCCAGCTCTGTGCAAAGCTTCTATTGTGTACTTGGTAATAGTGGGTCTTCCCAAAGCACCAATGCCAGTGCCACTTTTGTCTTAGTAGCATCCTGGTTTGAGGATATGTGACTGAGGCATTGCACCAGCAACTAAGCAACTGCAGCAAAGGGCCACAGGTCCTGACATTGCACTGGTGCAGTAGCCAAATCCTGTCCCAAACACATATAAAAACCTTTCTCGGAAACAGAGAACTTGATGTCAGGGAGAATGGTTCTAGCACATGATCTTCGTGTCATGCTAACTTTCTGCATGTCATATTTTTCCTCCTAAGGGAGAATTTAAACATCTGCAATCTGAAGTGGTACAATCCAGGAGCAGCTTTACCAAATGATGAGCTATTTGTCTAGGCCAAGGGTCTGTTCATCTATTGGACATGGTCCAATGGGAACCCCATGCTATCAGCAGTAATAGTTGAAGGACCAAATCAGATGACATAAGCATTAACATGTCCATAGGCATTAGCATGGTTACCTCCCAGGCTAGCATTTCTGCCCTTGTAATGTATATGATAGTGCTGATAAACCACACTGCTGGTCTCCAGGACAAGGTGACACTAGTGTCAGAAGTACCTGAGTTGCAGGCCCCTCCCACATGAGTGCCTCAAACGTCCTGACAGTGGCATGGGAGCAGCCATGTTGCTTTGACTCCCACAGCATTGTAGCTAGTTGCTGGTTCAGTGGCTCACAGAATCAAGCCATCTCTCCACATAATTCAAAATACTTATTATTTATCTATCTATTTATTAATTACATTTCTACACTGCCCCATCCAACATCTCTGGGAAGTTTACAAACTAAAACAAAATATAATCATTCAAAAATCAAACATAAAACCAAAAAATCTGAACAATTAAAACAGTTTCAAACAGTTAAAGCAATTTAAAACAGTTTAAAAACAGTGAAAGGCCAGACCAAACAAATAAGAGCTCTCTTAAAGGCTGATAATACATTTAAACCACGAATTTCTGTGGGGAGTGCATTCCACAACCTAGGAGCAGCTACAGAGAAAGCCCTAGGACTGCATTGTTTATGAAGAGTTAGTGCTGACTAAAACAGAATTAGAGTTAGAATTATGTTTAGCTTTGCATCTAATTGATAATTAAGAACTGACTTTAAAAATGAATCATTTAATTGTTGACAGTTGTAAAATAACGTTAAAAAGCGAAAGACACTCTTCCTTCCCACACAGGAAGTCAGCCCCAAGAACACTTCATCTAGAAACCTCTGCTTCTGTTTATACAGCTACCAGACGCAAGATCGACTTGAGTTAACACTTAACACTTTGGGGGGAAATAATGCCATATTGGGGTCACAAGATGGTTGCTCTGCACTGCCCCAAAGTGAAATACCATGGTATTTTCAGAAATCTACACAATCTATCTTTAACTGTTTTATGGCCATGACTGCTAAGCAATGCTGCTACCATTACAGGAAGGAAAGAGGAACCACATTCATGAAAGTAAAAGGGAAACCATTATCATAACAATCACATTTTGTGTCCTATTTTGACCTCCGGCAGGCCCAGAAGGCTTATTTCTGTATAGACACATTACTAGATTTGCAGCTGTAGTTAAGTCTCTGCAAAACATCTGTTTTTTTTTTTTAAAAAAATTAAGAGTTTGGCTTCTCTCTTTACCAGAATACATGGACTAGCATAAACATTAGGTCTCAGAGGTTTTAGGCTGCAGGTGAATTTCTCAAGAAAGAATAAGAGATGACAACAGACAGTATCCTGTGTTATGTCTCTGTCAGTAAGCCAGAAACATTTTCTGGTGATCAGCACAGAGCATATTACTTTCTGAACATCATGCAAGGGAGCTATGATGTGTATATATATCCAATGTTGTTAAGCTACAAGGGGCCATGTCATAGACCTATTGATAGCACTCAACTAGCTGCAGAATCCAGTGTAAAAGAGCTGTGGGGACCAGAAGCAGAATTACTCAAGAAATGTTTGTATTAAAAGGAGGTTTTGCTGTACACCATGCTAAGTGGTTTACCTGTTGGAGGGGTTAATATTAGGATCCACTCGATGGCAGACAACAACACTAATTAAAATCCCAATTAAAAGAAGCTAGTGACAGAGCTCAAAGACCCAAAGAACATCTAATCCATTGCAGCTGTATGTATTTCATATGCTAGTTTTGCTACTGTTGTTCCATGTCAGCTTCAAAACTTCTAACCAGTATTGGAAATCCTTACTTACTACTCTTATTTATATATCCCTTTTGAATGAAAAAGCTAGTGGTTTATATAGACAAGAAGATGGTTCTCTGTCCCCAAAGGGCTCACAGTCTAAAAAGAAACATAAGGCAGACACCAGCAATAGCCACTGGAGGAATGCTGTGCTGGGGATGGATGGGGATAGTTTCTATCCAGTCAGGGAGATAGATTAAGATTTACATGCCTCGTTGCTAGCAACTAGGGATGTGCAAATTGTTTCGATGTCGAATCAATTAGACTCTAATCTGGTTGATTTGGGTGATTTGACATCAAAAAGAATCTGCTCTGGCACCCCTGGCCAAAATAAAACTCGAATCGAATCTTCCCAGATTTTATTTGAATTGATTCGAAATTTGGGTTTCCTTTAGTCATTGCCATGTTATCATGTCTCTCTGAGCTTCTCTGTGACTCTGGTTCAGGAATTTTTTTAGTTTTAAGTAATGTTGTATTTTTCTGCTATAGGGAATAATGGGGATGCGAAGCCGCCCCATTATTCCCCATGGGTAGTGCCTAGGTGCTCCAGAGTGGGTATGGGGGGTAGGGCAGAATGGGTGCAAACTATCACCCAAGCCACAAGGCAGTGGGGTACTGGGTGGTTCTTTAAGGGAAATTTTATGTATTTTAGATTTTCTGGTGTTAACTAATTTTTTCTTATAATGAATCCCTATGTAGAAGTAATGTAATATTCAAGAGTCTAAACCAGTGATTCTCAAACTTGGGTCCTCAGGTGTTATTGGACTTCAACTCCCATAATCCCCAACCAAAGGCCACTGAGGCTGGGGATTATGGGAGTTGAAGTCCAATAACACCTGAGGACCCAAGTTTGAGAATCCCTGGTCTAAACACATTAGATTCTCAAATGTTACATTGCTTCTTCATAGGGATTCGTTATGAGAAAAAGTTAGTTAACACCAGAGATTCTAAAATATATTTAAAATCCCTAAAAATAACCAGGGTGCCCCACTGCTTTGCGAGTTGGGTGGTAGTTGGCACCCATGGTGCTCTACCCTCCAATGTACTTTTGAGCACCTAAGCACAATCCACAGGAAATAATGGGGCCACTTTGAATCCCCATTATTCCCTATGGCAGAAAAAACTCTAGCTTTGAATGAATTTTGGGCTCTTTGATATATTCCATGGCTTACATTCTATGGAGTGAGCTGCTAATCCAAAGGAGAGGCGTGCTCGCTGCTTCTGCATCACTTTAACCCCCACTGGCACTGTAGGTGGGGAGTCCATATCTACTAAGGAGTACATCATCACACTTACAACAGTACTTCCATTGGGTTGGCATTCCAGTATCCTGTACATGCAGGCAGGCAGCATGAGATTGAATGCTTGAGAATTGTGGGAGTATCACTGGATATGCAATGACACATTCACTGCAAAGAAGGTAAACCCCTGTATCTGTTTTAATATGCTGGCATGATTTTTGTTTTAGATTGTGTTTTTTGGGGATTCTGTAAATATTTTTAAACTATCTGTAAAATGCCTTGGGTCTTGGAGAGGAGGCAGTAAACATCAGTAAACACATATGCTAGCTAGCCAGTGGCGGTCAGTGGCGGTGGTGTTGGTGGTGGTGTTACTGGTGGTACCACTGGCACCTGCAAGCTGCCACAAGCAGTGGTGCCCTGCCTGGTATCCTATGCCACAGTGCTGCAGCTCCAGCATGCACCTGACCTCTGTGTATGCGTAGAGGCCATTTGCATGGTCAGCAACACTATGTTGAACATGCAAATGGCCTCTACGCATGTCAAGAAGCCAGGTGAGTGCTGGAGCTGTGGTATGGCACCGCTGCTCATGGCGGATTGCAGGTGCTGATGGTACTGCCAGCAACCACTTTTTATAGGTACATCTCATTGCCCCCCTAGCACTGCCCTCTCCTGTCATCACTGATGCTAGCATTATTCCTTGCAGATATCATCTAGTGGTAAGTAAAATAAAGGCATGTACAGCCTGTACAGCATCCTCTTGTTTTAACCACATGGAGAACTTCCTGGAAAACTTCCATCATGAAGCTGGGTTAGTTATGGATCCTAACACAATTCCTCCCCTCCCCCATATATTGTGTGTATAAAGAAAAGATTGGCATGTCCCACAGGCTAGAAGCAAGAACAGAGTTTTGTTTAAGCGCTTAGAGTAGGCCATTCAATTGGCCCTTATGCAGCCTTGAATGCTACACAGGCATGTTCTCCTCGTACAATAGCAGAGACTAAGCAAACAACTGGAACAATTTTGATCTGGTATGCTGCCATAAATCTGACTCAGAGGGACACCCACCCACCCACAAACAGTGGCATCTCCCCTGGAATGAAAAGCTAATTAAATGGGTGTGGATTTCCCAGAAGAAACCACTGGTTTAAAATGATATCACATGAGGACTGGATTAGATAATAAAAGTAGGCTAGATTTCAACTACTTTCTTTTTAAGTCCCTGGAATTAGTCAGTTGCTAGAAAATGGAGGGTTGGGGCTGAAGCTTATCTGAGATGAGCAGTTTCTGACCTTGAAACCCTTTCCTGAAATGCCCCTAAGTAATATAACTGCACTTGCTGAGAGACATGTTCATCCGCATTTCCTTCTGAAAGTCCAGAACCAAGCCCTGGCACTGAAAACAGAGACCAGGGCAGAATTCTGACACAAAATGAGCACCTCATGGAGTCCTTCTCTCAAGCTGCCACACACCAAGACTGTCTTGGCGGCACAGTCCTTCCCATAGTAAGAATCAGATCCTCAGTACAATCAGCAGGTGGTTGACAGTCCTATTGAAATTGAGCAGTCATTTAGAGTCACTCCTGAGTGGTACTATTGAGCAATTTTTTCAGGATCTCGGCCAATGTTTACTTTTTAATATTAGCCCAAACATATAGGATTTTTTATTTGAGCAAAAATTTAAAGCAGAGCATTTTTGAACTCTTGAAGAAGAGTTGTATATTATTCAAAAGCATTTTTTGAACTCTTGAAGAAGAGTTTTATATTATTCAAAAGCTCACTTCCTGATTTTGTACATTAATTGAGCCAATAAAGGTATTACTTTATTGGTTCTGTGTTCTATAAC
Organism: Hemicordylus capensis; assembly: GCF_027244095.1. Taxonomy (NCBI): domain Eukaryota; kingdom Metazoa; phylum Chordata; class Lepidosauria; order Squamata; family Cordylidae; genus Hemicordylus; species Hemicordylus capensis. Next base: position 60,811,671 of record NC_069659.1, on the reverse strand, counting down.
TTTATTGCTGTTAAGGGAGAGATTGATTTGTGGAAACAGTGGAAACCTCCTCCCACAGTGCTGCTATTATGATCAGATTCAGAACTCTCTATAACCTCCTTCAGTCATTATTAAAAAGTCCAGCAACACCCATGGACAGAGGAGTGAAGGGGAAGGGAGTGGGTCAGCCCACTCTCGCAATCACGGATATGCCCGCCATCATGGGGAGGGCTTTTCCCTTTTTAGACAAGCCTCCTTGAAACCGTGGATGAGTGACACGGCAGAGGTGAGACTTCCTCCCCCTTCCCCCTGCTGTACATGGCTACAGGTGTGAATTTGGATAACATCTTAATCAGACTCTTGGCTACTTTAAAATAGAAATAAAAATATAAGAAGGGCCAATCAAAAAGATCATAACAATAAGGTCAATAAGCTTAACCTTAGTGGAATGATGTGACCAAAGCATGTCTTCACACATCACAATTTCACCCTCAGATAAAACAAGCTTACCTCCCGCCCTGAACATTCTTGGAAACCATTTTAAAAGTTTGCTCTTAGTTCTTTTCCAGTGGTGGCCAGTGAGGGCAGCCATGGTGAGGTGGGGTCTCCCTCATCCTGTAGAAAGTTATTAGTAGCTGCACCTCTGGCACCATAAAGACACCATGAGCAGTGGAACCCTGCTCAGCATACCACAATACAACCCAACAGCTCCAGAACTCACCATGTGTGGAGGCCATTTCCATGCTCAGGATAATTTTTCAGAAATAATTCGGAAATTCGAAATTAGCAAAATGGAATAGGATTCATACCCACAGTGGTCAATGGGAATTTTTTTTTTAAAAAAAAATAATAATCACAAAAAATCACTGGTTGGCCCTAGAGCCTTGAAACTTGCTACACATGTGGGGAAGGAGGTTAAAGGTCCCTTTAGTGAATTTGAAGATAATTGGTAAATCTCAAGGGTTTTGGTTAATTTTTGAAATTTTTGTTTTAAAATGGTGAAAAGGGAACAGACAGAGCTTTTAAAGGGGGTTAAAAGGACTTCACACCTTTTAATCCCTTAATGGCTAGAAGGGAATGTGAGAAATTCTTTCTAACAACAAAGACAGAAACATTCGAACTACTTTCACTTTTACTGACTGTCTGCTTCTGCAAAGGGGAAGACAGCAATTATTATAAAATCAAAAAGAATTTGCCCAGGCCTATTACATGACAAAGAGCTGCAATGATAGTTGAAGAGTAATACTTTTCTAGAAGCCCTTACAAGCTGTCTAATGGGTGTCATGTGCCTAGAGTCTTAATTCTCCTTCATTTTCAACTACCAAATCCAAAGGAAAGTCTAGTAGTAATTATATATCAGAGACATAGAGCAGGGTACTTGTTAGCAATGATTGATTCAAGCTCTCTCATAGATCTTCTGGAATGCTAGCAACTTAAATGGGTTGCATTCAGAATCAACTATTAGGGGTGTGCACGGAATCAGTTTCCATGGTTCCGTTCAAATTCTAACCAAATTCAAACTGGACTGCTGGTTCATAAACCGCTTTGATAGAACTTCCTGGCTGGTCCAGTTCATTCGTGGAACCAATTCACCCATAGGGAATAACAGGGAATCGAACCATGCCATTATTTCCCATGGGTAGCACCTAGGGAGACCAAAGTGAGTTGGGTGGTGGGACATGATGGGTGCTACCTACCACCTAACCCACAAAACAATTGTGTAATTGGGCAATTTTCAAGGAAGTTTTGAATTATTTCTAGGTCAGTAGGTCAACCCTAAATTAGGTCTACCCCTAACAGTGCCAAGGAGATCCCAAGCCAATAGGAAGGCATTGGCAGAAAACCAATCAGCAAGGGAGAAAACTAGTAAACACACCAGACAAAATGATGGCTGCCATAGACATTCGAACCATCAAACTGGTTCCAACTAGTTCAAATTGAACTGGATCCAATTTGGTTTGATTGTGGACCAGCCACCTTTTTTTAAGGCTAGTCTGGCTGTTTCAACAACCAGGCCAGTCTGGCTGTTTCAACAACTGATCAAATCAGTTGAAACAACTGTTTCAACAACCAGGCTAGTCTGGCTATTTCAACAACTGATCAAATCAGTTGAAAGAGCCTGGTTCGATTCAAACTGGTTCCGCACACCCCTACCAGTTATATATTTATGGTTGGATTCTGCATTCACATATTAATTGAAGCTACTGGCTGACACACAGAGCAAGGTTACACTGGTTCAGTGAGAGAGCAACCTAACAAAACTTCCCAACTAAACCTAACAAAACTTCCCACTGGTGCAATGGGGAAGTGGTCATTTTTGACGCCCTCCTCTTTTCCAGGAAGCTCTCTGTGCCACCCAAACATCCCTGCAGGTTGCGTAGCCATCAGGGGCATATTTTTGGGTGGCACAGAAGGCTTTCTGGGGAAAGAGAGAACCATAAAAAATTGCCAATTTCCCGCTGCACTGCTGTAGTTAGGAAGTCCTGTTAGGTTGCATGCTCACAACATCAGTACTGTACATCCATGGTCTGTTTAAAAACAAAAAACAAAACCAGTGGCAACACTGTATTTACATTTTCCTCAGTTTGTTCCAAAATAATCAAGATTCCCCTGACTGCTGGCCAAAAACATTAATCAAGCAGAGAAAGAAAATACTAAAGAAAAATCAACTACAATTCATTTTATGACTTTATAAGGACCTTATGTTTTCCTCACAATGAGCCATTAGACATTTTTTTGCGATCGTTATAAAATATTTTCCACATTTTAAAATATTTCTGAGCATATAAATAGGAAGCAGAAGTATATTGTGCATGAAGTAGGAACTAAAGAACCTTGCTAGGAATCAAAGTATGAAGAAAAAATAAAAATGTGTAGCCAACAAGATTATTTTTACATTAACTTTTGCAATATTAAGAACATAAAAACAGCCCTGCTGGATCAGGCCTAAGGCCTTTCTAGTCCAGCATCCTTTTTCACACAGTGGCCCACCAGATGTCTCTGAGAAGCCCACAGGCAAGAAGGGTGGCATGCCCTCTCTCCTGCCATTGAGGATCTCTATGTATAAAAGCAGGTTCCCAGGGATCCATCACACTCTAGAATCATACTAGAGCATCATGTGCCAAAGATAGTAAGCACAGGTTGGGGCCAGTATTCCCTCTAATAAGCATTCTCAGATGTTGTTGAGTACAACTTCCATTATCCCCAAGCAAAAGTCATTGCAGCTGGCAATTCTGGGAGTTTTAGTCAGAAACATCTGGGAATATCCATTAGAGGGAACACTGGTTGAGGCTATGCAGATAGACTAGGGATGTGCTAATGCCTTCCGGATCAAAACTCTGACAGTGACTGGGAGTTACAGGAGGATATCATGGAGGTGTCAAGGAGTGGAAGGGCAATAATAATGGGTGACTTCAATTACCCACACATAGACTGGGTAAATTCACAGTCAGGTAATGACAAAGAGGTCAGATTTCTAGATATGCTGAGTGACTGTGCCCTAGAACAGTTGGTCTTGGAACCAACCAGAGAGAATGTGACCTTGGACTTGATCCTGAGTGGCACCCAGGACCTGCTGTGTGATGTCAGTATCATTGACCCTTTAGGGAACAGTGACCATAGTGTGCTCAAATTCAGCATGCATCAAATGCAGAATTACTAAGGAAGTCTAACACAGACACTTTGAATTACAGAAGAGGAAACTTCTCCCAAATGAGGAGTATGGTGAAAAGAAAGCTGAAAGGGAAAATCAGGAGAGTCACTTCGCTCCAGAATGCATGGAGTTTACTCAAAATCACAATACTAGAAGCCCAGTTAGATTGCATACCCAAAAGGAGGAGGGGTACCACACTAAATCCAAGAAGATGCCCGCATGGCTAACAAGTAATATCAAGGAAGCCATAAAAGGGAAGAAGACTTCCTTCTGAAATTGGAAGGCCTGTCCAAATGGAGAGAACAGAAAGGAACACAAACTCTGGCAAAAGAAATGCAAGGTGACAATAAGGGAGGCAAAAAGAGAGTTCGAGGAACATTTAGCGAAAAGCATAAAGGGGAATAACAAAAACTTTTTTTAAATACATCAGATGCAGGAAGCTTGCCAGGGAGGTGGTTGGACCATTAGACAATGAGGGAGTGAAAGGGGTTATTAAGGAAGATATGGAGGTTGCAGAGAAGCTAAATGAATTCTTTGCGTCTGTCTTCACAGCAGAGGATACTGAGCATATACCTTTTCTTGAACCAGGCTTTTCAGGGATGGAGGCTAAAGAACTGAGTCAGATAGAAGTGACAAGGGTTGATGTTCTAAACTGGGTGGAAAAACTGAAAACTAGCAAATTGCCAGGGCCGGATGGCATCCATCCAAGAGTCCTCAAAGAACTCAAATGTGAAATGGCCGACCTCCTTGCTAAAATATATAACTTATCCCTGCAATCAGGCTCTCTACTGGAGGACTGGAAAGTGGCAAAGGTAACACCAATTTTCAAAAAAGGATCCAGGGATGATCTGGGAAATTACAGGCCGGTTAGCTTAACATCCGTTCCAGGCAAATTGATGGAAAACATCCTCAAGGATAAAATTGTAATGCACATAGAACAGGCCCTGCTGGGAGAGAACCAGCTTGGCTTCTGCAAAGGTAAATCTTGCCTCACAAATCTTTTGGACTTCTTTGAGAGTGTCAACAAGTGTGTGGATCAAGGTGATCCAGTTGACATAGTATACTGTACCTGGACTTCCAAAAAGCATTTGACAAAGTTCCTCATCAAAGACTCCTGAGGAAACTTAGCGGTCATGGGATAAGGGGACAAGTAGATGTGTGGATTGCTAACTGATTGAAGGACAGGAAACAGAGGGTAGGTATAAATGGAGAGTTGTCACAATGGAGGGAAGTAAGAAGTTGGGTCCCCCAGGGATCTGTACTGGTACTGGCGCTTTTAAATTTATTCACAAATGATCTAGAAGTAGGGGTAAGCAGCGAGGTGGCCAGATTTGCAGATGATACCAAACTCTTTCAGGTAGTGAGATATCCTGGGATTTGTGGTGGAAAGCTCGTTGAAAGTGTCGACTCAGCGTGTGGCAGCTGTGAAAAAGGCCAATTCCATGCTAGTGGAAATTAGGAAGGGGATTGAAAATAAAACTGCTAATATTATAATGCCCTTATACAAAACTATGGTGCGGCCACACCTGGAGTACTGTGTACAATTCTGGTCACCACATCTAAAAAAGGACATTGTAGAACTGGAAAAGGTGCAGAAGAGGGCAACCAAGATGATCGGGGTCTAGAGTACCTTGCTTACGAGACAATGCTACAACACCTGGGACTATTTAGTTTAGAAAAAAGATGACTGTGGGGAGACATGATAGAGGTCTATAAAACCATGCACAGTGTGGAGAAAGTGGATAGAGAAAACTTCTTCTCCCTCTCCCATTACACTAGAGCCAGGGGTCATCCAATGAAATTGATTGCCAGGAAATTTAGGACCAGCAAACGGATGTACTTTTTCACACACCGCATAATCAACTTGTGGAATTCTCTTCCACAAGATGTGGTGACAGCCAACAACCTGGATGGCTTTAAGAGGGGTTTGTATAACTTCATGGAGGAGAGGTCTATCAACAGCTACTATTCAGAGGGCTGTAGGCCACCTCCAGCCTCAAAGGCAGGATGCCTCTGAGTACCAGTTGCAGGGGAGTAACAGCAGGAGAGAGTGCATGCTGTCAACTCCTGCCTGTGGTTTCCAGCAGCATCTGGTGTGCCACTGTGTGAAACAGGATGCTGGACTAGATGGGCCTTGGGCCTCATCCAGCAGGGCTGCTCTTATGTTTTTAAGCAAAATGTAAGTAGGCATTCACTCCTATAGGAAAAAAATAATCCATTGCTGGCAGGGATATCTTGGGTGTGTGTACAGTATATTCATATACAAGCACACTCTCGCTCTCTCTATGTACACACACTTTGCATCATAGTCATGAGCAATTTTGTAGAATAATTATAAATATATATATATTGGAAAGGTCAATCCTTTGAACATTGACTAAGAAATAAGTTGCACTGAAAACAATGGGCCCTTCTTTCCAAGCCCAGCCAGCCTGCTATTAATGAGAAGCAATAAAGTGGTTGCTTCAGCCAATGGAGGAGGAGGCTTAGTTCCTCACTTCTAGCAGCCTTCCTCATACAGCCCCATTACCAAGCAGGTGTCCATCCCTACCAGCAGTATTCCTTCTCCTGCTTATCTCCCACAATCCCTGAAATGGTGAGACCAGGACATGGAGTGGGAGAAAGTGTGAGGTCCTCTACTTATATAGTACTTTCTTTCCGGGTCCTTCTATGAGGCAGTGTGAGGCAATCTCCTCAAGCAAGTGTTTGCTGAGGTAGTAGTTGTTTGAGGGGATTGTCTCACATTGCCTCAGCTGACCATAGATCTTGGAACAGGTCTTTTCCCAAATAAGGGTGAAAAGGATTGCAGTTAACTAGGGCTGTCTGATACCGAGGAAAATATTTACCAAATGCCAAAGAGCTGTCTGATACCCAGAGAATATTTACCAAGTTCACAAAGTCAGAGATGTTTGTTTTTGTTTAAAGCAAAAACTCTATATCTCATGTGAGCTGGTGTAGTGGAGCCTTTCACATGGGGAAGGCCTGGGCTAGCCCACACTCAATTTCAGCTATATCTGCCTGTCTTGTCTGTCTGTCTGTCTGTTCATCCATCCAATGATTGGCATTCTGTGAAAGGGACATTGGTGGCTTGAGAACTGTCTGTGCCCCTGTGCACATGTCAACACCTGCAGTGAGGCTCTGCCACACATTGGTGGTAAACTCTGTGCACATTGTTGCAGGATATGGGGCCCATTATTTCCATTAGATAAACACAACCCCATACATGGAGCCCTTACTGCGGAGTGCAGCTGCCCTGCGGTGTAGCCCCACTGCAGGTGTACATGTGTTTTCAGGGGTGCAGGCAGTGCTCAGGCATCTACGTCCCTTTGAACAGTATATCAGCCTCTATGTTCCTGGTATAAAGTTGATTCCCAAGAGAATTCTGTTTGGTTTTCCAGCCATTAGGGAAGTGAGGCAGATGCCTCAAGGACAGAGCTGGAGCTACCATGTAACAGGACGAGGTGTGGCACAGGATCTCACTCAAGCTGGTGACTCACTCAAGGATGGCACAGCATCCCATGGCTGGCAGGCAGAGGAAGGGACAGCAGAATGATACCACACTTGTTTGCCCTCTTCCCAATAAAAAAGGAAGAAAGGGAGATAAGAAATTGGGGTGTGATTTTAAATGAAATAAAGCGGGGTGGGGGGAGTTCATTCTGTCACAAAATTGTGAAGAGTAGCAGCGTTACAATGTCCAGGAGTTATTCTTGACGATCTCACTTATGTTAAGAATTCCATTCTCATTTCTTTCTTTGAGAAACTACGTTAAATTGTTTTAAAGAGGAACTATTTCAGACTACTTTAAAGGCAGTGGGTGGAGAATAAAACTTAAGGCACATTACTGTGAGTGACTAAAGTAGGTAAATGGAGTAGGAAAAAATCCATCAGCTGTGAAATGACTGCCGCACCATACTGCTGGGAAGGAACTGTAGAACCTCTCGCTGATGAATAGAAATCTGATGTATTCATTCCATTGTCACAAGAAGGAGGATTTCCCCCATGACTTGCTAGCCTTCTAAAAATGGAAATGGCAGTGCTCACTGCTCAGGATGAAAGACAAGCACCAAAGATTATAAACACCCCTTGGAGAGGGAAGTTGTGTGGAAATTAATCCTCCATTGAAGATCCATAGCTTGATCCTTTCAAATTTCAATAATAATACAGTGATTAATTCCCCAAATTTCAATTGTAATTTAGGAAGAACCATGCCAATAATCAATGGCACTTTCAATGGTTCAAAACTTTTTACTTGTATTATCTTGCTGCAATCTTCACAGTAACAAGTATTATCCCCATATTTCAGTGGTTCAAAACTTTTTACCTGTATTATCTTGCTGCAATCTTCACAGTAACAAGTATTATCCCCATATTTCAGTGGTTCAAAACTTTTTACCTGTATTATCTTGCTGCAATCTTCACAGTAACAAGTATTATCCCCATATTTCAGTGGTTCAAAACTTTTTACCTGTATTATCTTGCTGCAATCTTCACAGTAACAAGTATTATCCCCATACTTCAGATGTGGGGCCAAGGCTGAGTGGCTTGCCTGAAGACCCAGGTGAGTTCATGGCAGAGGTAAGATTCAAATTGGGGAATTCCTGTTCATAGCAGAGTCACTTAGTCACTACACTATATCAACTCTCAATCCATTTGAATTCAGTGGTAGTAATTTCTGTGTAAACTTACAAAGGATAAGCTACACAATAGCTTCTGGAAAAGGCACGAACATTCACAGCGGGTGTCATAGCATGTTGGAAAAACCCTCTTTGCAACCTGATTTGGAATGAAACAAGCTAAAAAGCATCAGTGTGAAATGGACCTTGTTGGCTGATCAGATACCAAGTCCGGTAATAAGATCTCCCAGAATACTGATTCAGAGGAGGGGATATGGTTCAACTTTTGTGCTGAAACCTCCTTATCTGAGGCAGCTCACGATTTCCTGGACCATTCCAGGATTGATCATGCTATATTTGTTGTTTCACACTGGCCTGATAGTGGATGATCTTAGAGAGGCCCACCTTCCTGTGGGAGAGGACTGTCAACGTGATGTAAGACCCATTCTATGTGGCTGCCAACCAATTGTATTTCAAGCCCAATTCATGGGGCTGGTTTTGATCTTTAAAGGTCTATGTGACTCAGACCGAGCTTACCAGAGGAAGCACACTTTTGCTGTGTTCATCTAGATCAGGCATCTCCAAACTGCGGCCCTCCAGATGTTGCTGAACTACAACTTCCAGCATACCCAGCCACAAAAATTTGTGTCTAGGGATGCTGGGAGTTGTAGTTCAGCAACATCTGGAAGGCCGCAGTTTGGGGATGCCTGAGCTAGATCCCTTGAGAGACCACTACCAACAATGTCTTCTGTTGGGACAAAAGGTGGGGCCTCTTCTGTTGCAGCTTAGGGTTTCTGGAGCCAACTGACCCTAAGGAGACAAATTTGTAATGTTTCATAGCAATAAGTGGAAACTAACTACATTTTTTCCTCACCTATACCACAGTTCCATAGCTGGGTTTGGTAAGATAAGAAGTAAGTATAGATTTGCATAAATGTAAGTATAGATTACATTTGCATAAATGTAAGTATAGATTTGCATAAATATATTATATACCCTTCGGTATATATATATATATATATATATATATATATATATATATATATATAAAATTTATATATAACCACTATTCAGCCTCATTTAAGATTTCTTTACTTCATGAGCTGAGCTTCAGTGAGGGGATGCATTTTAAAATCTTGTCTCTGGGCTCACTCCAACCTTGCTACACCCCTGCACCGAAAGGGCAACATCATCCTAAATTATTTTTTTTAAGGTTTTGTAAATTGTGGACGATGCAAGTCATTTAATGGTACTAGAGAAAGACATGCTGTTCTGGTAGCTCCAGGTCTTAACACTCACATCAATTTCGGAGGATGAATACAACTGAAGGAAGCCTGGGCGGGTGCGCTGCTGGGGGAGTCAGTCATGTGACTTGTATCTGGGGGGGGCCCCAAGGCAGTGGGTCCCCAGACAACTGTCTCCCCTTGCCCTATTATAGTTACATCCCTGCTTTGGTATTTCCCCTTCAGTCATTCGCTGCCACAGGAAGCATTCCTATAAAGGCCCATTGCTGGGCAGATGAGCCCAGGAACTGCTGAGTCACCTGCTCCTGGCCCCAGTCCTGCACACACTTCTCACAGATGTTACCCAGAGGCAGCAGGCTACAGTCTCACAGGGGAAGCAGAAGCAGGCAGGTAGTAGGAGAAGGAGCCAACAGCACATACTCAGTCTCCCCCCTCTCTCGAGCAGCACTGAAGGGGAAGCAGTTGGGATCTTCCTCTCCTCTGCTGGGCTTCTAGGATTTAGTGTTATCAAGTACCACTAATAATTTAGTGTTATCAGTTTAGAGTTTATTTAGTGTTATCAAGTACATTTTATTTAATTTCCCATGTCACCACGAACCAGAAAGGGGAGAAGATTATTTTTGGTCTCAGATCCTGCCAAAAGAGATCTGAGTGGTGGCAGCAGAGATACCCTGAAGCAGGGTGCCCTCACAGGGCCTGCACTGATTGAGGGTAGAGGATTTAAATCTGCAGTAGTCACATTGATCTTAAGGTTTAATAAACGTAAGTTGTGGCCCTTTCTTCCATTTTGTGGCTCAGAGTCTCAAGACAAAAAGGAACAATGGGCTAGAATGCTCCACAGAATCCTCTGCAACATAAAGGAACCCTTGGCAGACAGCTCAATTAATGTTAGAAAACTGGTCATGGGTAAAGATGGCATCAATGTTAGGGTTCCCAGAAAGGGAGTAATGGAGTCAAGACAGGCTTATTGAAAAATATTTATTTTTATTATTTATTTATTACTTTTCTATACCGCCTTATCCATCTAGGCGGTTTATAACAAAAACACAAACAAACATCCATTTAAAACCATCAACTTAAACCAATATAAAAACAAATTACAAAGTTTAAAATGAGGTTTAAAAAATTTTTTAAGAACAATTTAAAAACCTTGGGAGGCCAGGCCAAACAAATATGTTTTCAAGGCTCTCCTGAAATAGAGGCTATGTGTATTGGAAAATAGTAATTTACAAGACATTGACTAATTCTTAGAAGGTCACAGAAGGGATCCTGCTTACAGGCTCCTAGTCTTTAAGAAGAGAAAAGATTGAAAAAATTCTAACATACAGGAGCAGGGGAAAGAGATGAAGGATAAAGACAAAGAGAAAGAGACAGAGTTAAAATAATATAGCAATAGCAATAGCAATAGCACTTACATTTATATACCGCTTTATAGCCGGAGCTCTCTAAGCGGTTTACAATGACTTAGCATATTGCCCCCAACATTCTGGGTACTCATTTTACCGACCTCGGAAGGATGGAAGGCTGAGTCAACCTTGAGCCCCTGGTCAGGATCGAACTTGTAACCTTCTGGTTACAGGGCGGCAGTTTTACCACTGCGCCACCAGGGGCTCTTTTATACACATCTTAGGCTGATCTCTGGAGCTGGAGAGCAAGGATCAAGTCAGGGGCAGAGCCACTATTGGGCGAATGTGTTCAAAGAACCTGGGCCGCCATCAATCAGGGGCCACAAGCGTGGGCCCAGAGACGCCCCCAGCATCTGACGTCAGATGCAGGGGCATTATTTCCATCCCAAACGCCGCCAGCCTCCCTATGCTACTGGATCAAGTAGTTACTGGAGTCCTTCCTGGAAAGGAGGCAGAGGCTTTAGTTATAGGGAGGGAACCAGGTTAGCAAGCCTACTGACATGAGAAGGCAGCATGCTGTAAATTACCATTTGCCTGAGTCCACCAGCTGGAGTACTCTGAGGTATCCCAAAGATCAAGGGAAACAAAAATGAATTAACCCATGTGAGAGAAGGAATAGCTCTCTGTGGTGCATGTGTGGGGAAAACAAAGGAGGGATACTCAAATACTACAGCAAAGAAAATAGGTTGTTTCTTTGGATCAAGCCACCCAAAGGACAGGGGAGGAAAAGTTCACACTAGGTGCAAAAACCAAAATCTCTTTATAGCCAAAGGTTGGCCTTAGCTGATGACTAGGTGTTGATCCAATCTGCTCATGATCCTTGATTGCTTAAAACAAAGGAGTTGATGGGTCTCAGGACTGCCAAGGTACAGACCCTTGTCAGGTCTTACAGAAGACAAAAGCACCAATGCAAGCTTCTTCCTGCAAAGGTGCTTTTGGAAATGGGTTCTCAGCATGACTTATTAGATCTGTTCAGGGGGGGGGGGAGCACAAAAGACCTTGAATGATGCTTGGGATGCCATAGTATGTACTCCTCCAGATATAATGAGAGTGCTGCATAGCTACTATTGAACAAGGAACAAATGTCCCTGGGCCCCTGAGAGAAGGATTGGGTGACAGCTTGCTGTTTGCTCTCTCCTTCACACCTTTCTGAGAAAGAAGAGGAAGCAGGGGCCATCTTCACTTTTTGTCCCACTCCAGCCTTGCTCCTATGCCTCTCAATGAGGGGGTGGCAACTGGTCCACCTGTTCAGATAAACTATATCTTATCAGTCAGCCCTGCTGGCAACTGTAAAACTATACATGGGTCTTCCTGACCCATTGTGAGTCGATTGTTCTAAGATACCAGGAATATACCCAAGCCAGAACAAATAATTGCCTTCCCCATTGACTAGGAGTCATGCAATGACTGCCCGTCAGGCACCAATTAAGGTCACGATCTGGGTGGGCAATATGGAGTGTGCCAAGAATCAGAAATACGGGAGTGCAGAAGTGTAGCCAAGCCTGGCCACATTGGTCCCCTCCATGTTTTTGTTTGGCAGTCTGCGAATATGAGGAAATGGAAAGGACATTTCAGATCAGTTGAGCTCTAGACTGTGGAAGGGCTCCTTAAAAATAGAAAGTTTGAACACCACTGACATATGGTAGGATGCCCATAAAATGAATTGTCAGACCTCTGAAACTGCAGCTATAGAAATGTAAATGCAAAATATTTTGCCTACTTTGCTGTATCTCCCCCCGCTTTGCAAATTAAATCTTTATAGCATGGGAAAGAATGACGTTCAAAATGCTTATCTCCACATCTAGACAAGGAAATGGAAACTTAATTTCAACAATGTTCTCAGTTTCCTGTCTTTATCGTAGCTCTGATATGGAACTGACTGACTGACTTATCAAGAGTTTCAGTAAAGAACTTTCTTCATTGAAGTCTGCCCCAGATTTTGAAAGTGTCTATAAGCAGATACTAATGCAACTGATCAATCCATCGATCACAAGATAATGCAAATGAAATGGATTGCCTACATGAGCACTTGTCTGTGTATAATAAAGAATGGGATAGCTTTGCTATGGGAAGAGAATGCTGTGTGGAGCAGATTGTGCCAGCATCTGTGCTCTTTATCCTTAATTCTGACTAGATGAGCTCTCTAACACAGGAGTATTAGAGTGCTTACAGGAGTGTTAAGAGTGCCCCACCAAAGGCTCTTGAGTAAACTTAGCAGTCATGGGATAAGGGGACAGGTTCATGTGTGGATTGGTAACTGGTTGAAGGAAAGGAAACAGAGGGTAGGAATATATGGACAATTTTCACAACGGAGGAAAGTAAGAAGTGGGTTCCTCAGGGATCTGTACCGGGACCATTGCTCTTTAACTTGTTCATAAATGATCTAGAAGTTGGGGTAAACAGCAAAGTGGCCAAATTTGCAGATGACACAGAACTATTTAGGGTAGTGAAATCTACAACAAATTGTGAGGTGCTTAAAAAAAAAAAAATCTCTCCAAACTGCGACAAAAGGCAAATCCCATGTTAGGGATTATTAGGAAGGGGACTGAAAGTAAAAATGCTAATATTATAATGCCCTTATACAAATCTATTGTGCAGCCACATCTGGAGTACTGTTTACAGTTCTGGTCACCACAAAGGATACTGGGAAAGGTGCAGAAGAGGGCAACTAAGATGATCAGGAATCTGGAGCACCTTTCTTATGAGGCAAGGCTATAGCATCTGGGGGCTTTTTAGTTTGGAAAAGAGGCAACTAAGGGGAAACATGATCAAGGTATATAAAATTATGCATGGAGTAGAGTGGATAGAGAAAATATTTTCTCCCTCTCTCACAACCAGGGGTCATTCCATGAAACTGAAGGTCTGGAAATTTAGGACGAACAAGAGGAAATACTTTTTTCACACAGCACATAATTAATCTAAGGAATTCTTTGCCATGGGATGTGGTGATAACCACTAGTTTGGATGGCTTTAAAAGGGGCTTAGACAAATCCATGGAGGTCAGGTCTATCAATGGTTGCTAGTCTGCTGGATATTTTTGGAAGGGCGGTATAGAAATCGAATTAATAATAATAATAATAATAATAATAATAATAATAATAATAGGGGCACAGAAATCACCATCAGCCAACTACAAAAAGCAACAAAGAAAAATTCTGGGGAAAATTATGGGACAATCCAATAGATTATAATAAAAAAGCAGGCTGGGTGAAAGAGGTCAAAAAATGTAACCAGCACATGCAAGATCTAATAATAACACCAGAATTAATAAGTGAAAGAGCAAAGAAAATTAAAAATTGGACTGCACCAGGTGACGATGAACTGCATGGCTTTTGGCTTAAACACCTAACAAGCCTTCATAAACAACTATCAAAATAGTTCAATCACATCTTGCAAGGAGGTGATATTGAACAATGGCTAACAACTGGGAAAACTCATCTCATCATGAAAGACCCAGCAAAAGGTGCAGTTCCAAGTAATTATAGTCCGATCACCTGCCTGCCAAACATGTTCAAATTATTAACTGGAATAATAGTAGATGAAATAATGCAACACTTATTAACTAACCAATAGCTTCCAGTTGAACAGAAAGGAAATTGTCTGAACACCAGAGGCACAAAAGACTAGCTGCTGATTGACAAAATGATTTTAGAAAACTGCAAGAGAAGAAAAACAAATCTAAGTGTTGCATGGATTGACTACAAGAAAGCCTTCGATTCATTGCCTCACACATGGATACTAAAATGTTTAGAAACAACTGGTGTCAGCAAAAACATTCAAATATTTATTTAAAAAGCAATGAGCATGTGGAGTACACAGTTAAAAATCAATGGTAAGACACTTGGACAGGTTAGCATTAGAAGAGGCATTTTCCAAGGGGACTCACTATCCCCTCTGTTGTTTGTAATCGCCATGACTCCACTTTCACAAATACTAAACAAAACAGGCCTCGGATACCAAACATCTAAAACATCAAGTCAAATAAACCGTCTGCTGTACATGGACGATTTGAAGTTGTATGGAAAGTCCCAGTCAGAAATCAAATCACTGCTAAACACTGTCCGTATATTCAGTAGCAATATAGCAATGGAGTTTGGACTAGACAAGTGTGCTGCATTAATAATGAACAGAGGGAAAATAAGAAAAACAGAAGGAATAGAACTGCCCAAATATTATGGGACTTCCGACTATCTGCCATCTACATCTGCCACACAATACACCAGATATAACTGTAGTCGAGAAGAAAGAAGAAGTTAAAATAATCGACATAGCAATACCAGGGGATAGCAGAATAGAAGAAAAAGAAATAAGAAAAAAAAATACAAAGATCTACAAATTGAAGTTGAACGGCTGTGGCAGAAGAAGACCCAAATAATCCCAGTGGTAATTGACGCCCTAGGTGCAATTCCAAAACACCTTGAAGAGCACCTCAACACCGTAGGGGCCACAGAAATCACCATCAGCCAATTACAAAAAGCAACTTTACTAAGAACTTCCTATATTCTGCGATTATATCTATAATAACAGCAACAACATTTATAATAAAATTCAGCCATCCCCGGTCCTTGGGAAGGACTCGATGTCTGGATAAAACAAACCAGTCAATAACACCGGTCTGACTGTGTAAACAAGAAATAAATAAATAATAATAATAATATAGGCCACCTCTTAATAACAATAATAATATAGGCCACCTCTAGCCTCAGAGGTAAGATGCCTCTAAATACCAGTCGCAGGGGAGCAACAGCAAGAGAAAGGGTGTGCCCTCGTCTCTTGCCTGTGGGCTCCCCAGAGGCATCTGGTGGGCCACTGTGTGAAACAGGATGCTGGACTAGCTAGAACTTGGGCCTGATCCAGCAGGGCTGTTGTTATGAGAAGTATATGACCTCCCAAAAAGTTCTTTTTAAAAAAAATGTCACAAAATGGCAGGGCATTGCTGAAATGGCTTGTCCTAGGTTCCTGGGCAGTTTTGCTACATTTTATTTGTTTGTGTATTTGTTGACTTTATTGACTTTAGCCCTGCCCATTGGGGAGCCACACTGTGCTGTTAATAACACTTTATTTTTAGCTACCTTCACTTTTCAAAATCAGAACCTCCACACTGAGGACTGCCTTCGTATATCACACAATGGAAAACTTACTTCTTCGTGGTCTCTGTGCGGTTCCACATGTAGAGTTGCACCTGTGCAGAGCATCTTTGGACACGTCTAGAGATCTTTAGCGAGGAGGAATGTGCTCTTGTTTTCCTATCTAGCAAGAATCTGTGCTTGAAAAGGATGGTATTCCTGCTCAAATTTTCTCCTATGTGGAGCAACACAATATGAGACATTTCTCACAGTTGCCATGAGAGGGCTTGACAGCAGGTAGTGGGAAAGGCTGCAGGAGCCTAGCTTCCCTGCAGACAATCCTGCTGCTGCCTCTGGATGCAAAAATAGTGTGCCCAGACGTTCCGCTGCTGCTTCCGGCAGCATGGAGGTGCAGGGGCTGGGACACATCATGCCGGGCCCTAGAAATCCCACAATGCACTGTAATGCGAGTGTATGGTGTATTGTGGAGATCCCCCAAGCGACGGGCAGGTGCCCTTCAGTGTTCCAAGCAGCCAGCGCTGCCACACAATCAGGTAAAAGAGGTTAAGGAAGCGCTCACTCCCTTAACCTTGTTTAGAAGGCAGGTTTCGTAACAGGGTTAGGTGGCACTAGCCTGCCAGAATTGAGCCCTATCTCGGTGGTTCTCATGCACAGCCTAACCCAGGCTGGGCATCCCTAGCCCTGGTTCGGCTGTGCAAGAGAACAGCTTCTATGTCTCCTTTGGAGGAATCCTGAAATGCCTCTTGCCTTTTGAATTTCACTTTGGAGAATCTCCGTGCCAGGCCTAGCATAAATGAGTTCAAAATTTATACCCATCCCATTTTATATTTTAAAATGCAGGTTCTAAAGTGGCCTTGAAGCAGTTCCCAGCTCTTGTTATTCATAAATGTAACATATTTCAGTAACAAATATCACATACCGTTCCACATCTTTCACAAAAAACTAGTTCAAAATCCATGGTACATTCTTCAAATATAATTCTCTAGTACTTTCTCTATTGTTTATTTTTAAGTTTTCCTTTTAAATCAACCAACAAGGTACGAAGGGAGTACGGTAAAGAAGGAAAGCAAACTTCTACTAGTGAAGGCAATTCAAGATATACATTTCATAGGGCCGGTTCAGATGAGACATTGGTCACAAAATACGATCAGGACAGAGTTGCACCTGCCCTGATGTCACTAAAGGATGTCCTAACATGCTCTTGGGGCATCCCATAACCATGTGAGGGGGCTGTTTTTCTAAATAACCCCTCAGGTATCAGATGCATATGTTTCTGATAATCAACTTTTTAAAAGGCACTGAAGAAACATTTATTCACCCAGGCTTTTAATTAGATGTCACTAAAGTTTTAATATTTTTAATACTGGGTTTTAAATATTTTCAGTGTTTTCAATAATTTTAATTGTTAATTGATTTGATGTTTTCAATGATTTTAATTGTTAACTGCGCAGAGATGTAAGTTTTGGGCAGTAAAGATATATTTTAAATACAATAAAATATGTCGAAGGGCAATTCAGATGAACATCCTCCTCAATTAAAGAATGCCCCCAAATCATGTGGTGACATTCTCCAGTGATGTCTGGGTGGGCATGTTCTCGGTGTGACCCCACCCTGATTGCATGTTGTAGCCACATCTTATCTGAACTGGCGCATTGTTCTTTTTTAGCAAAAGCTAATACTTCATGGTAAGAAAATTATTTGCATTGAGAAACAAAATGCAAGTACAAAATGTTGGGATGCATATGCATTCTTTGGTTTGGTTTTGGCACTTACTAAATAGAAATAGTTCTAAGCTAGATGATTATCCCACAGTTTCCCCTCTTCTTTCCACTTTCCTGATTCATCTTCTTTTAATAATGGAATCATATTTCCATAGGTTGGATCTGCTTGCATAATTGCACCCATGCAATGCAACTTTCATCCTTTCCTTCCTGTTGCAGTTCCTTACATCCCCAAACTCAAAAGACTATAAGAGCAGCCCTGCTGGATCAGGCCCAAGGCCTATAAAGTTCACTATCCAGTTTCACACAGTGGCCCATCAGAAGCCCACAGTGCCTAACATGTTCAGAAAGAAATGCTTAAGTTGATCAGTTATGGATCTTTGAGGCCGATGCATCCTATTTGGTATCTGGCTTGACAAGCAATCTGGTTTTGCTTCACACATCTTGCATCCAGCATCTTTATTGTACATCTAACCTGACAATTAGCAAGGGTTTTTTTTTAACCATTTATAAGGAAAGAGCCCCCATTATTTTCCTACAAAGATGAAGAATAAAATGAGACGGATGAGAAAAAGATAGGCCTACATACAGCCATTGTATAAACAGAGATAGAAGACATTAGGTCTGGTCTTTAGGCATCCTTTAAGTGACATATGGAAAATGAGGCACGGCTGAATATGATGAATCACAAATTTGGTCCAGATAGTCCTTTGTGCTTCTTTTGTAGTATGCTCCGTACTCAGATGAGAATGACAGATTATTTTTCTTTTCCATGGAATCAACTCTGGCTGTTGTTTGTTGGAATCCCTTAGAACCCTAGAAGAGAACAAATATATCTTATGCATACTATATCACAGGGGGTTGTGGTGGTGGTGGTGTAAAGTGAATAGTCCTAATCAGGGGAATAGATAGTCCAGATCTCCCAACAGAGTATTTATTTTTCAGAAAAATGCTGTCTTTACATAAAGCTACTTCTCTTACCCCACAAAACATTGCAGGCTGCTGTGTGGTCTGCGCTTTGCTGATTAAGATGCAGAATTACTGAGAACGAAAATCCCCTTGTTTAACAGCTGCACAATAAACAGTAATATGAAAGTGAAGTGCAGGGTCAGGGCAGGAACAGTAGCAACACATCCTGCTTGGGACAAGCTGCTACTGTTTGGAAAAAGTCAGGTTTCCGTTATCTGTAGGAAACCGTAATTTGAAAGCTGAAGTGGGTGGGGTGGAATGTTGGAACTTAGTTTTTACACTAAAACTGCTGTAGTGCTTAGCATTTCAGTATTTCAGCGAAGTCTTTCCTAGACTCCGTTGCCTTTAAGACTAGATACTTATGATGCCCTTTATAATAAACTGCTTGTTTACGAACATACAAATTCAGAAGAAAGCAGGCAGGTAGGCATGAAGTAGTGCTTGGTCTATAGAACAGCATCCCCAAAGCTGCAACATTGCCTTGAGGTTCCCCCAAGCTTGCTTTTCGTCAGCCAGCTCTGAACTTTGGTATGTTTTCCATCTGATTGCCAAACTAAGAGGTCATTCACTAACTAAGAGGTCATGTAGAAGTGTGTTCATGACCACTCCCCCCGCATCTGATGTCAGACGCAGGGGGTGGGGTGAGCAGGGCTGCCGCCGCTGCACATGGGCTGCTGGCGGTCAGGCTCCACCACTGGAGTTGGTCTTGTGGTAAGAAGCATGACTTGTCCTCTTAGCTAAGCAGGGTCCACCCTGGTTGCATATGAAAGGGAGACTTGATGTCTGAGCACTGCAAGATATTCCCCTCAGGGGATGGAGTCACTCTGGGAAGAGCAGAAGGTTTCAAGTTCCCTCCCTGGCTTCTCCAAGATAGGGCTGAGAGAGATTCCTGCCTGCAACCTTGGAGAAGCCGTTGCCAGTCTGTGAAGACAATACTGAGCTAGATGGACCAATGGTCTGACTCAGTATATGGCAGCTTCCTATGTTCCTATGTCTCACCCCCTGTGTCTGACATCAGCAGTATCTGACATCAGATGCAGCTCCCCATTCCAGAGCAAATGCCAGCCAGTGCTGCATATGCAGCATGGCCAGGAGCTGCTCTTCCTGCCAGGAGAGCAGCTCCTGGCCATGCTGTGAGTGCAGCGCTGTCGGCATTTCCTCTGAAATGGAGCACGCAGCCCCATTTCAGAGCAAAGCCACGCCCTCCGTGTCACGTGCAGGGGGTGAGGGGCTTGCTCCCCCCTCACCCAGGCATTCATCCTAGGTGCATTCTTTGTCCTCATCCAAGTAGTCAAGTAGATGACTTGGAAAGATGACTTTGTCCTCATCCAAGTAGCCAAGTAGATGAGGACAAAGAATCAGCATTCTTTGTCCTCATCCAAGCTGCAACACAAGCCAAGTGGCCCTTACAGCATTTTGAGAAATTTAAAGAGACCAGGTCTTTATGTAGTAAGAAAAGAGAGAGAAAACAGCAAGCTTGGAAATGGGTAGCAACAATGCTATACAAAGCAATACATGAAAAAGAGAGGACGTGAAACTCTGCTCTGAAGTAGAATTTCTCATTCACAACTCCAATTCCTATCCTGTTTTGGAACCAAAAATATCAGCATGAGGTAGACAGTTAAAATGCTTTTGCAATAAAACTCATTATTAACATAAACACAGTCTGGAATGTGCTGGTACAGTTGTCCCTCGCCAACCCCGAGGGTTCAGTTCCATTTGTGGTAGACGAACCATTGGTTTCAATGGTTGGGGAAATCACGGTCACAAAGTGACCAAAAACCAGGTTAAAAATTGCAAGAATCCCCCCTAACCACCCAAAATGACCCCCTGACCCCCAGAAATGTCCCTGATTCTGACCTCCAGAAATGACACCCCCCCAATCCCATTTTAAAAAAAACTCGCCAAACCGTGGATACTCAGGTCGCGGTTGGCAAGGGCGGTCACAATTTCCCAGTTGCAGATACTCAAAAAGTCTAAAAGGGAGTCCAGGAAAAAATATTAGTTATTCCATATTAATGGGTTTAATGGGCTTGAAAAGGAGCCATAATAGTTTCCTTGACTACTAACTCTATGATTAATCTCTTTGTTGCAGTCTAAGGCTTATTTACACACACACACACACACACACACACACCGGAGATGCTCCTCCACGACTGCAAAAATATATGTATCATCAAAATGGGCAGACTGATGACATGGATGCTTCGCTCTCAGCCATCACCTTTCCTCTCAGCAGTGTGCCAATAAAGTGATAAAGATCCACAATGTTGGCCCCACCATGTGGTTATGGGGTCCACACATATGTCATAGTAGTTTGAAAAAGTACCATGAGGAAGTGGCTCCCAGATGGTTTGATTTTTGTTTGAAGAAAGAAGACTTACATAAAAACAACAACAAAAACGGAATTCAATTTAGGACGATATATGCATCCTATATAAATGAATTATCTCAGAAACAACAACAGTTCCAGTGCTTGTACTGCCTGAGGTGATGCAAGACACTGCTGGTCACGCCCTCTAACATCTCTGCTAGCATCAGGGGTGGGGCTAGCCGCATGTCCTACACCCCTGAGACCCTTCTCCATCTTGCGGCTGCTGGAAAGGTAAAGCAGCATGTGTTTTAAAGCAGGATTCTCGGATGAGTCCATTAGAGGCAGCAGCAGGGAGCTCCTAGCACAGAGCAGCTGCCACTTTGACAGTTGGCTTGCTGCTCTCCTGTCTCTCTCTTCTCTGACCCACACCTTCCACAACACTCAAGCCTCCTCCCTTGTGGCTTGAGCGCTACACTTTGCTTCCAAAATAGAGCAAAGCTAGCAAGCAAACTTCTTGATGGAAGGGGTAGGAGAGAGAAAGCAATCATAGCCTGGTGACTGCTTGTTACATGTGCTCTGTTCAATGTATGTACAATCTGTGGACTGTGTATACACAAACAGATCTGTATGCACATACAGTTATCCACGTGTTCTACTGAACGCAATACAACATTACACACTGGGCACATTCGCATGTAATGTGGAACCACAGTTTAATAGGCCTGCGGTTCTGCAGACGTTATGTCTGGATGTAGGGAACTGCAGTCAGGCACAATGACAAAACTGAGAGTTCAGGACTGGCACTCCATTCTGAACCCTTGAGTTTAATTAAGTTTTGTCACCTCAACCCAAGGTTCCTAGAAGCCTGCAGTACATCCAAATTTGGAACCACATACTGCTGGCCCTTGAACTGGAGTTGAAAGAGGAAGCAACCCCCTTTACTCTGGCCTGGTTGGCTGTGCAGGCTGTCCTTCTGTCAAGAAAGAAGCCTGCACAACCAGCTTCCCCACACTCACTGACGAAAGAGGCCACTCTCCTGAACATCCAAATTCAGATGGGAGAGCGGGGGGGGGGGGGGGTTTGCGGAACTTTGGGTTTCACATTACATGCAAACGCAGACTTTCTATCTGTACCTACATTTGCCTGGGTCTGTACCCACTTTTTAAATGAACACATGTATAGTCTTTCACACAAAAACATGTGCATGTGTAGAAACACTTGAACACACATACAGCATAATGTCTGAATCGGGCTTCAATATGAGTCACATCTGTTAGAAACGATCCTTCTTATAACTCAAGTTCATGGGGCCAGTTGCCATGTGTATGCAAGATAATAATACATTCTGGCATGATTCATTATTCGATGCCCTGCTTGTGATTTTTGTACTCAGGGTTCACACCTGAGAACAAAAGGTTTTATATAAGCAAGCCCTCAAAAAAGTCCCATTCGATACTCTGATCTGAGATTTCTCCACAGCAGATTCCTTTATTACGCATGAAAAGTCATTTTTCTCAAAGGTAGCACAACAGTTTATGAGGCGTTTGGCAGACAATTATAAATTGTTGTGTTACTAACTAGGCCAATCTGCAGCATCAAGGGTCTGATATTCTCTACCTCTGCTGGGTATCAATCCTGACTGAGCATGAAGCTTCCAGTTTTCAGAGACTGGAGCATCACTTCAGGAAGCCCCTGTACAACCCTTTTTGTAGAGGATGCACATCTAATGAATATCCCCTGCCCCACTTGCTTAAGTCATCGCTGGTCTCTCCTGTTCACCTATACAACGTAAGGAATAATAGATATAGATATAGATAGAGAGCGAGCGAGCGCTGAGGTACAGAGATCATTATACATGCAAGTTGATTCATAATTGACACTCCATATGTCAAATATGCCACTGAGTCCCAGAGCATTTTTATGACTATGTATTTTGTTCCAGAGTCTTAGAACAATTTTATCACCACCACAGTCTCTTTGGGCATTGTGGGGGTGGGGTGGGGAACTACCTGGGTTTTTCTTTCAGCTATATGCTCTGTTCACTTCCCACATTTTTATACTAAATACAGATATACTATCTGTACCAAACAGATAGTATAGAAACTTGCTGTGAGAGAAATCTTAATATTGCTAGGAAAATGCAGTATAGTTTTGCATATCTAATACTGAACCCTTAATTAGTTCAATGTTTCTGAGATGAAGGAATTCAAGATTGTACGTTACGAGAGTTTTTGAGATGGGATTTAGTCTGTGCCTTAATCCTAAACAGCAGCACACAGTATATTCTCCTGTGAAGAAAAACACATATCCTTCTCTTATGACAACACTCACATTATCAGACAAAAGAGAGAGCCCCCAAGGAAATCTTCATGCCCCAACCCCTGACTCCTCCCAACTTTAGCCAAATCGTGGCCACTCTTTGCCTTCTAAAAACAGAAGCGAAGGGACTGGGCACAAAAGGGTCCTATGCCCCCCTATAATACAAGTGTTGGCTCTTATTCATGTTGCCCTCTGGCTGATTCTCACTCGTTTTGTATACAACCCCAAAATGTGCATGCCTCTTGGCAGGCTGCCTCAAATAATATATTGGAATATCTGCAGTAATTGCCAAGGATAAGAATTCATAACCAACTTTTTCTTTTGTATGGAAAAGGAAGAATGGTGTTTTCCATTCGTATGGTATTTCAAGATAAGAGTGCACAGGAAGATACTCCCCTGCCTTTCCTCTAAATGCACTATTTTGTCTTTAAGTGGATTTCTGTAAGAATTTTAAGAAGGATACACTTCCAGACAAAAGACAGGGGGAAATGACAACACAATATACTATCAAAAAGCAACAAAAAGCTGCAAGAAAGATATGAAAACTAGTACAGTAGCCTTGTCTAGAGATTTAGGAATAGATTGGCTGAAAATTTTGTTTTCTGTCCTTCACTTCTAAAGCAGGTGTTTGTATTATGATGAAGATCCTGTTAAATTTTGCTAAAGAAAAGTTAATTACAAATGGATCTTGATTTCCAATTAAAATCCAAAACAAATGTTTTAACTTGAATGTTAACTGGGGAAACAATGCTTATATAGTTCTGAAGCATGCTCATTTTCCAGAATTTTAAATGCATCAGTTCTTTTTGCTAATAAAGTGCTAATGCTTTAACATTTATATATGTATTTATTATGTTTTTATACAGCTCTTTGTCCTGAAATTCTAGGGTGGTTACAGAATCTAAAATCAACCCAATAATAAGAACGTGCTACTTGGGAAAGAACTGTAGCTCAATGCTGGAGAATATGCTTTGCATGCAGAAGGTCTCAGATTAAATTTATACTTACCTTGCCTGCAGACGATCCCGCTGACATTGCTGGGCATGCTCCCTGCGCACCCAGACAATTCCCCTTGCACCAAGGCAGCGGGGTGGGTCGGGGGCTGGAATGTGTTGTCCTGCCCCCCCTGCAAATATTGTGATGCACCATGTGAGTGTGCAGTGTGTCATGGGGATCCCCACTGCAGCCGTGGAGACAGCCACGGGGAGCAGCCCACAGCAAGCAGCTGCAGCTTCCAGATGCAGTGGCGTATCGGGGGGAAACGGCGCCCAGGGCAAGCTCCCTGAAATGGTGCCCCCCCCACCCCCACATACCTGTGAGGGCGCGGCGGCACCCCCCAGGCGGCAGATCGCTGGCGGTGGCGGCGATTCGGCGGTGGCATGCGGCAGTGGGTCACCCGAGGCACGCCTGCGCAGCTGGGAAGCGACGCCGGGCCAGGAGGCAGGCTCGGCGTCGCTCTGCGGCCTGCACTCCGTCCTCGGTGGGCAATCCGCCGCCGCTGCTCGGGCCGCACTACAGCATCGCTGCCACGCCAGCCGCCAGCCACTGCCCCACTCGGCGGGCTGCGGGCGACCCGCCGCCACCACCCGCCAGTGCCAAATCGCCGCCGCACACACGCCGCCACACTCGGCGGGCAATCCAGGGGGGTTGGGGGGAGCCACTTTTTGGCGCCCCCCAAGTGACCCCCCCCAGGGTGGCGCCCGGGGCACGTGCCCCCCTGCCCCCCTATCATTACGCCCCTATCCAGATGATCAGAAAAATGAGGTTAAAGGAGTGCTCCATCCCTTAACCTCCTCTACAAGAGTGGCTACTTAGGCAGGTTTGCCGCCATGTTGCCGCTGGGATCGGCCTGGTCCATACACGGGTGCTAAAGCAGGCTGAATTTTAGCCTGCTTTTGCACGTGCGTGTGAATAGCCTCTCTGGCTAAGTATTTGGAGAGCTGCTGCCAGTCAGCGCAGGCAATGTTGGGTTAAGGGGCCAATGATCGGACTCAATAGAAAGCATGTTCATGTGTACATCGTTTTACTATTGGCTACATTTAGAAAGCTAACTGCAGTTTGTTTATTCACAGCTTACCCCTCTTTTTCCTGTGACGCCTCCGGCACAATACTATGGTACCTGATATCACTATCACGATGATTAGGATCGATACAGTTATCACTATAGGAACTGGACTCCAGTGGGCTATGAGGAGGAAAGAAAACAAGTCTAAGTGACATTAAAGGCACAGTCACACCATTGTTTGTTACAGACACACACACACACACGATCCCTGACCCCAAAGGGCTCACAATCTAAAAAGAAACATAAGACAGACACCAGCAACAGTCACTGGAGGTACTGAGCTGGGGGTGAATAGGGCCATTTACTCTCCCCCTGCTAAATAAAGAGAATCACCATATTAAAACGGTGCCTCTTTGCCCAGTTAGCAGTATAAATTTTTTGGCCATACAACTATAATTAAAATAATATACAAAATATACACAAGAAGCCTACTGGATACATTTACAGAGTAATCATCAAATCTACATCAGGGCTGGACATCACACCAGACAGATAATCATGTCTGAAGCCGTGCAAGCCTCATAGGGTCATTTTTCATTGGAAACAATTCCAATTAAAAATGCTACCAATATCAGTAGATGATTCGATCCAATACCAAATCATATCGGTATTGTATTGAATAATATGGTATGGTGGAGAGAGCCTACCTTTTGGGAACATGGGAAGCTGCTTTCTACTGAGTCAGACTATTGGTCCACCTAGCTCAGTATTGTCTACACAGACTGGCAGCAAGTTCTCCAAGGTTACAGGTGAGAATCTCTCTCATCCATATCTTGGGGATGTCAGGGAGAGAACTTGGAACCTTCTGCATGCAGGCATGTAGGTGCTCTTCCCAGAGCAGCCTTATCCCCTAAGGGGAATATCTTACAGAACTCACATGTAGCCTCCCATTCAAATGCAAACTAGGGCAGACCCTGCTTAGCAAAGGGGACAGTTCATGCTTCCTACCACAAGACCAGCTCTATCATGTTTCAAATTGCTGCCTTTCCTTCCCTGATCTCACCTTATAACGCACCAGAAAAGGAAGCAAAGTCATGACATTGCACCCTTTTTCCTCGAGCATTACTGGGGGGAAATGGCCACAAGCAACATTGTGACGTACTTTCTGCCATGGGGTGCATTATAGGACAAGACCAGGATGGAAATTTAGAATGCCTTCACCAAAGCTTCCCAGAAGGCTGTCAATTTCCTCGGAGAAGCTAGATCTTCATATAAAGGTCAGCCTACCCGCATCTTGCTACGTCTAGCCAAGGTCGATTATCAACTCAATGTGCTCCAGATCAGTGTTCCTCAACGTTTTTGGAGTCATGGACCAGTACATCCTTCGTGTGCAGCTTCCAGGACCAACAATTAGTAAAGGCCTCCCCGTCGCCCCCACCCCCCAAACAATTTCAAGCCGGGGGGTGGACACTGCCGCTGGGAGCTCCCCAGAGCTCATTACTAGGCAGGCAGCCCTCGCTGCTGGGATAACACTCATTTTGCTTCCTCAAAATGAACGCTATCCCAGCAGTGAGGGCTGCCTGCCTAGAAATGAGCTCCGGAGAGCTCCCAGCAGCAGTGGCCCCCACTGGCTCGAAATTGTTTGGTGGGGGGATTAATTCCTCATGGACCAGCATGGACCGGCACTCAACTCCTCACGGACCGGCACTGGTCCACGGATCGGTGGTTGAGAAGCACTGCTCCAGATTATCTCCTGCATCGTGTGTGACGTGAGATGCAAGAATGGCCTGGATCTTTATCGGGATCAGGTCAATCATTTAGCTCATGAACAGCCCTAATAATAAGATCATTTTAGACAACAATACAATTAAAAAATGATAATCATGTTACTAGAAAAGTTTAATATGACTAGGATTAAAGTTGCTTCAATAAACTCTGGAGCTTTGTATGTATTGAAATATAAGATCCTGGATCTTATCAAACCAAGATCTTATTGAAGGAGGTTTTTTGTTGTTTTTCATTTCATTTCATCTCATTCTCAATCTTAACCATATTTCTGAATCATGCTAACTCAATTTCTGTGAAAACAAAAGCTGAATTCTGCAATTTGCATAAGTTAAGCAAGTTATGAACATACAAATATGGTTCTTTGCATACTTTACTCTGCTTCTGCCAGCAATGGGGAGGGTTAAACCACTATTCAGGACATTGTATCCTGACCCAGGCAATAGGAATTTTTTCTTAATACATGTTAGCCTTAAGAACTAGAAACTCACTCTTAAAAAATAATAAAGTGGTGAATCCTGTGGCCAATACTTAATCCTGCTCCTGTTGCAGAATCACAGCATACACACAGCCCTAAGAATACAGATAAACTGAAGGCAGAAAACTCATTATGAAGAATATAACAACAGCGACAGGAGTTCATCACGTTTATAGTAGTTCATCATGCAATTTGAAAATGCACATTAGTTGAAATACTTTTTAAAAGTCATGCTAGATCCTCATGTCCAATAAATTAGAAAGCAACCTTAAGGAGATTGATCCCTAGCAAAGCAGTATAAATCAGACTCTGGTTTACTTAAAAGCCGTGGAATGTTTGGCCTTTCTTGCTTAACTTTCTTCCAGAATCTATTTTAAGTCTTGAAAAAAAGACTTTCTCATGCTCTAGGAGGCGAATTTATCATCACTGCAGCACTCCCTACAGTTTCACAGTTTCTAGACTGTAGAGCAGTATTTCAACACAGCCATTGCCCCCACACCAGTGAAGACATGCAGTAATAAAAACTTGGACAATTAACTGTGGGGAAAGGGCCACAAGTCTTAATTAACAGAAGCTGAACCCGCACAGAGCATCTGTGTTCTAGTGCATTTGGCTTTCCCACCCCCACAGTCTGCCGCCTCCCCCCCAAGACTTGGTGGGGTGGCAGAAGCCCCCTCATTCGGCCTTTCTCCCAAGCTCAGCCTCCCCCGCAAGACTTTGCTCTGCCTTCCCCCACCCACCCACCCTTTGCTCACTGCTCGCCTGTTCCTTCCCCACTCACTGCTCGTTCTTTGCTCTCCTCGCCACTCACCACTCAGCAGTTGCTTCCACACACTCCCCTTTGCCACTCACCCATTCCTTCCCCCATTCGCTGCTTGGCAGTTGCTTTTCCCCACCTGCCCGTTCCTCCACCCTGCTCACCCTTTGCCCTTGCCCCCCACGTAGCAGTTGCCACTCGCCATTTGCCCGTTCTTCCCCCACTTGCCACTCAGACTTTTGCTTCCCCTAACTCTCCACTTGGACTTTGTTCTCCCCATTCACCCGTTGCTTCCCCCACCCTGCTTGGGCCTCTGTCCCACTTCCTCGCCTGTGAGATGATGGGCAACAATGGCTCGCAGCTGCAGCAGGGGCGGGTCTTGCCACGCACAGCCTTAGTGTATTAAATATATAGATTGAAAGTGGACTACTGCATCAGATCTACACTCCACCCTGCAAGCAATGCAGGCACTAGCTCAGACTAGGAGTCAGACACTAGAGTCCTCCCTCCAAGCCTGCTTCTGTGATCACACCCTGGCTCAGGGCAGGGGATCAGAGCAATTATGATTTCTTGCAAATCTCTTAAAGAGGATCTGGATAATTTCAGGGGCATCACACCCCACCCCCAGTCATTCAGGCTTTGAGGAGGGCAGTCTGCCAAAGTAGGGAGGAGTCTCAGTCACAGCCCCATGCTACCAAACCACTGAGGACTAATTGACCATTCCCCACTCACTCAAACATGTCCAAAGATGCTCACCAACAATACATTCCCACAGCTCTCCCCTACATGCATGGAACCTGCAAGTTGTAGCCTAAAACTAGCTAAAGAATGGAGTATGTGAAAACATTCTTCAATTTATTGGGAAGCATTCCTACCCCCCCAGGACAACTCATGATGCCCATTATGTCCCCTGGGAGGGAAAGAGGGAGGGAGCAATGATTCTGAAAGGGCCAAATGAAGCACAGAGTGGGGACGCCAATCAATTACTGTAGAGGACACACTCCTCCCCATCCTGATAAGCTTTAGTCCCACCTGTTGCCTTGTGCCTCAGTTGGGTGGAGCAAATCCACACCTTTCAGTTTGCTCTCACAGTAATAATAATATTTTCTACTCTTGAGAATTCTATTTCTCATTAGGCATGTTCACACAACCATCAAAATCAGGGTAGGAGGCATTCCACCGTGGTTTGCATGATTGTGTGAACTTATGAAAATCCCTCCAACCCAGGTTACTCAAAGCAGGGTAGCAGAAGCCAGCTTTTTGTACCTCACTCTTAACTGAGGTAGGAAGAGCTCTCCCACCTTGCTTTTCTGGTTGTGTTGATCCACTTACTTCTGGTACTCAGCTACCAGGACCCAGCAGGCCCAGAAACAGTAGATCTGTGGCTATAGGGGCTGCTGCTCATGGATGTGCTACTCTACAAAGCACCTTCTATTACTCTGTAGGTGGAACTGTTTCAGCAGGGCTGAGTCCACTTGTTGCTCCTTCATTGCCAATCAGAAGGCAGCTGCTGATGTAATGAGTTTTTCCCCCAGTCTACTGGCAATGCAAAACATGCTAGGAAGACCTGCTAAGCCTTCAGAAGACTATCCATGGTTGCAGCTTATGATTTCAGCAATTGATGCCTCACGAGGCTTATTTGTGTGTTTCTCGGGATTGCTGACCCAAACAGAGGCTCTTATCATCTGCTGCTACTGGGATAGGAGCTCTCTAATCCCTCAACCCATCCACCCCAAATGGACAGGTGAACAGGCATATGATGTAACAGGGGAAAACATAACACAGGCATCTAAATAAGATTTGCAAGAAGACCATTTTGCTGGCTATTAAGAAAAGACAAAGTTTGTGTTTACTGACCTTTCTCTTTCATTGGCACCTTGAATTCCCTCTCCACTCCTCTGTGTGAAACTTTGCAGATCAAGTCTTGTGCATATTGGCTATCTGAGGTGTTTACAAGGATACTGCTTATGACAGACAGTGTTCCATTGGGATTTATGATCTCATTTTCAGTCTTTTCACCTCTTGCTGGAACCCAAGAGATATTGGGACGTGGCAAACCAGTTGCAAAGCAGGTGGCATTCAAGTGCCCATCAGAGATTCTGTAATGTAGAAATGATCTGAGGTGGTCTATAACAAAAATAACAATAAAAACTATTATCATGAGGGGTTGGATGGTTGATGAAATGAAGAAGAAATTATTCTAATATTAAACCATAGCCAAATACATCCTGCAGACTTTTGCATGGGATGGAGTTCAATATGGAGGATATATTCAGTGTAAGCCTGAATATACACTGCACAGTAAAACTCAGATCCTGGTTAAAAAAAAGGAGAATACTACAGCCAGGAATCTGGACAATCCTCTCTCCTTTCCCCGCTCCAAACTCTTGTTATTTCCATCCATTATTTATTATTTTATTATTTTATTTATTATTAAAACTTTTCTACCGCCCTTCCAAAAGGCTCAGGGCGGTTTACATTAAAACACCATTAAATCAGTTAATAATTAAAACAAAAATTATAAAAGCATAAAACAATGATTAACAATTAAAAACATCATAAAACAGCAATTAAATAATCAGAACAATTTAAAAACAAGTTTTTAAAAGCTGAGAAAGCCTGGTTGAAGAGATGTGTTTTCAGGTGTTTTTAAAAAATTGCCAGAGATGTGGAGGCTTGTATCCCAGCAGGGAGCGCATTCCACAATCTCGAGGCAGCAGCCGAGAAGGCCCGTCTCTGTGTAGCCACCAAATGAGTTGGCAGCAACTGGAGACAGACCTCCTCAATGGGCGGTGGGGCTCATAGCGAAGAAGACGCTCTCTTAAATACCCAGGGCCTAAGCCGTTTAGATAACTAGCACTTTGTATTTTGCCCGGAAACCTATTGGCAGCCAGCGTAGCTCCATCAACAGAGGAGTAATGTGGTCTCTCCTAGATGACCCAGAGACCAACCTGGGTCTTAGTAACTCCTCTAATAGTAATTCTCCACCAATGTCTGTGCCTCCTTGCATGCACAAACATTCTGTTCCAGTTATGCAAATGCAAATGCAAATTGGGATTCAATCCTACATTATTTACATTTCTCAACAAGATGAATTGGATTTTTGTAGTGTGAAATACGGATGTGCATGGAACTGGTATGGCCAGTTTGGTTCGAATTCAAACTGAATTTGACCCGGCCCGGATCTGTGCTGGATTCCCCTTTAGAAGCAAAAGGGAGTTTCCCTAAGGGCGGGGGGTGGGAGGGGAACTTACCTTCCCAGCAGTGGCAGGATGGCAGTGGGCTCCACTAAATCCTCTGCTGGCCTCCCCAATAGCAGCCCAAGCCAGCGGTTGTGTCCAGTTTGAGCCTCCCTATGGTAACTGCAGGATGTGCAGTGGGCCTCAGTACACATGTGGAGCCCATTAGAACAGATAGCCTGGTGCTCTTGTGCAAGAACACGGAGCTTTCTTGTGCAGGAGCATCAGGCTATCTATTCAAATGGCCTCCACGCATGCGCAGAGGCCTGCTGCATGCTCTGCAGTTACCATATGGAGGCCCAAACCAGGCCATAACCACCAGCCTGGGCTGCTTGCTATTGAGGAGGCTGGGGGGCGGGGTAGAGGAGCCCCTGCCGTTGTCATTCCATGACACCAGTAAGGTAGGTTCCGCTCTTCCCCCATCCTTTGGGAATCCTCCTTTGCATTGCCTCAAACCAGTTTGGACTGGTTCAGTTTGAACAAGGGCCAGGCTGATTTGAAGTCAGACCAGTTGAACCAGTCCACACACCCCTAGTGTAAGGTATTTGACATCCCTAGTGTAAGATACTCTGCTGAACTTCAAACTTGTGCAAGAATTCATTCAAGAGCACGGGGCTTTCTTGTGCAGGAGCACCAGGCTATCTATTCAAATGGCCTCCACGCATGCGTAGAGGCCTGCTGCATGCTCTGCAATTACCACATGGAGGCCAAAACCGGGCTACAGCCACCAGCCTGGGCTGCTTGCTATTGGAGAGGCGGGGGGAGGGGGTAGAGGAGCCCCTGCCGTCATCATTCCATGGCACCAGTAAGATAAATTCCCCTCTTCCCCCCGTCCTTTGGGAATCCTCCTTTGCATTGCCCCAAACCAGTTTGGACTGGTTCTGTTTGAACCATGGCTGGGCCGGTTCGAAGTCAGACCAGTTGAACCAGTCTGCACACCCCTAGTGTAAGATATCTGAAACCCCTAGTGCAAGATACTCTGCCGAACTTCAAATGCAGCTTGCAAAAGGTGCCAGGTTCAGTCCCTGGCATCTCCAAGTAGCGTTATGAAAGGGTCCTGCCTGAAACTTTGGAGAGCTGCTGCCAGTCAGTGTAGACAATACTCTGCTAGAAGGACCAATAGTCTGACTTGGTAAAAGATAGCTTCCTATGTTCCTATGTAGTCTAGTATGGAAAATCTGGGGAGGATGTTGGGGGAGTCTTGGGAATCTGGCGTGGGAAATGGACTTGGGCAGGTTCAGACTCCACCCCCACAGGAAGGACACACTGCCAGTTCCTTACAGCAGCAGATCATATGAAGCCATCCTACTGTATATGTGGTATTCAGCATGGTATCCAGATGAATCCCATAATATATCACACTACAAAGTCCAATTCATCTCATTGAAAAATGCAAACAGATATTGTAACAAGCAAATTGACAGGATGAATTAGATCCCAATTAGCATTTGTATGAGTGGAACAGAACTTCTGCTCATACAAGCAAGCACAGAATCTTTGCCAACTTCTCCTCCTTGGGCAGAAACCCCCATTCTATACCCTACAATTCAGGGAGCTCCCATAGTCTTCAGGACAGGCATCTTAGGGGGCCACTGGGAAGTGAAGGATGGAGAAGAGGGTGAGAAAGCCCCATTATATGAATGTCACAATGTTTATTGTTCTTTGGTCCAAGCGTGCCTCTCTCTTTCTCTCTGTATATACACACACACACACACACACAATTATGGTGTGTACATATTGCTAGACTCAGTTACATTAATTGATTAAAGACTCTTAATTGACTAAAAGGGGGCCCTCACTTAGGTGGGCAACTAAATCAAAGAAATATTTCTTTAATTGTGTGACAACCTTAATAAACAGTTATTGTGAGTTTTTAAAAACTACAACAAATCATTCTGTTTTTCATATATAAGATTCTGTCCTTCATCATTCCTTGATCTAGAACACATGGGCTTCTCTCAGATTCCCAGCTTGATAGCTGGCCAGTTTGGTGATACATCCATCAGCCCCACTTCATCATGTGGGGGAGGACTGTGGGTGCACACATCTCTTTCCATCTGGCATGTCATCTCACTGCTACATAATTATGTGTGGGGATGGATCGTCCCAACCAGCATTCAAATTAAATATTACTAAGTACGCAAAGTAGTATTTAAATCCTCTCTAATAAAACGCTTGGTGTCCGTCCGTGGACGGAGACCAAGCGTGTGTCCGTGCCTCCCTGGCCTGTTCTGCGCATGCGCGGAGCGCATGCGCAGAACAGGGCAAGGGAGACATGACGGCTGGCACCCGGTGGCCATCTTGGGCGGCCAGAAGCGGCCGCCCCGAAGAAGCCGGGAATGCGGGGAAGAGGGAGACTGGCCAAGGCGGCGGCAAAGCCGCCGCCTCGGCCAGAGGACGCAGCACGGCCAAGGCGGCGGCGGAGCCGCGCCGCCGAAGCCGGGCGGGGGGAGGAGGCGGTGGGGGAAGCCGGCTGAGGTGGCGGCGGAGCCGCCGCCGAGGCCTGGCGCCGCCGCCGCAGCCAGGCGGCTGCGAGTCCTTGGGGCCCTTGGGGCGAGTGCCTTGGGGCGAGTGCCGGGGAGACATGCCGGCGGGGGCGGGGCGGACCGGACCGGCAGCGGCGCCCCCAGAGTCCGCCCGGCCGCCGCCACCGCCCACTCTCCCGCCCTCCCAGCTGCCCAAATACTCCTTCCCCACTCCCCCCCCAAATGATTAAGGGCCAAAATGGCCCAGAAGAATGCCTCCGCGGCCGCCGCCATGGCCTCCAACCGCCCTCCCAGCTGGCCGAGACTTCCTTACCCGAAGCAGCCCGCGACAGTCGGGCGATCTAAAATCAATTTTTTGCGAAAAAGAGAGGAGCTCCCGAACAGAGCTCCTCTCTGTGCTAAGCCAATGCCCAAACTGCTGCTATGGACGCAAAGGACGCAATAGGCGTCCTTTGCGTCCATAGCAGCAGTTTGGGCATTGGCTTAGCACAGAGAGGAGCTCTGTTCGGGAGCTCCTCTCTTCTTCGCAAAAAATGGATTTTAGATCGCCCGACTGTCGCGGGCTGCTTCGGGTAAGGAAGTCTCGGCCAGCTGGGAGGGCGAGGGGGGGGGGGAAGGCCAGAGGAAGTGGGGCGGGGGGGAAACTCTCCCCTACTAGCGCCCGTTATCGCAACGGGCCTGAAAACACTAGTACTAAATAAAGTGGTGTCTAATTCACACATTGAGGGGTGAACCACCTCCCGTGTGATTATGTAACAATAGGATTGTGTGCCAGGTGAGAGGGAGATTAGGGATGTGCACGAAACTGGTGGGGGGGCAGCAAGAGGGCAGAGGGGGGTATGTTTAAGCACGGGGGAAGGATGCTCCTACCCCTCCCACCACATTTCCTCCACTGGTGCTGCACTTTAAAAGGGTCCAGCGGGGTGGCAGTGTACCTCCCTGACACCTTGTTGGACCGGAAGTGACTGGAAGTACACACATGCCGACATGCGAACCCACATTGGGGACTTCCGGTCCGATGAGGCAACAGGGTGGCAGGGAGGTAGGAGGAAACATGGAGTAAGAGCACCCTCCCCCACCCTTATAGGTACCCCCTGCCTTCGAACCGGCCAAACCAGCAGTCTTTCAAACCTGTTCAGAGGTGTGTATGGGCCTCCGAAAAGGTTCGTGCACATCCCTAGGGGAGCTGTCTGCCAGTAGGGGGGTTGCCTAAGCCAATCCGGTTTCTCCCAGGTGAAACCAAAAGTGTGAATGTTATTGTGTACGGGCCCAGTATAAAGGATCGGCCTAGTTGAGCACTGCCCCCATGGGTTCCAGGGCTATCAGAAGGCCAATGGCCAACCACTGAGTCTTTAGCGTCCACTTATTGTGGCAGTAGCAGTGGCATGATTTTCTCAGCTGAGAGCATTGCACCATGGCTGCCTTCTCCCAACATTCCTAATCTGCAAATTGGAGTGTCCCTCAATGGCAACTAAATAAGCACGGCAGCTTCTCCTGCCCTTCCCATTGGCAAATGGGGGAATCAGAAGTAGTGGCAGTTACTCCTCCTCCTGTCCCTCACCCTGAGGGATGGAGATGTTGCTGTTGCTGCCAAATTCTCCACATCACTGGCAGAGAGGATGGGAGCAGGCACAACTTTCTCTGCTGCTGATTCCTCCCATTCACTGATAGCGTAGGTAGGATGTAGAGGAGGAGCTATTGCCAATTATTTCCTCCCTACAAGTCAAAATTGTCTTCTTCATAAACAGGGGCCCCCTGGTGTTCATGTGTGCCAAGGCCCTTCTCATCTGGAACCAAACTTTATCATAAATGTCATCATCCTGAGCTACTATTGCAGGTAATGAGAAGAGGCCACAAAAATAATGTATTTGTAAATGATGAGAGGGAAGTACTGCAATTAGATAGATTTTGTCTTCAAATAAACCTTTGCAGGAGATATTTTAAAACAGGGAGACTCACCATAAACATCCAGACAGGGTTCCTTTGAGATAGGTCCTGTAAGTGTATTAAATATGCATCTGTAACAGGCATTTTCTTGGATGCTAACATTCCAAAATGTGATAGCAGTTTCCTTGAGTTCCAGAACTCTGATATTGACTTTACCTTTGTAACCATTATTAATAGTTTGATTTTTTCCTTTTCCATATGTTCCTATATTGTCAAAGTTACCATCTATTTTTTTCTGCCATGTAACCTGAGTCACCTCCAAAGTCTCTTTTAGCACACATCTCAAGGAAACGTTGCCACCCAGCTCCACTGCTTCATTTTGTGGCTCTATGCTACCTGTGGTAACACAAAACGTTTGCAATGAATAAATGTCACTCTTGCCTTACAAATCTCTTAGCCTCAGCTCAGCAAAATGGTGTAACCAGTCCAGAGAGAGAAATTCCCAGTAAACTAGATAGGATTAGGGAAGCAGGACTTTTGGCTAATGCCGCAGTTTCTTCAAGGGTATCCCCAAACAGCAACACCAGTGGCACAAAGTCTATATAGTATGGTTTTCTTTTCTTTTTAAAAGGCTAAAATCCACCAACTTTTCCCAGTTGAATTAACTACCTGTGCCCAGGTTTCAGTGGCTCACATACTGAGCAGTGAGCTGTCTGTCTAAACAACAGACATGCTTGCTGCTTCTGAGGCATTGCCTGTGAAGGTGGGAAGGCTCCATGCATATTAAGGAGTGTGTGGTTGCACGCCTGCTGCTGCCCCTATTATTCCCAATGTGACAAGCAGCAGGAGTCGGAGGACACTCCTTAGTAAGCATGGAGCCTCCTCACCTCCACAAGTCACACTAGAGGGGGCGGCTAAAGTGCCACTGAAGCAGCTAGCACATCTGTTCTTTAGACAGGTGGCTCACTCTGAAGTATGTGAGCCACCCTCTAGAGCAGGGATTCTCAAACTTGGGTCCTCAGGTGTTATTGGACTTCAACTCCCATAATCCCCAGCCTCAGTGGCCTTTGCTTGAGGATTACGGGAGCTGAAGTCCAATAACACCTGAGGACCCAAGTTTGAGAATCACTGCTCTAGAGAGCTGAGGATACAGCTTTCCATCTCAGTTAACAATTTTAAAGAAGAAAGTCTGGACTATTCACACACACAGGCAAAACTGGGCTAGAAAGCCCAGCCTGGTTTGGCTGGCACATGTGAATCACTGGGAGTTGCACAGCTCATGGCAGCAGCACAGCGACAAAGCCATGTTGGGTACCCCAGCTGTTGGGTGCACCCGAAACTTGGGCTAACAGATCTTGTGTCGGTGTCACATGGCTCCATATGGCACTGACACATGAGTAGCCTCCCATCCGGCATTGGGAGGCTCCCCATAATGCACTGCACACTCATATGGTGCATTGTGGAAGTTCCAGGGGCCTCTCAGCTTCTGCTCCCAACTCCTTGCTGCCGACAGGCACTGGGAATCGTCTGGGCGAGTGATCTGCTCACTCAGGAAGGGAGAGAGCATCATTTGTGGGGGAGGTAAGTGTTTCGAGGCTTCTGCCCTCACCCCTTTTGAGCCCTTTCTCCAGTCATGAGAAAGGGCTCTCTATGTAGCAAATTTTGTTGCTTATTTTACATTTTGAAAGTCGCAGAAAGATTCTCTGTAGTTTTCATAGTACTAAGCTCAGCAATCTCTATGACCACAGGGCAGTTCAGAGGAAAAAGGGGTATAAAGTAATCCATATCCCCCCTATTTGAGCCCGCCCACATACCCCAAGCAAGATCTCCCCCTTTGAACATAATGTGGGCTTT
Organism: Hemicordylus capensis; assembly: GCF_027244095.1. Lineage (NCBI taxonomy): Eukaryota > Metazoa > Chordata > Lepidosauria > Squamata > Cordylidae > Hemicordylus > Hemicordylus capensis. Next base: position 60,773,876 of record NC_069659.1, on the reverse strand, counting down.
AGATAGCTTGTTATAACATTTTCTTCATTTTATGGTTCTGGCAGATGGTGGAGTAAGGGGAAGAAAATGAAGAGAGAATCCTAACTGAAATATGCTCATTGAGACGGTGAGAGCATGTGCTTACATGTCCACATGTTTTGTTTCAAGCCAGAAGAGCAATCACTTGGTGCTGTACATGAGGTACCACTTTGTGTCAGTGGTGATTTTCATTCCAATTATCAAACATTTTCCCAAGTCTAAAACATAACTGCATTAATCATATTAGACTCACCCTGGGCGCTGGAGAACAGTATAGAGATGATACCCACTATCAGACCCTGGAAAGTCCATGGAGAAGAAAAATCCTCATTTACCTAGGAACAAAAAGAAAGGAGGGGGGAGAGAGGGGGTTAATGCACAATAGCTCCATTTCCTATTAAAATTCTGTGTTGATTGGTTTGGGAGATATAGTTCAAATACATAAACCCTGCTACCTTGGCAAAGAGGCACCTTTTAAGGTGGTGATTCTCTTTATTTAGCAGGGGGAGAGTAACTGGCCCTATCCACCCCCAGCACAGTACCTCCAGTGACCGTTGCTGGTGTATATCTTATGTTCATTTTTAGATTGTGAGCCCTCTGGGGACAGGGGGCCCTTTGAAGGGTGGTACAGAAATTGAATTATAATTATAATTATAATTATATTATATTATTTTGTTATAATTATAAATAATTATAATTGGCTACAGGTAGCTTGCATTTTTTGCAGATGTTCCAGTAGCAAGGATGATACACTGGAACATCTGCAAAAAATACAAGCTACCTGTAGCCAAAGATTGGTGGGACCATCAAATTGAAAAAGTGGTAGAAAATGAAGATGTAAAAATATTATGGGACTTCCGACTACAAACAGACAAACATCTGCCACACAATACACCAGATATAACTGTAGTCGAGAAGAAAGAAAAACAAGTTAAAATAATTGACATAGCAATAGCAGGGGATAGCAGAATAGAAGAAAAAGAAATAGAAAAAAATCACCAAATACAAAGATCTACAAATTGAAATTGAAAGGCTGTGGCAGAAAAAGACCAAAATAATCCCAGTGGTAACTGGCACCCTGGGTGCAGTTCCAAAACAACTTGAAGAGCACCTCAACACCATAGGGGCCACAGAAATCACCATCAGCCAATTACAAAAAGCAACTTTACTGGGAACAGCCTATATTCTGCGATGATATCTATAACAACAACAACATTGATAATAAAATTCAGCCATCCCAGGTCCTTGGGAAGGACTCGATGTCTGGATAAAACAAACCCGTCAATAACACCTGCCTGACTGTGTAAATAAGTAAAAATAATAATAAAGAAAGAGAATGTTGTAGGAGTTCTAATACATCATACCAGGAATTTTCAAAACATTGTCATAACAGAGCTTCCAGACCAGAGCAAGACAGAATTGCTGTCCAGCTAACAACCCAACATGCTGTAGCAATAATAATAATTGGGGATGTACTCAAAATGCGATTTGCTTCTGAATTGCTGCACAAGCCCTTTAAAACTGGAGGCTTCCACAGCCCCTTTAACACAGAGGAGAGCAGGTCCATCCCTGCTTCTCCTCTGCTCACCACCACTTTCGTAGTGGTAGTGCTCCCTCCCCCCACCACCTATCAGCATGCGCTGGTAGCACTCTCCCCTAGCTGCCCTCACATGCTGGTGCGGTGTCAGGGCTTTGCTGCCGGCACACACTGATAGCTGGGGGAAGTGCCACCAATACGGAAGTGGCAGTGAGTGGAGGAGGAAAAGGGATGGACCTGCTGCTTCAAAAGGGAAGTTTTGCTGCTTCACTCCCTCAGCTTAGGTTTCAGTTCCTGCCCATACGGTATTGCAACCACTGAAAGAGCAGGCTTCATCTGGAACCGTTTATTAATCCACTTCCCACTGAACGAGCACCCAGGCATCCTCATGTTTTCTATCTTTCCCAGCATACTGGGAGCTTGTGCATTTTACTTTTTGTGCTGCTTGCTTTGGAACATTTTACTTGCAGAATAAGTACAACACTCCCTCCCCAAAATAAGATATGTATTTAATCTTTCTTACATATTCGGAAGCTGCTCCTGGTTGTTTGTTCAGGAAGTATATTTCCCTGGGTATTTTTAACTTGCAAAACATACACTTTTAACTTGCAAAACATACATGCACATCTTGCAAAAACCTAGGATTCCTTCTCCTTCCATTCTATTTCTTGTTTCTTCTTATTTGGGGCTACTGTTTGTTCAGATGATGAAGTTGGAAAGCAACAAAGTTATGAGGAGAATTGGAGTTGGTTTCCTCATGGAACTCAATGGGATGCTTCTAGAAAGTGCACCCTACTGCAGAGTGGCTGGAAAATCAAGGGCAGCAGAAATGGATGTGGTACCATCATTGATAATGAGAATGAATAGATTTCATGCTGTCACAAATGTGACTGTCATACTGCTACGAACAAGATGAAAAGAACTAACACATGAAAAGAAACAGAAACAGAACATGATTAGTTTTTCAGTGTACACCTCTAATGTACACAATCTGGGAAGCTGCAATGACTATAGCTTCCCAGTTGTGTACTCAGGTTTTGTTGTGTGACACAGTGATATGTATTCCTGCATCATAATCATGTGTGATTATCTACACATTGATTTCAGGTATTTCCTAGCCAAAATGCTTTCTGTTCTGGTGCAGAACCATAGTGAGCCCCTGCTTCACATCAAGCCAGTAAAAGTAATAAAAATCTTGACAATGATCGTGAAACAGCTTTATTCTTAAAAGGAAATGAGAAATGATTAAGGAATTGACTTGCTATGGGAGGAAAAGGCAGTAGTTTCTGTTACAGGACCAGAAAAGGAAGCATCTGAGATAAGAATAACAAGGAACGACAGGAAAACAAGAGACGTCTTAAAAGGAAAGCAAAAAGTTAAGCAAGCAACTTCTGCCTTTAAGGTCAATGGAAACTTATAAGTGCCACAATGAAATGAAGTACCCTCTAGAGAACAAGAGAACCCACCCGTAAGCAGATTTAGTCAGAACTATAGTCCTGTCCAAGTGTTGTTCTCCTCAAGGATGCTGTACATATAAGCCCCATCTTCATGCCGATGCTCTCTTTAACTCCATTTTACACTCTGAAGAGACAAATGCTGTACTCATTGAGATATTCTTCTCATAATAAGCACTCTGAGGCACTTTTCAGACAAACACTCTAATAATGGAGTGTGAAGGCAGGGATATAGTGCTTATCATGGGGGGGGGCTTGTCAGTGCACTCTTGGGGATTCTGTATCCATTTTCAGTGTTCCCACTTTCATAATGCATGAACATTAAGTGCCCCAGCATTTCAAGCAGAAAGGTTGCAGGGCAATGTTCATTGCAATGTCTGCCCATACTTTCTGAGGAATATTGAGGGCAAATGAATGTCTCTTTTTAGCCCTATTCAGACATTAAGTTGTACCTGTATTCAAATGTCTGTCCACAGGGCCATATTTTTGTCTGAATGACCATACCGTCATTTATTTTTAAAGTGAAAATTATTTGCACATCTTGCAAAAACCTAGGATTCCTTCTCCTTCCATTCTATTTCTTGTTTCTTCTTATTTGGGGCTACTGTTTGTTCAGATGATGAAGTTGGAAAGCAATGCAGGATACAAATAGGAAGTGTACAGCCATACCTGCATTCAGTGTGACATGTGAATAACAGTTCCAGCATGCAGATCTGTACCCACAGACACTGTACACGCGTATGAGTGCTAAACATACCATGAGAATAGGACTAATGAAAAATGACATCCTCAAATGGAAAGGAAAAAGCTAATGAATCAACCAGCCACAGATGACTGGTTGATCACTGAGAAGTTTTGAAAATGAATGTGTTAGGAGTAAAAACTTGGTTTGTATATTTACAGTGACCTTCAGAGAATAACACAAGCATGTGTAAAACACATTTAAACAATTTAAGTGTTTAAGAAACTAAACAAATTCTACTGATTTCTTTGGCATTGACTTCCAAGTCAATGTGCTTAGGATCACCACTTATCATTTCAATGGGACTTACTCTGAAGTGTATGCAAAGAACTACAGCTTAAGACCTGTTAATTTAAATGGAGCTAAAGCAAATCTATAGCCCAGTCCTTAACACAATTGCTTTGGAAGTAAAACCAATTTAATTCATTGGGATTTAGTTCTAACTTCTCAAATCATTTTACTCAGACACTACTCAAATCAAGCCCACTTCTTACCCATTTATTTAACCATTAGATTCTTGGAAGATACAAGATTCTAGGACTGAATCTTTTAAAACTGAATACCTCCTTATACTAGCAAAGATGAACACCTGATTCCCCCGCAGGCTTCTACATGGTTGGAAACACAGTTGCGCAACTGGACACCCACTGGAAATAATGAGCAGTTCTGTTACACAACTGCAATTGCACAAATGTATGCTGCAGTGCCGTGTGGGGCAACTCTTCCAATACAGCTTACATAGGAACATAGGAAACTGCCATATACTGAGTCAGACCATTGGTCTATCTAGCTCAGTATTGTCTTCACAGACTGGCAGCAGCTTCTCCAAGCTTGCAGGCAGGAATCTCTCTCAGCCCTATCTTGGAGAACCCAGGGAGTGAACTTGAAACCTTCTGCTCTTCCTAGAGCAGCTTCATTTCCTGAGGGGAATATCTTGCTGTGCTCACACATCAAGTCTCCCATTCATATGCAACCGGGGCAGACCCTGCTTAGCTATGGGGACAAGTCATGCTTGCTACCACAAGACCGGCTCTCCTCTCCTCTCTTACATACATGCATGCTGGGTAGTGCTCCTACCACCCCACGTTGCCTTATGCAGTATGTGAGCCAATAACATCATTCTCATGACCAGGAGGGTGAGCCAGTGCATGGGCAGCGTGGAAGGCTGCAGAAGCCCACCTTCTAGGCCATAGTGAGGTTTCTGGTGGCTAGGGGACAAAGTTAGGCAGGGCCCCCCCAGCACGTATGTAGTGCCCAAACCATACCCCTTTCATCTGCAAGGCCATCCCTATTAATTACCTTGGAGGTGGGGTCCTTGCTGCCATTTCCGGATTGCCACCGCTACTTCACATCTTCGCCTCCAGTAGAGCAGCAGTGGAGGCAGGCAGGCAGGCTTCTCGCTGGATTCCCCCCTCTCCAGTACTGGCTGTTGCATGGGCCTCCCTTCTTCCAAAGAGCACTTCTGCGCCGTTTGAGTATGGAGACGGTCATGGCACATGACGGTCTCCATACTCAAACAGCGCAGGCACACTGTTCCAAGGAAAGGAAGCCCACACGCCTGCCGGTAGTAGAGTGGAGGGAAGCCCACCTGTCATCACCGCTCTCCCGGTGGCAAAAACAGAAAATAGTGGTGAAAACAGCAAGACAGCAACGGCAATTGTCCCCCTTGTCCAATAGAAGCTACGTCCCTGCCACCTTCCCTGCAAATGATCACTGGGGACTGTCTGGGCACACACATCACATGACCAGATGGTCTGCTGCTGCCCCAGGGAGCGTGGAGGTTCAGGGGCTGAGAATGTATCATCCCAGGGCCCCCCCCCACATCCCAATGTGCGTGCAGGAGGAAATTCTAATGCGAGTGCAGTGGGAAGACACCCGTTAGTGTGTCAGCACCGGCTGAAAGAAGCTGGTGCTGACACATGGTCAAGTAAACAGAGTCAAGGGAGCACTTGCTCCCTTAACCCTGTTTAAGAGGCAGGTTCCCTAGGCAGGTTTGTCACTGAGACTTAGCTGTCCTAGCCCGGTCTTGGCTGCTCGTGAGAACACCCTCATTGTGTTTAGAATTACTGATAAGAATAAAAGTAACAAGAAATAATACCATTGTGTATCTATGTTTTCCAGACCTTTTTGAACATTAAAAGGAAGTACATCATGGACACCACTGATAACAAAACAATCTGAAACAATTCAAGGAATTGTTGTTTTAGCTTGCTAAAGAAGACGAGAGACAAACATTTGTCAGCAAATCTATTTTCAAAAATGCTAAACTAGGAGCAGTTATTATTTTGATATTTAGAAGAGAAACTCATTTCTGGAGAGGAGGGAGCTTTTAACATTACTTTATTACTTCATTTTATTACTTTAAATAAAGTATTTCTAGGTTAATGGTTTCAATTTGTTAATTTCAGTTAGTGCAGACATATGTACAGTTTACAACAATATATGTATGCAATAGAGATGAAGCAGTAAAGAAGGGTGATTCTTTTGAAAAACCCTGATTCTGTATAACTGACCATGATGGGATACAGAATGTCCCTGTTACATATTTTGAAGAATTTGTTCGCTTGTGCAAGATAAACTTCCCAATGACCTACAGATTCCAGATTTTGTATAAACATTTCTGACACTGAAATTAGTGGAATGCATTACTTTTTACACCAGAATATGCTTGGAAGGAATTTAAATATATTTTCTGTAGTTTTTAAAAGAAATTCTAAATATCACATTTCCTGAATACCTACAGATACCACATTTTGCATGAACAGTCCTGCCACTCAAATTAGCTGAATGCACTACTTTTTATCCCAGAATATGCTTGGGGAAACATTTAAATTTTTTTAGCAGAAATTCTAAATTAACATAATCTTTTAGCTGTTATTGTTCTCAACATCTTTTAAACAGATCAATAATTCCAAAATGACACCATGTGCAAGAAAAGCAGATGATCTTTCTCAGTTTTAAATTTACTATGATTCAAATTTACCATGAATGGTCCTTATACAATAAAATGAATGTTTGAAGTTGAAATCTTACAGATTTCAAACTATTATTTTACTTTGATTTTGCAAGCACATTCATAAAAAATTCTATTACATATGTTTAATTTCTTGAACTTGCCTAAAAATGTAATCTTCACAAGATGGCCAGTCAATGATGGGCCTCACCTACTAGTATATAATAGATGTAGGACTGTCTGACACCAACGTAACAGATTATTTCATAAATAACTCACAGTAATCTTCTTCAAACACATTTAATAAAATATATACAATACATTAAAAAGAAAAAAATCTGGTAAAAAATCAATACCTGATCAAAATGAAAGGAAAAAGATGGGGTGATTACTCATAGGGCGTTTTCACATGAGGCTTATTAACATTAGTTAAACATTGGTTAAAATCTTGCTTTAAATGCTTTGTGATGCAAAATCTTCATGGTCCATAATGCTCATTTGCTTTAGAAATGTCTCTCTTCCACATTTGAAATGATCAAATAGCCTCATAATAATACAGCAGAAACCATAGGGCATTTTAAGCCTTGCATATTGAGAACACTTGGATACTTCCAGATGTCAGCATCCTCAACATCAGAAATAGGCATATGAAGAATTATTCCAAAAGACTTCAAACATTGTAATGTATTAGATGAAGAAAACACATCTAGGCCCACCCTTTTCGTTTAGCAGAAGGCATGAGAATATCCACAAGAAAAAACAAAGGACGTTCAATGCAGCATTTCCCCCTCCTCCCACACTGTGTTCTCTGATGTTCCTTCACAGAGGTCTCTTTCTTCCCATCAAGGATTCAGTGTAATGGGACAGAACGTGTGCATACTTCCTAGGAACATCAAACCTAGGACAAATGCATGATTTGTCATGATTAGGCCTACACATTTTACATATGTAGGCTGTATGCACACATTTCATCCCAGCATGGGTGTATGTGATGAGGGAGCCAGCGGCAGTATGCCTGATAGGGCCAGGCAGACCCTTGCTCTGCTTCATCTAATGGGTTACATCAGCTCAAGGCATGTCTGAATCAGTGCAACGACTTTCCTGCTTCTTTTTGGCATTCATGGTATTTGCACAGAACAGCTAGCACTGTGTACTTAAACATTCTGCAGCCTAACAGTTCAGTGGCATTTCCCCCCGAAGTAAGTTGCAGCATTAGATTGTTGCAACAAGCCACAATACTAAAAGGCATTTTGGAGCCTCTCTGATAATACTTGAACACAGACAGCTGAAGAGAAATGGAATGCAGGTGTTATATTTGCATTATAAACTAATCGCATTATAAATTGATTTAAAGTTAACAATACTTATTCAAGTCTTCTCCCTACTTGTAAACTGCAAAATGAGAGAGAGAGAGAGATGGGTGGATGCATGTCTGGCTGCATAGTGAGTCAAGACTTACCTTGAAAAGCATGGTGGTGCTTCAGGGTTGGAAAGAGTGCACCAAAGAGCAGCCGTTGTGTCCAGCTAAGCAGAGAGAGACGAAACCACAGATTGGAGGAAAAGCAGTCTGTGCCCGTATGGACTCCCTCCTCCCAGGGCTTTTCCCACTGGACTTCTTTCTGCAACAGGAAGATGAACGAACTAAAAGCTGGAGCTAATCTCAGTTCAAGCATTCTGACCCAGCATTCCAATTCATACAAAATGGAGTGTGAAAATAACACAAACATGTCTCCCCTCCACTTTTTTTGCGCATTTTGGAGGAACAACTACACGAGAGAATAAAAGCCACATGACAGAATATAAGCCATCTTGTAAATGATAAACACCCTTGTAAATGATGAGTTATAACGATTATATAGACATGCTATTGGGGTTAAATCAACATTATACTAGCTGTAACTATTTGTGGTACTGGAAAGAGTGGTTGACATTCTCACCAAGAAAGCAAAAAATCAGCCTCAGGGACAATGTTTTGGGTGGTGCAGGGAGCTGCAGAAGGAGGGGGAGATCATTGTTTCTTAGTCTTTAGTGCAACCCTGTTGCACTGTCACCAGTAGTCAGGATATCTGCCAGAGATTTCATGATCCTCTCATTAGCATCCTTTTGAGCACACTTCTTTGTTTGTTTGTTTCATTTCTATACCACCTTTCTGCTTTGACAAAGGCACCGAAAGCAGTTTACATTATTAAAGAACAAAGAAATTACATAAGATTAAAAGCATTGTTGTCTCAAGCTGTTGGTCTTTTCAGGAGTGGAGGACAAGAGCTTGCTGGTCTGGGCACCTCCTTTCTTGCCTTCCTCACTTTCATACTTGCATTGTATGTCTGACTGCACATTCGGAAATCTGCCCCAGGCTCTCTTTGTCTCTGCTAGGAAAAGACAGAACCATTCCGGAAAGGTAAAATATCATAAAATCAGATCATAGAAAAACAGGGGCAGCACCAGAACTAAAAATGAGGGGGTGACACAGAAGCGGCAAAGAGCACTTATGGGTAGGTCAGCTGTGTCCCACATATTAGATTTCTGAAACAGAAATGGGGGACAGGTGGGGGGCAACGTCTGCAATACTCCTGTAAGAAGATTGGGATGCATAATCTATCGGAGCTATCTACTTACCTCTGGCCTGAAATACTTAAATGATTTTACTTGTTTGATCTTATTCCCTTCAACAGACCAAATTCTCAGCATTGGGTTTTTTGAGAAAGTCATCGCCTTTGCTTTTTGGTAGATTATTTTCAAGCAATTTTCTTCACAGGAGTTGGCAAGGGCCCCCAGGGCTCTCCTAAGTCCAACTGGGGGTCTGTATGACAAGAGAACTAATATAGATGTTAAAAGGAAGAGGAGCCAAGATGCAGCCCTGCTTAACCCCTTTCTGAGTTGGTATTTAACTAGTCAGAAGGCCATCTGGGTTACACCTAATCCTAAGGCTAGTATTGTAATACAATTTATAAATAAGAAGCAAAAGGTGATGATCAAGTGAAGGAGCTGCAAGTTTGACCCAGGTTTCTCTCTAGATACAAGCCGCATTCGCATATAATGCAAAACTGGAGTTGAAGGGGCCAGAGTTGTCCAAGCATTATGTGCAAATGCGTGCAACTCCGATTCCGCATGGTGACAGACCTGAGGTTCTATTTTTCAACCTCTAATCTGAACCCTCGAGTTGTAGTGAGTCTTGTCACCACAACTAGGGATGTGCACAAACCACAGTTCGAAGAGCAATTCGAGCACCTTTGGGGAAGGAGAGCTTTAAGAAACAGGACAGCAGGACTACTCTCTTACCTGCTCTCTGATGCCCCATGCAGCTTCCTGCTGGGGCAGCGCTCAGCCCATATACCTCCACACAGCAGCAGCATGCACATGGTGTCTTTGCATGCTTGGGGGCCCTTTGCAAGTTCAGCAAAACCATGCTGACCATGCAAATGGTGCCTGTGCATGTGCAGCTACTACGTGCATGCTAGTGCAATGCGGGGTACATGGGCCGAGCACCACTCCAGCAGAAAGCTGCATAGAGGAGGGGGACACAGAGCAGGTAAAGTACTACTTTCCTCTTTCTTAAAGCTCTCCTGTGCCACTCTCAAAATGGCTCAAACGGCTCTTCAAACTGCGGTTCAGTTCTTCAAACTGCGGCTCTTCAAACTGTCTGCATTGTGTGCGAATTTGGAACTGTAGGCTGTGTCCCCTTCAACTGGAGTTGCTCCTCCCTCGACACCAATTGAAGGGGACGCAGCCTGCAGTTCTGAATTTTGAAGCTCCTCCCTCAACACTGGCAATGATTGGCTGTGCAGGCTGTCCTTCACGCAAGAAGGAAGCCCTCACAGCCAGTTCCCCCTCCTCTCTGCCGAATCGCTGACTGCAGAGAGAGCGTTCTCCATTACATCTGAATTTGGACAGGAGATCAGGTGTGGGTTGGGGAATGGAACCATGGGTCCATTGTACCCACAGTTCCATGTTACATGTGAATGTGGTCACAGAGTTAAATGCAACTTTAAAATCTGCAAATGCAGCATATAAAGATATATGACTTGCTGGTGTTTTCCCACTAGATGTAGCAAAATCAGTGCCTGAACCATGATGGATCTTCCTACTCTAAAGCCAGCCTGCTTTTCAGCCAGTAAATTTTCTTGATCTACCCAATGCAAACACCTCCTGTACAGGTACAGGGGCATAACTATAATAGGGCAAGGGGAGACAGTTTTCTGGGGGCCCACTGCCTCAGCCCCCCTGAAGCAAGTCACATGACTGACTCCCCCAGCCACGCACCCACCTGGGCTTCCTTCAGTTGTTTTTATCCTCCAAAACTGATGTGAGTGTTAAGACCTGGAGCTACCAGAACATCATGTCTTTCTCTAGTACCATTAAATGACTTGCATGCATTGTCTACAATTTACAAAACCTTTAAAAAAATAATTTAGGATGGTATTCTATTGTGCACCTAGGTTCTATCTATCTATCTATCTATCTATCTATCTATCTATCTATCTATCTATCTATCTATCTATCTATCTATCTATCTAATTTTTACAATGCTTTTTGTTACCACTATTTAGCCTCATTTAAGATTTCTTTACTTCATGAGCTGCGCTTCAGTGAGGGGGGACTATTTTAAAATCTTGTCTCTGGGCCCACTCCAACCTTGCTACACCCCTGTACAGGTACCTAGCACAAAGTTTACCAATCAGGCTTAGAAGGCTAATGGGTCAGTAGTTGGCCAGGTCATCTTTATTCCCTTTTTAAAGCATCAGAATTATGATTGCTAAGCCCCATTCACTAGGTAGAATAGCAGATTTATCTATGCAGGTGAAAAGGCTAGCAAGAATAAGAGACCCTCAATTGCTGTTTCTCTTAATTAATTCCTGAGAAATAAAGTAATAGCCTGGTGGTTTACCAGGTTTTGGTTGGTCAATCAAGTTTCTGACTTCTCTAATAGAGATGGGAGAACAACCAGGCGATGTTTCTAGGGTCTGATCAAACTGTGTAAAAGATAGCTGATCTGATGCATACAAGGCCTGAAAATGGTCTTCCTACTTAAGGGCAGAAATATGAGAGTCCAGTCAAACAGTTCCAAGGACTGGACAGTCAGCAGTGAGTCTCCAAAATGTTCCAGAATCTTTGGCTCTTACTGCATGAATAAGTTGCTGCCATGATCCTCTCTGGGAACGCCTCTTTTTAGGCTTAACAAGAAGTTTATAGCACATTTTGAAATTCATCAAATCACCAGGGGGCATTAAAGAGGGCTTTTTCAGATATAATCTGAAAGCAGCAATAAGATCTTTCTTTGCTTCTGTGAATTCATGGTTAAACCAACTTTTTAGATCTAGAGAGAGTTTCTTCCCCCTTTGTTGTAGGTTAATGGTAGGGATGTACATGAATCAATTTTTTTTATTTGATTTGTACCCGAATTGAATCACCCCCAATTTGTATTGGGTCTGAATCTGCCCCCTCCCCCTGAATCACCCCAGGTTCGATTTATATCCAAATTTTCCAAATCCAAATCGATTCGGGGGGAAGGGGTTCCAGGGGCAAAAAAGTGGGGTGGGTAGTAGTGGCCAAGGGATTGAAGCTACCACCCACATTTCAAAGAAATTGGTCAAAGGAGTGATTTTTAAAAGATTTTTGAATTTCGGGTGGAAAAACCAAACATGCCTGTTCCTGTTTGAGTCCGGTCTGGACTCGAACCAAAATGGGCTACCTGGTTTTGTGCATACCCCTACTTCTGAGGCATAGGAAGAACTCCAAAAGTATTTGCGCTTTTGTGCAAGAGCATCCTGTTTTATAGCTGCTTCGCTCATAGACACAAAGAAATCTTATGTAGCTCTAACTGAGTTTATTCAGAAACAACTCCATTTTCTTCTTCTCTCCCCCCCCCTTTCCTTTCTGACTGCACTCTGCACATTCTCTACAGGATCTCAACTGGGGAAAACTCTACAAGAAAGCATAAAATATTACTAGATAGCATACCACACACCCACACTTCAGAAGCATGGTGACTAGCACAGGGGCTAATACTGCATGTGTGCTGATTATAGTAGCACACACAGTGTACATTAGGATGTCCCGCCTCCCCATGCTTTTATAGAAAGACTAAGACTTTGAGCAGGCAGAGAGACAGAATTGGATAGTAGCTCAAGTGATAAGTCATCAAAGTCCAATTCCCCTGGTTCGATAGTCTCCTCTTACAAAGCTTCAAAGGAATAACTGCAATTTTCTTAGGCAACTGTCTGTCTGTCTTTTCTGCCAGCATTATGCATCCAGAACTACTTAATTTGCTGACTGACCAGTACGAAATTTTGAGAAACTTAATAGCATTGTATTACATGACATTTTCTTCAAATGTTGAGGATATAATTGTGCTAATATTAAGATAATGGGTTTTTTAATGACAGATCCAGCATATTAAATCAAACAATATTCTAAGCATTTGTGTTAAATTTATTCGTAGCAAACTATTGGCATGGATTCATGAAACTGATATGATGGCAACACAAGCAGGGTCCTGAAAAAGAGACTCTTCTGTAAGTCATTGTTTTGTGCTTAACTGCTTAATAGTGAAGAGGTAACAAATGTCTTTAAAGAAAGGGAAAAACACACACACACAAAAACACTTAAAGAAACACCCACTCAAGGGATCAGATAAGATTATGGGAGGAACTGGCAGAAACAACAGTAGACAGAACACTATTGCACAAATTAGTCCTTATTATACAGAAAGCTTTGCCCTAGTGCGTTTTGAACAGGGGGTACATTGTCTGAAGACTTCTGGCACTGAGTTTTTTTAATCTCTTTTTAAACTTTATAAGCTATTATGTGGGTGATTTAAAAAGCCAGATAGCACCAACAGTCTCTGGTCTATCTGTTCAATGAAGGGTCGTTATTTTCCATAGACCTTTCCAGAAGGCAAGCAACTGTGGAATGTTCAAAGCTTTCATGCTAATTCCATGCATGATCTTACTTCCAATATGGAATCAAGTATGTGAACTATGGCACATTTATAAATCATTGTTACATATAGTAATTACCAGCACCACTTTTGATCTTTATAGCACTGACACTGAAGGCATTCAAAGGAAACAATCTGGACCCATCCGTTAAGTCAATATTATGATAGGGTAAGGGTTATCATAATATTTCTGATATTATTAAAAGGAGAAAGAAATTCATGCCCTAATTCATTAGAAGATTCAAAGGAAAATTCCTTATGTATTCCTTAATAATAATTATTAAAGCTATAGATAATATAAAACCCGAAGGACTGTTGCTTCCACAAGAGCCTTGAGAGGGCCTTTCTGTTACCATCAAGTTTAAGGACCAGGGGAAAAGAGAGACAAAGATTTAATCCCAAACCCACTGGTGCCCATTTGGCTTCTGCAAAGGTAAATCTTGCCTCACCAACGTGAGAGTCAGTGAGCATGTGGATAAAGGTGATCCAGTTTACATAGTATAACTGGACTTTCAAAAAGCTTTCAACAGAGTTTCTCAAAGACTCTTGAGAAAACATAGCATATGGGATAATGGGACAGGTTCATGTGTGGATTGGTAACTGATTGAAGGACAGGAAACAGAGGATATATACATATATGCTGATGGGAGTGAGCTGTTGGTGACTGACCAGGAGAGAGAACTTGGGGTCATGTTGGACAGCTCGTTGAAAGTGTTGACTCAATGTGCAGCAGCTGTGAAAAAGGCCAGTTCCATGCCCGGGGCCACACAGGCCAATTGCACAGGCACACGGCCTCCAAAATGGCCACTGCGCAGAGGGGGGAAAGCCGAAAACTGGCAGAAGATGCCATAAAGAGACCCGGGGGGGGAGGGGGGACCTCCAGGGACACACACACACAGCCGCCTCCAGGAACTCCCCTACAGAGGATAAGGTAAAACAATTTTTTTTTGGTATTTTTTAAACAAAACTTCGCAACCCACCCCCCCGGACCAAACCAAGCCGGCAGGGTTCGAGGGGGTGCCAGAACGAACTGATGCGGTCAGGTTCGAGTCTGGTCTCGGACCAAACCAGGCCAGCTGGTTCCATGCACATCCCTAATGCATTGTGGACTAACTGTAGTTTCCGGACAACATACAAAGGCAGCCCCACATAGAACGCATTGCAGTAGTCAAGTCTGGAGGTGACCAGCAAATGTACTACTGTTCTGGGGTCATTTATCTCAAGAAATGGACGCAGTTGGCATATCTGCTGAAGCTGATAAAAGGCACCTCTGGCCACTGCCTCAACCTGGGACACCAGGGAGAGTTTCTGTCCAGAAGCACCGCCAGACTGCATACCTGTTCCTTCTGGGGAAGTGTGACCCCATCCAGAACTGGCAGATCAAAATCATCTCCCAAGTTCTGACCCCACACAATAAGTACCTCCATCTTATCTAGATTCAGCCTCAGCCTGTTACCTCTCATCCAACCCATCACTGCCTCCAAGCAGGCATTTAAGAAGGTTATGCCATCTCCCGATGATGTTGACATGGAGAAAAAGATTTGGGTGTCATCAGCATACTGATAACACCCTGCACCAAATCTCCTGATGATCTCTCCCAGTGATTTCATGTAGAATTTAAACAACATCTGAGACAATACAGAGCCCTGAGGGACACCATACCAAAGTTCAGATTTTGAAGAACAACAGTTTGCAAGAAATACCATCTGGAATCTGCCCGAGAGGTAAGAGTGGAACCACTGCAAAGCAGTGCCTCCCACCCCCAACCCACTCAGATGTTCCAGAAGGATACTATGGTCGATAGTATCGAAAGCCGCCGAGAGATCCAAAAGAAGCAACAGAATCACACTTCCTCTGTCAATTCCCAATTAGAGATCATCCATCAGGCTGACCAAGGCAGTCTCCACCCCATATCCTACCCAAAAGCAAGTCTGAAATGGGTCTAGAATATCAGTTTCATCCAAGACTGCCTGGAGTTGGGAGGCCATCACCCTCTCAATTAACTTGCCCAGCCATGGAAGGTTGGAGACAGGCCTATAGTTGCTCAACTCTGAGGAATCCAAGCCAGGCTTCTTAAGACCTGATCTAATAATTGCCTCCTTAAGACAAGGAGGCATCCTGCCCTCCCTCAGAGAAGCATTTATGATCTCTACTAGGCCTTCTACAACAGCCTCCCTGCCTGATAGTATAAGCCATGTCAGGCAAGAGTCAAGAGAACAAGTGGTAGACCAATCGCTCCAAGCAGTTTGTCCACATTCTCACGAGTCACAAACTGAAACTGATCCAGCCTAACCACATAAGAGGAGTTGCTGGACACCTCCAATGCAGACACTGCAGTAAGTGTGGGGTCTAAGTCCAAGTCCAAGTCAGCCCTAATACAAAAGATTTTATCCACACAAAAAATCATTAAATATGTCTATTACCTGTCACAGCAGGTAATAGATAATTCCAAATTCTGATTCAAGGGAGGAGGGGCACTCACTAGCCCTCTCACAACCCTGAACAACTCCACCAGTTATGAACTTGTGGACGCAATACGGGCTGAAAAGAATAGCTTCTTTGCCGCCCATATTGCCAGAGCATAGATCTTCAAATGTGCTCTATGTTGTAATCTGTCTGATTTGAGTCGAGTCTTCCTCCACTTGTGCTCCAACCTTCTCAGGCCAACCATTCTAATGGGCCCCTTGCCCCTGCGAAGGTGGGGTGTGACTGTGAATCCAACCTTAAACAGATGGTGGTCAATCCATGACAATGGGGAAATCACAGGAGTCCCCACCCACGGAACACCAGCATCAGAGTGAAAGACCAGATCAAGCGTGTGACCTGTAATGTGCGTTGGTCCCCAAAACCTTTGGGATAGGCCCATAGTTGTCATGGCCGCTATGAACTCCTGAACCACCCTGGACAAAGTGGCCCCAAAGTGGACATTGAAGTCCCCCAGCACCACAAGCCTGGAGACTCCAACGCCAAAATCGAGACCAAGTCCGTCAGCTCAGTTAGGGACTCCGTCGGCCAGCAAGGCGATTGGTACACCAACAGAAGTCTAAATGTATCTCTGGTCCCCAAACTAAGGACCAGACAGGGCCACTAGCCTCTCCAACCAAGTCTCTGTAATACATACCAGGTCTGCCCCTTCATCCAGAATCAGATCATGGATGGTTTCTGACTTATTCTGGACAGATCTGGCATTACAGAGGAGCAAGGTGAGAGTCTGTGGGAGGTTGGCACTGCTCCCCAGGTCAAAGAGCAGCAACAGACAGCAACCACACAGGCTCTCACCACTGGGCAGCCACTGTCTCTGGGAAGCAGATGTTAAAGTCTCCTCCTCCCTACAAGGCTTCTGGCAACTGAGGCACAGCACACAGGGCAGCAGCCCTTTTATAAGCCCAGAAAGATGGCTAATCTAGGCAGCTGACCCTCAGGAACTGCTGACTCACTCCCTCTGGCCCTGATCCTGCTACAGCAGACAGCAACCACACAGGCTCTCACCACTGGGCAGCCACTGTCTCTAGGAAGCAGATGTTAAAGCCTCCTCCACCCTGCAAGGCTTCTGGCAACTGAGGCCAGAAGCTATGTCTCCTAACTTAATCATTTCAGTCCTCCTGTTTGCTGCATTTTTTCCCTAAGCATTGGGCCCGTCCAAACTCTTTACAGGATAAAAGCTCAACCACTGAGCTTCCCTATTATCAAGTTTCTTCACCAAATCCCAGTACTCTGAGGGCTTTTCTTTTCTTTTTAAACTTTATAACCACTTCATTCCATAGGGGTAATTATTTTGGTCTGCTGCATCAAAAAAATAACCATGAGTCTTGTGGAGCATGAAAAACTAATTTATTATGACATACATTCATGAGGTGGAGTGCATTTCATTAGATATATGAAATGTCATTCTCAATTGACTATATAAATATATATATATATGAATACAGACAAAAATTGTAAACAGTAGATGCCAAGGGCCATGCAAGGCAAGAGGTATATTCTGTAACATTCCTATGCAAATGTACGCAGAACAAGCAAAAGTTACTTCAACTTGTGTGACAACAGAGCAAATGGATGCATGTTTCCTCAGAAGTTACACTGAGGATTACTCCCTTGTGTGTTTATGATGGCAGCCACAATCAATCACAAAAACCAACACCAGATGGCAGCAAGGATCTTACCATCAACAAGAAGTTCCTTAGTTTAGAAACAGATCACCGAAACAGACATTTCACTGTAGTTCATGGCATCTAATAATTAATATGGCTAATATGTGACTGACGTCTGCATTGGGTCTGGCAAAAAAATAGAAATGACAGGTCTCTGGGGATTATCTTTTTGTGTTCCCCCACCCCCCTCTTCAGGGGCATCATTAGGAAGTGGTGTTCAGAGCCCTGAATCTCATCAGCCACTTCTCTCCTCCATGACCTTTCCAAGAAAGGAAGTACAGCAATGGAGGCTCCTGCACAGAGCATGGCAGAGGGCTCCTAGCCTTAGCTCTCTGCTGCTTTCATCTTCACCAAATCCTGCTCTGAGTTGTGCCCTGGATCTTTATCGTTACCTAACAATGCCCCTAGTTTAGACTAATCTTAATGAAAAGTGTATGTCATGTGATGACCCCACTTTTACCAGCCAACCTACTCAAAACCCAAAGACATTAAACTCCATTAAACAGCCTAAGAATCCAGTAAAGCTTGCTACAAATGTTTCATATTTTCTTAGATTCAAACATTCACAGTGGGCATTTTTACTATTTATTTTGCTCAGCTCTGTACTTTCTTATTAAGGCCATCCCAGGTAAACCTGAGTCCTCTTGAAACCATTAGCACTTTTTCAGTGTAAATATGCTTACCTAATATTTTCTTGATATCCATCTCCTAATATGTTCCTGTTCCACATGTCTCCAAAAAGCAGAAATAGGGACAAAAGAGAAGCTGTGATTTACTAGAAAATAGGAATGATACATCTGGTTTGCATGCAGACATCCGCTTAGCATGCAGAAGGTTCCAGGTTCAGTCCCTGGCATCTCCAGGTGGGCTGGGAAAGACTCCTGCCTGAAAACTTGGAGAGCCGTAGCCAGTCAGCATAGACAATCAGAGCTTGATGGACCAATGCTCTGACTCAGTATGAGGCAGCTTCCTATGAAATACTCCCAAGACCTTTGTCTTATCTCATGAGCAGATTCAGAACTCTGTCCTGAACCCAGTTATATTGCTGCGTGCCTTACTTTTACCACTATTCATAAAGCAGTCATACTTTCAACTGATCTAGTAAAGTCATCTTTAGGATTTATGATGTTGCTGTTCTAATGGCCACAATTCCCATAATAAAGTAAAGTGTGCCAGGAGTGTCGACTCCCGGTGACCACACAGCCCTGTGGTTGTCTTTGGTAGAATACAGGAGAGGTTTACCATTGTCTCCTCCCACGTAGTATGAGATTATGCTTTTCAGCATCTTCCTACAGTATATCGCTGTTGTCCAATATAGCAGCTGGGATTCGAAGAAAACAAATGGAAAACATACCTGCTGGGATTCGAAGTGGCAACCTCTGGCTTGCTAGTCAAAGGTTCTATTTCTATTTTTATAATACCTACAGGCATATTTCTAAATAAATAAAAATTACAGAATTATATGTATGGTTTAGCTTAATGACTGACACTGACAACATAAATTTTGAATATGGCTCCATTGGTATATAAATATTTAAGTGGCTATCACAAAACTCAGGCTCAAAATTCTCTGTGGAGTTTAATTTGTACAAAAGATCTCTCATCTGTTCAGAAGATTTCCTTCATGAAGTGGTTGCACTGCAACTTGGTTTCCAGTGTAGGAATATTTTCTGCACGTTTCAATTCCAGGACATGACGGAAGGACCTAGGAGAAAGTAATGCATTCCTTTTAAGATTACCAGTAACGAAAATCTGATTTTTGCTTGAAAATCTGTTCCCTACAGAAGCATAAGCTGAGAAATGTTTTCTTATTCTGACCATATATTGATTTCAAACTCCTACCAAAAATGATTCATTTCCTGTTTATCTCACCCTTTTGCTAAGGAGCTCAGTGATATAGTTCCTCTCAGCGATATAGTTCCTCTCCCACCCCTTTCTCCTCACAACAAACTCTGTGAGGTATGTAAGGCTAACATTATGTGACTGGCTCAAGACTGCTCCAAGTACTTGGCGCACATGTTTCGGGTCCATTTGGATGAATAGCCCCCACATGCAATCAAAGGAAACACCGGGAGTGTCAGGACTCCCAGCAAGTGTGTTCATGGCATGCCCCCTTCCTGTTCATGTGTGCTGAAAGGTCATATTGATTGAACCAGCCCACTATGTATTTGCTAAGCATATGTTGTGTGTGTTGCCTATGTATGCTATGCATCCTGTGCAGTATTGTTTAACGTTAGGAACTTCAGGTGAAGCTGGTGAGAAGATTGTTTGCGAAAAACCAGAGTTTGAGGACATTAGACATCACCAGAACACAAGAGAGAAGTATGCTTGGGAACTCTTGTGCGACAAGCTGCATTTACATATTAGGCCATAATCCTAAGCTCATGATAAGATGGTAAACTGGTAGTAAGTGCCACTAAAACTACCAGGTAAATGTGGCACTCAGAATGTGACTAGTATTAGGCTGTTAGACCCAGTGAGCAGCAACTCTCATAGATACAGCTAATTTAATAATCCCACCGAATTTAAAAAAAATTTTTATAAGACTTACCCAACGCGGGAGAACATGTTTTTTATCTACTGGAAGTGATCTCCTCCAACAGAAGATGGTAACGATCACTAGTCCCAAGACCAAGATCACAACTGATATGCAGCTCGTTATAACAACAGCAATCCCTGGATCTTCATTTTGTTCTGCAGAGAAAAATGAATAAATAATTTAATTAATAAAATAAATAAATAAACAAATAAATGTTTTGACTATGTTTTAATCATTTTAATGTTTTAAATTTTAATTGTTGAAATGTGTTAATCTTTTTATTGTCTTGTAAGCCACCAGAGAACTTGCATTTGGGGCGGTATAAAAATGTGTTAAATTAAAAAAAAAAATGAATGGTTTAGAAGAAGTGATGAAAATTACACAGGCATGCAGAAGGACACATGCCAAATACATTTGGTTTACCCTGGATCTTAGGGGATATCTGACTCTGCACAAGCACAAATTCATGCTTTCTTTGTGTGCCAGATGTGTATTGATGTGTGACTGATCCATGAGATCTGCACTGAATGGCAGAAGAATTCTGCATCAGTAGCACAATCAATCAACATGATCTGCATTACAGACGAATGTAAATGTTGATGCACTACTGGAGCTGATATATACAGCAGCTGACACACTGCACAAGGGAACGTGGGCAGTTACCTGCGTGCATGTAACTACTACCAATGGGGTCTCACTTCAAAGCACAGTGCCCTGTTATTAAGCGCTCCGTGAATACAGTTGTGCTACATGATACCATTGGAAATAATGGGCATCACTTGTGCAACTGCTTTCACTGAGTGCTTACAATGGAGAGCAGCTGCCCTGCAGCACAGCCTCATTGGTGGCACTTATATGCACACAGGGGCAGAGACTGTGTTCAAGTCACCCTTGCAAGTGTTCCCTTTCATGGAATGTCAGCCAGTGTCAGAAGTGACATCACTCCCATATTGTTCGTTGCTATGTTCTTCTTTATGAGACCTGCAATTTTTTGTGGAATGATTTATCATCAATAATAAAGCTACAAGTTCAGGCAATGTCATAACGATCATTTTATGGTCTTCTGCCTTGGAGAAGTTGCCTTTATTCCACTCACACAGGAACCACTTCCTCTTCTTCAAGCACCACAAAAGTGCATTGTGGTTTACAACATCATTTCCAAGTGTCACAACAGTGACACATCCACTCCCACTCCCCTCGCTCTCCCAACAAATTCAGACCTCACAGAGAGCTCCCTCCCTGGGAGACTACAGAGAGAGGGGGAACTGGCTGCCTGGGTAGTGACTGAAGTACAGCCCTGGCAGCCAATAGCAGCTGGACCAAAAGAAGAGCTTCCTCCCTCAACTCAGGTTGCAGAACAGGCAGACTGTGGTGCCGCATTCGGACGCAATGCTGGCACCACTAAACTGGAGGTCCAGGTGGTGAACATTACTACAAACCAAACGCACAAATCAGAGTCTGGGGAAGGTCAGACACAAAGTCATAACTACAGTTGCCTGCATTTGGACATACACTAATTGAAACTGGAGGTCACTTCAACTCTGGTTTTGTGTTACACGCAAATGTAGCCAACGTCCTGTATGACGACCCACAAAAATACACATTTCTATAAAACTGCATTCTATAAAAACAAGAAAAACTCCATCAACCAAGTTCAAATTTACCTTGTTCTGTTACAATCTCAGGTAAAGTCAACTCCTGTGTAGTATTCAAAGATGGATGCTGAACGACACAGATTATTGAGTTCTTCCAAATGTTCTTAGGCGAGAGATGAGTGAAATTACTCACAACAGTCACTGTGTGGTTTGGGTACTTGATGACATACTGGCTTGGCTCTATCTGAAGATGTTTGCTGATTTTCCAGGTGATCACTGGAGCTGGTCTCCCTGTTACTGAGCAGCTGATTTCTAGTGCTTCTCCTTCTGCGTTGTCTGGACTAGTAACACGCTTCACATCCACTTTAGGTTCTGACAGAGCTGTAAAATAAAAGTAGTCCATGAGTACTATCTACCTCATTGAATAGCTAGACTTTATATAATATTTAGCTTTATCAGCCAGAGTCTTTAGACAGGCGCAGCATACAGTATCAATAAGCACAGCCCAAATGCTGGTTGCAGAGAGGATGGATGGATGGATGTAACTTTGAAAAAGTTGTTGGAACTGAATATCTGTTGGTCTGTTCTAGTTTTGTGACTTTAAGAGCTGAATCTAAAACACTTAATCTTAGCATGAACCAAAATTGTTCATATATCAGGAAAATACAGAGAACAATACCATCACTCAGTCATTTATTAATTTCCAACTCTTCCTATAAGGAGCTTGTGGCAGTGTATATGGGGGATGGGGTTATAGCTCAGTGGTAGGGCATCTGCTTTGAATTCAGAAGATTCGAGGTTCAATCCCTGGTACTTTAGAATGAGAGACAGTGAGGTGCTTCACATGATCGGTCACCTGCAGATGAGCAGCCGCTTTTAGCAGGGTGGCTGAATCGGCCGCCTACTCGACTGCTGCCTCTATCACAGAGCTGACAGGGGCAGAAGGGATAGGGAGCCATGCGGCCCCTGCAAGTGCTCAGGCCATCTTGGGGAGACCTCCAAGCCTGGGAGGTCGCTTGTAGCCTCCTAGCGGGGTCTCCTCATGTGTCGCTGTGGGGGTCTCCTCATGTGTCGGAGCCATGACATGGCAGCACACAATCCAAAAACCCAGGTTAGTGGAGTGCTTACTCTGCTAACTTGTGCTAAGGGGAAGGCTACTTTGGCGGGCTAGCCATCAGAGAACCACCGGGCTTGCCCGTGAGCCCGCTGGTTCTCACGATGGGGAAAAGCTGGGCTGGGCTTCTTTAGCCTGGTTTTTCCCCATCATGAGAATAGCCTCAGTGGGTTTTGCCTGGGGAATATGAGGATTTGGAGATATGAATGCGGGTGTCCTTGGGTCAAGTTTCACACTCTTGTCCACTACAACATAACAACATAAAAACACAAGAAGAGCCTTGCTGTATCAGGTCCAAGGCTATTTAGTTCAGCATTGTTTCCCATAGTGGCCCATCAGATGCCTTTGGGAAACATACAAGCATGAGGTCACATCCGTTTCTCCTACCACTGCTTCCCTGCAAATGGAATTCTCCCCTGCAAATGGAATCTAAGAGAGCACCTTCTTTTACATGATCCCCACCGCACGTTAATGTCATCTGAGGAGGTCCGTCTCCAGTTGCCAACAGTTCGTCTGGTGGCGACGCAGAGGCGGGCCTTCTCTGTAGCTGCTCCTGGGCTATGGAATACACTCCTGGCAGAAATTCGTAATTTGAGGTCATTGCTGTCCTTCAAGAGAGCCCTTAAAATGTACTTATTTGGTCTAGCCTTCCAGAGTTTTAAATGATTAATTGCTTTAAACTGTTTTAAATTGTTGCCCTGATTTCCAGGGCTTTTAGCTGTTTTATTGGTTTTATTGTGTTTTAATAGTTTGGTTTTAATTGTTAATTTGTTTTAATTGTTAATTTGTTTTTAATTGTTTTTAATTGTTTTTATCTTCATGTTGTGAACCGTCCTGAGCCATTTCGGAAGGGCGGTATATAAATCTAATAAATAAATAAATAATGAATAATGAAATAAATTCAGAAGCTTATTGCTCTGAACCTGCAGGCAGCATATAACTGTCAAAGCTCATCGCTATTGATGGGCTTGTTTTGATAAACATAGAGTCTATTCACATGTGCATACAAAACCAGGCTAAGGGAGCCCAGCCTGGTTTTGCACAGGATCAGGCCGATCCCGGCGGCAAAACAGCAGCAAATCCGCCTAAATAGCTACCCTTGAAAATGAGTTTAAGGGAGCGAGCGCTCCCTTTTTTTAATTGTCTGGCAGCTGTGGCTGCCAGACTGTGGGGAGCCTGGGGCGGGGGATCCCCATGATGCACTGTGCACTCGCGCAGTCCATCATGGTATTTCCGGGGGCCAGGATGACACATCCCAGATCCCAAGCCTCCCTGCTGCCTCAGTGCATGGGGAATCATCTGGGCGCATGGGGAGCGCACCCAGCAACAGTGCCTGTAATCTGCCTTCCCCACGGCCCGCTCTGGAGCCCTTCTCACAAACCACGAGAAGAAGCTCCTTGTTTCTTGCTCTTAGAATAATGGCACCATCATCCTGCCATTTGGACCAATTTTGCTTCAGTCTTCAAAACGAGGAGGCAGCACAAGTATCCTAGTTCAGCTTTGCTGTGTCCGGAGCTGAGCATGCCCAAAATGTAACTTCCCTACTGAATTAGGTTTAGTCCTCCTTATGTTGCATCATATGAATGTCTGTCTTCAAGCATACCATACGTCCCTTGTCTTGACCATATCCTTGTTCCTTCAGTTAGCTGTCCTGCAGCCACTTCTAATTCCCATTTTGGGTTTTATACAGGAGCCAGCATCCTCTGGGTCTGAGGTCATGGGAAGAGAGCCATTGCTTCTTCCGTGGAGCAAGGAACTGCTGAAACTTCAGTTTGATTCCTAACAGTGAATCAAACTGATTGCCCTTCTGCAGGGGTTAAGCAGTCATTTGTTCATTAATGTCAGTGATTCCAGTTGTGCCATACTGATGCACTAGTTTTATTATTTTAGATATTTGCACTCTTCTTGCTTCCCTTTTCTACTCTCCCTCCCTGCGCTGGGTGTTTTTTGTACAGTTAAAGGAGACTGGCAGATACACTGCCTTGCATCACATGATATCACCGGGGCTTGTGTGGGGATTTCAGATGGACTTTCCCATAGACTCCTGACCTGTAATCATAGAAACTGCAGAGGGAGAGGAGAGGGACTTATCCCTCAAACAGCAAAGAGAAACACAGAAAAACCTTTTAAATGCTTATTGTGGAGTTTGATTTAAACAACATTTCCTAAAAAGACATCAGGAAATGGAATATCTTCCCTAAATGCCTTCTTAGAGGCAGTAATGGGATGGATAACGGATAACAGGCTAAAGTTGAATCCAAATAAGATGGAGGTACTGACTGTGGGGCGGGGGGGGGGGAGGACCTGAGAGATGGTTTAGATCTGCCTGTTCTGGATGGAGTTACACTCCCCCTGAAAGAACAGGTATGTAGCTTGGGAGTGCTCCTGGACCCAAAGCTTTCCCTGGTTTCTTAGGCTGAGGGGGTGTCCAGGAGGGCTTTTTATCAGCTTCAGCTGATATGTCAGCTACATCAATTTCTGGAGGTAAATGACCTTATAACAGTGGTATAAATGTTGGTAACCTCCAGACATGACTACTGTAATGTGCTCTACGTGGGGCTGCTTTTGTACGTAGTTCAGAAACTACAATTGATACAGAATGCGGCTGCCAGATTGGTCTCTGGGACAATACCAAGGGACTGGTTTAAAAAAAAAAAACTACACTGGCTGCCAATATGTTTATGGGTGAAATACAAAGTGTTGGTTTTCACCTATGAAGCCCTTAAGTGCTTGGACCCAGGTTTTTAAGAGAGCACCTTCTTTGTCATGAACCCTGCCACCAGTTACGATCCTCTGGAGAGGTCAGGTTACAGTTGCTGCCAGCTCATCTGCTGGCAACCTGGGACTGGGTTTTCTCTGTGGCTGCCCCAGGGCTTTGGAATATGCCCCTTGATGAAATAAGAGCATCTCCTTCTCTGTTTGTTTTCAGGAAGATGCTCGAGACTCACCTGTTATCGCAGGCTATTAATTAGAATTAATTGTAATAATTTTAATAGTTTGTTTTAATAACTGTTTTATGCTATTTTTATGGTGTCTTGTGTATTTTAATCAGTGTTGATTTTTAAATATAGTTTCAAATGTTGTATACCACCTAGAGATGTACATAGCAGGCAATATAAAAATATGATAGATAAATCTATTATATTAATCATCCTGGGTGTGCCTTGGAATGTGCGTCCCAGAGCCCAGCTGATTGGCTGGGCGGCGGACGTGCCTGATTGGCGGAGGCACACCCAGGAGGATTGGTTGCTGCGGCAGCAGCCTGGCCATGGAGGCCAGAGGTAGTGGGCCTGGCCTGGCCATGGAGGCAAGGCCCAGGAGGGGGAAAGAAAGTGGGGAGGGGGCAGAAGTGGCAGTGGGGAGGAGAGGTGGCTGGGCCCAGAAGCAGAGACTGGGGAAGAAGGGGTGGGGATAGGTAACCGCCGGCCCCAAAGAGTGCACAGATGCTCTGTGCAGGGTCGGCTAGTAAATAAATAAATACTGAGCTGTGCTGAGCTCCATATACTGTCGACAGCCATCTAAGAGTTCTGCAAATAAACACAACTTTATACATTAAATAGACATTGGCTGGGCTCCAAAAGTGATCTTCTGCACAGAAAGAGATGTTTCCAACTTAGCAGAAGAATGTTGCAGAAGAAAAGTGAGCCCATTTCTGAGGAATTCTTCCATTTGTGCAAGCTATTGAAGCACACGTTGCATAAGCTCTTTTCAAAACCTTTGCAATGTTCATCACACTAGAATTTATAGGCTACTACCTGTGCTTTCCTTATCATGTTTCTCCTTCTGTAATGCAACTCCCAATACAGGTGGCCCTCATTATCAGTGGGGGTTCAATTCTTGGCTACAACCGTGGATAACGAAACTGTGGATAACGAGACCTTTAGTCAATGGCAATTGGGGGTTAGGTTTCTGGAGGGCAAAAGAGCAGCAATAAAGCAAAAATAAGCAAAATAAAGTGCCATGTTATGCTCTGCATGTGTCCAGCTGTCCAGCACAAACTCCAAATTCTGCCAATTTTCCACAAAAAGTTGTGAGGATTTTTTTTTAAACTAATTGCTACAAAATGGCTTATTTGAGCAAAATGATAGCCGGAAATGACCTTGGGGGTCATTTCCAGCCACCTAGGAATCAGAGATAGACAAATTTTAACCCTTCAAAATACTGTGTATAATGAAGTCGGGTCTCCATTGCTTGACCATGGATATGCGAAACCACAGGTGCCAGGACCACGGATAATGAGGGCCATCTGTAGGCTATGGTACTGCACTGGTGAGAAGTCCTCAACTACTACAACAAATATTTATATACTCCTTTTCAAGAGTTCTCAGAGTTCTCACTACTGGTTATGTGAGAGTTCATGGGACACCAGTAAGTCATTTTTTCCTCTTCTACAGTGCTTTATGTTCAAAATGCTTCACATATATCAGTGAAAATATAAAGGATCAAGATGAGTAAAAATAACATGTCAAATCCTAAAAAAAAAAAAAGTAAGAATTGGTATATATGGATGAAAAATAGTTTATGAAATAGTCCAAAGTGCCAAAGCAATTCAGTGTTGGAGAACTCCCCATATACACAATGGAGAATCCACAGTATGTGTCCATGTCAGCCCCCAACTCATGGAAGACACATGCCTGCCTTAACATCACCCTGATCAGTAGCAACAGAAAAGTAATCTGAACGGAAAGACTTTGTACTATTTATATACCATTGCAAAGCTTTTAGATCTCTTTTACTGTTCTGGCATAACACCACATTTAGCACAGGTCTCTTTTTAAAGTTGCAAATATAATTTAAAAATACTTGGACTAAGAATGCCTGTGAATTGGTCAGCTCTTCATTCTACATCCCGTCATCTGACATTTAAACACTATAATGTTCATATTCCAGTAGGATTTCATCTAAGAATTTATTGTAATCCTGAAGTCAAAATAAGAGATCTGTATGTTCTCTAAATTATTTATCAAAGCACACGGGTCTGAAACAATTTTCCACAACCATATATGTTCCTTCTTTTGCGAAACATTATTTTGCCCTAAATAGCAGAATTATGTTTCACTATGAAACCAGAGTAATGCATCTAAATGTGAGAGCATGATGTCTTAATTTATGTACTCATTTCATCTAAGCTTTAAACTTGAACCATTCCACAGAGAACCAGTAGTTGCACTATAGATGGTACGATGAATAAGTGTTCTTACTCTTAAAATCCTTCAAACACTCTTGAAATTCTTGCTTTTAAAATCTGCAAAATAAAATTGAAGATTCTTTTACAAGTTTTAATATAAATGTCTTCACACAGAACTAGTAGCATGGAGGGTGTCTTTTCTTTTTCTTTTTTGCTTTAAATTTTTTATTAGCATGGAGGGTGTCAAGTTACATGGACACCCTCCACATCCACAACATAGAACCTGTTGAACAGAATATGTGTTTGTTGCCCTACCACACTCCTTAATTGTTTTGCTAATATATTGTTGTGTTGAGTTGCATAAAGGGACTTTGAACTGGTAGAGGGAAGAATACAGACTTACTGTAAACTTTGAGGCATGTCCTGCCTGGGATGGATCCTAAGGGAAATGTATTGAAGATGCAGTTGTAACAGCCTTCATCCTTTAGTGTGACAGCATAAAAGGTGATCGCAGAAGCACTCAGTCCACTTTGGGATATCTGCACATGATTCTTATAATGGCCCAGCACTTTAGAGCCGCGAGTCTTGCTGTAAGTTGCTATGTTCGTCTTGTCTTTTCCATGCTCCTTCTGCCAGGTGACCTGAACAACATCATAGTGTTCAGCCAACTGACAATGCAAGGTCACATTTTCTCCAACGGTGCTAGTCTGAATTGAGTTGTGAACTACTTGTGTTGCACCTGCAAACAAAAACAAACCAGGTTCTTATTTCTTTCAATCATTGTATCAGTGAATTTTTCATGCTTAAAACACACACACACACACAGAGTTTCACCAGGTATAGCAGCAACCTGCCCATCTTCTGTAGCTAGAACAAGAAATGCTGGAGTTCAAGTCTGCCAAGAAGTACCATTCTCTGACATTACTCAGAAGTCAGGGAAATGTATTTCACACCTGCTCAGGGATACTTGAATATATATATTTATTTCATATGTTCCAGGTTTGAGCCTTGGCATGGAAAATAGATGCCAAGGACAAGCCATAGTACAAATTAAGTCTTACTCTCTACAGTTACATTGCAGGCTAGCACGGGTACATTGGTTTATCGGCTGGTAAATCCAGTCAAGCCACCCAATGACACAGCAGGGAAATGACTTGATTAGCAAGCCAGAGGTTGCTGGTTCAAATCCCTGCTGGCAGTAACAATGTTGGAAAATGCTAAGAGGCATCTTAGCATCTGCACATCCTGTGCATCTACTGCACAGAGATGGCAATGGTAAACCCCTCCTGTATTCTACCAAAGAAAGCCACAGAGCTCTGTGGTTGCCAGGAGTTGACACCGACTCGACAGTATACTTTACTAAATCCAGTCAACAAGATCATAGCTGAATCTGATGCTATCTTTCCCTGGCTGCTTGCCCTTTGATTTGCTGCTGCTAGAACACCATGAGGTCATTCAAACAATCAAAAACTATGTTCTACCCAGGTTTGGGAGCTATGTGTGCTCCCAGTTTTCGATTGTGTGGAAGCAAGGTAGGAGGAAAACCTGGGTAGCTTATTCTCCTACCTTGCTCTCACACAATCACTTTTACCCAGGTTTTCCTCTTATCTTGCTTCCACACAAACAAAAATTGAGGGCACACACTGCTCCTAAATCTCGGTAGGACACAGTTTTTGATTGTGTGAATGACCTTCTTTCTCCCACTAAGCAACAAAAACTTAATACATTTTTTGTTGGGATGAGATTGCAGTATGGAATTCGCTGAATAGACCTAATCAGGTCTTTGCATGCATGTTCACGGTGCCTTTGTCAATAAAATCAACTTCCAAATTTAGCCAAAAAGTGCAGTATTTACCTGTTACAATGGTCCAGAGTACCCAAATGTAAAGAGATGCAGAGATCATCTTGCCTCCGTGGTATGTTACCAACTGATCAATGCACGTTTAGACTTTGAACTTATTGCTGTTCCATAACATGTTACTGTAATGTTATTCAGAGTCATTTCAAAGAACTAACTTCCCCTTTGGAAAGTTTGTTTTTGGTTCACAAGTTTTGGTTTTCTGAACCAATGAGCAAGAATGCTTTCTCTTTTTAAAAAGCAAAACATTTTTTTAATTATTGCTATCTGGGTTTAAAAAAATAATTCACTTATTACATTTTAATTCAGCCCAGCATCCAAAGAACTGAGAATGAAACACATGGTCTGCACATTTTATCATTTCAGGATTTTATCCTCCCTTGGGCTGAGAGATAAGCTCTCTTCATGCCTTATTGTACCCAGATATGAGAGCATGTTGAGGTGGGGGTGCTGTTGCGCAATGCAGTCCTTGTCCCCCTTTACTTGGGTGCAGTCATGCATGAATAGGGCCACTGTGACTAGCCAAAGCATTCCAGGGAGCCTTGACTGAGAATCTGAACTTTGGTCTCTGTGGTCCTCCTCCAATGCTCCAACCATTACACAAGACTAATAAAAACATTTAAATATCCAAAGACACACTTTTTAATTACAACCCAAAGATGTTGGGTTGTAATTAAAAATGGAGTCATATACAAAGGAGTCATATACAACATTACTTCAGGTGCATATTATTAATAAGCATAAAATACATGATGCCTTTGAGGAGTTTTGATATGTGGGACATAATTCACCCCCAAGCACAGTACTTCCAGTGACTGTTGCTGGTGTCCAGCTCATGTTTCCTTTTAGAATGTGAGCCCTTTGGGGACAGGGTTCCATCTTATTTGTTTGTTATTTGTCTATGTAAACCGCCCTGAGCCATTTTTGGAAGGGCGGTATAGAAATCAAATTAATAATAATAATAATAATAATAATAACTGCAACAACAACAACAACGATTATCCAATATTTTGCAATTAAGTAAACTGAAATAGTACACAGAATAAACTTAGGACTCTAAATTCAATAAGTATAAGAACTACTTAGTAGGATTGGCTTTTTATTGGATAGTTCAGCATGATGTATTACTTTCTCCATTGCAATAAGACCATGAGTCTTTGTGGGCAAAAAGAATCATTTCCATATGAAAACTAAATTAATCTTTGCGTTTATGGTTGATATCCCTCCTTCATTTAAATGCAAGGAAACAGCTGTTGTAAGAAGTTGAGCAGGATAATGGTGACAGATGAGACCTTCATTCTTTCATTTCTCTTCTCATCACTCCAGTTTGGTCTAGCTTTGTTTTCAGTCCAAGACTCTCCTTCCCCTTCAGTCTGAGCCACTTGCTACACTCAGTCATGTGTAGTTTGCACAACATTTTTTTGTTTGACAAAACACAGCTGTGAAGTCTGCAAACTACAGTGGAAAATTGATCCAGGATGAGGGAGGCTCAGAAAACCCTTCCCCCAGTGCTGTTTTTAGGGGTGTGCACAATGGAAAATATCTGATTCGATTCCGATCCAATCTCATCTGATAGATGTCAGAATCGAGTCACTGGGCCCTTCAGAATATCAATATCAGAATCAGATTTGTGACATTTCGGGTTAAAAAAATCCCCATAGATATGTATTGGGAAGCACAAACAAATTGGCTTGCCAGAGAGCTCTGAAATTTGGCACAGACATAGTGGAGGATGGAAGTATTTGTGTATTTAATTTTGAGTAGATCAGGTCTCAGAGGCAAGATGCCTCTAAATACCAGTTGCATGTGAGCAACAGCAAGCAAGAGAGAACGCATGCCCTCACCTGTTGCCTGTCGGCTTCTCAGAGGCATCTGGTGGGCCACTGTATGAAAAAGGAAGATAGACTAGATAGGCCTTGGGACTGATCCAGCAGGGCTGTTCTTATGTTCATCTGTTGATTTTTAATTATTTAACAAATAATAATCCAGAAATTGTACTCACTTCTGAGAATCACAGCAAACAGTGATGTCTCATCTGGGAGTCACAAGGACTCTGTGCCTTTAATTTTGACTGCATCGGGTTATGCATTGATATCTAATTATTTTTTTAAAAAAACAAACAAACCCAGGAACTGTTAATGAAAGAGATTGATCAGTGACTGCAAGAATCCTGCTTGCCCATCTTCATCCTGCTATGAAGCCAAGCAGCTCCACCTTTCTATGTCTAAGTCAGAGCATGACAATATGAATAGAAGAAATGAAGGTGTGTAATGAATCCTCATAAGGATTCATTGAGTGAAAGTTATTATACACCAAAGAATCCGAACACTTAAAAAATAGTGACCACACATTTTGCTCCATAACTCCACTTCTATAAGGGCTAGAGCTTAGCTTTTTTTAATAAATGAAAGCTGGGAATCTGGGGAAATTAATAGGACAGATCCAAGACCTGAATCGATTCGATTCGGATAAGCCGTGATTCAGATTCAGATCGAATTTGGGGTGATTCAGATGGGTCAGATTCAGATCCAAATCAAATCAGGGTTGTTTCGATTCGGTTACAAATCGAAACACAGAAAATCCAAATTGCACACCCCTACTCTGAGAGGTTAAGCAGCTGTAGGATGCATGTCAGCTTGTGAGGACCAAACATGACATGGGAGACCTGTCAATGGACCTCCCAGTTGGCACATGGCAGTTGACAATTGGCACAGTCTAAAAGACAGTAGTGGTGT
The DNA here is from genome assembly GCF_027244095.1 of Hemicordylus capensis. Lineage (NCBI taxonomy): Eukaryota > Metazoa > Chordata > Lepidosauria > Squamata > Cordylidae > Hemicordylus > Hemicordylus capensis. The sequence continues at coordinate 60,741,115 of NC_069659.1, read as the reverse complement.
GCATGGTCCGGATACCCCGCGGTTCGGCACGGGGGGCAGTTTCTCTTTAAGGGGTGGTGGTGGTAGTACTTCCCCCCCCCCACCGCTCTTCCTCCTCCGGCGCTGGCGGTTTCCAAAACGTTCTTGGGGAGACAGAGTTCCTCCCTGCCGCCCCTGCCCTCATCATTGTCCTTGCTAGCGTTAAAGTAAACAGAGCTGGTGGTGCGCATGCGCACTCCTAAAAGACAGTCAAGATGAATAGAAGAAATGAAGGTGTGTAAGGAATCCTCATAAGGATTCATTGAGTGAAAGTTATTATACACCAAAGAATCCGAACACTTGAAAAATAGTGACTACACATTTTGCTCCATAACTCCACTTCTATAAGGGCTAGAGCTTAGCTTATTATTTTAAATGAAAGCTGGGAATCTGGGAAAATCAATAGGGCAGGTCCAAAACCCAAATCAATTTGAATCGAATCAGCCGCGATTCGATTTGTACCCGAATCTAGCCAATGGACCACAGGAGTGATTCGTTTTGTCTCCGAATCACCCGAATCAGCTAGATTCGGGTACAAATCGATTTGTATCCGAATCGATTCGCACATCCCTATCTCAGAGGGCCAAACAGCGAGAAACCAATGAAGCTGAGCCTAGTCACCTAAAGGAACACGAGCACTTAGAGTTATGAACCTTGACTGAAGCCCTTCCTGGAGATTTTTGCCTAATCTTTTTTTTCACAGCATCAAGCCATTAAAATTTCCAGGATTGCTTTCTATAGTGACTTAGAGATTGTTGCCAATTCCTGGAGATTCCAGGCCAATCCTGGGGAATTGGCAACCCAACCAGGACTGGTACTACTACGGGCATTTCTCTTTATGTTTTTGAGACTGAGCTGCTGTGGAGCTCAAGTCCCATCAGTTGTACAAATCCCCTGCTAACTGAGTAAAGTGGTGATTTTCTTTATTTGGCAGGGGGAGAGCAACTGGTCCTATCCACCCCCAGCACAGCATCCCTGCAGTGGCTGTTGCTGGTGTCTGTCTGTCCTATGCTTTTATTTTTTTTCCCCAGATTGTGAGCCCTTTGGGGTCAGGGCGCCATTTTATTTATTTATCTCTATGTAAACTGCTTTGGGAACTTTTTTTGAAAAGCGGTATACTGTATAAATATTCATCATATTTATATTCTATAGTCTATAGTTATATAGCCACCTATCCCACTTTGTTGGTGTAAAGCAACATTGTGTACATGACACAGGCAGTACAAAGAATAGTGTGAACCCCAGCTTAAAAAAACAACCTTACTTTGAAACCACATGTTTTCAACCTATGATATGTGCTATAAAAAGAAAAACCACATTTTGACCAAAAAAACACACGGGTTAGCACGTGCTAGATACAAGTTTCAGTTTGCATTTAGAGGAACAGAACTAATATGCCAATGCTATATATTACACACTTAATACTTTCAAAGCTTCCTGGAAGCTTTAGTGTAATTTCTGGAAGGGACTTGTTCATGTTTCTTTTCTTCTAAGTGACTGTCATGTTGCTTCCCAAACGAAAAAGAAACAGTGTTCTATGTTGGAGCTATATTTTTAAATAAGCTTCTCTGATGCTATTTCTCTCATTAAGGCAGAATGTTTAGTCAGAGATTGCATTATTCAACTTAGCAAACAAAAGTCCAGGATTGATCTTCTGATCCCATGACACATTAAAAAGTCCAAACCACACCAGCTGGGCTTTCTCCACCTTTACTAGAAAGCCCAGTGTCTCTTAGCCCATGGTGTAATAGCCTTCTCAGGAAGTGATGTCACTTACTGTATCTCTTTTTATCTGTACCCACAGCTCTCATGTAAAAAGAGAAACTGCTCTACTACATTGCAAAATGATTGCACCTACTGAAGGGATTTGTCTTTTGGGATGTTCCTGGTAGACTGAGGAATTACTCTAACAACACACAATAAGGAAGGAAGGAAGGAGAAGTAAAAAAGCAAAAAATAAAAATAAAAAACCCCCACAACCCTAGTCTAACTGGCAGAGAATAAGAGAAGAGATGGGATGGGAAACATAGCACCAAAGGAAAGGTATGTTCAGCATCACTTCAGGGGAAAATACAAAACACTAACTATAGTACTGTCTTTTTAAAAGTTAAGGTTCCCCACCATCTTAGGTCAGTAAACAACATTCCAAAATTCCACTAAGTTAAACAGAGAGAGGGTTCTTCTGGCAAAAGACATTTTGTAAAAATTGTTGCTTGTAAAAATCATTGAAAGAGATGTTTGATTTGTGTGTGTTATGTCGATCAGATTATCTTCTTTATGATTTCTAAGTGGTATCAATTAATAATCAAGGTCAATTGCCTAAGGCTGAGCTGAGCTTGATAGATAATATTCAGTATTCAGAAAACCTTCAGTTTAAGATGAGAGGTAAGATGCTCTAACTTTTCACCCATGCTCTAAAAAGCATTTTTGCAAGTTGAGGTGCCCATCTTAGGTTCTGCATCACATGCTTTATGAAGGCTGTAAAGACGTCATAAAATCTCATATATTATGCATTGCTGGCTTTAGAAATTAGGCTCCATATACCCACATATTGTCTTGGGACTTTCAGCTCAATATTAGGCTTTGGAGGGATGCATTCAGGCAGAAATTTGCCAGATGGCGCTTCCCCAATCACTTAATGGAAATACCCCTGTGAATTTCTGCCTGATGCCAAAGACAAAAACATTAACTTACTCATGATTTAATATAAATGTGGACATAAAAGCACATTTCAAAAGTCTAAAGTACGTGTTTGCTATTCTGTAGTTAAGTGAAATAGATTCATGCCTAGTCATATAAGAATCAGTGCTCACTGTAGGATCAATCTTTTCTTTCTTCTCAAAGCCTGAGAATATTTTCTACTGGGGAAGATAATGGTCATTTGCTATTCATGTTAGAAAAATCAAGCACACAGAACCAAATCACACAGTAGGCATATCCTGCTCGGAGGAGGGGTTTGGAAGAGGAGACCTTCAAGGTCCGTTCCAATTCTAAAATTCTATGAGCAGGATTCAGAGTAATGTTGTATAGTACAGCTTTGTTAGTATACGGATGTTGTTTAGGGATTCTGTGTGACAAAGGTTACCTCTGATGAGTTCTTGTGCAAGTGGAAGATGTTGCACTAACTGCAGTGCAACACGCAGCACAGCTGATTGTTGCACAACATGTTGTACAACACATTTCACAATCTTGTATATGTCCCAGAAAAGGGTTTTCACCAGCGGTTGTGCAGCATTGTAGAGTAATCCAAGCCACTTAGAGGCATTATGCAAATACAATACTAGTCTGGATCCTGCCCGTTGATCCTATGTTTCTATGAACTAGTTTGGCCTTGAAGACTAATCTAGAGACTCATGAAGAAAAAGAAATGGATAAATGGTAGAGATTTCCCCATATCATTCTGAGAGAATGCACTTTCAACATGGTATGTCTTCAGAGAATAAAAAACTTTTAATACTCTTTCAGAACTCCAGAATTATACAGGTTCTTTGGCTTTTTGTAGCAAAATTTGTTGGTCCTGTTTTCGGAGAAAGAAATGCTTTCACCTTGGCGGTAAGTGTTTATTTATACATGTCTCTTGGCGATCTTGGCTAGGGAAAGAGCATTTCAATCGCTCTTGAGAACAGTGGAGCTAGAGAGCTGGCTAAGAAAACAGCCTGAAAATGCCTGGTATTTCTTGATCCATTAAGCTAACCTGGTCTGGGCTTTATCAGTGGTCAACAGCAGGGGTTCTCAGTGTTGGGTTCCCAGATGTTATTGGACTTCAACACCCATAATCTCCAACCAAAGGCTACTGGGACTGGGGATTATGGGATTTGAAGTGCAATAGCATCTGGGGACCCTATGCTGAGAATCCCTGGTCAACAGGACAGATAGCATTGAATTGAGATAAGGAGCCCATTGAGGCTGCTACACAACTTCAAAGGCAGCTGTGTAGTGCATAGTGTATGACAGTATAAGGATGAGGCTGCTGCAGAAAGACTTAAAAAGTGCTTTGCAATGTTGGCCAAAAGTGCTTTTTAAGTCTTTCCATGGCAGCTACACAGTCAGGGCTACCTTTAAGTTGTACAGGAGCCCCAAAAGATCCCTTAACTCAATGGAATACTGGCCGTTGGCCACTGTCTGTCTATTTTATTTATTTATTTATTTATTTATTTATTTATTTATTTATTTATTTATTTATTTATTTGCATACTTACTTACTTACATTTTTCTGCCACCCTGTGACCTCAGGGCAGTGTACAAAAAACCCCACAATGTCACTAAAACAAAGTAAAACAATACAAAATCAAGCAGCCATAAAAACCATCTAATAGGCAGTGAACAGTCAGTCCAAAGACCTGAACAGAAAGGACAATCTTCAGATATCTACATAAAGCTGACAGAGAGGGGATGGAATAGATCTTAACCAAGAACAAGTTCCACAAACTAGAGGCAATCACTGAGAAGGCCCTGTCCTGCATGCAGACAGGATGCATGCAGGACAGAGATCTTGGGGTCATGGTGGACAGCTCATTGAAAATGTCAACTGAATGTGCGGCAGCTGTGAAAAAGGCCAATTCCATGCTAGGGATCGTTAGGAAGGGGATTGAAAATAAAACTGCTAATATTATAATGCCCTTATATAAATCTATGGTGCGGCCACATTTGGAGTACCACATATACTTTTGGTCACTGTATCTTAAGAACAACATTGTAGAACTGGAAAAGATACAGAAGAGGGCCTGGAACACCTTCCTTATGAGGCAAGGCAAAAGCATCTGAGGCTTTTTAGAGGCGACTACAGTGGGACATGATCGAGCTGTATCAAAGAATGCATGGAGTAGAGTGAGTGGACAGAGAGAAATTTTTCTCCCTCTCTCACAACACTGGAAATAGGTATCATCTTAATGAAAGTGAAGGCTGGGAAATTTAGGACCAACAAAAGGAACTACTTTTTCACACAGTGCATAATTAATCTATGGAATTCTCTGCCACGGAATGTGGTGATGGCCACTAGCTTGGATGGCTTTAAAATTGGCTTAGACAAATTCATGGAGGACAGGTCTCTCAATGGCTGCTTGTCTGGTTGCTATAGGTAACCTCCAGCCTCAGAGGAATGCTGCCTCTAAATACCAGTTGCAGGGGAGCAACAGCAACAGCAAGAGAGAGGGCATGCCCTCACCTCTTGCCTGTGGGCTTCTTGGGCATATGGTGAGCCATTGTGTGAAACAGGATGCTGGACTAGATAGGACTTGGGCATGATCAAGCAGGGCTATTCTTAAGCACACCAAATGAGTTTCAACAGATGTCGGCACATGGAGCAGAATACTCTCAGCAGGTGAGCAGAATCAACTGGGTGGTCCATAAGGTACCTGGATTCCAAAACGTTTAGGGCTTTAAAAGTAATACGTAGCACCTTAAGGAACACCAGTGCTATTCCTTCAGGGTTGGTGTAATATATATACTGCAAGTGACCTCTGATAGTAGTTTGTCCACCTCACTATACCATCTGTGGTTTCTAAATACTTTGCATAGACAGCCCCACATAGAGTAGTCCATCAGAATAATCCAACTGCAGTGTGACCAGGCATGGGCATGGGTGACATAAGGCAGAGTCTTATGCTGCTGCCTTAAGGAAGAGTTGGAGCTGGCACACTAGCCAAAGCTATGCAAAAGCATTCTTTGCTCCTGCTGACCACCTGACTATCCAGCAGCAGTGCTGGATTTAGATCTCCTGAGGTACTCCTCAGAGGGAGTACCACCCCATTCAAAACAGACTGAACCCTCCCTCCCTGAATGGTTATCATATTGACTGCTAACACCTTTATCTTGTCTAGATTAAGCATCAGCTTGTTAGTATCCTCATCACTTCCTCCAGCCCCTAGTTCAGAATTTTCATTCCTCCATGGGATTGGAGACATAGTGAGACAGGGGACCAGGTCTCATGCTCAGTGAGACCCGGTTCAGCAGGGTGCACGGGGAGAGCAGGCTAAGCCCGCTCTCCCTACACACGAGCAGGGAGGGAGCCCTGGACAGCCGGATCAGTCGCCCACACGATTTCTGGCTCTGTGACGGAGCCGGCGGGGGCTGGGGATCTTGGGGGCCGCACGCCCCCCAGAAGCCCCAGTATGCCCTACACGAGTGCACAGGGCATACTGGGGAAACCCCTGGAGCCGGGAGGGAGCTTTTCGCCTCCCCTCAGGGGTCTACTCGTGAGTAGCTCACGATCAGATAGCCCAGGTTTGTGGAGCCTTGCTCCGCAAACCCTGGCTAAGGGGAGGGGTACTTGAGCAGGTTACCCACTCTAGAACCACTGGGCTTGCAGCCAAGCCTGGTGGTTCTCACGTGCTTATCGTGAGAATAGCCCCAGAGTTAGGTGTGACCTGCCAACCGATGACACCACAGCTCAGATCTCCCGATGACCTTCTGAGTGGTTTTTACACAGCTATTAAACAGCATGGGGAAAGGACTGAATGCTTTGGGACCCTAAAGGCCAAAGGCCCCTAGGTCAAGAAGCAGTCCCCCAGTGACACCTCCTGAACCTAATGGTTCTGGTAGAATGGAACCAGTAAAAAACGGACCCTCCCAGCCCCGAGTGGGAGAGATGTTCCAGAAGGATACGGTGGATGATGATATTAAAAAACCACTGAGAAGTTCAGCAGAACCGACAGGGACACATTCCATCTGCCCAGTTCTCAGCAGAGATCATCCACCAGGGTGACTCATGTAGCCTCAGGTCCCAAACCAGGATAAAAACTGAATGTGTGTTGTCCAAGACTCTAAGCAGCTGAGTCATCACCACAAATAATACCAGTATTACCAATTTATACGTTCAGGATACTTGAAGTTTTTCATATTTCATCTGTTTCAGTTTTATTATATGGACACTGAAATCTGTTTTTTCCTTCTCTTTCCAGTAAAGGCTGAAAAAATTTCCTCAGATCCTGACCAGGTCCTGAAAGATATTTCCTATAATCCTTACAATGAGAATATGATTATTTCAAGATGGAAAATGTTGGGTTCATCTTTTTATTGTAATACTGGCTCTCCAGTCCCATCACTATGGTACTCAGTTCTTCAAAAGATGGGTGTTAAGCCTCCAGGCTATAGAAATCTATGTAATAGAGATAAGAACATAAGAACAGCCCTGCTGGCTCTGGCCCAAGGCCTATCTAGTCCAGCACCCTGTTTTATGCAGTGACTCACCAGATGCCCCCTCTCCTGCTGTTGCTCCCCTGCAATTGGCATTTAGAGGTATCTTGCCTCTGAGGCTGGAGGTGGCCTATAGCCACCAGAGTAGTAGCCACTGATAGACTTGTTCTCCATGAATTTGTCTAAGCCCCTTTAAAAGCCATCCAAGTTAGTGGCCCTCACAGCATCCCATGGGAGAGGTGTAGGAGAAGAAATTACAGAAGAGAAATTGGATTAGTTATAGAATTATAGTTTAAAGAATAGAATTAGTGTCTCAATAGTCATTACATTGGCTAACATCCTGACTAAATTTACTCAAGGAAGTCCTATTGAAATTAAAAGGACAAGTTTGGCATGCCTAACTTTAGCAACATTCCTATGGGGAAATTGTTGGTAGTGCGCTGAAATAATTCTTAGATATCACGGAGCCTCTTCATGTTCAGCAAAAATAGATAAATATAAGTTGGTTCCCTGTCCCCAAAGTGCTCAGAATTTCAACAGAAACATAATGTAGACAGCAGCAGCAACCCCTGGAGGGATGCTACGCTGAGGTTGGTTAGGCCCTAACCAACCCCAGAATCACAAAATAGTCTGACAACTGAAGAATGGATTGGAAAAAGTTTGGGATGTAGCTTTATTGTCTAAATCAACTTATTACGGAAGAGAGACAGAAGGATTTGGTATCGATAGATTTGTAAAAAGATGGAGCCTACTGGAATAACAATTTCCAGGAACAGTAATATTCCCTTTATATTTGTCCCCCTCCCACCACCTATTTAATTACAGGATGAGTGGAGCTGAGGTTCTAAACTGTTTAGACCTTTCCCCTTTTTCTTTTATGTATAATGTTGTTGTTTAACAGAAACTGTAATCATGTTTGCAGTATTGATAAATACAAATTATATGAAGAGAAAACTGGACAATCACTTTGCTTCAGTCAGCCTGATGAACCAGAATGAGGAATTAGTTCGTCATAATTTTATAGCATTAACAAATGGTGGGGTTTTCTTGTTTTGTTTTGATTTGGGGGGTTTTGCATTCTGAACTCTCTTACCCCATGTTTCTCCAGTTTCACATATGGGGAAAAGTCACACGTAAGGAAAGTCACACGTAAGGAAATCTGAAAAGAAGTTTAGGGATGATTCATACATTCTTATGAACCATCAACTAAATTCCCATGAACCTTCAACATAGGTTCTGAATTTTCATGAATATACAGCTGATAAACTTCCCAATGAGAGGTAGAAACAACATTTAGAGAATTGTTTATTGTATATCCTACTTCATTGAAAGGACATGGTAGATGAAAAGGATAGGGCATGATCCCAAAATACCCAAATGAACACATTCAGCACAGCACAGCAAATGCTGAGCTCCACTGAACCCAACAGACCCTGAATTGAATGCTTAGGACTTGCAGTACTATGGCCACATCCGCATGTAACACAAAACCCTAGTTAAATGGGGCAGAGGTTGGAATTTGTGTATGTCTGAATGCATGAAACCATGGTTTAACAGCAAAGGCAACCTGCGGTTTCCTTCGCCATACTCCGCATTGAACCTTCTGTCTGTAGTGAGTTTCACCACCCCAACCTGAGGTTTTGGAGTGGCAGCATTATGTCTGAACGTGGATGGTGCCATAACCACGGTTTTGTGCTGTTTCTGGAACTGTAATAACAGAGAGAACGGCCCAGATCTACCTGGGAAAGTGACCACTCCATGCCTGCGGCGATTCTTGCTGGAGAATCTCCAAGTGCCTCTCCAAGCACTTGCCCTGCCCTCTGGCTCCAAACTAATAAAGCAGTTGCCCGACAGCAGGGACACTGCCACATCCCATCTTAAGCTTGTAAGCCTGTCAAATGGGAAATTCACATGGGGGCATGCCCTCTTCCCACTCTTTGTTTCCCCCTCCTGGCAATTAGGAGAGAAAGGGGATGGGAGGACAAGACAGGCACTATGTGCTTTGCACAGTGAAAATGAAGTGATAAAGTATGTTCGTTCACAAGCACATGCAGTCGTGGTAGCCCCACAAACTGGGCCACCCAATTAGATATTTGGGAAGGTAACATATGGCATGGCATCAATACCCATAAGAGGGTTTAAAAGGCAGCCCTATCCAGGAATTCTTGAATGAGTCAGAACTATTTTTTTATTTTATTTTTTTGTACAGCGATGCTGGGGAAGGGGGCCCTATCCCCTTCCACCTGGGTTAAAGTGTGCAGTCCCTAGCCTATTCATGAGAAGAACTGTCCAGTAGGAGCAGCATTGCTCCAGTGAAAGGAGCGATTCTACATGTGTGATAACGACAAATGCTGCTCCTGAACATACCACTCTCTCATGAGAGTGGAAGGCCATGAGCATACACATTCACAAATGATGAAAAATCAGGCGGCCCTTTCCCATGATTCCCTGTGGTGGCAGATCTGCATACTCCACAACACCGATCTGAACTAGGGAAATTTGAATGAAAATTTAGATCTGTCCCTAGTCCCAGTATTTGCCTCTGAGCCATTTCATGCCAATTTCTTGTTCTTTCTCTTTTCTTTCTTTCACTGTGGAATGAGAACAAAGAATCTCTTCATACATCAGCCCAAGAGAGGGCCCATTTCAGGCTAACTGCATGTTTGTCTTGCACATTAACTAAACACGCAAATTCTCATAGTATTTGTCAAACGTGAAGTGCCTAGGGACTTTTTTGTATGGGGTGGTATAAATGTACTAAATAAACAAACAAACAGATAGATATGTCAGAATAGGACTGGAATATACATGCCACATTTGTGAAACAAAACTATTATTGAAAGAGAAAAGCAAAGCAGTAGATAGTGGACATCCGAAGAGAAAGTGGATTCATTCAAGGCCTTTCTGCATGATCAATTTTATTGTAGAACAAATGCACATTTGTTTCTTGTTAAGTTCACACAACTTAGCAGCATGGTGAGCAACTTAGGAACAGCCTCCTAACTGATGCACCACAAGTGTCTATGCATGAAATACCTATGTATTTTAATTAATTATATACTGCCTGATATATACATCTCTAGGCGGTGTATACAATCCGTATTACAATATAAAAACAAAAATAAACAAAACACTTTCACAGAATAAGAACAATTAAATACAATTCACAGCAATTCAAATAAGTACACAGGATAAAACAAACAGTTTAAATTAATTTTAATTAAAAGCCTGAGAAAACAGGTGTATCTTAAGGGACTTTTTAAAAAGCAGTCAGAGATTGAGAAGCTCTTATTTTGACAAGGAGTGCATTCCAAAACTCTGGGGCAGCCACAGAGAAGGCCAGGCCCCAAGTTGTCCCCAGACGAACCGGTGGCAACATAAATGGACCTCCCCAGATGATCTTAATAGGAGTCAGGGTTCATGGCAAAGAAGATGGTTTCTTAAATACCCTGGACCTATGCCGTTCAGGGCTTTATAGGTAATGACTAGCACTTTGTATTTTGCTTGGAAATATATTGGCAGCTAGTGCAATTCTTTCAGAATCAGTGTTATATGGGCCTTTCATGTTGTCTCAGAAACCAACCTCATTGCTGCATTCTGTACCAGTTGTAATTTCCAAACTATATACAAAGGCAGTCCCACATAGAGTGCATTACAGTAGTCAAGCCTGGATGTCACCAGCATATGTGACCATTTTAAGGTAATTTACCTCCAGAGATGGGTGTTGCTGATGTATCAGCTGAAGCTGATAAAAAGTGCTCCTGGCCACTACCAATTTGAGTTTGGATCCAAGAGCACTCCCAAGCTATGCACCTGATCTTTCAGGAGGAATGTAAAGCCCCTACACTCCCTACCCATGTCTTATTTGAATTCAACTTCAGTTTGTTATCCCTCATCCAGCCCATTGCCACCTCCAGGCAGGCATTTAGAGAAATTACGCCATTTTCTGATGAAGTTCATAGGGAGAAATAGATTTGGGTGCCATCAGTATATTGATAACACCCTGCACCAAATTTCCTGATGATCTCTCCGAGCAGTTTCATGTAGAGATGTTAAAGAGCATTGGAGACTGTATGGAGCCTTCTAGAACTCCATAGTGTAACTCTTGCTTGGCAGAGCAACAATCTCCAAGTAACACCATCTGGAATGTTCCTCCCTCTCTTCCACAGAGATGTAGAAATGGAACCACTGTAGAACAGTGTCACCTAATCCCACCTCCCTCAGGCGATCCAGAAGGATACCATGGTCAATGGTATTGAAAGTGCTGAGAGAGCCAAAAGGATCAGCAGAGTCATACTCCCTCTGCCAATACCTAATTGAAGATAATCCATCAAGCCGACCAAGGCAGTCCCAACCCTATAGCCCATGTTAAAGCCAGTTTGAAATGGGTCTAGATAATCAGTTTCTTCCAGGACTGTCTGGAGCTGAGAGGCCACCACCCTCTCAATCACCTTGCCCAACCATGGGAGATTAGGGACAGGCCTATAGTTGCCTAACTCTGAACGGTCCAATGTAGGTTTTTTCAAGTTTGGTCTAATGATAACCTCCTTAAGATAAGGAGGCACCCTACCTTCCCTCAGATAAGCATATGCATGAAATGATGTTCTATGTCTCATAGGTACATAAGAAGGTGCCTTCTACTGAGTCAGACCATCTAACTCAGTATTGTCTATTCCACCTGGAAGCAGCTCTCCAGGATTGCATGCAGGGAGTCTTTCCCAGTCCTACCCAGAGATACCATACGTTCTGCATGCTAAGCAAATACTCTACCACTGAGCTATGACCTTATTCCTCTAGAGGCAGTGCTCCTCATATATTTCCTGCAGGGCTTGTCCACCAAATTGACTCGTTGCACTAAGAAACAGCTTGAGGCTGAGCATGTGTATGCATATGAGGACTGAATGTGTATGAACATTCAGTCCTCGTCTCATGAAGGCGTTTAACATCTTTTAACATCTTCTAAAATGTTTTGTATAGACTTGAATAATTATTTGAAATGCTCTGAATAATTCTTTGTAACCTGATAGCCATCTGCTGAGTCTCTGTGCTGTTCAAAAACCTGGATTTGGTTCTTCATATGCAGCCATCATCTTGTCCACTTGGTGCATACAGTGATATTTTCTTGGCATTACTGATCTGAATAAGAGGTCACAAAGTATATCGGAAACCATCTGCAGCATCCTTTGAAGAAAATATCACAGACTTCATTACTGAACATTCCTCCTCGGTCATTCTCAGGCTCCGGCAGCCTGCTTACATTTTTTTCTTTCTTTTGTACCAACAACCTAAATTTCTGTAGTATAAATTCATTCCAAAAAAAGGAGAAAAAAGAGGAAGGGAAATATAATTGATACAATAAAAATAAATTCATCTTTAACAAGTGACCCACCTCAAAATACACATACGTACAATAACGTATACACATATGTATAATAAACACACACACACACACACACACACACTACACATATGTATAATAAAAAGTGTGTTGCACTTTTGAGTGTTCAGAGCACTGCATGTAATTCTGCAGGATTCCCCAGCAGATGCAGCCCGTTGCACCATCTCCCATATCATCCCAAAGGGTTCCTCAACCCTCAGGAGCAACCTTTAAGTGTAATGTGGGAAAGGAGGCAGGAAAGCCCCATGCTATGAGCAGATCTCCACTTGTGGTTGTTACAATACAAGCCATAGTACTGATGTTGTGCTGTCAGAACTGTTGGTAGTGGTATAGCAAATCTAGGACTTCAGTAGACAATTCTTCTCTCAGGGGCAGTTCAGATGATGCTGTTCCTGACCTCCTGCTTAGGAAGGAGATGCACCGAAAGCATGCTGTAAGAACATCCTCCATGGACATCCTGGTGTTGTCCCAGCACGTTCCTTTATCAAGTGCAGGAGCTGTTCATTCACACAGCCTGTCTACATGCACTCCAAATACATATTTGGGCAAATATTTGGAGCACATATAGAGGGACCCTTCAGAAGAACAGCCCCCCATGAAATAAATGGACATGTTGAGTCTGGCATCGGGATATCTATGGAGGATGTCCTGATGGTTCACTCTCTGTGTGTCTGATTCCTAATCACATGGACAAATATAGTATCATGCATGCCACCCCAATATCAGTTAAAGATTAACTTACCCAAAACTTTTCCAATGTAGCATTTAGAATGCATTCATTTAAGGGCAAAAATGTGAACAAGTTATATCTGAAATGGTTTTCTATATTACTTTTCTGAAGATCATCCAGAATCTCTGAATCCCCATAGAACCTGTCTGTGGATTCATACCTGGAAGAATTCTGGATCCACTGCCCAGGTTATCTTCCTACATGTTTGCACTCATGAGATCACTTTAAAATAAACTCCAGAAGAACTGAAAGATGACATTAGAATCACCTCACAGTCATCCACATAAATATTATCTCACAGTAATCCAGACAAAGGGAAGCATTTTAAAGCATCACTGATAACAACTGGGATATTTCTGTCTGGGATTTTACTCTCCCCTTGAATTTAATAGTATTTAAGAGCTTGAATTTAGCTTGATTATTCATAATGGGCATAATTTAGCTAGAGTTAAGCATTTCTAAATCCTATTAATTTCCATGGGAGAGTTAAGCATGTGCTTAAATCTCTGCCAGTAGAAAGAATATTACCTATGTCTGGATCAGGCCCTTGGTTATTCTTTATTCTGTTCTGTTTATAGATTGCAATATTTGAGCAAGTTAAACAAGTGATTATTAATTCAATTAAATGAATGAGAATATTGTTCTAAATTCTGGGCACGAAACCATTTCTAGAAATTGTGTGTATAGTAATGAAAGTTATTGACAGAGAGAAGCTTGTTATACTTCACTAAATACACTCTAGCTTTCTGAAAAATTGTACTTCAGTTCTTTCCTTGTGACACTTACGTGTTAGTGAAAGAGAAGTTGGGTCAAGTGTCATGATGCTACATCCAGGTACATCCAGGTTATACATTCCTTCTTGGTCATAAATATTTTGCCTTAAAATGTTCAACACAAACTTTTTGTTCATTCTGTATTCCATGAACTCTTCAGTCTCAGGTGGCACTCGGAAACACAAATTGTAAGATGCAGTATTGTTTCTATAACTGAAAGAAGGATCAGGCATAGTGGGAATAAGCAGCCAATGTATTCGTTATACAGCCGTTTCTTTCCCCTTCTTTCAATCCTAAGAACCCTCAAAACCTAAAGAGCCCTCAAAACCTATCTGTTTGGCCTGGCCTTCCAGGGTTTTTAAATTGTTGTAATATGGGTTTGAATGTTGTGACCTGGTTTTTCAGGGTTTTAAATCAGTTTTGAATGTTTTAACTGTTATTGTTTTATGGTGTTTTACAACCTGTTTTCAACTGCTAATTAATTAATTTTAATTGTTTTGTTTTAATGTAAATCACCCTGAGCCATTTTGGAAGGGTGGTATAGAAATCAAATAAGTAAGTAAGTAAGTAAGAACCTCTTCAGGCAACACTTTTTGTGTGTGCCTACCTCTAGGTTTTTTTTAAGTGTACACCTAAACATGTAATCTACCACTTTAAGTGGAGCCGGTTCAAATCCCCGCTGGTACTATATCAGACAGTAGTGATATAGGAAGACGCTGAAAGGCATCATCTCATACTGCGCAGGAGGCGGCAATGGTAAACCCCTCCTGTATTCTACCAAAGACAACCACAAGGCTCCGTGGGCACCAGGAGTCGAAATCGACTTGACGGCACACTTTACCTTTACTTTAAACATGTAAACTGAAAATGTCGCAAACAGCTGTTTTTCTCCATACCAACATGTAAAATGAGGGAGTGCAAAAGTTGACTTCAGGTTCACAAGGGAATAAAGGTCACATCCAGCAGTTCTGTAATAGACATTGTTCTCAGGCTCTGTGAGAACCACCAGGATCCATGTAGATCCCAGTGGAGCTGCTGCACCAAGCCCAGTGCCGAAGCCCAGCTCTTAGCCCAGGTTAAGCTGCCAGGCTTATATGTCAGTGCAGGCTGCTTGCAGCTCACACTGACACAGATGTGGGCCTAGAGCACCCATCCCACCAAATGCAGTGCACTGTGGGATATCTGGAAGCCAGGACAATGAGTCCTGGCCTCAGAACGATCCGCCCTGCTCGTGTGGGAGCGTACTTCGTGCTCCCACCAAGTACAGCATGATTGTCTGGAGCGGGGGGAGGCAAAGTTTGAGAACCTTTCCCTCCGCCTGCCCACCCGTTAGGCCATATGAATGACCCCAATATGTACAACCTCTTAGTTACCCTGTATGAGTCTCCCTGTAGAAGTCTATGTGCCCAAGCGGGACGCTGTTTATGTCTAATATTCTGCCTGCCCAGATGTAAAATTGGCTAGCCTTGTTATTCACTACCCCTCATTTTAAAAATGCTGGAACACTCCATGCCTTTGGAGCTATGCTTTGGGGGAGCAACTCTCATCACCATGAGTAACCCAGGTTAGAAAGGCAGTCAGGAAAAAAATCTCATAAGGAATGTGCTCCCACTAAATCAATGTTAAATAAAGAGTTTAAGAAAAGGACAGGGACGTGTCTGAACAAACTCACTGAATGTGACTGAGCAGCGAGAAACAAACAATGTCAAAACAGAGTTTGTCACTGTAGGATCAGGGGCCAGTGACAGCCCCTATCAACTCTAAGTGTGGCTCCCTGACTAATTATTGGGCCTGAGTGAAATTTCAGCCAACACTGAACACTCCGCACAGTCCCCCTGGATCATGCAGAGGCAGCCATTCTGACCATGCGGTGCTTCACTTAGCCCAGTGCTGGAAGGAGGGGGGGTGGTCCCTTAAGAGAAACTGAAAAGAAACTCTTGAGCCCCAACACCATCCTGGAAGGTGTGCACAGAGTGCTGGAAAGTGCAGCTCTTCCCAGGCCTCTCCTCCAAGAGCACTTAAGAAGGGGTTCATCTCTCTTAAATGGTCACCCCAGCACTGAGAAAAGCACAGAACTGTGCAGAGATCAGCACAGTGGGAAATGGCTTTCAGATTCAAGGGGAATTTTTTTACCAGAGTTGTCTCCCACTTTAAAAATAGTGAGGATCACTGATCTAATAGGTGTCAGTGATTATTACACACAACAACACTATTACACATTACAGCACTGAAGAAAGCATTCCATTTTCCTACAACGTCAAGCATCCTGAATATTCTGAACCTGTGATATGCCCACAACAAAAATGTTAATAACTATGCTCAACAAATGAACTTTTTTGGTGCAAGAACCTTGTCATGGGGGAAAGCCCTTGGGTCGGTCTTTCTTCCTTTCTCCACCTCTCTTCTCTACACTTCTTCAGACAAGTCTCATTCCCATTTCCCCCCTCCACGCCTACCAAGATGCATTTGTTTTTGCTTGGAAAAGAGGTGACTACAGGGTAGAGATTTATAAAATTATGCATGGAATATAGAGGCTGGTTAGAGAGACATTTTCTTCCTCTCTCACAGCACTAGAACCATGAAACTGATTGCCATGGAAATTAGGACCAACAAAAGGAAGTACTTTTTCACACAGCACATACTGTAATTAATCTATTGAATTCTCTGCCATGAGATGTGGTGATGGCCACAAGCTTGGATGGCTTGAATAGAGGCTTAGACAAATTCATGGAGGACAGATCTATCAATGGCTGCTAGACTAATGACTATAAGCCACCTCCAGCCTCAGAGGCAAGATGCCTCTGAATACTATTTGCAGGAGAGCAACAGCAGGAGTGAGGGCACGCCTTCATCTCCTGCTATGGGTTTCCCACTGGCACCTGGTGGGCCACTGTGGGATACAGGATGCTGGACTCGATGGGCCTTGGGCATGATCTAGCAGGACTGTTCTTATATTTGTATGTTTTTATTCTATTATTTTTTCTGATTCAGATTAAGGTGTTCTAAATTACATAAATAAACCAATGGAGTTAATTCTTTCTTCCTACCTGAAGGAAATAACTTCAGCAGTGATAAAATATCGTCCAAGAGCAGGCGAGTGACTGTAGACATCTATAAGCTTAAGAAAAGTAACATGTATTATTGCCACATATAAAACAATATGAAGCAGTCACCCTGTACATACGGTGGAGGTTCTGACCTATTGATAAGTACACTACAGCCTGATATACTGTAAGATTTGCCCATATCTCTGGCATTGTTTACTGTTCTTGGCTGGGATTGTTACCTCCCACAGTCACTATTAGTAAACAAAAGTTAAGTGTGTCAGGGCCAGTGACACATCTAATGTAATGTGTAGTTTGGCCCTCAGATAAACAGACTGGCTGACATTATGAGGAAGATTACACGAAGGAGTCCTTTGAAATTAACTGGACAAAGCAATACCTAACTTATTATTTTAATTGTAGTGACTTACATGATACACTGCCCTCCCCTCTCTCCAAAAGCTCTTTACGCCAACATAATATTTTCGGGTCATGTAATCCTCAGGAACATATTACAGAAAAAATTACTCTCCATCCTCCTCCATGACTGGTGCATTGCACAAAGAATCCTCCTTTACGGAGACACTCAAGGCTCCTTGCGGACCTGCAGCCCTCTTTTGGTTGGTGGAGGGCTGCACATGTAAACCCCTGCTAACTTGGCAAAGAGGCACCTTTTAATGTGGTGATTCTCTTTATTTAGCAGGGGGAGAGTAACTGGCCCTATTCACTCACAGTTCAATACCTCCAGTGACTGTTGGTGGTGTCCATCTTATGTTTATTTTTAGATTGTGATCCCTTTGGGGACAGGGATCCATCTTATTTATGTATTATCTCTCTGTGTAAACCACCCTGAGCCATTTTTGGAGGGGCAGTATAGAAATCGAATTATTATTATTATTATTATTATCAACAACCACCACCACCTATGGGACTACTTTGGGTAACTGTCAAGTCAAGTCAAGTCAAATCATTATTCTAGTCATTGACCAGTATACATACAGTTTTTTAAAAACCTGCAATAAATAAAGCAGCCCAAGGAATTTAACATCTTTCCAAAATATTTCCCCTTTATTTTTTTTATTTTTTTTTTTATTCTATATTATTTTATTTATATACCACCCTTCCAAAATGGCTCAAGGAGGTTTACAACAGAATAAAAACAATTTAAACCAGTTAACAATTAAAAGCAAAACTATAAAAACAGGATAAAATCAATTAAACATTCAAACTGCTAGAAACCCTGGAAAACCAGGGCAAACATTTAAAACAATTTAAAACAGTTTAAAAACCCTAGAAGGCCAGGCCACAGATAGGTTTTAAGGGCTCTCCTGAAAGATAGTAATGAACTCAGATTACGGATTTCTGCCAGGAATACATTCCATAGCCCAGGAGCAGCTACAAAGAAGGCCCGCCTCTGAGTTGCCACCAGACGAACTGGTGGTAACTGGAGAAGGACATCCTCAGATGACCTTAACGTGCGGTGGGGATCGTGCAGAAGAAGGCACTCTCTAAGATAACTCAGACCTAAGCCGTTCAGGACCTAAGCCGTTTAGAGAGTACCTTAGATAATAATTACTTAAGAAGTATTTAGAGAGCTGCAACTGCCTGGCATGATCTAGAGGCTATAATTAAAAAATTGGCTACATTATAATAAATATTATTATATTTATCTGATAAAAGAAATTAAATTTAAAATTCATCATGTTGACCTGGAAGATCATTTATCTTAGGTGTAATCAGTTTATGGCGCAAGTCATATAAAAAAGCACACTACAATAGAACATGACCAGCTGATCCAATCTGTCCTGATCCACATGGGCAGAAATGTTGCTGAACAGGAATATTTTGGTATCTGCCATCTAGTTGGGCTCATGGGAGAGTGTTGAAACGGGCCCTAGAGAAGGCCCACTAATATCTGGGCACAGTCCATGTACCCAAATATGGTGTTGGTTGAAAGTGGTAATCTACCTTAGGGCCCTGTAGGCTCTAGGCACCTTTCTTAAATCACTTTGGAGTTACATGTCCAAAATTTGTTGTTTGAAGGTTTCTTTGGCCTTCTCAAAGCCCAGGGATATCAAAAGATCTGATGATAAGCCAGTCTTCGCCCATTGTGAGTGGAAATCATCAGTAAGTAATAAATGAACTAGTTCTAAAGTTCAGTTTTAGCCAATAAATGAGCATGGCCATCCAGATTTTGGCTTCAACCCTAATCATTCCAGCTTCCAATCTCAGTGCCACATTAGAGGCACATCTTGGAGTAAGGAAAAGTGCTCTTTAAAAGCCAGATGTGACTCGCTTGGGGGTCTTCTGGGGGCCGCATGACCCCCAAACTCCACAGCCCCCGCCGGCTCCATGACGGAGCCAGCAGTTGTGTGGGTGGCCGCTGCGGCCGCCCAGAGCAGACTGTCTGCTCGTCTGCGGGGAGAGCGGGCTTAGCCCGCTCTCCTTGCAAACCCCCTCATGGCTCTTCTCACGGATCGTGAGAAGATCACAGATCATGAGAAGAGCCTCCATGTCTCTCGCTTTTTGGTAATTAATTACCAGATGTTCTTCATTGCATGTCAAACCAAGGTCTTGAGAGATTGATCTGTGTTTGCAGTAAAATTGTGGCATCACCCGCATCCAGTAGAATAGGCAAGTGCTTATTTGCCAGCTTGGGGGCATGTGAAGACCTAAATGCTGCAGCCATTTAATTAGGGAGTTAATATAGATGTTAAACAAATGGGGGGTGAGCTAGTATATACTTCTGTTTAAACAACCTTATAAGTGGGGATGGGATTGGAGATTTGGCCCATACAATTGCACCTAACTCTTAAATTGGTGCTTTCATAGAGTTTGTATATATGTAATAGTAGGTGCTTGTGGATTGAAGAATGTTTAAGCTTATCCCATAAAGTGGCTCTGGAAATTGAATCAAATGCTACCCTAAAGTCAACAAAGGCCACAAAAAGTGATCCATTAGACCTTCTGGCATATTTATCTGCCAAATATTGCAGCACAAGACAATGGTCCATAGTTGATCTACCTGTGTACCACTCCAAAGTTAAGATGTCTTATACTTGCCTGCATGACTTGAGGAATGTTTAAAATATATATTTAAAATATTTTAAATATTTACAATATATGTATGTTGTAGCCAAGCCTTGGTAGGCCACTAGTGAACTTACCTTCTTACTAAGATGTTCAGAAAGCTGATATGAGTCATATGCTGATTCTGCAAGCAACAGGTCAGGCTTATCACAATTAATTTTTATTATTCCTGAAAAATTGTGATGATTACCACTTGCTATCAATTCAGGATGCCAGTATTCATCTTCATCTATGTAAATCACTAAAATAAAAAAAGTAAGTAATTATGATTGTAATATTAATTATAGGTTTACTGTATTTTTCAGCACCAAGTAATTCTAAATACAATTAAAGCACACCAATACTCATGTGCTGCTGGTCCCCATTTTAGCAGGGTGAGATGACACGAGGGTTGCCAGATTCATTGGAGAGAATTCCTGGACACCACTGTCAAGAGGGGCAGGTGTGTAAATGTTAAAACTCTGTTTCTTTGACCCAGATTGGGGGAACTGCTTGACAGTGGAGCTTGGCAGCTGTTTCACAAATTCTTTGCTGTAGTGTTCTTTGTACAGGAGAGGGCTAGGAGCTCATACAGTTTGCATGCAGCAGCTGAGGGTAGAAAGTCTGCAGAGCTTCATCTTTCGAGTAGTAGCAATAGAAGACAGTTGTGTGGGAAGGCCTGTTGCTCCTTGCATTTCTTCCTGCTATTCCACCCAGGAGATACTTCCTGTTGGCTAAGAGGGGCCCTCACAAGACGGCAAGTGCTGCATCAGGCAACTAATGTTCTACGGAGAAGGGAGACCCCAACAATACCACTAGAGAAAAGGGGGTTCTCTCTGTACTTCACAGCTAAATTCAGAGGTCAAATGACACACTCCGAACTCTAGAAATTACCCAGAAAGGCGAGGAAGGGTTTGAATGAGCCATAGAGAGTAAACCAATCTTGGTGATGACACATGCTTTGGTAATCTCACAAGTTGATTACTGTAATGTGCTTTATGTGAGATAAAGGGAATGGTTGGGAAACTACAGCTAATGTAAAATGCAGCTACCAGACTCAGCTGGACATGTTAATAATATCCATATATTTAATTCTCGTAGCTATGCTGGCCTTGGTCCGAAATAAACCAATACATACATACATACAATTCTCGTAGACGTGCCTGTGGGGATGCGTCCTGGCAACCCAGCTGATTGGCTGGGCGGCAGACATACCTGATTGGCTGAGGCGCAGGCCAATGGTGGCAGTGGGCTGGCCTGCTGGGACTGGCTGGCACTGGGAGCCAAGCGGTGTCCACAGAGGCAAGCAGTGGGCTGCAGAGCCAGTACTCAGCCCGGCAGTGGGCCTGCGGGCCTGCCTGTGGAGGCCAGGTAGCGGCGGGCCCGCCCCGCCCGCAGAGGCACCCGTGGAGGCACCCGTAGAGGTAAGGCACCTGTGGGAGGCCAGGGCGGGAGGGAACTGGGCAGTGAAACTTCCCTGTTCACCTCCCGGGCGGAGGAACGGCGGCAGTGGGGCCTTTTTTGGCCGGCCGCCACCCAGTAAGGAGGGCCTGGCCTGTGGCAGCAGAGGTAAGAGAGAACTGGGTGGGAGGGAGGGAGGGAGGGAGGGGGTGGCAAGAGAGAATTGTGGGGAGGGGAGGGCAAGAGAGTGAGGCAGAAGCGAGGGAGAGGGAAGGAGAGGGGGCAGGAGGGAGGGGGGAACAGCCGGCCCCAAAGAGCACACAGATGCTTTGTGCAGGTCGGCTAGTGTTACCTAATCCAGCTCTGAGATGGGAATAGACAGAGATCAAAGGTCAGAGATCAGCACCCATAGAATTCAGAGCACCCCTGCTGACAGCTAGTGCTCCCTGACATGTTGCTAGTGTCCTCCTCTGACATTACACACCAGTTGCTCAATCACATCAACAGTTAAGTGTAGTGATGTAGGGAAGACATAGGCAGCCCATGTCAGGCCATCCTCCCCCTAACCCAGGATCGGTGTCTCCCCATGGCACCTCTTCCCTCCCTGCTGCAAATGTGGGGCACCCATTTTGTCCCTGCTGTGTGTGTGGTGGCAGTGGCCCTGACAGAGCAGCCTGGAGTAGTAGGCGGCCCTTCCCTCATCACTCAGCTGGCCACTGTACATGCACGCTAGCCAGCTGAGTAGCAGGGGTTGGGCAGCCTCCTCCAACAACAACAACAACACCACTACTACTACTACTACTACTAATGCAGAAACATACCATGTGGCCCTGGATAGAGCAGGACTTTTTCATGTGTCAATTTTGAAACTGGCTCCCCAGATCAGAGATTCTCAACGTTGGGTCCCCATATGTTATTGGACTTCAACTCCCATAATCCCCAGCCAAAGGCCACTACAGCTGGGAATTATGGGAGTTGAAGTCCAATAACATCTGGGGACCCAGTGTTGAGAATCCCTGCCCTAGATAATTGGATCTAGTTGAGATGACAGCTCTTCCACATATTTATTGTGCTTGATACTGCTTCTAGGTTTACATATTTTTCTGTAAACTGCTTTGAATTTCTATTTGGGCAAAAAGGCAGTCTATATGTTATAAATATAAATAATGATCCACCAAGCCTAGTGTTGCCTGCTTTCTTCTAAGAAAGAGGGGTGCCCGCCATCTTGTAGTGTGAGGTGGTTCTGTAATCAGAAATGCCAGGAACAGAATCTGGAATCGTGTATGGACAAAGCATGTGCTAACACTACTGACCTATTATCCAGTGACTGTTGCTGGTGTCTGTCTTATGTTTCTTTTAGATTGTGAGCCCTTTCAGGACAGGGATCCATCTTATTTATGTATTTCTCTGTGTAAGCCACCCTGAGCCATTTTTGGAAGGGCGGTATAGAAATTGAATAAATAAATAAGTAAGTAAGTAAATAATCCCGTACGAGGAGAACACTTATTGTGAAATCAATATGCTAGAAAAGGAGTGATCCAGGAGTCTAAGAACTATTTTTAGCCTTGAACCGCTCTTAATTTTGAAGGTGCTGGAAACTGTTTCACGCTGTCCTCACAAGACCTTTGTGATGTAGGTTACACTTAATTTTGTTATTACAGGTGAAGACCGGCTAATAGATAGTGGGTGACATGATGTGCAGTCTAATGGGGCTGAAAGTAACTGCACAAGCAGAGTTATTGTGTTTATCCCCATTTGTGGCAAGGGGGACAAATGTGGTAATGCAGTTTGCATGGCCACCAGTTTTAAGAGCATCAGGACTGTCTTTCAGCTTCACTGCAGGCCTGACACAGAGTCTTCTGGCTCCATTAGACTGCACATCATGTCAGCCAGACATGCCTAAGACCACATCAGGAGTCCATGGAAGAGGTGAGACCTGGTTCCATGCCTTCCACACATATCTAACTTCCTATCCACCAGCTTTTATTCCTTTACATTCCAAAGGCATAGGAATGCTCCTCACAAACTTAAGATCCTGATCTTGCTAAAGCTAGTCATGACTGACACCCATTGATTTCAACAGAACAACTTAGTCACAACTGAACTGAATCAGGGCCATTGCAGGGAGAAGTTGCCCCCATATATCTGATGTAATTTGAGAAGTAAAATTCACATCTGAAGTAGAATACATACCTGAATAAAGCGTTAAACTCAGAACAATCACGAGAACAAATGTTAGGAAAATAGAAGTTATAATCATCCACAATTTGCATTTCCAGCAAACAATCTTAGAACAAGAGCTCAAGTCGGCTGTCTTCTAGACATACAAAGAATAAAAGGAAAAAGCTGTTAATATCATGAAAAAAAAACCCTGATGAATATATTTAGATTAGTCAAAGGTGCATCAAAAAGACTAGCAGAAGAGTTGTTACTGTTAATTGTCGCCTTTCTCCCGCTCCAAATATGTTAGTCTCCCTCCCTACCAGAGGCACTCTAACCCCCAGGCCCTGGGGACCCAGTCCAGTCCTCCAAGGTCGGGGGGGGGCCTTCCAAATTACTGGGGCCAGGGGCCTCCAGCAGCAATCCCACGCCCACACGACCAAACCTCCATGCATACACACACACACACACACACACACACACACACACACACACACACACCATGGCTGAGGGGTGGCTGCAGGGGAGAGTGGAGCAGTCCTTCTCCCCTCCCCCAGAGGGGCTGGGGGTCAGAGAGATGCTAGCCCTGTCCATTTGGGCCAGCGTCTTTTTCCAGCTGCAAGGTGCGTCTGCGCAGATGAGATCATCGGAAGCCCATGACATCATGACCCCAAAGGAGGTTTCAGGGGGCCTTGCATAGGGAGGGCCTCACGACTGGGCAGTCCGGGCACCCAAATTGCCTAGTTGCATCCCTGCTCCCTCCCTCTCTCCCTCCCTCTCTTCTTTCTCTTTCTTTGTGCCTGAAGAAGTCTTCTCTTCCTCTATACTTGCTTTTCTAGCCCTTCAAATCTCCCTTCGTCTTCCTCTCCACCCATCCCCTCTTTAGGGATGTGCGAACAGTTCGGAACCGAACCTGTTCAGCATTGAACCAACCACCTGCTTGGGGGGTTTGAAGGCTTTAAAAAATTTAACCAACTTACCCACTCCAGAAGGCTTCTGGGTCATGACCTGGTCATGCAGAGGCCCATTGGGCATTTCGGCGGCCACCAAAGTGGCTGCCACAATGAAGGGAAGGCCTGGAACGGGCCAAAGACTGTCTGAACTGGGTGATTTTGGCAGTAATGGAGGCTGGTGGGGAAAACTCTGGAGCCCTCCCCCCCACAGCCTCAGAGAAGCCCCCCAGAGGAAGTTGATCTGAAATCAATTTTAAAAAAATTGTGGACCCCCCTGAACCAGGGGGGTTTGAGGGGGTGCAAAACCAAACTGGCCTGATCTGGTTTGAGTCCAGTTCAGAATCAAACTGAACCGGGCCAGCCAGTTTTGTGCACACCCCTGCACTTCTTCATTCCAAACATTCACTTTGGCTATTGGTGACAGTTGGTCATTATTCTTTTTTCTGTTGTGGGCAGTTGCATTTTAAACTGTGGTTTGGATAGTTAGTGAAACAGTTTCTTAGACAACCAACAAATGTTGCTGTGAAAAGGAAAGCAAAGGAAATTGTGGAAAGGAAAGCAAGAGGCAATGTGAAACACAGAACAACAGAACGTTGCTGCCTGCTTCCTTTTCTAGAGGTGCAGCCCTCTGCTGAAAATAACATACTTATTTTAAGTGCAATTAATTCTAATTAAGCTTCTGAAATGAATTAAGCAAACTGAGATGGCAGTTTGGAGTGTACATCAGGTCTGAGTTTTCTAAAATGTACTGAAAAATGAGGGGAATCATGGGAGGAGCATGAGCAACCAACCTACAACACACACTTGAAAAGTATATATGTTAGATTTAGAGAGAAAGAGAGAGACAGATGACAAAACAAACACATTCCTCGAACAAATCACAACTTATCGGATCAGGAATGAGCAATGAGATTGAGTGTTCTGTCTCCCAAGCTCCTCATGTATGCTCAGCTTCTTAGGTAACTTCCTAGTTTGTTATATCACAGTGTATATCACTGTGCCTTCCCCCTGCCAGTGACTTCCAGATAAACAAATGATGGCTTGAGCAATATCTTCAAGTAAGGTTGCAAACGAAACTGAAGCCACAGTTTTTAATTCTGGGCTGGCATTCTGAGCAGTCTTAGAACTATGTAACAGGAGCTGCATCCATGGAAGACACAGCAACAGAGCTCAGCCGAGAGCACTGTCGAAGAGACAATTCTGTCTGGAGGGAGGGGTAGCTGTGCAGCCCTCAGGGACATGATTCTAAAGTTTAAAATACTTTTGGAGAGGGGAGAGAGCAGCAGAAATCACTACCTCTTCTCCCCTCCATGTCCATTTATCTGCTCAGCAACACACTGGGCTGAGCTCCATTGCAGTCTCTTCCACAGATGCAACTCCTGCTACATACTTCTACATTGCTCGGAATGTCAGCCCTGGTTTGAAGGGGCAGGGGCATAGTGGTAGATTAAAGTGGACCTTGGGACAAGAAGTGAAGATAGTTCCCCTGGGCCCCCAGCCTTCTTTTCTCCCTCACCATGTCTTTGCTACAGAAGAACTATATGAATATAGTGGGGGTGGGCATTCTCAGCATGCACTTTCTCTCACTCCTATGCAAATAATATTGCACACTCATCATACTCCAGTCAGGAGCCAGCAGCTAGTCACTGAATCAGGGAGATGTGATGGGAAAGCAAAGAGCAGGCTGTTTCCCAGCAAGTAAAACCACAGCTTACATGTTTAGACACCACAGTGAACTGTAGTTTAACAAACCAGGACGTCTCCTATAAAATTGTTGCATTCACATGACATATGGAAGGGCAGGTCCAATGGATCCATGGTTCCACTCCCCACCCCCGCCTGTCCACATTTGGACGACAGAAAGAGCATCCTCTGTGCATTCAGTGAGACTGCAGAGAGGAGGAGAAACTGGCTGTGTGGGCTTCCTCCTTACATAGGAACATAGGAAACTGCCATATACTGAGTCAGACCATTGGTCTATCTAGCTCAGTATTGTCTTCACAGACTGGCAGTGGCTTCTCCAAGGTTGCAGGCAGGAATCTTGCTCAGCCCTATCTTGGAGATGCCAGGGAGGGAACTTGAAATCTTCTGCTCTTCCCAAAGTGGTTCCATCCCCAAAGGGGAATATCTTACAGTAATGTGCTCACACATCAAGTCTCCCATTCATATGCAACGAGGGCAGACCCTGCTTAGTTATGGGGACAATTCATGCTTGCTACCACAAGACCAGCTCAGTCCGCACAGCCAATCATGGAGGAAGAGAGAGAGAGAGATGCTTTCTCCCTCAGCTCCAGTCCAGCCAAATGCAGCCTCCAAAGAACTGCAAAACTCACTACAAACCGAGGGTTGAAATTGTAGTCTCCAGAGCAAAACCACGTGTCAAGCAACAGTCAGGACTGGAGCAGCATGTGTTCAGACATAATGGTTAGGAAACCACAGGTCCCTGCAACTCTGGTTCCCCGTTACATGCCAATGCGGCCAATAAGGGCATGAGGAGAAGAGGAAGGATTAGGGGAGAGGAGTGAATATTTGAACTCATAGTTCATTCCTGATCAAAAACACATGATCAGAAATGTGATGTTTCTCAACCAAGCCATAATCTAACAGCAAGAAGACTGCATAGTGAAACTTTTAATTATGGATACTGAAAAATATTCATGAAATACTAATGATTAAGCACCTAGATAAAATAAGCAAGTATGCTTTTTCAAGCAACACACACTATTTAATCTGGAAGATAATATAATTCAGAGATTTTGCTTGACTTAATTATCTGCATAGTAATTATCACCATTTGGATTTGTAGCAGCAGCAGACAGCTACAGCAGCAATGCTAGGCTGTGGCTCCTAACACCATGACCTGTTTGCTAAACCCTTGGTAAATATCTGTGTTTGCTAAAACTACGGCAGTAAGAAAACATTCACCATTTCTAAAACCAACACCCTCTTTTCTTGATAAGGAATAGCAATAGTTTACAGAGTTTCAGGTGATACTACCTGCTGCAACCTCTGACGTCCAGATTCTTACAAGAGCAGCAGGAAGTAAGCATATGAGGAAATTATAAGAAGAAAAAATGAGATCAGGACTGCAAGTATATACATGCTTCCCAGGGAATAAACAGCATAGAGCATTAAACACCAGTCTGAATTCAAACTGCTCTGAAAAGAAGAATGACATTTTAACTATGTGTACAGACAAGATATTAAAAACTGCTGGAAACTCTTGATCTTAAATACAGGAACTGAAACTAACTAAATAAATCAATAGTTTCAGTGGTATTTAAGCTCAAACGTTTCCAGCTGTTTGAGATAGAGAATTGAGAATGATGCTTTAACACTGAAACGCATTTGCTCAAGTTTGGTAAGATCTTCATCTTTAAGTTATTTTACTTACACATTAAAGTGGTTTTATAATCTTGTATGGGGTAAGGGAGAATGTGTATATCATTGACACTATATTGTCTTATGTGTACAGATTTTTCCTCAGATCAATATGAATACTTACTAGGGAAACTGGAAACAAATCTCATAGATATCAATGGCCTACATCCAAGTAAACATTAGGGATGTGCACCGAAATCCTTCGGTACCATCCCAAGGGTGGAGAGGGGTTCCCTTAAGGGGAGGTGGGCAGGTCCTACCTGCCCATCCTCCAAGCCCCTGCCACGATGCTGTTCAACCAGAAATGCCTCCATGCAAGCGGTAGCTTGTGCTGCTTTCCCCTTTAAAACACCATGCTGCAGCAACGGGATGCTTCCCTGGCATCACTCGCACAGCATCGGCATGTATATGGTGTTGGCGCATGCATCAATGGCATTTGCGGGGCCAGCAACAGCATGGAAGGCACCTGCTTCTAAACGTCCAGTCCGCCAGCCTGTTGAGCCCCCAGCTTCCTTCTCTTCTGAGGATGAAAGACAAATAGTTATGGCTATTTATTCTGTCTCATTTACATATTACATATTCTGTCTCATTTACATGCCTTGGAGGCTAGTAAGAAGGTTTCTGGTGGGGAAACTTCAGGTGCATGGGCTAAAAGGGATTCTAAATCTGCTGGTCAGGCTGATAAGCAGCTGTGACATTTGCAAACCATTGAGGACAGGCTTGATGACTTGGAGAAACATTCCAGTAAGGAAGTTACAGCTGTTGAAACCACCTCTCCGGAGGGGTCTTCTTGCTGTAACACTCTTGATGCCGATGTTGGTCCCTTCAGCGAGTACAATATAAGTGGGGCTTATCCTCACTGGGCTGGTCATTTATCACAGGTTGGGGGGGGTATGCCGGTTTGGCCTTCTGGCCCTGATTTCTCCCCAGCTGTTTGGATGGGCCGTATACCTGTGTCTGTTAGGAGTAGTACAGACACAGTTTTAAAAGTTACATCTAAGGCCAACTAACACTGTGGGAATGCAAGTGTGGATGGGTATTGATAAGCCATCGGAACTTAGATCGGAGTTGTGGGGTTCCAAAATTGGAAAGGGTGCTACTGATGAAAGAATTGAGTTTTATCCCCACTGTGATGTATCTCTAACTTTAGGGGATCATCTGTTACTTTCCACTAAAGAAAAAAAAAGAAAAAGAAAAATGAATATGTGGACATTTTTTCCTTGTTGTATTGGAAAACTGAGCCCTGCGAGGGTGATAGGAATGACCCTAGGATAAGGAAAAATTTAAAGTTAAATCTGTGGACCATAATTGGTTCAAATCAGTTAGTAGGGTATATGATATATAAGGGGGGAGTTTTACAAAAGCAACCAGCTTGGGCTGCTTCCATGGTGAAATATTTGGACATAATCTATCAGGCGTTAGCAGTGAATCTTTTCCATGTCATTCGGCCTTGGACTCTTCCTTTCCCTGGGATTGCCCCCAACCAACACTTTTGTTGCAGATCATGAATCTTAACCGCCCAATTTCCGGGGAGTATTCAGACACTTGATGGTAAAATCTACTGTCATTTCTCCTAGGGGTCCTGCTCAGACCCCGGGTGGTTCTTTTCAGCAGTTGTGCTGGGAATTCGGGGTTAATGGAGTATATCCCATCCCCACTGTACTCCCGTTCCCACGCACGTTCTGTTTGTGGAGTTTCTCATTCTGTTAGTGTTTGCCCAAAGAGTAAGCATTGCAAGGCTGGTTGTAGGGATTAACCAGGAGCTAGACATCCTCCCCACTCCCCCCACCATCTTAGAAAGGGACTTATTCTGGTGAAGTTTGGCCCACTTCCAAATCTTAATGTTGGGCCTGTTCCAAATCTTAATGTCCCTTTATGGTGAACAGGTTTTCATCCCTGCTGAATCTGACACTCGCTTAATTCCAGTCAATGTTGCATCTCTGCAATGCTGTATCTTCTGATCTGGGCGCTCGGGCCTTGGCACTCAGCAGCAGGCCTTCAGTATATTTGCCCACCACGGCATTATTTGGTGGGATGGTTGTTTAATGGGTATACTAACTTGTTTTTTGTTTTGCAGGATTTCAGCCTTAGTCCTCCTCTTTCGTGCTCATTTAGGACTACCTTTCTGGGTTAGTCATCAAGAGCGCCAGTTCGGCATGTGCGTTCAGCTGGGTCCTGCTGATGGTGCTGCAGTGGATTGTTGGGGGCATCGTGGGACAACGTGCCCCTTAGGAACATAGAACATAGAAAGCTGCCATATACTGAATCAGACCATGGGTCTATCAAGCTCAGTATTGTCTTCACAGACTGGCAGCGGCCTCTCCAAGGTTGCTGGCAGGAATCTCCCTCGGCCCTATCTTGGAGGTCCCAGGGAGGGAACTTGGAACCTTCTGATGCTCTTCCCAGAGCAGCTACATCCCCTGAGGGGAATATCTTACACTGCTCACACTTCTAGTCTCTCATTTATATACATCCAGGGCTGACCCTGCTTAGCTAAGGGGACAAATCATGCTTGCTACTACAAGACTAGCTCTCCTCTCCTACCCTTCTCATCCCCTGAGGGGAATATCTTACACTGCTCACACTTCTAGTCTCTCATTTATATACATCCAGGGCTGACCCTGCTTAGCTAAGGGGACAAATCATGCTTGCTACTACAAGACTAGCTCTCCTCTCCTACCCTTCTCATCCCCTGAGGGGAATATCTTACACTGCTCACACTTCTAGTCTCCCATTTATATACATCCAGGGCTGACCCTGCTTAGCTAAGGGGTCAAATCATGCTTGCTACTACAAGACTAGCTCTCCTCTCCTACCCTTCTCATCCCCTGAGGGGAATATCTTACACTGCTCACACTTCTAGTCTCCCATTTATATACATCCAGGGCTGACCCTGCTTAGCTAAGGGGACAAATCATGCTTGCTACTACAAGACTAGCTCTCCTCTCCTACCCTTCTCGATGGGTATATTGTCAAGCTCATATCTCCATATGTTTGGGGGCTGGGATCTTGGCGGGGCAAAAGGGGACTTGAATGTTTTCAACAGGCCCAGTGTAAGGTTGACTGAGAGATTGGTCAGGCTGTGTGGCTGTGTGATTTTGTTACTGACATTTCGACCCACAAGAGTGTTTTCTTGTCGGGCCTTGGTGTCTGTTTGTCTGCCCAGGAGAATGAAGGGTTCTTCTGGGACCTGCAACAAGGCATTCATGGAGTTTGGGTTGGGTGGAGTAAACAGGGCTAAACTGAGGTTTACCCCACTTTTGTGGCAGGAATGTGTGGGTTGGGGTAGGTTGTCTCATATTGGTATTTGACTAGAGGACTGATTAAGGCAAGTGGGAAGCCAACGAATAGCCTTTTCAGGTTTTGCAACCCTTGGGCTGGGATTTTCCCCTACTCGGAGGCTGGCTGGGCCCACCACTTAGCGTTTTGTGGCCTGGGTTGGGTGGAGCAGTCTGGCCTCCCCTCAGCAGGGATAAACCTCGTGGTTGTAGTGATGTCTGGAATACCAGTAAGTAAAGCCCCATTCAAAAGCTGGCCTGGATCAAGGAATGGGTCAACCCAAAACGCCACACTGCCCTCTCTATGATTGTGGCAGCAGCCACAGCACAAAACCCAGGTTATGATGGTGGAAGAATTCAGATGACATGATGCTGCCTTCAAACCTCAAGCTGGAGCAGTGAAACTCACTACAAACCAGATGATGAAATCAGGTGATGATTTCAGCTCAAAAACCTTGGGTTGCTTTTGTGACAAAAACATTCACACATTCAGACAACCACAAAATGGAAACTCTGGCTTGTTTGCTTCCGGTTTGGCGTTATGTGCTAAAGTGGCCCTGGTCAGTCTGTCTGAAGTCCTGGCTATATATGTTGTATTAAAACACAATATAAGGTTTTTGATAATGAATTGAGGTATTCAAAAAATCTGATAATAATTTTATGTTTGTCATGCAAACACATTATTTGAATATGAATAGATCTCTAAAGGATTCAGTCCCACAACCATGGGAAGCCCAGAGTGCAATCTCAGAAATTTGTTTACATGCTAAAATGCTGGTCACCTATGTGGCAGGAAATAAAATGTGACTAAATCCAGCCCTGTTCTTCCAGTCTTAAACAATTAATCACTAGGATTATATATCAGCTTTTTAAAAGGCGGTTCTTTGAGTGCAGCCCTCAAAGAAGGGAACAACATGCATTGTGAAGGGAACAACACGCATAGGACACATCAGATGTTTCTGTTCCAGCTAGAAATACATTGAGAAGTCATTCACACGACCTCACGTCTTCCTGCATCCCAGTGATCAGTGCCAGCAGTACAGTGGATGCTCTGTGATCGTTGTGGCTACTGCTTCCATCCAGCTCACTACCCAAAATGGCAGTGGTCTAGCGAGAAGCCTTCTACCTGGTAGTGATCACTCAGATGATTTCCTGTCGAGGTAGACTGAACCCACCATTTGTTCTATCTCAGTAAAACACCAGGAAGAAACAAGGCTACCCTTGACTGGAGCAGCCAGATGCAGAGGGTTCCCAGCGCTCCAGACGACACGAGCTCCTGGTGTAATGCAGGCATCTCATGCTGTCTCAAGCACCAGGAGCCCTCTGCTCCTAGCTGCTCAAGCCGAGGGTAGTTCTGTTCTTATACCCAATGTTTACCAAGGTAAAATGAACCATTCTACCTCAGCAGGCTATCATCTGGATGGTCACCAATGGGTAGAAGGCCTCCACCTGGCCTGCTACCATTTTGGGAAGTGAGCTGGGGGTGAGAAGTGGCTGCACAGAGCACAGTGGAAGCTCTAATGAGGGCAGCTGCTGTGCTGCTGGTGCAGGGCACTCTGGGATGCCATCTCAGCTTTGGCCTCTGCTACACCACTGCTCGTGTGGTTGCACGGCAAAGCAGAAGCAAAAATGGTCACCATTTGTCTGCAGGGCAAGGCAGCTGAGCTCCTGCCTTCCCCCAGCCTTTCCAAACAGCAGTGTGAGGTCCTATGAATGACCTCCTTGTGAGGTTATTCCTTAGCTGAGTGAAGCACACATGTCTTCCAAGCTTGCAGAATTCAGGATAAAGTCTGCACAATTCAGCATCAATGAGAATCAGAAAGTGAAATTAACCAAACAAATACTCAACTTTTTGAGATAGTCAGAGCACTTTTAGGTGTTCCAGGTGCTTCTCATGAATCATCTTGAAGGCCTTACAACAACCCAGTAAAGTAAGTGCATATTATCCCCATATTTATTGCAGATGGCTGAGAAGGAGTCTACCTAGCGAGTTCATGGCAGAGACAACAATCATATCAAGGAGCTCCTGTTTTATAGGTCAGTATCTTAACAGCTATGATACATGATCTCTTATACCCTGGTGGCGCAGTGGTAAAACTGCTGCCCTGTAACCAGAAGGTTACAAGTTCGATCCTGACCAGGGGCTCAAGGTTGACTCAGCCTTCCATCCTTCTGAGGTCGGTAAAATGAGTACCCAGAATGTTGGGGGGCAATATGCTAAATCATTGTAAACCGCTTAGAGAGCTTCCAGCTATAGAGCAGTATATAAATGTAAGTGCTATTGCTATTGCTATACCATATGCAGCTACTCACAAGGAGACCCCTGACTGGGAGGCTTAAAAGCAGCCTCCCCACTCAGGGGTCTCTCCAGTATGCCCTGCGCACTTGCACAGGGCATACTGGAGCTTCCGGGGGCTGCGCGGCCCCTGATCCTCCCAGCCCCTGCCAGCTCCATCACGGAGCCGGCAGTTGTGTGGGTGGCCATTGTGGCTGCCCAGAGCAGACTGTCTGCTTTGTCCAATCGTGAGAAGAGCCTCTTTATCTATTAAATAGGTATCACTGAAGATTATATAGGGACAGTTTCATAGTGGATTTTCTCCTGTTACAATATCCATAATATTCATACTCCTGAAATCCAGTCCAAGTATCTCCAGATAAAGCTTTTTATAGTACTAAGAGTATTTCATTCAATTAATTATTGTGTGATGTTACAGTAGCACACCTTTGCAAAACAGAGAGTGAATAATTCAATGGCCTACCTTAAAAGGTCTAGTGTTGTCAGGATTAAGAGGCTCAGTTTGCTCAGAGACACTTTCTTCCCCTAGTCCATGCATTTCAATGGCTTGAACTTCTTGTTCAGCAACGTGACCATTCATCACTTCCATTTCTCAGAAAGAGCTTTTTAGTGCAGTCACTCTGGTAAGCAGTAAAAAAATGACTTACTTGGCATTTTTAGCCCCCATTCAGTTTCTGCTGAAAATATGAGAAAAGCCACTATGAGAAAAGCCACAGTGCTTCCTTTCAAGCGATTGTTCCCACAAATTTGGGTGAGGGAACTGAATACAGTATAACAAGACCTAGACTTTGAAGGTGCTCTGGGAAAAGCAAGTGTCAAATCAAGAGCACTACACGGAGAATGCCTAGAATCAGGAAACGTGAAGTTTCACTTCAGGTTGTGCAAGGCTGGATTTTCCAGTTTGCATATGTACCCTGCCCTCTGTGGACTACAGGTAATTTAACCTGAGGCAACCCAGCCCTTGTGGAGTCATAAAAATGCATTCCTTGTTAGAC
Organism: Hemicordylus capensis; assembly: GCF_027244095.1. NCBI lineage: Eukaryota > Metazoa > Chordata > Lepidosauria > Squamata > Cordylidae > Hemicordylus > Hemicordylus capensis. The sequence goes on along the minus strand of NC_069659.1, from coordinate 60,706,485 downwards.
TGAAATAAAAGCCTTGAACAGTGATAACCTTCTGGGATATCAAAAGAATTCTAGCACAGGAAAATATCACAAAAGAAACTAGGACTGCAAGTTAAAGCAGGAGAAAGTTGAATTAATACAAAGCCTCACTTGTTTTACAGTGGTTAATGAATGACAAATTAATTTATTTCAGGATACAGTTTTGCCTGAGAGACACCAAGAGACTTCTGAAATTCTCACAGTAATTTTGATTATACATTTCCTGATAGAGCTTTTGAAATGCAGACTTAAATTTGCAGCTTTATTATGCCTGATTTGGAAGTATGAAGTTTTTATGTGAATGACTGTACCTGCATTCACTGTCAAAATGAACCTGGGTTGTTCTTCAAATGCATGGTTCAGACAGAAGTGTCCTGCTGTACCTGTGTTTAACATAACATTTGAATCACAATACCCATGTACAGATTTGTATCTGTGCACACTGTACACTCATCATACACATATTGAACTTAATGTATGAATAGGGCTGAACTTTCCCACTGATTCAGCTGCCAGGGCTGTTCATGTGTAGCCCTCTTAGGAAATAAGTGAGGAAACCAACTTGCTTTTCCAGTGTGGGAGTGTGGCCAAATTTTGTCAAAGCAAGCAAAAAGGAAGGATCCAAACCAGTTGTTCAAAGAGGCAGAAGCACATATAGAGAATTCCAGTTCTAACAGTGGTATTCCCAACATATGTTGATGGCATCTTTATCAGGCCAAAGTTATGCTTCTATAAAACCAAGCAAACTACTAAATGAATATTAGAGATGTGCACATCAGTCACTATTAGAATTATTAGTCACGAATCCAAATAATGATCAAATTGTGCACCAGATATCAGAGGCTCCCTGGACAGCACTGAGCTGCTAATTGTTAATGGCTTGATGCATCAAGGTAGGGGTGGAGTGACTTACCTTTCTTGCCAGTCCAGCTGTTCCTGAAGAAATTGGCTGCCCAGAAGGCAGGGTTTCAAACTACCACCTTTCTCTCCACTGTCCCACCCTAGAATGCTCTAGGGCAAGAAGCAATGTCATGATATTGCATCCTTTACATTACCGGAGATACATTACTGGGGGTGGGGGGAATGGCTGTGCTAAAGGGTGGGACCTTTCCCCCCGCCCCGACAACGCACCAGGAAAAGGATGCAATGTTGTGATGTTGCTTCCTGCTCTGGTGCATTCTAGGGCAGCCAAGAAGGGTAGAGGCACCACCGCAGAAATAAAAGAGAAAGTGACTCTCAGTTTAGCCTGATGGATTTCAGAAAAGTCCCTTTTGAAGGTCATTTTCAGGGCTTGATGTGGAAATAAAGGCTAAAACCATACTTTTTTACTCTGCTTCTACTACACCAGGGTGTTTTCCAGACTGTGGGAGGAAGTGGTGTGAAATCCCACAGTTAATCCTAACATTTTGAAGCCACCATTGGATTTTACACGAGAGGCTTTACAATGTCATTTATTACACCAGAGAGAGAGAGAGAGAGAGAGAGAGAGAGAGGAGGAGGAGGATTCAGGTGACTGACATCTCTGGTCATCTGGGGCATCAGGAGTCTCCCCGATGCAACAGCTCTGAGCCTGGATCAGAGGCGTAACTATAGGGGGGGCAGGGGGGGGCACGTGCCCCGGGCACCATCTTTTCTGGTCACATGGGGGGCGCCGCCATGACCAAATTTTTAAATTTTTTGTTAATTTTTTGTTAATACAAATGTTTCCTGCTCAGTGCAGCAGTGCTGTAGCAGTCAAGGGAGCGCGTCGGTGCCCCCTTCCCCACGAGCGGTCCCTTCCGTGCTGCCTGTGCCCCCCCATTGCTTTGCTGGCGCCTGGCGGCCAGTCAGTGGCCTGGCTTGGTGGCGGCGGTGGGCGCTTGTGAAGAAAAACCTAAGGGGGGGGCACCATTTCAGTGCTTGCCCCAGGCGCCGTTTTCCCTAGTTACGCCTCTGGCCTGGATATCCCAGATCTGCTACCCAGGCTACAAGTGGAGTAAAACAGAGCCCCTGCAGCTTTTAAAATGCTCCCGACTGGCCAGCAGCCATGATTGCTTGTGAAGCTTGCAAGGCCAGGGAGAGGAGACCTGTTACTGTACTGAGAACTGCCTCTCCCCCTGCTGGCACAGTGCATTGTGGGATGTTGGAGGACCCAGTTTGGGTTTTCTTCCCTCCTGGAGTGTGCAGCAGTCTGATCATGTGGGGGTTGGGTAAGCAAACCTACCTGGGGGCTTAGGTCATCAGGGAGGCCTGGGTTTTGAGCATGCCACCCCTCCAGCCCACCCCCATATGGTTGTGAGAATGGGCTCTGTATATTTCTGTAACAAAATCTGCAAAGTTAATTGTTCCTTTGAGGAAAGTTAGTTCATTTGAGGTTATTTCAGAATGCAATTTTATTGAACAAGCTTGTTGCAAAGCAGTTATGTAAAAGGTATGTAAGGATTTTGTAAGTATAGTTGCACTCATTTATTTTATAGATAATTTATACATATTGTTACAAGACTGGGGTCAGCTGGCAGGCTATCTCCTTGTTAGAGAGATCACTGGCTAACAGGCCAGAAGATGTCCCTGGCTGAGATGGTTAATGCTTTGGAGGTATATAAGGATCTCTCTGAGTATGATGGTTAAGAAAGGCCAGCATAGTGTATGGAAGAGACAACGTTCAAACTAAAGTGGGGATATGTGAGTGGGGTTGGGTGAACACAGGAACACAGGAAGTTGCCTTTTACCAAGTCATACCATTGGTCCATCTAGCTTAGTATTGTCTACACCGACTGGCAGTGGCTCTCCAAAATTTCAGGCAGGAGGCTTTCCCTACCCTATCTGGAGATGTTGCCAGGGATTTAACCTGGAAGCTCCTGCATGCAACAAAACAGATGCTCTACAACTGAGCTACAGCCTCATCCCCCATCTCTTGGAACATTGACTGAATGTGAGACAGATGGAAAGGAAATGCCATAAGGGAGGGAGCTAAAGAGCCATATGGATTGCTTTTAATGTGCAATCTGATGTGACTCGCTGCTAACTTGTAAGAGTGTACATGCTGTTTGCCTCCACTGATCCTTAACTGTTACAAAGGTACTAAAAACCTCCAGTGATCTTTCCTACCATCAAAACCAAAAACTGCAGTGTGCTGCTCCCAGAAATGTCTCACTACTCAGGAAGTGGACAGTGTATAACACTGGTGTTAGAAGTGGGATTGTGTTTTCTTTGAGAGAAACTGAAGACCTGTATGAGTACAATCACCAGACACACAGGTTATTGGAGGACCTGTTAGCAGGTGATGTTTGGGCTATCATGCACCATCACGAGTATCTCATTGCACAGTCAATGACAAGTGCATGAACATTTGCTTGTATGTGGGTTGACTAAAACACACTCCAAACAGTCCAATATATGCATTAGATGTGCACTAATCCATTTTTTAAATTCAATTTGTACCCGAATCGAATCACCTCTGATTTGTTTTGGGTCCAAATTTGGCCAGCTAGCACAGGGACGATTTGTTTTGTCCACAAATCTCCCAAAACAGGTAGATTTGGGGGAAAATCAAATTCTCTCTGCTCCACTTCTTATCTTAGTCACTATTTGTTTTAGTTTGTTTTTTTCTACTCTATTGTCAGTGTTGAAGCTGATAAGATTGAAAGCTTAATTGCAACATGAGAAGAAAGCAAAACAAACGAACTACAAAGTTGAATAAGCAATTGGAAGAGAGACCTTCAGCTCGGGAATCCCTGGGAGAAGAGGTTACTGCATCTCAAGTAAATCAAACATTCCAAGCGGAGAAGGACATACTCTATGAGCAACCAGGACAGCTGCAGCAACCTCAGAATGAAAGTAAGCTGAATTGCAGAGGCATTGAAGATATTCTTGAGGGTACTCACGCTTTTGATAAATTAGGTGATGGAGTGAGAAGCAGTACGGTGGGGAGTTGTTCAGAATCAAAGTGTGAAGGCTATAAATCTTCTAACCCAGTTAGTAATCCAAGTGAAGCGGATGAGCCTTCCTTGATATCTTGAATGACTCAGCTGATTTACCTCCCTCTACTCCCAGGAATCCGTACTTATCCAGCTCTAGTGAGGATTTCTCCTCTAATTTGGCTTTATTAATGCTGGAAATATCTTTATTAATGCTGGAAATATCTTTTCCAACGCCTTTCTAAAGTCTCAGAACAGATGGAACAGCTGGCTTTGGAATTGAAGAAACTAAGTTTATTTTAAAAGATAAATGTAGGACTCCTATAGCAACAAATCTAAAGGAAAACCACCAGCCTGTGGATGCTAGCATGCAGACAGAATTTCAGCCCCCACTCTCAAGTCAAACACCACTGTATGCTGGTTCCAGTACTCGTGGAGGGGTCTCCTCTTCGGCTCACTCTGGATATCATAATTATGGGGGGAATGTGAGAACACTTCGGCTAGTATACCAACCTAAACAACTAATTCTGGACATTTGCTTGAATTCAACCAATTGCCAGAGGTGGTATTCAAAATAGCAAATTTGTAGGTCTCTCGCTCAGATTTTGGCTTTTCCTGTACAAGCCATTGATTTGATGACGTTCTTAGAACTAAGACCTTCCAAAGCACATATGCTTAAACTCCTGCTTACATTTGATCATGCTTTGATCCCTCAATCATTGATTAGAATGAGGAATCATTTGGCTGTGTGGGAAATTTCTCCAACGAGGGTCTTTGAGGAGTTTGTGGACATGGATATGAACCGGTTGAACTCTCCCAACAAGGCTGTGAACCCTAGTCTGCCAGAGTGGAATTATACGCAGAATGAGATCCCCCAGAAGGGAGTTCTAGGGAGACACTCCTTTTCTGTGGTGCAGAATCCTCCTCAGGACTGTTGGCCCGGAGACTTTGTCTTGGATGGCCATGCTTCATCTAGCCCGATTCTCCCGACTTCTGATAAATACAAAGATCCACTTTTTACAGCAATTTTGGAATTTGGAACACTGTCAGCAGATTTTAATTTCTTGCAGATTCTGGAGGATGAGGAGTCTCCTGAACCAGAAGATTTGAATGGTCTAAACTCTAGGGATCCTTTGATAACTCTTGGGTCTCAGAACTTTTGCTCCCCTTTTATTCCTTCTAATTCCAGCTCATTGGGATCCCGAGCTGAGGATAGCATTTCTGAAATAAATGATGGATCCCTTCTTAAGGATGGACTTTGGGCTAATATCAGGAAGCTAATCTCTCTTGAGAACATTTTAGCAGAAAATCGTAAACATAGAAAGAAGTTGCCTGAGGAGGCTAATGGGAAACCTGTATTGATGGAGAAGGCCCTTGCTGCTTCCTCTAATCAATTGAATAACTTGCCTATTTTAGATTCCCACCATCTTAGGCAGACTAAAATCTCCAATTTCTTCTTCCCCTCTACAAATATAAGTGGAGTTCCGGCAAAGCTCCCGGAATCCCCTGTGCAGAAGTGACATCGTCTGCTAGGTTCTTCTAAGCGGGGATTTTACAATTTAAATGGTGATTCTGCCTTACTTGCTGGCGGAGAGTCCAGTCTTCCAACAATGTATCCCCGATGGTTACATCTAGGCTAGGAAGTGGCTCTAGATTTTCACCTATAGAGACTACATCCCCGCGCTGAATTGGAGGAACATATCGCAAACTGCAGGCAATCTGATTGGAAAATTCTCAGTTGGAACATAGCTGGGTGGCTTGGGAAACAGTTTGATATGGAGTTTATTGCCTTCTTGCAACAATGGGACATTTTATTGTTTCAAGAGACTTGGTCCAAAGAAGACTTGAACATTAGTGGTTATATTGTTCATGCACTAAAAGCTCATTCGGATAACAATAGGGGAAGGTCTAAGGCAGGTTTGGCATGCTGTGTCTCGTTAGCTCTCAATGTCGAATCTATCCGTTTGCCTGATCTTCCTCCATATGCTATGACTATTCTCCTCAAGGGTCTAAGTGGGGATATTTTGTTGTTCAATGTATACATTCCTCCTGGTTTAACCTCCAGTCTGTCCAATAATATTTGGCAACAACTAGATCTATATATATTAGAAGCAACACTAAAGTACCCGCATGCCGTGGTCGTCCTTATGGGCGATTTCAATTCTAGATGCGGCACAGATGATAGTGCCTTAATGGCTTCCCACTTATGGAACTGGGGCGATTGCTTTGTGGGATCTTCTGTTCCAACCCGGCAATCCAAAGATCAAGTTATCAATAGGTCTGGAGTCCAACTGATTCACTTGGCTAGAATGTTTGAGCTGGTACTGTTAAATGGCACTATTTCGCAGGATATTCCAGGCGAATATACATTCATTTCTTCACGGGGGAGTAGTGTGGTTGACTATGTTATGGTTTCTCGCTCCCTGCTCCCCCTGGTTACATCTTTTGAGGTGGGTGAGCAAATCTTTAGTGACCATCTTCCGATGCTCACTTGTTTAGCTCTACATCGGGTGAGGGGGGATACCCCTTTCCCTTGCCTGTATGAGCAAAGATCAGCTAAGCTGGGTTGTAAAATCAAGTGGTCAAAGAAAGTTGAAAATGAGTTGAATACCTTATATGATTCCCCTGAGGGAAGCAATTTGTATAACTTAATTGTATTAGATCAACCGGGTCCACAAGCAATTACTGCATATGAGGACCTAGAAGGTACGGTGTTTCAAAAGATTTTGTCTTCTAGATACCCACACCCTTCTTATGTGTATAATGGAAAATGACCTAATAACTGGTATGACTCGCATTGCAGGAGGCTGCGTGATCAGTTGAAAGGCATTTATCGAGATTATAGATTGAGTTTAGATCACAATCTCCCACCAACATATTTTTTGATTAAGAAGGCCTACAAAAGGAGCCTTAGATCTGCCAAGACTCAGGCATTAAAAAATACCTGGGGTAAGCTAATACTGGCTACAAACCAAAAAGAGAGTCGTGCTTTTTGGAATATTGTTTTGATGACGAACCATCCTAATATGTTGTGTAGGATCCCAGCTGAAACATGGGAATCCCATTTTTATGCTCTTTATAATGATGCTCAACCCGCGCAGCTTTCTGTGTCACCCTCATTTGAGAAGTTACCCTTATGGCCCCCGGTTGTGCCAGATGAAATAGTTGATCTGTTTAGCCATCTCAAAACTGCTAAAGCCCCAGGCCCTGACGCTATTCTTCCTGAGGTCTTGCTAGCCAATGTGGAATGGTGGGCCCCCATCTTAGCCAATCTGTTCACCTCAATAAACAGTACAGGTATTTTCCCTGCTAAGTGGAGAATAGCAATAGTGGTTCCATTTTTTAAACGGGGTTCCCATCTTGACTCGTTTAATTACAGACCCATTAGCCTGCTTTTGGTAGTGGGCAAAGTATATGCCCTTTATTTGCTATCCAAGCTTGAAACATGGATTTCTGACCAGCAGATCCTAGGGACCAAACAGGCAGGCTTCAGAGCTGGTCGCTCTACACTTGACCACTGTATGATTCTGAACCATCTTGCTTGTAAATATTCTAGTGCACCCAAGGATAAACTTTTTGCAGCTTTCATGGACTTAAAAGCTGCTTTTGACCTCATTTCTAGGGAATTATTATGGTCTAAGCTTGGGAAGTCCTCGATGGACAAAAGACTGTTGTTTTTGATCATGCAGCTCCATGTCGATTCCTCTATCCGAGTCAAATATGCTCCTAATGGGGCATTAACTGATCCAATCCCCGTCACTCGCGAGGTTAGGCAGGGCTGTGTTCTGGCCCCTACCTTGTTCAACCTTTTCATCAATGATCTAGTGCAATGCTTAGAAAAGGTAGATTCACACGCCCCAAAGCTGGCTGACATTCGTGTGCCAGTGTTGCTGTATGCGGATGACGCGGTGCTATTATCCCAGACTCGACTCGGTCTTCGTAGAATGCTGACAGCCTTTGCCCAATATTGCGCTGACAACAATTTATCCATTAATTATGAGAAATCTAAGGTCCTGGTTTTTACTAAAGCTAGGAAACTTTATAAGTGGGTGATTAATAAGGAAAATATTGGGCAGGTTTATAAATTTAAATATCTTGGTATACATTTCCAACACAATCTCAACTGGAAATCTCAAAGATTGTATTCTATCTCTATTGCCCGTAAAACCCTCAACGCTTTTTTGCGATTTTACTATTCTAAAGGAGGCCAGCATATGCCTATGGCCCTCCAAGTTTTTCGAGCAAAGATTGTAGCCCAATTACTTTATGGCGTCCCACTTTGGACTCAGGGAGTAACATCAGAGATGGAAGCGGTTCAGTCATTATTTCTTAGGGCTATCTTTGGGGTTCCCAGGTGTGTACCTTACTCTAAATTGTGTTTGGAATCTGGACTTTTTACTGTTCTCTCTAAAGCATGGGAACTTACTTTTACCAGATGGATCAAACTCTGCTTGGATACCCAGGAGCGCTCCTATTTTTTGTTCCTATGGAGAGACTCCTTTCCTAGCCCTTGGTTGTCATATGTTAACAACAAAATAATGCAAATGGGCTTATCTCCCTCTGAAATTCTACTCATGGGAATTGAGAAGGCGAAGGTTACACTTATACAACGCCTTCATGATATTGAGCACCAAAATCTTGTTTCTAGGGGAAACAGGACCTGTTCTCCCCTATTTTTTGGCATTATGCCCCCTTTGGGGAATAAAGGTGCTAAGTATTTAGCTTCCCTACACTTTCCTAAGTTTAGGATAGCTTTTACTAGGGCCTGCATGAACGTGTTGCCTTCAGCCCTTCTGGAAAAAAGATTTTACAAGGGATCTTCAGATTATGGCCTATGCCCCTGTGGTGCAGGCCTTCCTGAAACTGTTTCACATGTGCTGCTCTATTGCTCCCTGTATTCTGATACCAGAAAAGAACTCATATTCCCTCTATTGGAGCATTTCCCAGGAAGAGCTGACCCCTTTTATTTGAATTTTTGTCTTGAGGATCTAGACAATGAAATTACCAAAGTGGTGGCGAAATTCTTTTATGTTGCTATTAGACTAAGATCCTGTTTAAGATACAAATTTTAGGAGCTACTGTTCATTATTATGTACCATACAGTAGTATATTCTGGTATATTCTGTTTTTAATTTTCTTTTAATACTTGTATGTTTTTTGTATGGTCTACAGCCGCAATAAACTGATTGAATTGAATTGGGTAAAAATCATTTAATACCTTAATTGATTCGCACAGACAGCAGGCTCAGGCAGTGATTCTCTCAGCAGTAGGAACGTGGTGGGGGAAAAAACTCTTCTTTTTTCCTCAATTGGGATAGAAGGAACAAAAAGCAGAGAATCCACTCCAGGCAGCAGCAGGCAAGGCAAAGCAAAGCTCCTCCCTCCCTCCCTCCCTCCCCACAAGGCAGAATGATGGCTGGCTTCCTCCTTAAGTACATTTGAAAATCCCCCCTTTGAACTCCCCCCAACCTTGTCCCTTCTTTGACCCTTCCCCTAGCCAATGTAGGCTCAGTCACCCCTGGCAACACAAGATTTGAATGGAAATGAGCCAATCTGGAACCAGGAGGGAATCTCCAGCTAGTCGTTGCCCACTGTAAGTCACCAATCTGAAGCTTGAGAGGGAGGGATTTTCCTGACACAAAATGGAGACAGCAAGAGAGATTGCCACAAAATGGGGGTCTGAATCTACAAATTTTTCAGGTCCGAAATCTGAGTAATATTTTTTTGGACCCAAATCTGGCCAGCTAGCACGGGGCAATTTGTTTTGTCCACAAATCGCCCCAAACAGGTAGATTTGGGTACAAATAGTTTTGTACCCAAATTGATTTGCACATCCCTAATTAAAAGTACTGTTTAGTATCCTTTCTTGCAACTCAAATGGGTGTGATACAGTTTTATGTAGACATCTAAATTTCTTTGCACTTTCTTGAACCCACAAAACAACCCACCCCCCACAATGCTTCTAGGAGTTAAAAAGAAAGAAATTTGGAGTTGAAAGCATGAGAGCAATTTATAATTTATTGTTTCTCTTTGTAAACCGCCCTGAGCTATTTTTGGAAGGGTGGTGTAGAAATTGAAATAATAATAATAATAATAATAATAATAATAATAATAATAATAATAATAAGGGTCACAGAAATCACCATCAGCCAATTACAAAAAGCAGCTTTACTGGGAACAGCCTATATTCTGCGACGATATCTATAACAACTGACAATAAAATTCAACCATCCCAGGTCCTTGGGAAGGACTCGATGTCTGGATAAAACAAATCAGTCAATAACACCTGTCTGACTGTGTAAATAAATAATAATGAACCCAGATGGAAATGCTGAGCATACACTGCCAGTAGTTTTTCTTGAGGTTGCTCTCACATGAGATATACCACAGTGCACAAAATCAGGGAACTGTAAAAAGCACTTACAAGACTAGTAGGGGCACCTTCTGAAAAAGGAACTTGACCACAATAATTCAGATGGACATAGAACAAACATGCACATATTTCACTTTGAAGAGCCCTAATTATGTGTTCTGTTCAACAAATGAACAATCTGCATGAACAGTTATTCATACGTTACATTCAATGCATGTGCAGTAGAATACATCCTGTCTGTACCCTGCATTTGAATGTGTGTACCCAGGTTCACTTTTAAAGTAAATGCATGCAGTCGTTCACACAAATACATGTATATGTTTACAGACATGATGGGGCTGTTCACATGAGTAGCCTCACCCAGGTAGGTCTGCTCGTATGTAGCACCGGGATCGATCCCAGCGCTGTGCCACAGATAGCCTGGGCTTATGCCTGCATGTGCCTTCTTACCCCAGTCCCTGGTCATGTGGCAACATGGACTGTCTGCAGCTCCATTAAGCCTGCTGGCAGCCTGTCCTACCATAGAGGCCAGGGGAAGGAGCGCCAGGGCCTCTAGGCTGCCTTCAGCGCACCTTGGAAGCACGATGCATTGTGGGCTTTATGAAGGCTGTGTGTTCTTCCCCCAGCCTCTCTTGCCACACCACTCACTGTAGTGGTGGTCATGTGGCCGCACAGTGCAGTGAAAGTAAAACCAATGGCTGGTCATGTGGGGGAAGGTAAGAATGCTCTTGCCTTCTGCCCCCCACCCCCAGTCCCCAGGATTTACGGTCGCGTGGACAACCTTAATGTCTGAATAGGGCTCTAGTCTTTGGCATGTCTGAGAACAGGATTTCTTCTAACTGTATTATTTATTTATTTAGATTTCTAAGATCTGTATAGGTAACAAAAATTAAAATTAAGACTACAATATGGAATATATGGAAAATAAAGAACAGTGACAGAGAACTGTTGAACCAAAAGTACAGTGTATTATTTGCCCACATAGCCGGTTGCCATGGGCATTTTCAGACTGGACTGACTGAGAACAAACCCCATGTGGGTTCCTGTGTCTATCAACATAGAAAACTAATGTTTTAGATCCCGCCTGCAGATGTTGGACAACTCCCATCATCCCTGACCATTGGTCATTGTAGCTGGGGATGATGTGAACTGTAGTCCAACAACAGCTGGAGGGCCAAATTTGTGCATCCCTGTTTTAGATAATACACTTAAAGACCATTTAGTGCCCTTGGTCCCGATCTAGCCAAAGGAGGGCTTCTTCACCTCCAGATAGTTCCAGACGTTGCTTGGGGTTTGCCAGAGCCCTGCTTGAGAAGTCCTAAATGTATACCTTGAATGGTCTTGCTGTTCTAATCTAACACATGTGGATTAGCTGGAGTCCATTCACCTGAACTGAGAGAGAGAGAGAGAGAGAGAGAGAGAGAATGTACTGTGTGTTGTGTTTCTTGGCCATTGACTTAGGCCACAGAAGGTACTTTCCATGTAAAAGTACCATTAGTTAAAAGCCCTCTTTGATGTTCTGCACTGTTCCACAAGTTCTGAGAAAGCTTGTGTGTGTTCAGTCATGTTAGCAACATGCCATTGCAATGTGTCACAAATGAAACCGCAGCCTTCCAAAGCAGACCAGAGGCTGTCACTTCCCACCACCCAATGCACATTCTATTAATGCATGGAGTGCTGCCAGAACATCAGGAAAGGGCTCTATTTACATTATTTCAGAAAGCTTAAGGGCCCATATTGGTCACCACATTGATACAGGTAATGGTGATAGTTGCAAAGAAATGCTCTAAATACATACCCTACCTTTCATCTAATCCAGTAGGCTGAACATAGGTCTGAAATTCTGTATTCAGTTTGGAGCTGCTGCCATCTGTTCACACATTCGTGGACTTTGCATAATGTAGCTTTCCAGCTGAAATCAACCCTTCTTTTTTAAAAAACGTGTTAATTCCAATGCCTTTCATTCTCCTTACTCTTTCTGCACCACAAATAAGATACTCTCTCGGGTGGAAACAGAAACTGAGACTAGAAGAGGTCAATCATTAACTAGGACATAGGTGTGCAGGCATGGGGCTTTCCTCTCCCACATTTCATGAAGTCCAGAGTTCAGTCATTTCATTCAGAAATGTATTAAGCAAGTCTGAGCTGCTTCATCTCAGCACTACTTGGTGCTTTGTCTGTTTTTCTTGCTGTATCATTGTTCTGAGGCGGGGGAAATACTTGCTTCCTGAGCAGATAGGAAGAGCAATACCTGCTTCCTGAGCAGAAGGGAGTTTCATTGGATGTCAGAGTCAATATCTGCTATTTTCAGATCCCATATGAGTGAAGGGAAGCAGGCAAATACCTAGCTAGAAATTTAAGCTTTGGTTCTCCAAAGAAGCAGCATATTCTTCTGATTCCCAGAACTACTTTTCACCAGCCAAGTAGCACCAAAAATTCACTTTAATAAGTCCCATTTTTAATTCATTCCAGAACCAGTTTTGGCTGATAAATAGGCTCTACATTCCTAGCCCTAGGAACATCAGCTGACCACTGGCACCTATTAACCAAGCACCTTTAGCTAGCAAGGTATAGAAAGGACCAGAGAGATGGCCATCACTAGACACAAAAGTTCAATAGCATTCATATTAACAGTCATCTCTTGTGTCACTAGGTAGCAATACAGGAGGACTTCAGTATTTGCAGGGCTTCCGTTCTCTGCAGTTCCGTTCTCCGAATACTGAGTAAGGAAACCACAAATACTGGGATCAGCCTCCAGTGATCCAGCATGCCCCCCAGAAGTAGGAAATGGTCCATTTTAAAGCATTCCCCCCATGATGTTTTCACTGGGGGTTTCAAGTACTTGAGCCACAAAATGGCTCCACTTCACAAAATAGCAGGAGAAAATGACCTCCAACCCACAGATACATGAGTCTTAAGCCTTTGTATGCTGGTTTTTGGTCACATATGCTGAGGTCAGGTGGCAATTAGCCAACCACAGATACACGAAACCACGGATGCCAGGTCCACAAATGCCGAGGTTTGCCTGTACAACTTTGCCTCAAGAAGAACTTTCGTAAATGTTCAACAGATACTTGCTTACCTTTGTGAGCAAGCACTTGTAGGTGAGAAGCATCAAAAGAGTCAAACTACACAGCATGTGGAAAGCAGCACTGGCATTGACATGTTGTCATTTTGCTTGGTAAATGGCAACCAGATCAAAGGCCCTACAGATAAGGACCATGGAAGCATTGGAACTTTAACTTGCAGGTCACAATCTGGATCCATATCCCCCTGTCACTTGTATTCTTTTCTAAGGAACTCATGCTTCCATTGGTGCCAATTATTTTTCCCCTTGGAAACTAGCACATGCAGGGGAAGGGAATTATCCAGATTGGGACTGTGGCAGGGGTTAAACCCCCTGCCCGCCCACCAGTTTCAGTCTGACTGCTGTTTACCAGAAGAAAATCAAAATACTTTGGGGACAGTGAGACATTTTACAGTTTGGCCCTTTATTTCTCCTTAAAGAGAAACCAACCTTGGCACAACATCCTTGTTGGTTTGAAAAAATACCATAATATCTTCACCAAACCACTGATCCGCTCCTATTCTTTCACTTGCTTTCCTTCTGTTCGTGCTGAACACATATTTCTACCCATTCACACCGGTAGAGTCCTCTTTTTGTTTAATGAATTTTCTTCTTTACATTTCACAGCTTGGATGGAGGAATGGATGGCAGCCTACTGAGAGGACGCTACTCCTGTTTCTATTCATATTCAGTGTAATGTTTAATGCTTAGATATATGGTTAGAAAGTCCACTTGGAGAACTGAGGAAGCAAGATTTAAGTCAGCTAGATCAGACAAGAATTCTGATAGAGAGGACACTAAAACTTCCAGTCTGCAGATTTCATCAAAAAAAGTAAAGCAATGTTTATTTTTTTAGTATTTTTGTATCTTCCAAAGGTCTTCATAAACCTCAAAACTGGACAATCTCTGACCTCAGGAAAGGTGTGTGTGTGGGGGGGAAACTACATACATCTTCACAGCAACCTTAACAGCAATATTAATCTTATCAAAAACAAAAACAAAAATGATACAAAGCAGAACTACATTGAAATAGTTTCAAGTAGATACTGATGAAAGTAGCTGATGGAAACATACCATTTTTGCTGATGGAACAACACCAGTTAACATAAGTGAAACAAGCTCTGTGTGTTTCATCTATTTTTCTTTAGAAGTGCAAAATTCATTAGGGTGTGTGTGTGTGTGTGTGTGTGTGTGTGTGGTATGCCGTATGCCAAATGGAAAACATCTATATTCCTTCTTCACATCAGCTTTATGATATTATAAAGTATTTGGTCCATCATATTAAGGATGTTGTGTGGTTCTTTTGGTTTTCTCCTCAACTCATTTGTCAGTTTGTATACTGACGAATCCAGTCATAAAGTGCTGTGACCTTGGTGTAAACTCCAGGACGGTTCCTTCGAGCGCATCCTTCACCCCAGCTGACAATGCCTGTAAGGAACCATCTGTTCCCCTTTCCTAAGCAGGCCAATGGACCTCCAGAATCACCCTAAAAAGAAGGACAGACAGCTCACTATTACAGCAAAGATGTTCACTGCAGTACCCAATGATATCTCACTTCAAATTTGTGATAGCCTATGGAGTCAACACCAACTTGGCAGCACAATCTTTCCTTTCCTTTATATTAATAAAGGAAATATATAATTGTCCAACTTTGCAACAATGAATTAATCACATCTACCAGACAGATGGTGGGTGCTGTCAGTTTAGTCAGCACTAACAGGGATGTAGATATAATTGAACTGGAGAGGGTGACTATCCCTGGACCCCTAAGGGAGAGAGGGTCCACCAGTGGAGCAACAGCTTGCTCTTCACTCTCCCCTTCCTGTCACTCCAAAGACAACAGCAGAGACATGTGAGGTCAGGGGTCACTTTTCATCCCAGGGCCGACTCCAACCTTGCCCCTGAGTACTGACTGATCACATGTGAGTGGTGAAGACAAGGGCTGGTCTCAGGTGACTGGTGTTATGAAAGCTGACAGCATGGCCATTTGATCCTACCTGTGTGCTACATTCCAGTCCATCAGTGAGAATCCCACATGGTCCAAGTTGCTGGAAATGGAGATCCAGGCATGGGATGTATACACAGAACACCCTTTTGTATGAACTAGACCCAGAGAGGGTTAGCATGTGGGAATCTGCTTCCACATTTGGATCTGCCTCACTGGATCAGGGAGCATAAGGTGTCCCCATGTGTCTCCTTTCAATACTATTTCATTTCAGTCAACTCAATGTGCGACAGCTGTGAAAAGGTCAATTCCATGCTAGGGATCATTAGGAAGGGGATTGAAAATAAAACTGCTAATATTATAATGCCCTCATACAAAACTATGGTGTGGCCACACTTGGAGTACTGTGTACAATTCTGGTCACCACATCTAAAAAAAGACATTGTAGAACTGGAAAAGGTGCAGCTAAACAAAAAAGTATAGGTATTAAGAACATAAGAACAGCCCTGCTGGATCAGGCCCAAGGCCCATCTAGTCCAGCATCCTGTTTCGCACAGTGGCCCACCAGATGCCGCTGGAAGCCACAGACAGGAGTTGAGGGCATGCCCTCTCTCCTGCCATTATTCCCCTGCAACTGTATCTGTGCCCTGGTAACTTCCAGACTTGTAACTTGCCCTGGTAACTTCCAGACTTAATTGCTGCAATGTGGTGTATGTGGGTTTGTTTTTGAAGATTTTGTGGAAACGTTAGTTCATGCAGAGCACAGCTGCAAGGCTGCTTACTGGAATCAGCTTTAGGTAACACCATGTAAATATGGAAAGAACCTCAAAAGTCATATCAAAAAGTGTATCAAAAGTTGCTGAGAGATCCAAAGTTGCTGAGAGATCCAAAATAATCAGCAAAGGAATACTCCCTATGTCAATTCCCTGGCAAAGGTCATCAGGCCAACCAAGGCTGTCTCAACCACATAGCCCTCCCTAAAGCCAATTTGCAATGGGTCTAGATAAACAGTTTCCTCCAAGACCACTTGGAGCTGGTCAGCCACCACCCTCTCAGTCACCATACCCAACCTGTTTTATGTTTTTAGCTTGATGTTTTTATTGCTTGATGTTTTTACTGCTTTTATTGTATGTTTTAATTTTTGTAAACCGCCTTGGGGTTTTCTTTTAACGAAAGGCAGTATAGAAATTTAAAAATAAATAAATAAATAAACCTGACTGGCCTATAATCATCCATCACCAAGGGATCCAGATCCAGAGTGGTCTTCTTAAGAAGGGGTCTATCCATTCCCTCCTTCAAACAAGGTGGCATCCTGCCCTCCTTCAGTGAGGTATTAATGAGATCAACTAGGCCAGCTCCAACAACCTCCCTTCAAAATGAAATCAGTCATGCTGGGCAAGGATCCAAAGAACAGGTGGCTGGCCATATGGCTCTAAGAAGCTTGTCCACATCCTCAGGAGTCACAAAATTAAACTGATCCAATCTAATCATGGGATTGCTGGACATCTCCCTAAATGGCCCTGCAGAAATATTGGAGTTCAGATCAGCCCGAATGTGAGAGATTTTATCTGCAAAGAACTCACTGAATTCGCCACAGTGATACATGGTTTCTGGAAACAGATTTGAAACAAAAGCGGCTTGGGGTAAGCCTCTAACCATCTGGATCAGCTCTGTTGGATGAGGACTTTCAGACACAATATGTGCAGAATAAGATTGCATCCTTGCAGTACTTATTGCCACAGCGTAGACCTTCAAACAGGCTCTATGCCGTGTCTTATCGAATTCAAGATGAGTCCTCCTACATTTGCACTCCATTTGGGAGCTCCCATAGCTCTTCCATACACCATGGAGCTGATTTTGAAGCAGGTCAAAGAGGACACTTAGGAATGATCATATCTACTGCCCTGTTCCAGATATCCACCAGGGCATTGACAGAATCACTGGCAGAACCAACTCAAAACCCTTCAAGGCCCTTTGGAATCCTACTGGATCCAACAGCCTTTTCAGGTGGACCATTCTAATACGTCCACCACCATCAGGGATCAGTCATGACTGTGAGACCAGCATTAACCAGGAAGTGGTCTGTCCCGGACAACAGGAGAAACCACAGGAGACCCCACCCACAGAACACCCCCCCCCCCCCGCCAATCAGGAACATACACACACCCGATCCAAGGAAAAGACCTAATCCAGCACATGACCAGCAATTAGGATAGGCCCATATCATGGCCGCTATGTGCTCCTGAGTACCACCATACAAGCCAGTCTCAAGGTGGACACTGAAATCACCCAGAACCAAAAGGCTGGGTTCAATGTGTAACTAAACAAAAGCCTATTGAAATGGTTGCCTGAAAAATATTGTTATAATGAAAGTGCATAACAGAAGTCCTATTTAAATAAGCAAATATATAGATTGTAATTCTAAATAGATTTGCTTGGAATAAGTGCCACTGAAATAATGACTTACTTTCAATATTTTGGATTCAATATTGACTATTACTGAAGTGAAAACACCAAACAATCTAGTTATATGTTATCTTTTTCACAAATCACAGTTCTAACCTGACTACCATGCAGATTACAGAAACTTCCTCTGTTACCATTTTAAGATGGAAATAAACTGCAGGCTGGACTTAACATCAAGGCTTCACCGAGGAATATATTGTTTTGCCTTTTTTGAATGCCCTTCCTCCCCCCCCCCCCCCACTATTCAGCCTAAGGAAGAGTGCTGTGTTGGTCAAAGGTTCATGTCCACATGAACATAGGAAGCTGCCATATACTGTGTCAGATGTCCATCTAGCTCAGTATTGTCTACACAGACTGGCAGTGGCTTCTCCAAGGTTGCAGGTAGGAATCTCTCTCAGCCCTATCTTGGAGATGCTGCCAGGGAGGGAACTTGGAACTTTCTGCTCTTCCCAGGGTGGCTCCATCCACTAAGGGGAATATCTTACAGTGCTCACACATCCAGTCTTCCATTCATATGCAACCTGGGTGGACCCTTCTTAGCTAAGGGGACAAGTCATGCTTGCTACCACAAGACCAGCTCTCCTCTCCATCATGGTAAGCTCTGGACCATTAATGATTATTATACTGTTCTTATAATTTGGGTTCTAGTAGACCAATATGGCTGCATGTTTTTTATAGTTATCCTATAAAAGTATAACTAAAGTTATAGTTTTTATAGTTACACTAAATGTATGTACTGCCTTCTATAGTTAATGATTGTGTAAATGCACCCCCAAGTGGCAGAATAATGGTAAAATTATTTTTTCCCTCTTAACGTGGGGCTATTGTGAGGCACCCTACAGAAGAAGGAAGATTGTTCTACCATGAGGTAGAATGGTGACTGGATAGTGGAGACCAACTCTGGCTGGTCAGAGTTTGCTCTTGAAGCAAGAGGGTGTCCGGATGGTCTGTTCTTCTTTTCATACTACCTTTCACATCTATGAATGAATAGATTGAAGGAGATGAGTGGACTGAGGGAGAAGTGTATATGGGACTGCTGTCTCTTTGGCAGCTGTGGAAAACAAAGAACTTAACCATGATAATAACAATTTATGCATAGTGAATTGTGCATGCTTAATAGTATGTACTGTATTTCTCAGCCTAACCTACCTCACAGGGTTGTTGTGAGGATAAACATAGCCATGTACACCGCTCTGGGCTCCTCAGGGGATAAGCGGAATATAAATGTAAAAATAAAAATTAAAAATATTTTAGTCATTACTAAATTGTAAGTTGTAAGATTGTAAGTCACCTGGAGCATTTCATGGAAAGGCAATTGCAGGAAATAAATATGAAGAAATAAAATATAAGAACAATATTTGATAGCTAAAATCTGAGATTATTTCACGGTGTTTTTGCAAACCCACAGAAAAATTACAGAGATTTCTATGGAAGGTACCTATGATAAGTAACCTTTTAAAAAAAAGGCATATGCAAATTCCCCTTTGTTTAGAAGTGTAATGTGTTGTGACAGCATTGTTAATCCCCAGTACATATCATTGTATTTCATTGTAGCTTTTCAACATTTTCATGTTCACTTTACCTGACATGCATCAATACCACCATTAAGATTTCCAGCACATAGCATCCGAGAAGTAATCAGATCATCATAAAGCTTCATACAAACATTTTGATTAATTATTTTCACTTTGGCTTCCTGCAGTGTTTTTGCAAGCTGGCCTACATCAACAGAAAAATTGCATAAGTCAAATATAATACTTTGGATTGTAAATTGCAAGACTGAAATAAAAATCTACCAAGATCTGGCCAATAATCTCAAGGCTTTATGAACAACTCAATCATTTTCACTTTTATTTGCTTATATTGTCCCATTAAAAAATAGCCCCACAGCAGTTTATAAATTAAACATATAAAACATAAAAACAGTCACACTTTTCTTCATATCTAAGGAGATTACCTTCCCAATGGCCTATGAACATCACCAACCCCTAAGAGCACATTGAAAACCTTATTAATCAACTATGATTTCCCCCCTACAGATTAGAGTCATACTTGCAATTTGCAATAAACATATCCAGAAATGAACATACTATTTTCTTTTAGGGCTCCCCAGCCAGTTACATAGCAGACAGTTCCATAAATAAATACTCTAGGACTGCTTGGTAAACATATGGGCTGTACCAGCTCATTGAAGAATACTGGTGCCTCCATTTCCAACAGGGCAATGTCATAGTCTGAGATATATTGGTCGTAATATGGATGGACAATAATCCTTTTGATAGGTCGCATTACTATATGATTGTTGCTGTTTTTGTTAATAATCCTGGTACCCATATATGCTGTCCAGCCAGATGTTATGGAGTATCTGAAAAACAAAGAATAGGAACATAGGAAGCTGCCATATATTGAGTCAGACCATTGGTCCACCTAGCTCAGTAGTGTCTACACAGACTGGTAGCAGCTTCTCCAAGGTTGCAGGCAGGAGTATCTCTCAGCCCTATCTTAGAGATGCTGCCAGGGAGGGAACTTGGAACCTTCTGCTCTTCCCAGAGTGGCCCCATCCCCTAAAGGGAATATCTTACAGTGCTCACATGTAGTCTCTCATTCAAGTGCAAACCAGGTCAGACCCTGCTTAGCCAAGGGGACAATTCATGCTTGCTACCACAAGACCAGCTCTCCAAGTGCTGTTGTTTCCACAGATCTCATTTTATTTATTTATTTATTATTTATTACATTTGTACACCGCCCCAAACTTTCATCTCTGGGTGGTTTACAATAGTATAAAGCAAGTTAAAATATATACAAAAACTTAAAACAATTTAAAAATCAGCCATGAATTAAAACCTTAAAAATTTAAAGAACAGAAAAAGCTTGGGTGAAGAGGTGGGTTTTCAAATGCTTTCTAAAAATTGTCAGGGGTGGGGAGGATCGTATCTCAGTAGGGAACGCATTCCACAGTCTTGGGGCTGCAATCGATAAAGCCCATCCCCGTGTGGCCACCAGCCGAGCTGGTGGCAACTGGAGATGGACCTCTCCGGACAACCTCAATGGGCGGTGGGGATCATAATGAAGAAGACGTTCTCTTAGATACCCAAGGCCTAAGCCACTTAGGGCTTTATAAGTTATGACAAGCACTTTGTATTTTGCCCGGAAACCTATTGACAGCCAGTGAAACTCTATCAACAAAGGAGTGATGTGGCCTTTCCGAGACGACCCAGAGACCAACCTGGCCGCCGAATTCTGTACCAACTGAAGCTTCTGGACTACGTACAAAGGCAGCCCCACATAGAGCGCAGTGCAGAAGTCAATTCTGGAGGTAACCAACATATGTACCACTGTTCTGAGGTCGTTCATCTCAAAAAATGGACGTAGCTGGCATATCAGCCAAAGCTGATACGTGTGTGCTCCTTTCTTTTTTTAAATGGGGAATGCACAGGCTCAGTTTTCAGTGGATTGCAGTGTTGGAACAAAACATTTGTGTGCCCTAGGCAAAGTTTGAACATTACTCCCCCACCAGTGAAAGTATGAAATACTCAATTTTACCTCTCAAGACCAGTCCCCATGCTAGTCCCCTACTTCGACCTGAGATTCTCCACCCAACTTTTCACTGATGTCTGAACTTAGGCACAGAATCTCAGGAGAAAGTTTGGCAGGAGTCAGGAACTGGTGCAGGAACTGAAGGGTGGTGGGTTCACACAGCATGTCCACCTGGAACGTATGCTTCCCCGGAATCTTTGGCTCCCGTTTCACTTACTTTACAGCATTTGTGTGAACCAGCCCTATATATGTAACAGGGCCCTGTGATTCCTTAATCAACATATTTAAAGCTTTCTGTTGAGAAGCAATTGGAGTGTGTGTACATTTCAGGCTCTATGATTAGTGAATTACTGTTGAAAGGAGAATGCCTTCTTGTTTCACACTGCAGCTATGTCCAACTGCCTTTTGTAATGGGTCAGATAAACCTTCCCTCTCCTACAACACAAATTGCCAAAAATCCATGTGGTAATGTCCACTGAAGCTTCACAAAAAATATGTCACAGAGAGAGGAATTTTCTGATACTTAAAAGATGTTTATAAAATATAACATCTATTAGATAAAATTATCAGTGCTGTGACCTAGGGAGATGCCTTGTTGTCCTATTATTTCTTGTTTACACAGTCAGACAGGTGTTATTGACTGGTTTGTTTTATCCAGATATCGAGTCCTTCCCAAGGACCTGGGATGGCTGAATTTTATTGTCAATGTCATTGCTGTTATTATTATAGATATCGTCGCAGAATATAGGCTGTTCCCAGTAAAGTTGCTTTTTGTAATTGGCTGATGGTGATTTCTGTGGCCCCTATGGTGTTGAGGTGTTCTTCAAGCTGTTTTGGAATTGCACCTAGGGTGCCAATGACCACTGGGATTATTTTGGTCTTTTTCTGCCACAGCCTTTCAATTTCAATTTGTAGATCTTTGTATTTTGTGGTTTTCTCTATTTCTTTTTCTTCTATTCTGCTATCCCCTGGTATTGCTATGTCGATTATTTTAACTTCTTCTTCTTCTTTCTTCTCGACTACAGTTATATCTGGTGTATTGTGTGGCAGATGTTTGTCTGTTTGTAGTCAGAAGTCCCATAATATTTTTGCATCTTCATTTTCTACAACTTTTTCAATTGTATGGTCCCACCAATTTTTGGCTACAGGTAGCTTGTATTTTTTGCAGATGTTCCAGTGTATCATCCCTGCTACCTTGTCATGCCTTTGTTTGTAGTCAGTCTGTGCAATCTTTTTACAACAGTTGATTAGGTGGTCCATGGTTTCATCTGCTTCTTTACAAAGGCGGCACTTGCTGTTTGTTGTTGACTTTTCAACTTTTGCTCTTATTGCATTTGTTCTTAGTGCCTGGTCTTGTGCAGCCAGTATTAAACCCTCTGTTTCTTTCTTCAAGTTGCCATTCTTAAGCCATTGCCAGGTCTTGGTGATGTCTGATTTTCCACTTATATTGTGCAAATATTGACCATGCAGTGGCTTATTTTTCCATTTTTCTGCTCGGTTCTTGACTTGTTCTTTCTTGTATGCCTGCTTTGTTTCATTGGTGTTGAATAGTTTCTCATTACTGGCTATTTTAAGTGCATCTTCTTCACTGTCCTTTATATATTCTTCAAGGCCTCTTTTCTCCTCCTCTGCTGTTTGATGGACTTGCAGCATTCCTCTTCCACCTGAGCTGTGAGGGAGGTATAGCCTATCAACATTACTGCGGGGGTGCAGAGCATGATTGATGGCCATTATTTTCCTGGTCTTATGATCTAGTGTCTCTAGCTCTGCCTGGGTCCAGTCTATTATTCCTGCAGTGTATCTGATAACAGGTATAGCCCAGGTGTTTATGGCATGTATGGTGTTCCCGCCATTGAGTTTGGACTTGAGGATTTTTCTAACTCTCCTGATGTATTCACTTCCAATTTTTCTTTTAACTTCAGCATGTCCTATGTTATTTATCAGCCTGGAGAATGCCCAAGTATTTGTAAGGTTCTTTCTCTTCCAGGTTCTTGATGTTGCTTCCATTGGGCAGTTCTATTCCTTCTGTTTTTCTTATTTTCCCTCTGTTCATTATTAATGCAGCACACTTGTCTAGTCCAAACTCCATTGCTATATTGCTAGTGAATATACGGACAGTGTTTAGCAGTGATTCGATTTCTGACTGGAACTTTCTATACAACTTCGGATCGTCCATGTACAGCAGATGGTGGATTTTACTTGATGTTTTAGATATTTGGTATCCAAGCCTGTTTTGTTTAATATTTGTGAAAGTGGAGTCATGGCGATTACAAACAACAGAGGGGATAGTGAGTCCCCTTGGAAAATACCTCTTCTAATGCTAACCTGTCCAAGTGTCTCGCCATTGATTGTTAACTGTGTACTCCACATGCTCATTGCTTTTTTTTTATAAATATCTGAATGTTTTTGCTGACACCAGTTGTTTCTAAACCTTTTAGTATCCATGTGTGAGGCAATGAGTCGAAGGCTTTCTTGTAGTCAATCCATGCAACACTTAGATTTGTTTTTCTTCTCTTGCAGTTTTCTAAAATCATTTTGTCAATCAGCAGCTGGTCTTTTGTGCCTCTGGTGTTCGGACAATTTCCTTTCTGTTCAACTGGAAGCTGTTCGTTAGTTAATAAGTGTTGCATCACTTCATCTGCTATTATTCCAGTTAATAATTTGAACATGGTTGGCAGACAGGTTATCGGTCTATAATTACTTGGAACTGCACCTTTTGCTGGGTCTTTCATGATGACATGAGTTTTCCCAGTTGTTACCCATTGTTCAATATCACCTCCTTGCAAAATGTGATTGAACTGTTTTGATAGTTGTTTATGAAGGCTTGTTAGGTGTTTAAGCCAAAAGCCATGCAGTTCATCATCGCCTGGTGCAGGCCAATTTTTAATTTTCTTTGTTCTTTCACTTATTAATTCTGGTGTTATTATTAGATCTTGCATTTGTTGGTTACATTTTTTGACCTCTTTCATCCAGCCTGCTTTTTTATCATAATCTATTGGATTGTCCCATAATTTCCCCCAGAATTGCACTGTTTCTTCTTTATTTGGTGTTTCTAGGTTTCTTGCAGTTTCTCCTTCTATGCTTTGATAGAAACGTCTCTGATTCAACTGGAATTGGAGATTCTGCCTGTGTTGTGTAATTCTGGCTTCGTATCTGCTAATCTTCTTTGATGCTGCTGTTATTTGCTGCTTTATTATTTCCAGGACTTCTCTAATTTTCCTTGAATCTAGGTGGTATTTTTGGATCAGATACTGTTTGGTGTTTTCATTCTTCAGCTTCTTGTCTTTCATATCTTTCAGTTTACTAGCATCTGATCTAAGCCTGGCGATTTTATTTTCTAATCTAATCTTCCACTTAGGTGATGTACTACTTTCTTTTTTTACAGGTCCACTGATTTTCTGCTATTATTATTATTATTATTATTATTATTATTATTATTATTATTATTATTATTATTATTTCACATTTATATCCTGCTCTTCATCCAAGGAGCCCAGAGCAGTGAACTACATACTTAAGTTCCTCCTCACAACAACTCTGTGAAGTAGGTTAGGCTGAGAGAGAAGTGACTGGCCTAGAGTCACCCAGCTAGTCTCATGGCTGAATGGGGATTTGAACTCGGGTCTCCCCAGTCCTAGTCCAGCACTCTAACCACTGCACCAGCTGGCTCACCAGCCTATCTTTCATCCTGGCTCTGGTGGATTGCACCTAAAGTATATAAAAGCCATAGCAACAAGCCTTCCCTAAACCAGTGGGAGAGTGAGAAGGGAAGAGGGTTGGAGGAGTATGGGAGGAAAGGGGAAGAGATGACAGATTTATTTTCAGGTTCAGATTAAAATCCAAAATAAAGAGCCCCAGTTCATAATGCTTGTATCATATTTTTGGTGACCTACTCATTAAGATTCATATGTTTAATACGAAAATGAATACGACCTGTATTTAAGCCAAGAAATGAGAATTCTGGCAACATCACTAATTTCTGCACAGTAAAAGGCATAGCCAGTTTCTTTATCAATAGAACTTACTACAGTGACTTTAAAAATATATTATGACCAGCAAAACTGCAGCTAATCTGCCTATTTCAGTTGCATGTAAGAGCTTATTTGCATTTCGTTTTTCAAAAATATGGTAGAAACTAAACTACAGATTGATATATCCAAGGGCATGAGGTTTGCCATGATTTCACACACATACTTGGTATATCTGTCATTCAGATACAGTCTTAATTAAACTACTGAGGTTAAAAAGGCAAGCAACACTTTTTGCAAAGTATTTACTCTCGAGGTACAATCCTATGTACTCTTAGCTGGAAGTAAGTCTCATTGAACTTAGTGTGACATCTTTCCAAATAAATATGCACAAGATTCTGTGAGTCATTCAGTTTCATAATAAAAATGAATACATTAATTTAAAAAGTCTACATTGTGCATGTTGGGCCATAAACTAGACTCAGCATCTAGTTCAAACAACACATTTTCCTTACAATTTATATACGTTCTACATTGCAGTATGCATACCTTATAGAATCAGAGTCCTGAAAGCAGTGGGCAGCAGATACCAGCCACCTATTTGAAATAATAGATGCACCACATACATGCCCATATGTTCCCAGGTGCAAGCTTGCTTGCCAAGGCCATTTTCCAGATCTTGCATCTTCCCCACCAACAATTCTCGTTTTCTTTATCTGGCTCTTTCCACATGCTAATGAAAAAATAGCACACAGAGAAATCACTTGGCTAATAAGCATGAACAAAACACACTATGAGTCCTCTGCCTGCCCCTGGCCAAAAAAAAAAAAAAAAAGAAAGGCATCAAGAACATCTCAGCTCTACTGTATGCAGCTGATACAGCACTGTTGTCATTAGCACAGATTAACTTGCGGTGTCTCCTTCAGACTTTTGGTGTAAAAATGAAGGTTTGCAACCTAATTACCAAAACACTAAGGGAACTGCCTTCCACAGAAGTCCTCATGAACATCTCTGAGAGCTAGATAGAGAGGAGATTGAGCAGGTACAAGCATTCCAATACTTATGAATGCTATTTTCACAGAATGGGTGACACTTCAAGTTGTATTAAGTCAATCCTCTCAACACCCTGACTTGAAAATACAAACCACCAAAATCCATGGGATTTCTAATTCCAAGTAAATAACAAAAAAATTAGTATCCTGATCCTAAACACCTTACTTGGAAATTAGAAGTTCCATGATCAGGATGCTAATTGTGCCAGCTCAGACTCTATATTGAATAGATATAATGTTGAGCCCTAACTCAAAGCCTGATCTGCATCATGAAGTACATGTTGGCTGCCGCATACACTCCAGTGATGGAGAGGTACCATCAGCACACTATCAGTACCCCTTTCAATAAGCTGAATAGAGTTTTCTCATAACTACCAGTTACATGTGTTCATCACAGCTCTTTTGCCCACAACATAGCATGGAGCAATCAAAGATCACTTGGAATATTTATATCAAATTAAACTGGGAATAAATTGTGTCACTGGAAAAAGAACTTTTCCTTTGCTTTATTTTCTTTTAAAGATTGTATATACTAGTCCTTGCTAGGCACTAAGCCACTATGGAAGGGATGTCCAACTGCAGCCCTCTGGCTGCTTTTGGCCTACAACTCCCATCATCCCTGACTACTGGCCACTGTGCCTGGTGATGATGGGAGTTGTAGGCCAACAACAGCTGGAGGGCCACAGTTAGACAGCCCTGCTCTATGGTCTGTGTAAGGCCACCACACACGCTGAGAATCTCCGTATAAATGGTAGAGTCAGGGAGCAGGGAAATAGAAGAGGAAGCTAACTTGGCAAAGAGGCACCTTTTAATGTGGTGATTCTCTTTATTTAGCAGGGGGAGAGTAACTGGCCCTATCCACCCCCAGCACAGTGACTCCAGTGACTGCTGCTGGTGTCTATCTTAGGTTTCTTTTTAGATTGTGAGCCCTTTGGGGACAGGGATCCATCTTATTTGTTTGTTGTTTCTCAGATTTATTTAATATTTTTCACTTAATATTTTAATTGTGTCTTTTTTTACCATCTTATTTTTAAATTTTGCTGTAAACCACCTTGGGATTATTTTAATGAAAGGCAGTATATAAATGTAACAATCAATCAATCAATCTGTGTAAACCACCCAGAGCATTTTTAGAAGGGCGGTATAGAAATCGAATGAATGAATGAATGAATGAATGAAGAGTGGAGCTGTAGGGGTGGCCAGCAGGAGAGCAGAAAGCACAGTGAGGAACTGGGCAAAGATAGTTGCTGCTTCCTCCCAAACTCCATGCCATAATGGAGCGGTATGTCCCTAATATTTATCTATGGATGGCTTTGGAGTTAGCCCCAGTCTGTCATCTCTGAGCTATCCATAAGGATGTAGCCCATCACCCTCTGTCTAGAAGTCTGTGATGGAAACACAGCCCCATTGTCTGGGCAGAGCTGACCCCAGCACTAAAGTTACTGGAGGAAGGCTTTGACATAAAAGTGCCATGCGCCCATCTGAGCATCCCAAGCAGCCCAGAAATAGCTGCAGAAAGGCACATAGACACTTCTGTTCATTACAGTAAGTCATTCATTAATTACATACCGCAGTTCATTTCATCTGATCCATCTGCACAATCTCTAATTCCATCACACTCTGGATTTGGCTTTATCGGGCACTTTCCATTTAGACATTTGTATGTGTGCTGTGAACAACTTTTATATGCTGAAAGGACATGGTGACAAATGAGAAAAACATTAATGCACTGAATAGTGCTATCTCATAGCAGCATAATGTTATACAATGCATGTTATAAAAGTTAATGCATTTAATGGTGTCAATTCCTATCTCAGCAATATTGTATATAACTAAACACATGTAATATTAACTTAACTGGGGAAAAGGTACTGAAAGCTTTATTTTGCCACTGGAGAAGCAGCATAAAAATGTGGAATCATACCCTGTGATCAAAAGTCTTGATCCCACATGCCATTTGACAGTTGACATTACAAAGAGTTGTGCAACATTACAGGCTTGCGAAAGAGTTTTCACATGAATTTTCTTTTGATCTTGGAGCTGATGTTGTGCAAGGACTAAGAGACTAAACTGCAAATCAGGACTTTACCAGTGATATGATGGCTCTAGTGCTACTTAAATATGTTGTGTAACCAGATAAACAACAAATAACATCCAGAAAGTTTTGTATCAATAATGCAAGCACGAAAATAACCCCAGAAGCCTTGAGCAGTCCTGCATCTCCTTCATCCCCATGTCAAGTCCAAAATGTACATCATGCTTACAGCAACTGTCCTCTTCCTCACTATTGTCCTCACAGCTGTCACCTCCTCTGCAAGGCCTGGAACTGTGCTTACACTTCCTGTTGCCACAATTAGGCTCTGCTGGATTGCAGCCTAGAAAACAACTTCATGGTCAAGTCTCTCCTGAACAGTAGATATTTCCAGAAAGCATATCTACACAACAAGCATATATTTTTTGAGTTTTTAATATCATTTTAAATGTCATGGTTTCTGAATGAAATTATAGTTGTTGTTATAATGGACCCACAAACTCTTTGCAACAAAACTTTAATCCCACCCACTCTCACCCCTGGATTATTATAGAAATGTCTATCAAATCTGCATAGATCTGTAAAGGAGATAGGCCTCCAACAGTTCCACATATTTTAGCCAGTGTGGTGTAGTGACTAGTGGTTAGAGCGTTAGACTAGGACTAGGGAGAATGGAGTTCAAATCTCTATTCAGCCATGGAATTCACTGGGTAAGTCTGGGCCAGTCACATATCTCTCAGCCTAACCTACCTCACAGGGTTGTTGAGAGGATAAACATAAACCATGTATACTGCTCTGGGCTCCTTGAAAGAAGAGTGGGATATACATGCAGTAAATAAAATAATAAATAATAAATAACATTTAGCAAGACTTTTTCCTTCACAGCATCTTCATTAATAGATCATAAGTATTTATTTACCTGGCATCATGTTTACTTATTTGGTTATGGAAGATGCCTTTATATGAAACCAAGTTTAATTTCTTGCATGACAGAACTAACGGTTACAAGCTACTTTATTTTTAATGACTGAATAGTTACATGCTCTGCTGAAGGGTTGAATGTCTTGCAAAGATGTTTTATATTTTAAACATCAGATGGCCTTCCCCACAAATGCATTCCTGAGAAATAACATCATTCAATCATGATCATTAACTTACCACAGTCTACCTCGTCGCTTCCATCTGTGCAGTCTTTCCACCCATCACACTTATTGTTCAATGGAATGCATGTTTTGTCAGAACACTTAAATTGCCTAGGACAAGCTAAAAAAAATAAGAGGTTTCAGACTACCACAGTCCCCATAGCACTGAGTAACAAAGAAATCCAGAAAGATGATTTATGAATGTATAAGCACTGCAAGGTAGAATAGGACTGTTCCTAAACCCCTTACAGCCAGTGCAATTATATGTTTTACCCAACTGTACTGTGAGGAAATTCAAACCCTGTCTGCAAGGGGCCCTGGAGTTTGTGCCTAAAGGTGTCCATTGTTGCTCTCTTGCCCACTGAGTCATTTTGAAAGGTAGTCTCTTTCAGGTAGGGATGTACATGCATTGGGTTTTTTTAATTCAATTTGTACCTGAATCAAATCACCCTCAATTTGTTTTGGGTCCAAATCTGCCCTCCCACTGAATCACCCCAGGTTCGATTTGAATCCGAATCAATCTGAATCTGAATTGATTTGGGGGGGAAAGGAGGGGGTGTTCCGGGGGCAAAAGAGTGTGGTGGGTGGTAGTGCCCAATGGGTGGAAGCTACCACCCAAATTTCAAAGAAATTGGTCAAAAGGGTGATTTTTTTTTTAAAAAAAGATGAAGTTTGTGCGTCTTTACGCTTTTGAGCATAGAGAATAATGGGGATTGCAGCAGCCCCATAACTCCACTTGGGGGGCACCAGGGTGGCCCAGAGTGGTTGTG
The DNA here is from genome assembly GCF_027244095.1 of Hemicordylus capensis. Lineage (NCBI taxonomy): Eukaryota > Metazoa > Chordata > Lepidosauria > Squamata > Cordylidae > Hemicordylus > Hemicordylus capensis. The sequence continues at coordinate 60,676,219 of NC_069659.1, read as the reverse complement.
GTGTAGTGCACATGAGGTGATTCTCTGGTCATTCATCTTGCACCAAAGATAATGAACAAAGATGTTCATTCATCATCTTTGGTGCAAAATGATGAATGACCAGAGAACCCAGTACCACATGGGCTTGTGGTTTTGGGGGTGGTTTGCACCCCATGTGCACTACACCACAACCCACTCTGGGCCACCCTGGTGCCTGTCACATGGAGTTAAGGGGTTGCTGAAATCCCCTTATTCCCTATGGGGAAAAGCTTGAAGATGTGAAAACTTTTTTTAAAAAAAATCACCCCTTTGCCCTATTTCTTTGAATTTTGGGTGGTAGCTTCCACCCACTGGGCACTACCACTCAACCCACTTTGGCCACAAAATGGAGGTCTGAATCTTTAAAAAATTTCTGGTCCGAATCTGGGTGATTTGTACCCGAATCTGAGCACAACGGTCATTTGTTCTGTCTACAAATCATCCAAATCAGCTAGATTCAGGTACAAATTGTTTTGTATCCAAATCAATTCGCACATTCCTACTTTCTGAATGCCTGGTTGCTCATTGTGTTTGGAGTGCCTGTGGCTACTGGATTAGGCAACATCATGAGCCCTATTCAAGCGTTATTCCCTCAGAAATAGCAAAGGTATGAAGGATGCAGCAGATTCACACCTGCTAACCACACACATACATCCTGACAATGAACCATGCATCTTGCATGTCTGCTTGCATTCAGCATTTGTTTTCAGAGGCAAGCACACAAATTGTGATTGAAGGTCTTGGGCATTCCAAAGTTTATAATCATGGAAGGTATCACATACACTCTCTCTCTCTCCTCGGTGTTTGCCTCTATATACAAACGTTGAATGTTTGTTTGGATCACCCAGCAACATGGCTAGCTGGTGCTGGTTCACTGGCAGAAGGAAGCATGGTCATTGGATATGATCCTGCTGTACCCCTCATGCATTTGCTCTCTTCAGGGGCGTAGCTAGTGTGGGGCAGGCAGGGCATGTGCCCTGGGCGCCACTTGAAGGGGGGCGCCATTTCTTTAAAAAAAAATTTTTTTTAAGGCTGCTGAAAACAAAATGGCCACCACGCATGCTCAAATGGCCTCTGTGAGGCCCTAGGCCATACTAGGCCTCACAGAGGCCATTTGAGCATTTGTAGTGGCCATTTTGTTTTCAGCTGCAATTTTTTGAAAATTTTTTTTTAAAAAAAAAATGGCTACTGCACATGCTTAAATGGTCCCTGTGAGGCCCTAGAGGCCAGCGGGGGGGGGGGGGACTTTGCAGACCCCCCAGCCTTTAGGAAGCCCCCCAAAGGGGCTACAGGTAATTTTTATATATATATATATATATATATATATATATATATATATATATATATATATAATATAAGTCACTGTACACATATTCAGATATGTGACTTGTATGTGACCTTCAGACTTGTATTTTTCCACTGATATTATGGTAAAGTTACCTGAAAGATGGGTGTCAGATGTTTGGACAGGGGGAGCAATTTCAATGCTTGCCCTAGGCACTATTTTCCCTAAATACGCCTCTGGCTCTCCTTGAAGAGCATGATGCCTGAACAAAGCTATGAAGCTAACAATGCGCTACATGGTGGCCTCCCTACATGGCTTGCTTGCTTGCTTGCTTGCTTATCCGCCCAAAACGCAAGTTCTCTGGGCAGTTTACAAGACAATAAAAACAACCAATTAAAAGATTAACACATTTAAGGCTTTTAGTCAGGGTTGAGGGCACCAGCATGCCATTAAACCTGGATCCCTGATAATGTGCGAGCTCGGACTGCTTCTAGCCTGGGTGCACACAGAGACGGGTGCCTCGAGCTCTGGTCTCCTGCAGGAATCTCCCAGTGCCCCACACTCAGCTATGTGTGCTCCCAATTTTTAGTTGTGTGTAAGCGATTGTTTAGAAGTGATTGTGTGGAAGCAAGGTAGGAGAAAAACCTACCCAGGGTTTCCTCCTACCTTGCTTCCACACAACTGAAAATTGGGAGCACACACAGCTCCCAAACCCGGGTAGAACACAGTTTTTGATTATGTGAATGACTTCCATTTCTCATTTCCTCTGCTAAGCAATGAAAACTTAATTCACTTTTTGTTTGGATGAGATTATAGTATGGAATTTAGGGATGTGCAAAAAATTTCGGGCACAGAACGATCTGTGCCCGAAACGAACAATTTCGGGTGATTCGGGGCCGAACCAAATCACCCCTGATGTCCCCCGATATTTTTTGGGCACGAGCCAAATCACCCGAATTTCGGACCCAAAAAATTCGGGTGATTCGGTTCATGGTTGATATTTGGCGATTTTTTGAAGTTATAGTGACTTTGGGGCAGTTTGGGGGCAGAAAGTGGATCTGCCCCAAAAGAGTGGGGTGGGGTGGTAGTGCCTAATGGGTGGAGGCTACCACCCCAATTTCAGGGGGATTGGGCAGAGGGCTGATTTTTTGGGAATATTTGAAGTTTGGGTGTCTTTGGGGCAGATTGGGGGCAGAAAGTGGATCTGCCCCAAATGAGTGGGGTGGGCTGGTAGATAGTGCCTAATGGGTGGAGGCTACCACCCGTCCCCAATTTCAGAGTGATTGGGCAGAGGGGTGAATTTTGGTGAATTTATGAGGTTTGTCTTCATAAGGTGAAGTGTGCTAAATTGATTACTTCCTCATATTCATAGTAAGTGTGAAAAAATGAAAGTGGGGTCATGAGAGTTGTTTAATTGAAAAAAATCTCATTTGCTATGATAGAATGAGAATTCACACCTCAGAAGTTTTTTCTGAGGTGTGAATTCTCATTCTATCATAGCAAATGAGATTTTTTTCAATTAAACAACTCTCATGACCCCACTTTCACTTTTTCACACCTCAATTACTATGAATAATATGAGGAAGTAATCAATTTAGCACACTTCACCTTATGAAGACAAACCTCATAAATTCACCAAAATTCACCCCTCTGCCCAATCACTCTGAAATTGGGGACAGGGGGTAGTCTCCACCCATTAGGCACTATCAACCAGCCCACCCCACTCATTTGGGGCAGATCCACTTACTGCCCCCAATCTGCCCCATAGACACCCAAACTTCAAATATTCCCAAAAAATCATCCCTCTGCCCAATCCCCCTGAAATTGGGGTGGTAGCCTCCACCCATTAGGCACTACCACCCCACCCCACTCTTTGGGGGCAGATCCACTTTCTGCCCCCAAACTGCCCCAAAGTCACTAAAACTTCAAAAATTCTCAAAAAATCAGCCCTTTGTCCAATCCCCCTGAAATTGGGGTGGTAGCCTCCACCCATTAGGCACTACCACCCCACCCCACTATTCTGCCTCAGGCCCCACTTTCTGCCCCAATCTGCCCCAAAGACATGAACATTTCAGAAATTTACCAAAAATCAGCCCTTTGCCCAATCCCCCTGAAATTGGGGTGGTAGCCTGCACCCATTAGGCACTACCACCCCACCCCACTCCTTTTGCCCAGATCCCATGCTATGCCCCCGAACTGCCCCAAAGTCACTAAAACTTAAAAAATTTGCCAAAAATCAGCCCTTTGCCCAATCCCCCTGAAATTGGGGTGGTAGACTCCACCCGTTGGGCACTACCACCCCACCCCCAAATTTTGCCCCTGGGCCCCTTTTTACCCACCCGAATCGATTCGGATTTGGATTAAATCCGAATCTGAACCGAATCAAGGGTGATTCGGGTGACCCAGATTCGGGCACAAAACAGAACAGGGGTGATTCGGTTCGGGTCCGAGCCGAATCACCCGAAAACCCGAATTGCACACCCCTAATGGAATTCACTGAATAGACCTAATCAGGTCTTTCGATGCATGTTCACGGTGACTTTGTTAATAAAATTAACTTCCAAATTTAGCCAAAAAGTTCAGTATTTACCTGTTACAACAGCCTGGAGTACCCAAATGTAAAGAGATATAGAGATCATCTTGCTTCTGTGGTATGTTACCAACTGATCAATGCACGTTTAGACTTTGAAGATATTGCTGTTCCATAACATGTTACGGTAATGTTATTCAGAGTCATTTCAAAGAACTAACTTCCCATTTGGAAAACCAACAGGTTTTAGTTTTCTGAACCAATGAGCAAGAATGCTTTCTCTTTTTTTATTTAAAAGAGATTTTTATTTTATTTATTTTAAAAAAATATTGTTTTTTTAAAAAAATCCTCCTTCCTTATTTTAATTTTATTTTTATTTTTAATAATTTAACATATTTGTATGCCCCCTCAAACGCAGGTCTCCACACACTCACCTTGCTTCCACACTCTTTCTACCCAGGTTTTCCTCCTACCTTGCTTCCACACAACCAAAAATTGGGAGCACAAACAGCTCCCAAACATGGGTACAACACAATTGTGTGAAAGACCTCAATGAACTCAAAGACCTCAATGAACTCAAAGACTTCAATGTAGCAAAAAACACTAAACCACACAAACACAAAAAACCTGTAATCAGTTATTCAAGAGAACCAATGGCATGAATAATTTAAGATACAATGGCCGCATTCACAGGTAACATGAAACCGGAGGTGAAGGGGCCTCCGGTTTCAATTTCTGTTCGTCTGAATGTGGGCAACTGAAGTTATAACACAAAATGGGCCACAGTTTTCCTTCACATACTCTGATTTGTACCTTCGATTTGTAGTGAATTTTGCTGCCTGGGCCTCCAGTTTAGAGGTGCCAGCATTTCGTCTGAACATGGTACTGCAGTTCTCACTGTTCTGCAACTGGAGCTGAGGGAGAAAGCCCCTTCCTCACGCCAGTTTCTATTGGCTGCCGGCGCTGTCCTTCTATCAAGAAGGAAGCCAGGCATCCAGTTCCTCCTCCTCTCTGCAGTCTTGGAGAGTGAGGGTTGGGGTGAGTGGAAGAGTAGGTCCATTGGGCCTGCAGTGCCACATTTATGTATTATTTTATTTTATTTAAAATATTTCTATACTGCCCAAACTTGTGTCTTTGGGTGGTTTACAATCATTTAAAACATCCGATCAATTGCCAATTAAAATCATGTAGAACATCAAAAACATTTAAAACCCTGTATTAAAAAATTTAAAACTATACATCTAATTAAAAGCCTGGATGAATAAATGTGTCTTCAGTGCCTTTTTAAAAGTTGCCAGAGATGGGGAGGCTCTTATTTCGACAGGGAATGCATTCCAAAGACCAGGGGCAGCAACGGAGAAGGCCCGTTCCCAAGCAGCCGCCAGATGAGTTGGTGGCAACCGCAGATGAACCTCTCCAGATGATCTTAACATGTGGGGGGGCTCATGGTGAAGAAGATTATTTCTTAAATACCCAGGGCCTATGCTGCTTAGGGCTTTATAGGTAACTAGTATTTTTAAGCCCGTTATGATAACGGGCGCTAGCTTTCTATCCCGTCTTTTCTGTCTCTCTCTCTTTCTGTCTCTTTTTTCCCCCCTTGTCCCCTCTCTCTTTTTGTTTTTTGTTTTGTTGTTGTCTCTGTTTTTGTTCTTCCTTATTTTGCTTATACTTTTTTTGGGGGGGGTGGATGAATAACGGCCAAAATGGCCCATGAGAAGGTGGCCGCCCCCGCCTATCGCCCTCCCGCGCCGGAGCCCACCTTACCCGCTCCAGCCCGAAGGAGAAGAGAGGAACTCGGAAACAGAGCTATTCTCTGTGTTAAGCTGCTGCCCATACTGTCGCAATGGACGCAATAGGCGTCCTTTGCGTCCATAGCGGCAGTTTGAGCAGTGACTTAGCACAGAGAGGAGCTCTGCTTGTGAGCTCGTCTCTTTTCCCTCGGGCTGGAGCGGGTAAGGTGGTCTTCGACAGCTGGGAGGGCGATAGGCGGGGGCGGCGACCTTCTCATGGGCCATTTTGGCCCTTAATCTTTTTGGGGGGGGGAGCGGGGAAGGTGATTTTGGGCAGCTGGGAGGGCGGGTGAGCAGGCGGCGGCGGCTGTGAGCGGGCGGGGGCCTCGTTGGCGGCTTCGCCGCCACCTCGCCCAGCTTCATTTTGGGCAGCTGGGAGGGCGGGTGAGCAGGCGGGGGCGACGGCTGTGAGCGGGCGGGGGCCTCATTGGCGGCTTCGCCGCCACCTCGCCCAGCTTCCCTGTCCCCCATCTCGGTCTTCCCCCGCCGCCATTGCCCTCGCCTTTTTCAGGGCGGCCGCTTCTGGTTGTCTTGGCCTCCTCTCGCCGTGCTGCAGCTCATGGCCGAGGCGGCGGCTCTGCCGCCGCCTCGGCCACTTTCCCCCGCCGCCACACACTGGCTAATGGCCGCCCGTGGCTGTGGGACACTGGTGTCTGAGGTCCTGTGTCCCTTGGGCTCTTCTGGGCCTGCGCTTTGCGCAGGCCCAGAACAGCCCAGGGAGGCAGGGACGCAGATCCCCAACATTCCAAAGCCACGGCCACTCACTTAGCCTTTTATTATATAGGATAACCAGCACCTTGTATTTTGCCCAGAAATGTATCGGCAGCCAGTGTAGTTCTTTCAACACAGTCATAGGAACATAGGAAGCTGCCATATACTGAGTCAGACCATAGGTCCATCTTGCTCAGTATTGTCTACACAGTCTGGCAGCGGCTTCTCCAAGGCAGGAATCTCTCTCAGCCCTATCTTGGAGATGCCTGGGAAGGAACTTGGAGCCTAGATGCTCTTCTCAGAGTGGCTCCATCCCCTGAGGGGAATATCTTACAGTGCTCACACTTCTAGTCTCCCTTTCGTATGCAACCAGGGTGGATCCTGCTTAGCTTAAGGTGACAAGTCATGCTTGCTACCACAAGATCAGCTCTCTTCCCCTGGGTCATCTAGGGTCATCTAGATGTCCCAGAGACCAACCTAGCCGCCACATTCTGGACCAACTGCAGTTTCCGGACTATGTACAAAGGCAGCCCCACATAGAGTGCATTGCTGTAATCCAGCCTAGAGGTTATCAGCATGTGTACAGATAAAAAGCACCTCTGGCCACCAACTCAACCTGGGACACCAGGGAGAGCTTCGGATCCAGATGCACCCTCAAACTGCATGCCTGTTCCTTCCGGTGGAGCGTGACCCCATCTAGAACTGGCACATCAAGATAATTTCCTGAGTTTTGACCCCGCACAATAAGTACCTCCGTCTTATTTGGATTCAGCCTCAGTTCGTTATCCCTCATCCAGCCCATTACTGCCTTCAGGCAGGCATTTAGGGAGGTTATGCCTTCTCCCGTTGATGTTGACATAGAGAAATAGATTTGGGTGTCATCAGCATACTGGTAACACCCTGCATGGAATCGTTATGTGTGAATGTGTCTAATATAACAGATCTTTGAAGCACAGCTTCCCAGCTGACATCAAATACATCTGTGTCCACTTACGATCCATGTGACTGAAAGCTCTGAATTCAACATAGAATCCTCTGTGTGTGACCAGTTCATCTGAATGGAAATTGATTGTAACCGAATAGCCATATTCCTTGATCCTGTTGCCTTCTGCAATAGGTTTACAATATCTAATAAGGATAAAACAAAAGAAAAAAATATAGATCACGTATCATTCTAATATCATACATTGTTTTAATAGAACTAACCAATTAATATATTTAATATATTCAATGTTGCATTTATTATAATGTCATTGATATACCTTCTCATTACAGAATCTATCACTTTTACCACAGTTGTAATTCAGAGATTATATCTGATGTTACATTTCTTTTGACTAAGTCAACAATTTGAAATTCAAGTACTATTTATGAATGTATTCCTTAAACTCAGATTCCACTTCTCAGCTGGAGTTCATATGTTTTCCTAAAAAATTCATTCAGTATATCCATAGAACTGAGCAGTCCTCTCAGTCAGTGGCGGCTGGCAGAGGCTGGGGCAGGGAAGGCAGGCAGAGCAGAATAAACTTTTAACGTGTAGGTAAACTTCCAGCACCACTGGGTATCCCACATAGGCAACCAATTGTGTGTCCTGCCCCCACCACTCAGCTGTCTGATGTGCTTGCAAAGGAGTCATCTGAGGGGACAAAGCAGAAAATATTTGCAACCCTGTCCCTTCAAATGGCCCTCAACACACACATCAGCCAGCTGAGCCGGGGGGCAAGGGGCATGCCTGGTTGCTTGCATGGGATTCTGGGTATCAGTAGCAGGTTTTACCCGGCATTTAAAGGTATACTTTCCCTTCCACTCCACCACCACCCCCATCACAGCCGCCAAGATCCTCAGTTATAATGCAGACAGACATTCCTTTCCACTTTCCACTTTTCCACACCATTCTTAGTCAGATCTCAGTACAGCCTAATCCACAATACTCCCTGCAGGGGATCTCAAACTTGGGTACCCAAATGATGCTGTACTATCACACCATCATCCCAAACCACAATGGCCAAAAGTCATTGTGAATCCCTGATTTACTGCCTAACTGACTGTGTCCCCAGTCAGACTTTTGACTTGGAGGGGGAAAGTATCCCTCCCCCTGCTGTATGGCAAGCCACTATTACAAGTAGGAGGAGTTTGAAAATATGTTTACAATATGGCTAAGCAGAAGGTGGCTGTTGCTAAGTCAGAAAAGTTTCATTAGGTTATTTTGAAATGACACTTTGCCTGACTGGCCATAGATAAAGGAATAAGTACACTGTGAATCACACATCTCCCTCATAACATGCCATTTCTTAATCGCAAGGGGCACAATTCATTCATACTGCCTCTCTACACACACTCTAAATAGTACTTTAAAGTAGTACAGGTTGAGTACCCCTTATTCAAACTGCTTGGGACCAGAAATGTTCCGGATTTTGGACTTTTCCGGATTTTGGAATATTTGCATACTGTAATGAGATATCTTGGGCATGGGATCCAAGTCTAAACACAAAAGGTTACTGTACACTGTATTTTATTTTTTTTAGGTTTTATTTTAAGTATAAAAACAAATAAGCATTGAATTTACGATAACTACAGGTAGCTGTAAATGTAATGGATAATTGCGAGAAAATTTTCAACACAATAATGTTGCTGATCACGCTAGACTCAAACATGGCAGTTTAGGTGGAGATGAAATCCAGATTTCATGTGAAAATAATGTTTTGTCGGTGCTGAGGGTGCACGCCATGGTGGTTTCCAGATTTTGGAGCATTCTGGATTTTGGATGTCCAGATTCGGGATACCCAACCTGTATATGTGGCATATTTAGAGGGATTAAGGGTCCCACAGTTAAGAAACAGCACACTGGGAGTGGAGATGTTCCCAGGTCAGTTGGGCAATCTGAATTGGCCCTTTCATTCTACAAACAGTTTCAAGTTAGAGCTCACCTAACTCCATCAATTTCTAGCCAATCTTTATCACATTTATTGGATCCTGGAGATGGCTCCTGAACTTGTATCACAAGAATTTTTAATAGCAGTCTATATCCAGGTAGTGGTGCCTAAGGTTTAAAAAAAGTCCTTTTAAAAATATAATAAAAGCATGGAAAAGAAATACATTGTGATTTCTGTCTTTTCAAAATTATCGTATTGGTCTTAATTGCCTTAAGGGGAGGCAACTTCCCTTCCAAATTGATTTCAGTTGTCTCAGCTATTATTTCCCCAACACTCGGTTTATGAAATTGGTTTTTGATACCCATACACACGAAACTACCATTTCAGGAATGGCAGGAGCTCAGTGGTAAAGGACATGCTTTTAATGCAGAATGGCACAGGTTCAATCCCTAGCAGCTCCAGATAAGGTTAGGAAAGGCCCCTCTCTGAAACCCTGAAGAGTTTCTGCCAATCAGTGTACTAAGCTAGATGGACCACTGGTATGTATTAGTGCCATATTTACCCAAATCTAAGACAGGTTTTACCCTAGTTCTTACCTATTAAATATTGGGGGCAGGGCAAATGAGATTCAAAGTGCTCATTTGGTGGGGGCAAATACAGGTACAACCTATATTTAACCTCCATTGTTTAAGGCATGGGTTTACATTCATAGTCTCCTTCTATTTGGGTAAATATGGTGTAAGGCAGCTTCCTATGTTCCTATTAATGTAAACTGAGACAGTGCCTGCCATGCAAATGTACAGGTTGGGATCAACACTGGCTGTGCTTCAGTTCACAACAGGCATTGTGCAATATGCATCAGCATCACAGTGCAGTTTGACTGCATATATGCTATACAGTGATCCTACAGAGCAATACAGTGAATCCTACAGAGCTGTGGGATTCACTGCACATTTCACTGAATAATTGACTAGATGATCTAAATTAGTTGGCAACAGCCAGGTTTTTAATGGGTTGTTTTTAATGAAGCAAAGCTGAGCCAGCTCCAGATTTTTAAAGGCCCATTCTCCTCCCAAAAGTACAATTAAGAATATTAATAGTTTTATAAAAGAAGTTTTGATTACAGAAAGGCAAGTGCAGACTGCTTTGTATTCTCCTGCTGCTTGCTGTTTGTCTGGCCCACCTCCAGTCTAGGACGGAACTAAAACTATAACTCATCTAGAACCTGGCCTGGATCAAGGAATGGATTCACTAGAAACACATTAAGGCTCTCCACATGAGCAGTGTGGAGAGCCTAAGAGGGTTCTACGGGGAGAGTGGGCTTGACCCACTCTCCCTGAAGATGAACAGGCAGCTCGCCCTGGGTGGCTGGATCGGCCACCCACACGATTGTAGAGCCGTTTGTCATGGAGTCGGTTGGGTTGGCGGGGATTGGGGGGCACCTGGCCCCCGGAAGCCCCAGAATGCCCTATGCTAGTGCACAGGGCAATCGGGGGGGGGGCTGATACTGGGAGGCTTGTTGCAGCCTTCCGGTCGGGGGTCTCCTCATGAGTTGCTGTGGCGTGAAGCTGCGCTGCAGTGGCACACGATCAAAACAATGGGGGTTGACAGAGTGTTCACTCCACTAACCTTGTTTAAGGATAGGGGGAATTAAGTGGGCTTGCTAGCAGGAGCTGCAGTGCTCCCGCCAGTTCACACGCATGGTAGGAACCGAGCTGGGCTCCCTTTGCCCGGTTTCCACCGTGCCTGTAAATAGCCTCAATACCTTGCAGTGCAGTCTGCATCACCACGCAGTCACACTCATTCACCCTGTGACTGTCAGGGAAAGAACAGCCCACTGGTTCTGTCTTACACATATACAGTACTTTCCACCTCCCGACTGAGTCACTGCATTATACCCCAGATATTCCGTCATGCATACCTTCACTGGTGAGGTAAAAGCACTCTCCATATTCAAAGGAAACTGAGCTTAGGATGGGGTTATGTATGTACCAATAGACATCACCAATCATGGATGAAGACGGGACACTACTGTGTATGGCTGGCTGGAAATGGATGATGTCGCTGGTTTGCACTGTCACATTTTTTGGCCAATGAAAGTCTACACATGTGCCAAGGTGCCACACTGCAGCAACTGTACTTTGTAGCCTGATCATGCGCATCTTCTTACTTTCTTTTTACACCCTTCGGCACTGTTAAGTGCATGCATGGCCTGGCACTTGTTCAAAGAGTATGTATCCACTTAAAAAATGTATAAGCCACTTATCTGTGCAAGACTCCCAGTTTGCATTAGGCATGTGCATGAATGGCTGATGCAGGGAGCAGTTCCTGTAAGGAACAGGTAAGCAGGTCCTTTCCTGCTCTGCTGCTGCCCCGCTGCTTTTCCAGATGCAGCGCTCCCTCAAGGAAAGGCCATGAGCAGCTGCGGTGCTTTCCCCTGCAGGCTTTGCAGGGCATCAGCATGCACATGGCCAGTGTGCGTGCCAGACTGGTTTAGCTGCGGGCACCCAAGCCGAGTCAGCCCTTCCCACACCTCTAGTTCATGTGGGGCTGATGCATGGTATATTTCTGCACATCATACAAATGATTCTCACATTTATATCAGCAAATAACTTGAACACTAAAGAAATGCTTCTTATGATTTCATGGTGTGTAGAAGAAATTGTTTGCTTTGGTTTTAAAAATAAATTTTAAAAGGATCACTCTTGTTCAGTGCTACTTCTGAGTACATACCCTGATAATCCAGTGACAGTCAATATTGGGTGGATAGTAACTCGGGTAATAAGGAGAAATTACAGTCCCATTCCAAGAGATGTAACGGCCACCACACACTAAGGAGGGAAAAAGCAACAGAACAGCTGAATTCTTTGGAAGTGCTCTTTGTACAGCTGTATTCCTGCCCTTGTGGAAAGCATGGAAACAAAGTAAGAAAATGAGCTAAAATTCTTCTTCTTCTTCTTTTGAGTACCCATTATAAGAGTATCAGCCTTCGATCTGTCCTTAAGGCCCTAAATAAGTTGGTATGGTACTTGCCATGATATTTCTTCAGTGAAAAGGGTCTTGGGGAAATAGTTGCTAGGCGGAGAAAAAGCGCCAATATGCCAAGAAAAAAAGGTGTGAACGGCCCAGGCTGCTGAAATAAACTGTTCACTGGAATGCTCAGAAAATACCAGTCAGATTTTGAGCATCATTTATTTGTTTGTTTGTTACATTTATATTCCGTTCTTCCTCCAAGGAGTCCAGAGCGGTGTAAGTTTCTCCTCACAACAACCCTGTGGGGTAGGTTAGGCTGAGAGATCAGTGACTGGCCCAGTCACCCAAAACAAGGGTGAATGGGGATTTGAACCCATGTCTCCCTGGTCCTAGTCCAACACTAGGGCCAGAGGCGTAACTAGGGAAAACGGCGCCCGGGGAAAGCACTGAAATGGCGCCCCCTCACCGTGCCCCCCCAGGTTTTTTCCTCACAAGCGCCCGCCGCCGCCGCCAAGCCAGGCCACTGACTGGCCGCCAGGCACCAGCAAAGCAATGGAGGGGCGCAGGCAGTGCGGAAGGGACCGCTCGTGGGGAAGGGGGCACCAACGCGCTCCCTTGACTGCTGCAGCACTGCTGCACTGAGCAGGAAACATTTGTATTAACAAAAAAAATTAAATTTTTTTTTAAAAAATTGGTCATGGCGGCGCCCCCCACGTGGCCAGAAAAGATGGCGCCCGGGGCATGTGCCCCCCCTGCCCCCCCTATAGTTACGCCTCTGACTAGGGCTGTCTTTAGGGTGTGGCAAGCAGGGCAACCGCCCCAGGCCCTGCTCTTTTAACCCCCATTCGAATTAACTGGAAGGGGCCCCCACACTGGCTGATTTACCCTGGGCCCCGCACCATGCCAGGGCTCTCTAAGGACGGCCCTGTCCAACACTCCACTCTTCTTCAGAAGCAGTTGCTAATGTCTCTCAAATTTTTGAACTCTTCTTTGTTTGACAGTGGAGAAGAGCAAAATGCTTTAAATGCATCAGGCACTTTCTGAATATTCCAATGAACAGTGGCTGACATCCAGACTAATATATCACTAATGCTAACTAGCTCCACTAAGTCAAGAGCTTGCCTTCCAGACTAGTGCAAGGGTGTGTACTTGCACAACCTGTGGCAAACCTTTTGTTGTGATCAACAGTCCATTCAGTATAATGTATTGCAGGGAGTGATGCAAAACTATCTGTTATCTTCGGTGTGCAAGTGCAATGCTTGTACATAAGAAACCGAGACTGCAAGAGATTGTGCAGGCGGGAATATCTGCTCAGGCCAGCTACCCAACTTTCTTGTCGGTGTGTATCATTCTTTGTTGCACTAGTAAAACATTAGTTTGAATGTCAGCCAGCTTCTCTTAGAACTGTGGGTTCCCCCCGATCTCTTGCCCTGTATTCTCCCCTGGAAACAGTTGCCCCAGTCTGATAAACTGCACCATACATGGGCACCTGGAAATGTACATGGAATTCCTACCCACACTAGCAATAAGTGGCTGGATACCACACAGCGAAATGCAGGTGTTACTGCAGGTGTCTAAACCCACCAATGCTGTTGAAGAACAGCCCTGCTCCACTGTGACTTAAAGTTGCACAAGTGCAGTTGCATAGTGCCACACCCACTGGAAAGAATGGGTGTCATAATGTGCACCTGTCTTGGAGCAACTTTAAGTCATAATGGAATAGAGCTGTTCTGCAAAAGCACGGGTGGATTTAGATACATGCAGCAGAGTGGGTATTGCTCTATATTGCCTGTGTTTTGCTGTGCTGTATCTCAGCAACAATTCACATAGAACATTTCAAGTGTTCAAAATACATATTGAGGTTTCCGTGTGTAGAGCCTGCAGGCCTTCTGCGGGGATCCCCGCAGACGATCCAGCACCGAGCCTGGGCAGCAAGATCGGCCACTCACATGACTACCAGCTCTGTGACAGAGCCGGTAGGGACAGTGGGGATCGAGGGCCACACAGGCCCTGGAAGTCCCAGCATGCCCCGCGTGAGTGTGCAGGACATGTTGGGGAGACCCCCGTGCCACGAGGCTTGTTGCAGCCTCACCACAGCTCATGAGAAGCTGCACCACGGCGACTCACGATCAGATAAACGGGGTTAGCAGAGTGCTCGCTCCACTAAGCTCACTTAATGGTGGAGATACTTTCTGCGGTTTGCTGCCGGGAGCCGCGTGGCTTCCACTGCAGCACACAACTCCAGGAAAGTGGGCTAGGTTCCCTTAGCCCACTTTCCTGCGGTCGTGAGAATCGCCTACTTATCTCACCAATAACTTCTTCAGAACTATACGTGAAGCCACAAAAGTTATTCACAAAGATTAGCACACACACAATGCCTGTGTCTGATTTATGTTTGCATCTGACTACATACCTATTTTAGGGATCGCTTGGAAATATGCTTTCAATATATTGCTCTCTTTTCTTCGATCCAGCGAGAAAGTGACCAACATTACATTACTTGATGAAGTTAACCGTATAACTGGGGGAGTCCAGGCCCCAGACATTCCACACCATCTGAAATACATTCAAACTGATTACAGCTTGTGAGATCTTTCACCATGTGGCTTAGTAAACTGTGTTTCATTTCACTCTGTAAAGCTGATTTGGTGCATTGGGACTAGATCTGAAATTAGATTTTGTACAAATTTGGGACCTGACAAGTTCTCTGGATAGTGACAATATAGAGTTACAGCAATACAGTAAGATAAAATACATTGAACCTACTGCAGAACTGGTATCCAGTTATTGGGTCTATCGTTATGGTTTTGCTCTAAAACAATGCATGGACAGAGTCTGGGATTTAGCAAGATTATGGCCGCCTTTGGATGTAACAAAGAACCGTGGGTCCAATGGACACACAGTTCTGCACCCCTCCCCCTGACTCTCCCATCCACATTTGGACAAAATGGAGAACTACATCTCTGCAGACTTGCTGATTGCAGAGAGGTGGGGGAACTGACTGTGCAGGCTTCCTTCTTTCATGAAGGACAGCCCACACAGCCAATAGCAGTCAGAGCGAGGGAGAAGTCTCCTCCTCAACTCCAGTGCAGAGCTGTAGGACTGTAGAGTGCAGAGCGTGAGAACTGTAGTGCCAACATTTGGACATAATGCTGGCATCGCAGAACTGAAGTTGGAGGCAGCAAAACAAAGTGAAAACTGAAAGTACAAAATACAGTTTGGGGAGCAAAACCGCTTGTCCATTTTTGAACAAAACTGCAGTTGCCAGCATTCAAACATACAGTTTTGGAAAGTGGAAGTGAAGGGATCTCTAGTTTTGTATTACACGTGAATGCAGCCAATGTTAGTGGCTGGCATTCTCCACAGCTCTCCAGTGATGGAAGGAAGGCTTTGAGTCCACAAGAAGCTTTCAGCGTCCCCACACTGAAGGTTTCATGGATGTGGAAGGGCAGTGGGGACTGATTTTTTTTCATATTTCCCTACCTCCAAAATCCCTTTCTACTGTTATAAATATGTTCCTGAAGGCTGTGTGACCCTCAGGAACATATTTATATAAAAAGAAAGAGTTTTTGGCAGGAGTGGAGAGAAGCAAAAATTGTTCCTGTCCCCCTCTGTGCCAAGATCACTGCCCAAGAAGCCTTCAGCTCAGGAATGCTGAAGGTTCCTTGCAGACCCATAGCCCTCCTTAAGTTGCTGGAGGATGGTCAATCATATCAGACACTCTTTCTCAATGGCCAGAAGGCTACTTTATGTTTGTTAATCGGAGTTAATGAATGTAGCACAGACATAGATGGCTCTGGGATGTCTGGAAAAGCCACCAGAGGTGCATGGTGTCCCTCAGCTGATGTGTGCATGAAAACAAACAAGAGCTGATAGACAATGAGGGAGAGGGAGAGGTGGGGAGAGAGAAAGAGAAAGACTAGATGAGAAAGATTGAGGTGAATATTGACTGAAGGTCCTTCAGGTGCTGAATGTTGACTGAAGGCAATTCTTCAAGGTGCAGGGGTGTGGATCTGATATGAGGTAGAGATCCTCTCTGTGGATCTGCTATGAGGTAGCAAGCTTGGTGCCTGAGAGGAGTGTATGCTGCTTATCTCCACCTGATGCTCAAGTTGTATATTTGTAAACAAAAACATTACAAAGACACCATAAGTCTCCAGTGATCTCTCCTCCAAAATATAGTGTTGCCCCTGGAACTTAGAGAAATGGGGCACATATAAAAATGCTTCCTTAGATTGAGTGAGAGCATCGGTCCATCTAACTCTGCACTGCCTGTTCTGACTGGCAGCCGCTTTCTAAGCTCTGTGGCTGAGTGAGGTCATTCCCACGACCACAAGGGGATGGGCTGGGAGAAAGGCAGGAGCCTATCTACCTTTCCCCCACACAACCAGCGCCCAACTAGGGTTCCGTTCTGTTCTGCCACCCACACACCCACATCAGTGTAGCAGTGGCGAGCTGGGAGATGTCCGGGAGTGTGAGGGGGGAGGGAGGAAGCCGGGCTGCCTGGTATCCCACAATGCACCACGTGAGCAGCACCCATTGCACTGCGCGAGCACCATGATGCACGGGTAAAGCTTCCTGCTGCTGGGCCGCTACATCCCCCCTGCCCCTGGCTCTATGATCAAGGTGGCTGCTGGCAACCCAACAACCCACACAACAGGCAAGTGAGGTAGGGGGCGCACACTTATCCTTCTACTTCATTATAAGCCTGGGTTTAGAATCAGAGCTACCTGGGAGAGGAGTGGCGACATCGGGAGCAATCCCGGGGCTTCTCACAACCAGCCCTACCTGGGCCAGCCCGTCCAAAGCAGGTAGGGCTGGTTGTGAGAATGGCCTTAGTCTTTCCCAGTCTGTGCTACCTGCAGTGATTCTAACTGGAGATGTCGGGGATGAAACTGGGAACTTCTACATATGCCTTACCACTGTGCTGCATGTAGCACAGTTTGGGGATATGGCTTTGTTTTGTGATCTACATAATAAGCTTAACTTTATGCTCCTACCTTGTAATGATCTTATTCTGTAGCGGGAGAAGGAAATCATATGCAGATAGCCTGTGAGATGCACAGCTCCCCGGAGTAACGCCATGTGAGGTAACCACTACCAGTCTTACAACATAGTCAGACGGAACTCGCAGCCTCCACTGATAAAAAGATTTCTTAGGATTCATCAGTGTTAATGTCCTATTATTACCAGGTTTTGCATAGAGGTCAAAGGCCACTGGTAGACAAAACCAAAACAGATCAGTGGCTGAAAAGCAGTAAGGGAAAGAAATTAAAAGAGAAATTAATCCAGACCCTGTCGGTCCAGATCCCAGGGAACAAATGTCTAAATACCACAAAAGGCAGGTTTGTCCATCTCATCAGACAAGGACTGAAAATGTTGTGAGACAGCTCTGTGCTATGTTCTCACCCCATGAAGCTGTCCTCCCTTGGGACAAGACTGAGGCATAAAGGCTGTGGAAAAGGATCTGCTTCATGCACTTGATTTGTGGCTAGAGGAATAGAATTTCTAAGTATTAAGCCAGCACCTTTCACCAACTAATTCAATGCAAAGTAGCTCTAAGTGCATCAGCTAATGGAGGAAGCAAGTGAACCGCATCAGTTTAAGTGGACAAACAATAACACACAGTTTGAGACAATTAAACTTTCTTACAGGGTGATGCTAAACATGTTTCTTGAAAGTTGTCCCATTGAACTCAGTGTTATTTATTCTCTAGTGAATGAACTTAAGAATGCAACCTCATAGCAATACTCATACTTTTAAAATGCTGTTTATTATTATTTCTTGTTTACACAGTCAGACAGGTGTTATTGACTGGTTTGTTTTATCCAGACATCGAATCCTTCCCAAGGACCTGGGATGCCAGAATTTTATTGTCAATTGTAATAGATATCGTTGCAGAATATAGGCTGTTCCCAGTAAAGCTGCTTTTTGTAACTGGCTGATGGTGATGATGATGATGATGATGATTAATAATCATTTACACTTATAGAATCTCCAAATCTTCTAGCCTCACTGCACCTTGGCTCAGCCACACTAATTTTACAGATGAGGAATCAATTTTCCCTAGGATATCCATGGCTAAATTCACTTTCAGTCCAATGCTCTCAACATTTTTTTCTCGAATCAATAAAACCCATGCCAGGATAAACCATCTATTTTTGACTTCATTCAGTATTCAAGACCATGTAATATCCTACCTGTAGCATTAAATAATGATGGTTCCTACATATCATCACGTTTATTACAGTTATCTTGTGGTGACAAAACTGTTTAGAACAGATCTGCTATCTCCAGGCTGTGATCTTTTAGCTATGCAGTAGAAAGCAAAGCAGTAATTTCCTAAGATAGAAGATTTTTGTTCTTATCTATGGTGAAGGTTTAGAGCAGAAAACAGAGTTTTTGTACCTGCCCATCCTACCCCATCCACATGTTCTATTCTTAAACAGAGGAGCTGTCGTAAGCTGTGTTAACCCTGGTTAAATGAGGTTGACCAACATCAGTGAGATCATGAGAACCCACGCACAGTGGGAATCCTGGCGAATTTTCAAGGGTAGAAAAGTGATCATGAGAACAAGGCTTTAATTGGTCAAAAATAGCAGTTATTTAGATTATTTAACAGGGGCTGTAAAACAATATCAAATGCTTGTGGTATTGTTGAAAATTATCATCATATTGCTGCTCTGTTTGATTAATGCAGTGCCCCGTTCATGCAGGGGGATGAATTTATACAACCTCAAGCCTGGATGTTGAATTTATACAAGTCTGGATGTTGTCTACTGTGTGCAAGTCTTGCAGAAGAGATTGCACCAAAAGGCCTGTTCTGTATGTTGGGCCACTTTTCTCATAACTCTCTTCTACCATGACAGAAACAGCCTTCCCATGAGCAAGAAAAGTATTTCCCTTAGTAGGACAGCATCTTTGGATCCAAGCCAATACAAATAAGTGACACAGCGGGGAAGCAACCTGCCTATAGAGCAGGAGGCTATTGGTTCGAATCTTGCTGGTGTGTTTCCCAGACTATGGTAAACACCTATACCAGGCAGTCACGATATAGGAAGATGCATTTGTGAATGGAAATTTGTTTGTGAATGGGAATTCTGGTTTCCAAACCTAGACCCAATTGTGAGCCATGGCAGTGGGTGCAAGCTAGCTGGGAATTCTGATCAAGAATCAGATACAGGCTAGTTAAATAGAGCCTCCCACGTAGCCCACAATCATTTTTGGAGGATTTAACCAGGATTTCTGCTTGCAGACGAACGAAAATCATGAGAATGCCAGCTGAGATCCTGGATAAGTGGTAAGTTAGTCAGGTTTTTAGCTGTGTGATCACAGCCTCAATAGTACTATTCTGGTTAAATTATTCTACAGGACTACTTAATTTCATTGGGACTATTCAGGAGTACTTCAGTCTGGATACTTCCCAATGACTTTTGAGCAACACTGGTTTCACCACTGAGGCCCAAATCAAGAGCCAGTTCTAATTAAATGAATGAGGGTTGAGCAGGAACAATCTGCTAGTGGCATAGAAATGCACAAGAACAAAAGGATTAGCTCATACCTGATTTTAACGTCACATCATAGTCCATGGAATCTGAAACTAAAAATGATCAATAGTAAGCATGTGAATTTTTAGCATACAAATGGATTTTTTTAAACTATTGAAAAATATCCAGTATCCTGTTACCAAAAAGCTCCATAGTGATATCAAAATCCTCTTCTAGAGAAAATGTTTCAGCAGAGCTGTTCACAGACAATGTCTTTTTACTGGTGATTTGCTTTTGATATGCTGAGGTTAGATTTTTAATAGGGAGAACAATATCTTGTGGACCCCAAAATGTGCTCCAGTAGTAAGCTCGGAGACCATTTTTTCCTTCACTGGAGAAAGAAAATAATGGCGAAATAAGATTCAGGTGTCGCACCAGAGACAATAACAATTATTTGTATCCAAAAGCCACATTGGTCTAAATTAATGATCTTCACTATTTTTCAAGCAGGGGCCACTTTGGCAAAAAATCTTCCATGTGAGAGCCATTTCTCACGGTGCTAACCTCTGCACAGTACATCACTTTTCTCAGTGATTGGAGGGCCTTTTAATAGAGACTGAGCTCTCTCTTATAAGCTCTATGGGGAAAGCTCTGGGTAGCGTACACTTCTCTGTGCACACCTTCCAAGATGTTGCAGGAGGACCAACCAAGAGGACTCCGTTCCCTTAAAGGAGCCTCCCAGCAATGGGCGAAACACAGCAAGGGAATGGTCATCTATGCATGGTATCAGGGAAACTGTGCAGAGTATTCAGCTTTGGCTGAAGCTTCACACAAGTCCAATCAACAATTAGTCAGGATGCTGCACTTAGGGTCAATGCAGGCCACCACTAGCTCCCAGGCCTTACAATGAAAAACACTGGTCTAAACAACTGGACACCCAACTGTTCTGCAAGGACTTGCAGTATCTAGAACAGGATAAATCTGTTGGAGTTGGTTCACATAATGAAGCTGCAGACATCTATCATTACTAACCAACATACACATAAACACACATACATCCTGTCCATATTGGACCATTTGTTTTCTTCTCCCATTCCTTGCTCAAGCGGAGAAGGATGATGCAATGTTCAGAACCTGTAATGTTGTAAATCTCTTTATCAGAAGACTGAGAAAGCGAAAAGGCAACCGCAAACAGAGCCATTGGACACACTGGGCTCATGTGAGTATGAGTTTGTATAGTGTTAAGCATAATGAATACATTATGCTAAACACTTGTATGAGTATACAGTGTACATTATGCTAAACACTTGTATGAGTATACAGTGTACAAAGGTACAGATCTGTACACAGTGGCGCTCTTTGGACCGGACTTCCGGGCGGAGGTCCACTCCTCCACAGGCCTAGGTGGGGGCCCTCCAAATGCTGAGAAGCCTGCTAATTTAAGTTATTTTTAAAAATAATTTAAGTGGCTGGGTTGTTCATGTAAAATATGGTATCTCTCTGCAAGTCAGTGGGAAATATCTTATTCAGAATCTCTTTTTAAAATTCAAGAGAATTTTTCCAGCTTTCCCTGAGCATATTCTGGTGTAAAAAGTAGTGCATTGCAGCTTATCTGGTGGCAGCAGCAGGGTCAGGGGTGACTGGGGGGCCCCCAAAAGGCTTTTAGATCCAGGCTCCGAAATCACTTAGGTACACCTCTGTCTGTACACAGGTACAGTAATTCACATGTTATTTATTTATTTATTTAGTACATTTCTATCCCGCTCTTCCTCCAAGGAGCCCAGAGCAGTGTACTACATACTTAAGTTTCTCCTCACAACAACCCTGTGAAGTAAGTTAGGCTGAGAGAGAAGTGACTGGCCCAGAGTCATCCAGCAAGTATCATGGCTGAATGGGGATTTGAACTCGGGTCTCCCTGGTCCTAGTCCAGTGCTCTAACCACTACACCACGCTGGCTCTCTGTTGATTGTACAGGATACAGCAGTACACTTCATAACTGTACCAGCCTTTTGTAGTGCCTGTATCCAGGATCACCTGAATGCAAATACAGTCATTCATACAAAACTATGTAGGAGTGTACAGTCATCTGTACACTCACACAACATAATGTCTGAATAGGGCTTAAGGGATGAATGCTTAAAGCTGCATCTGGGAGCAAGTGAAACTGAACAAGTGGAACTTACTTATGAGTAAACATGGATAGAACTGCCCTACACAAGTTCCAGATTTAAATAAATTGACTATAAACGTAGATGGCCTTAGGCAAGCCACTAATTCTCAATCTCAGCTTCATTCTATCGATGGAGTAAAATTATAATATGAACCCTACCTTATGGGCATCGTATGGATTACTGAGATGCTATGTGTGGAGTTCTGTGAACACCTTTAAATACTATAAGCATGCTAATTATTATAATATGATGGCTCACAACAGATCATATCCCTGTCATCTCCTCCTGTTTCGGGTATTGGTGTATCTAGAAGCAATTATCTGTGCTAGCACAAGTAAAAGAGAGCCAATTTAAACCATCCATTTTTACATAGCAACATGGCTGTGGGGAAAGGGATTTAGATGGGATAAGTCAGTCTCATACATTTTCTAGCATGTATCAAGGCTGTGATTTCTTCATATTCTGGCTCAGATCATTTAAAAGGGTTTTCACGATGTGGCAAACCACCATACCAGCAAGAGTCTAAGTATTTATAGGTTGTCATGCTAATATTCCCCAAAAGGTCAGCTCATGGTGGCTTTACTTCAGAAAGAGTATGCCAGCTAGCCACACACACACACACACACACACACACACACTTGCTGACCATGCTGTCCAGGACCATGAGTGTTCATCACCTGTTTGCAGAGGGTAACGCCCAAATTAACACTACCCATGGGTGGGTAGTGCAGGATCACCCATGCAATGTGGAATCTGGGAGTTCAGAGTTCCAATCATGTGAAGGATCCACCCTGCAGCAGGGAATTTTGTTTCAAAGCTTCCCCCTATGGACAAGTGGTGAATTCACAGAGGTCAGGTATGGCCAGTGAGCATCTAGGCACAGGTGTGTTACACGCCTAGCCCCCATGCTTTGATTTGTCTTCTTCATTCATTGTTGTCTATAGTCAGCACAACTTCTGAATAGGGTTATTATCATTTTCAACACCGGGTAAATGAATGTATGTGCATGTATGTGTGTTGGGGGAAACAGGCTCTGTTAACACTGTCCACTAAACACATGTACGTCAGAGATTGGGCGTATTACCATCCTGCTTCCCCCTTCCCACACTTGCATTCACTTACCCAGCTTTGTCTGAAAGGGGCTCACATCTAGTTTTAGCTGGATTGGGAATGCACTTAGGATGGCAGCCAAAATCTAATCAGTACAGTAACAAAACTGGGTCCAGTTACAAATTGCTTGGCTTTATTCTCTTACAATTATTGGGAATGTAAATAGAAAAGCCATTAAAAATTGACAGACAAATGATTTATTCATTTAGAGTGTGTATTTATACATACACATACACACACACGCACGCGCGCGCACACACACACACACACACACACACAGATGCATAGACACTCTCTTACCTGAATGCAGCAATAATAGATTTCAAGTAATAATTTCCTAAGGCAGAAGTCTCATACAATTCTGCAAACTGATAGTTAAACAATTAGAAAGCTAAATATAAAGAACAAAAAAAATCTGTTAAGTTTTGATGCATCATATTTTTAAGTGTTAAGCAGTAACAATTTTTTAAAACTTTTTTAAAAATCTGTTTCCAATAACTACACAAAGGAAGTGAATCTCAAGGCAGTGGAAAGAATAATACAATAATGTAACATTAAACTTCAGTGTGATAACTTTTTACAAGGAAGCATAATGCAGTTTTTTTGCTAAACAGAGATTTTTTGAAAGAAAAAATCAGTATGAAGTTAGACCCTTTAAGATCTGTCATATCTGCCTTCTAATCAGGTCATAGGCTACTAATGTTGACCATGACAAAGCAGTTATGAGACCCATGGTTAACTCAGCTGGGAAATGCTAACAGAGTGTTGCTTTGTGTTCTCACACTTTCTGTTTGCATGGATGCAAACAGAGTAAACACACAAACAGTATATTCACACAAACAGAGTAAACGTGGAAGGGAGGTGTAAGAAAACAAGCATTGTTGTGCTGTAAGAGAAATCAGTTCCATATAAATTGATAATCTAAAATATCCATACATGGGGAAGTGCAAAACTGTGACTCATATACCACATAAAGCCCCACTGATGGACATATGTGGTGTGTGCACCACTACTATATCAAGTGTTTATATTGTCCTTTTCAATCGCCACTTTGAAAGATGCCTCTTTGCTCAGTTAGCAGACACGCTAACTCAGTCCTTCTCCAAACCATGTCCTCACTCTGCTACAAAGATCAGAGAGGCTCCTTGGCTCCTAAGCCTAGTGTCAGGACTGAAGTGACGTTCTCCCATGAAAGCATTGCTTCAGCACTGACACTACTTAGGAACCAGTAGAATCAATAACAGTAGTAAGTGAATATGAAAGAGCCAGGGAGCTTCTTTGAGTTCCATAGCAGAGCACAAACACACTCTGGAGGAGGATACCATGACTGCACATGCCCTGTGCTTCCATCAACAGGGATCTGCATGATATTTGCGTCATTAGTCTGAGAATCTATGTAAAAAAAGAAGGAAGCTAAAAGCCTGCTTATTTTAAAACAATACACAGAACCAGATATATTTCTAATTTAAGATGGCCCAAATTATTTTGTTACTTGGAGCATAAAATCAAAATGGCACCATGATTCCACAGTACATATGTAATTAGATTCTCGAGAGTTGGCTTCTTGAAGGCTTCCTCACAATGCTTAATGGGTAATACTCCCCCCACCCCACAAAATGCCTTCACTTTGTCTCCAGCCACAACTCTCATCCTTTGGATTTACTTGCATGAAGAACACTAAACCCGTATTTAAACACTAAACCGTACGGAAGGAAAAAAAATAAACTAATCTGTGCCTCAGCATCCTAGTTCCTATGGCATATATCCCAGTCACAAGACTATCAAATGAAACATAAGCCCCAAAGAAGTCTTTTATAATATCCAGAGGAGAACTTACACAATTCTGGACTGCTTCAGCTTGCAGTATAAATGTACGTGATGTGGGATGCATTAGATCACTTGTGTAGGTCAGGTTAGGGATCTCTACACTTCCACCGACATAGATAAAAGAGAATGTTGGAGCTGAAAGAATGAGATGCCCACATCAACAAAGAAACAAAAACAAGTTATCAGTAGTTCTGGTTGAGTGAAAACACAGCATCTTATTTTATGTGATTAGAAAGACACTTTCTTTTTTACAGTACTGATAGTTTTTAGGCATAATGTGTTTTTTTTAATATAAAACATACATTATGTTTTAATAGGTTTGTGTTTTTTTAAAAGATTATTTTAATTAATTTTCCTAATACATACACAACTGCCCCAAATCAAACTTTATTAGAAATGCACTCCTAATGGGTGCAAATGAAAATAAGGCTGTACTCCTCAATGCAGAGTGGAAGCCCCACACAATGAGCACAATGAGCTTACTTCCAAATAAGAATACATAGGATTGCACTATATAGCTATTAAATGCCACTAATCTTTAGGAAAATGTGCTCTAGAGCAGGCATGTGCAGGCTTCAGGCTTGCGGGATCAATTTTGCTATTCTAAGAACCCCAAGGTCCACCAACCACAGCCAGGTGCAAATTAGTGGCTTGAGGCAGAGAGAAGAAGTGACTGGATATACTCAGAATTAAGGATCAGCTGTCACTGAGGACATGCTCAGCCCAGGAATTTGTTTCAGTTCCAGAAGTGAGCTCAAGTGCATTCACACAAAAATCCACTCCTGTTTTTCTCCCAAGCTTTCTTCATTTCAACAGCATGGTTTAGAGAGGAAAGCATTTCAGCAGTTGCTATTGTTAGATAACTGGGAGTCAGGGTCAGAATCAGATCTTTATTATGGTCATTGACCAAGTACATAGATTCAGAAGCCCTTACCAATCTCCTGATAGATCCTGATCTACCTTCTGTCCATGCCAGATAAAGCATGTCAGTATTCTTTCTCCCTACTTCATACAGGCAAATGTTAAATAGATGTTGAGTATAGGTTTTCTAAAATGTTTAGGCTGTTAAAATACAGGCACTTCATGCAGTAAAAAATTCAAGGCAAATACATAACACATGATTAATGCAGCTCATTTCTTAGGTTGGGTGTATAGTGTAGAAACACCACTATGTACCTGCATTCTGGATGCAAGGTTTCACGCTCCACCCCAAAACAACAGCCTTTTGCATTGGTGACAAAACAAATCTGTTAATAGATGGTAATCTGGTTCAGTTTATAGATTTCTCTTGCTGGATTGGAACGAATAAATTAAGCTTAAAGGGGAAAGATTTATGATGTTTGGGCACAAGTTCCTTATATTATGAAAGAGACAAATAACTTTCTATTTATTTTATTTAAACCATTTTAATAAATTCTTTTAATAAATAATCTTATTAATAAAATAAAGTTAATTTTAAGAAATGATTATGATCAATACTGCATATCATTGGAATCTTGCAACTCTAAATTAAAACGAATGCAAGTAATTAAGTAGGTCTGGCACTGAAATTTCCTAGAAAGTAAAGTTTGAATTGAAAGCCAGAGTTTCTCCCAAGCTGAAACCTCTGAGAATTTTCAAGAAAGCTAAACAAGTGTTTGGAAGACAAATGAAATTTCCTAGGCAGATTCTGTATACCCCTAAAATTAGCCTTAAATGTTTACTTGCCTGAAACAAGATGAAATGCAACCTTACATTCTTACTGAAGACTAAAAGCAGTACTTTCAAGGAAGGAAACTTACAGTAGGTATAGTACAGGACCAACAGAATTACAGTGACAGTCAAGGACATCATCGGTAAAATTTCTAACAGCCATCTTTTCCAGAAACATAAACTCAGTTTTTCATCAAAAGAATGCTCTAGGCATACCATTTCTTTTTGTGATGCCTGGTTCTGGGGAAGAGACAGACCCTGTTAACAAATGAAAGGGGAAGACAGGAGAAATCAACAAGTCAAGTAATGCAACATGATTCTGTCCTTGCTCAGCTGACACCAAATTTATTATTGCATTATTCATGAGCAATTTCCAAACAAGAGTGTGTGCATGCAAGGAAACTGAATGTAATTTCTTCTTACCAGTCCAGAGAGACACTCAGAGTCACTAGGAGTGGGTATGCTGTATATAACAGAGAGACGCCTGGAGGGGAAAGATCTCGTCATGATTCTTCCCAGCTTTGTTCTGCGCAATTCTAAATATCAAAATTCTGAAAGGAACTTTGACAATTTTATTAGCAGGATCAATCAAAATGATGCCTTTGTCTTCTATTGTTGGCTTGATTCTTCTTGGCTATAGAACTAAACAGCCTCCAGACTACCAGCATTCCAGATAGTAGGGGGGAAGGAAACAAAGTCATACCCACTGTAACTCTTTCTTTTCCAAATGAGACTGATATAATCAGGTGTACACAAAAGGAATGAAATCTCATTTGAGAAGCTTCCTTTTAAAATGCATGAGCAAGACAAACCCACAACTACCCATCCAAAAACTCTAGAAATAACAGAAAACAAATATATTTTGTCTTAATAACATATGCTTTGCATTTGAAAGAGAGCACACAGTCTTTCTTTCTTTCCTTCTTTCTCCTTTTTTTAAAGAGTCAGACTATATTTTAAATCTCCCTAGCTCTGCTAAGTTAATTAACCCTGTCGAGTGTTACAGAAAACTGCTATCTTAATTTTCAAGTTGTGAGAAAATTTGCTATTTTTATTCATGATTTATTCATGGTTTGATCAACTGGCATGTTGGAAATCACTCAAATCACAGTTTCCTGGTTTGGACATCATGGGAAAATGTGGTTCAAGGATACAGACAGAGGAGAAGCTTGAAGAGCAGCTCCTCAAATTTTTGGGATGGAGAGAAAAGACACTTGGTGGGGGGTGGGGAGATATGGGTTACTAAGTTTGGTGGGGGAAGTTGTGGGGGGGACTTCTCAAATGCTTGGGTGGAGGAATAAGCACCCCTGGTGTGGTTTGACAAACCAGGAATGCATTTAGCATTGCATTTAGCTGGATGCATGAAGGAAGGAGGAAAGTGGAAAAGGAAGAAGCAAGCATGAGCCTGCCACCCCTTCCTCACTTGCTCATATCCAACAAATATAGAGGTCATTCACATGATCAAAACCCTGGTAGCTAGGAAGGGCTGGGGGGGAGGAAGGAGCCTTCCTGCCTCCCCCACATGAGCAAATGGTTGCTAGAGCTCTGATGCACCATGTGTCCTCATGACCGGTGCAGCAGAACTTATAGCATTGGGGATCCTGAGGAGGAAGTCCTCCATTATCCCACAGTGCAATGCGCAGGAAGCCAAGTGGCTGCCCATGGCAATGTTGCAGCTCCTGGCTGCTCTTTAAGCAGCACTTTGTGATTTACAGGAAGCTGGCTGCCGGGAGCTGCAGCACACCACCCCAATCCCACACACGATTGTGGCTGCCATGGTTACATAAGGCTTTGGCTCTTTAACCTTTGTTAAAGGGTAGGCTTAAAAACAGGGTAGCCCTGCTGTGGAGCAGCAGGGCAGCAGAGGTTCTGAGGCTCCACACGATCCTTGAAACCCAGGTTTTCATGCTCCTGCCCTGCTGCAGCTGGTCATGAGAATAGTCTCACTGTCTGTTAGATCACCTCAACCGGAGCATTGAAAGGAGCAAAACTTAAAACATAATGGCATAAAATAAGCACAGCACACATCCTACAGATCTTCACACATCCACAGCTGTGTAGCAAGGCACAGGCCCCTGCTTGACTTGGCTCTCCTCCTCCCTTTCCTCTTGCTGTTACTGCTGCAAACAAGCCGCGTTGCCCACCTGGTCTCAATGATGTGCCTAAATACACTTTTCTGGGTTCTCGTCTGGGTCCTTATATTAAGAATAACCAGACACAGGAGAAACTTTTATAAGGCTTTTAAATATTTGCACTACTGCAGATAGTGGTTCAATGGTTCTCTCACCAAATTTGAGGACCCTGAATTACAATTTCAATAGGTCTTTATACCTTAGAATAGTGCTTACACGGCTCGAATAAACATCTGTCACACACCAATGAGAAAACAGGATATGCCTTATCAACATGAGCCACAGACTTCTGTTTCCTAACTTAAGACATCACTTTATCTTTACAATGGCTCTAACTTCCCTTAAGGTAAACACATTAGCTAAGCACTTACACAATTTTCACCTTTTGTGGATTCAAACACATCATCAAGAGCCCCATCATTTGTTGCTGTTGTTGCCAACGATGACAACCAACCAACCAACCACCTGGCCTCCATGGGATCTGAAAAAAGTTGTTGCTGCCACCCACCTGGCCTATGCGTACCCCCCCAAATGCTGCTGTTGTCATCTGTGACATGGTATGATGTTGTCACCAACTGGCGCACCCCTGCATGGCCACCAGCAACATGGAGAAGGGACATGGAGCTTCAAATTGTGATTACAAACATCGGTTCAATAAAACATCCCAAACCACGGCATCTCCTGGGTAAATATCAACAAGCAAGTTACCATATGCTAAATAAATATGGGGTTTTCCTGTTTATTAAACATGATATGGAGTATTTTGGTACCATTTAAGAGTGACAGAGGTAGGATCCCAGACTTTCTAAGCCCTCTAGAACTCTACTTGTTTATCTTAACAGTGAGGATATAGGTCCATGCCATTTGTATTGTTTAGCATGCACAAGAACAAACTGAAAACGCAGTCAATAGTTTAGTAAATATCATTTTAATAGAGACATTGTAGAGTAAACTCTCTTCCAAGTGGATTGTTGCTAGATTAAAAAACTGAAGGCACGTATTTGTGTATCCATGTAGCAAAATTTGACACCCTTGTGTATACACCAGGGAAATTGGGTCTGCCACAGCCATAACCCCAGCTAACAATTCCGGTCAAAAACCACTTTCCATCACCTTTGCTTCGACATGATAAAGGTCCTCCAGAATCTCCCTAAAAAGGATATTTTCAAAAGTTAAGGCTTTGGGGGGGGGGGAGATTTAGATCTTTTCTGTGTATTCTGATAAGTATCTGCTAATGTTGATAAAAATTGTCCCCAAGTAGTGACTGAAGCAATATAAATCTAAGATTAAAATAAGCAAGCAAAACAAGCATCGTATACTTGAATCAGGGTTGCTGCGTGTTTTCTGGTATGGCTCCTTTGCCTGAAACAATAACTGAATAGGTAGGTACATTTTTTACATCTGAACTCTTGGGGAAAGTTTCACCGCTAGAAATCTGCCTGCTGCTACAGCTGCTAAACACCTAGGAACTCTATCAGAAAATAAAATGCCAATTGCTAACCGTAATTCAGATAAATACTAGCAGAGAAGCAGCAGGGAAAGCACCAGTGAGTTGTGGTGAAGACATTACGCACAGCGTGGCCTTCTGTAGGCTGTACAGAGATGACTGTACAAAGAATATATGCATTTGTACAGAAGCTGTGTATTTATTTACTCATTCATTCATTTAACATATTTATATACTGCCAAGACTAGAAGTCTCTAGGCAGTTTACAAAACAAAACAACCCAAAAGATTAAACATTTTAAACATATATAAAATTTAAAATTAAAGCAATCAATAAAATTCAACTAGAAACATCAACTAAAAACATCAGAATTTAAGTGTAGGCCATTTAAAGGTCCTGCTGGTAGACATATGTGGAGAGACTCTGCTTTATTTACAAAGCAGGGTCAAAAAAGAGAGAGAGTGGTCTCTTACTTTAAGCTACTCTTCCCTAATGCAGTGGAAATAGTGGGCCTTGTAGTCCAGGGGTGGGCATCAGGTAGCTCAGGAACATCTGGTTCTCCCAGGACTATCTGAAGCCACTAATGCAATTAGAGTGACTTTCGGACCTGCTTCTGTCTTTGCTTTTTAGCCACAACTGCAAATCTGATTGGTTGGCTGAATAGCAGCAGCTCCAATTTTACTCCCACCCCTCTCTCTGAGTGTTCAGAACTGCCTTTACTTTCTCTTCAGTTTCTTTTCCATAAAGCAACATATTTTGCTCCCCTCCTGTCCTGCAGCAAAGTTCTCCTGGAATTCAGAGATTTTTATATTAAGATCCTTTATTCTAATGATGTACATTTTTGTACAAGCTACCATTTTATGCCTTCCCAAGCCACTATTTCATGCTGGTAGCAATCAAGGTTGGGGGAGAGGGGAGTAGTTAGGCTAGTACTTTTATCCCTTCTATTTTTATGTGCAGAGATCTATCTATCTAGGCACGGTGACCATTCAGTCATGTGACCTCCAACCACCATTTCTAGGCTGAAGTCCAGAGTACAGGTCCAGACACAGGTCTACCATATGCTGTTTGAGATAATGTGGCTTTAGATACTGGTGATCTACACATATTCAAAGAAACCTCTCTGTTTGTGGGTGTGCACAGTATATCTGTTGGAAGTGAAGGACTCTTCACTGACTCATGCCTCAGCGACAGAGGGGGACAGACTAGTGAGTCAGAGGGCTAGAGAGATCAAGACATTGGTCATCCCTTCTCTACTGCTCTGACACTATCCCTTTGGTATGTAGATTGCTACTCTTAGGGACTAACTTACTTACTTCCTGCCTGGCCACTTCCTCTTCCTCCTTCTCCTTCCCTTCCTTCTCCCTTGCAACATGCAGGCTCCTCTCTCCCTGCACCATGTGTGCAGAGATGCATCCATGTGCATCCAGCTAGCTAGCTAGATTAGAGATCCTATCTCTCCACTTTACTATCTAGAATGGAGTTCACTAATAAATACTTGTTATATTGATTTGAAACTATGAACGGGCTCCAAGTTATTTTACTCTCAGCATACACGCATGCCTGGGCAGACTCCGCTGTGTTTTGCCTCTCTGCACTCTGCTATATTAGAAAGGTATCTCTTACCATAGATAATTCCCAACAATATCATGCTAATGCAATTAGATATTCATGGCAACAAAGAGGCAGCCGGTGAGGGTGGCTCTGGGGAGGCAGCGAGAGTTACCTTTAAAAAACCATTACCTGCAAGCCACTATGAGCAGTGGCGCCCTGCCCAGCAATCTGCATGGCAGCTGCCGCGGCTCCAACACTCACCTGTCCTCTGCTCACACACAGAGGCCAGAGTGCCTGAGCCGTGGAAGCCTCCATGTGGGCTATCAGGCGGGACACCACTACTTGAGACAGCTTGCAGATGCTGGTGGAATAGCTGGTAATGACTTTTTAAAGGTGCCCCTTGCTGCCCTTTAAGCCCTCACTGTCCTCCCACCCCACAGCCCTCACTGGCCACCTCTGTGTGCCATGAATATCTAATTGCAGTCGAAATCCATGACGGCACACTACCATCACCTAACTGTTACTGGTTCTGTATTACCCAGAACCAATAGGATTTGAATCCATTTCTCAGCTGAACTGAACTTAAATAGGAATGAAATTTAAGGGCAGCGGGGGGGGGGTGACTGGTAAACAAATGAGTGATCAAAGGACAGTGAATACTTACTTTGCAGCTATCCCTTTTCCCAGACATCATCCCAGCACACAGCATCCGCGCAGTGATAAGCCCGTATGTTGAATGACACAATGTTTGGTCAATAATTTCCACCTCTGCTTTTTGTAGAATTGCTGATATTTCATCATCTGAAAAGGAAATGTAAACTTTGTCAGTCACTGGAGGCAAGAAGATAATTCTTTAGCACCTCATCTCCCAGGTGAAGCAGATAAAAAGTGCTCCTGGCCACTCCTTACCAATAAAGATATACAAATTTTACGCAAAGTGGAGACTTTTGGGGTGCAAAGTGTCCTCTGTTTCCACTTTTTTTGGTGATAGATATCAACTTTTTTCACCATCTGGACTTGGCAATTCTAAAATTGTGTCAAAAAGTTCTGGCAAGATCAGGGGCTCCCAAGTCACCTCTTATATGTTAGTTAAAAATCTAAATTCTTCCTCTAAATTCTTACAGCCAGTCCGTGTAACTAGGGGTGTGCACGGAATTGCTTTTGGTGGTTCAATTCAAATTCAAACCAAATTCAGACTGAACTGCCAGTCTGCAAACCAGTTCAGTCAAACTGGCTAGTGAGCCAATTTATTCAATCGAACCAGGTCAACCCGGTTCAACTTGGTATGTGGGGCGATACTTGTAAAGGGGAATCCAGTTAGGGCAATGCTTGTAAAGGGGAATCCCCCAGTGGGCTGCACTGCTGGAGGGAGCACCAGGGGTTAGAGGAGCCACCACTGCCACCCCCGGGTCACCTTTAGAAATATTTTAAAGGCAGGATCCCCCTTTGCTTGAACCAGTCGAACTGGGCCAGTTCAAATCGAACCCAGTTCGATTTGACCCAGTTCTTCACACCTCTGCCTGTAACAATATAGTGGTATGTTATACATGCAGCTGAATCCATCTGCAGTCATTCCCCCTGGCTGTGGCAGAAAGAGAGGCCAGAGAGCTGTTGCCTCTCCATTGATCTGACTGAGACCAAATGTCATCTGGCTCCTCCCCTCACATAACTGAATGTACCTGCAACCTTTCCATTTGCAGCCAGACAGCCTCCATCAGAGATGTTGATGGAGGTTTTTATTAGGAATGTGCACGAACCAAGGTGCACGAACCAAAGTTCGTGCACAGGTTCGGTGCTGCCGAGGGCAGGGAGCAGCGAGCGGTGTCATTAAAAAGGAGTAGAGCTGGTCCTTAACTGCACTCCATTGCCCATGCAGCTTCCTGCTGTGAGGGCACTTCCCCCAAGAACCTGTGCACACATAGCATGTCTCTTGGGGGAGCATCATCACAGCAGGAAGCTGCATGGAGTAGCAGAGAGCTGATAAGGGCTGGCTCTCCTCCTTTATAAAGATCCCACTTGCAGCCCACCCCCAGTGGGGTCAAACCTGTGCACAAATCTAGGTTTGTGCACATCCCTTGTTTTAATGCACTAGTTCCTTTTTTAAAAAATTGATGTTGTAAGCCACTTTGGGCACATCAGTTAAAAAGCAGAATAAAAATCTAAATAAATAAAAAGAGTATAGATGCTATAGACAGGTCTGTGTGTAAAATTTGGTGCTAAAATAACAAACTGTGTGTGTAAGGGAAAAATTAAATTAAATTAAAAACTCACCTGCTTCATGCTTCTGTCCCCAGCCTGTTACCCAGCACTTCTCCCCAGAATGCACTCTGTGTGTGCTGGGAGGTAAACAGATGGGCTGAATTAACCATTTCATGGTGTCAAGCCATGGTGTACTTAATTGTAGCAGGGCAATGTCATAGTCATAATTTCTATTGTTATAATATTTGTGGACGATGATTCTCCTCACTGGGGAGATGAATTTTGCTTTCCCTTGAATGCGCATTCCCAAATGAGCTGTCCAGATTCTAGGATCCGATAACCTAATTGAAAACAGATGAATATATAAATATTTGTGGCTGAACTAGAGCTGATTTTTTTAAAAGGACGGATGAACATCCTTTAATAACAAAACTTCAGTTGCTCCCTGTTACATCTCCTGCATTTGTAAGTTGCATAAATGCAGTTGCGCTATCCTAAAAGATTGGTACCAGATGTGCTCTGCTATCACTTTCAACTAAATGCTGTGGGTTTCAATAAGCTGTTCAGCAGAACACACAACCATAAAAGTCCCAAACCTTCCAAGAATCTGGTAAGGAAGCCTTGTGTCATGATCTGCTGCCTAGCAAAGTATCATGTGTGTGAACAATGTAGCCTGGTGGCATCAGTCTATGGAACTTCCTAGGTCCACTTCTGAAACTATGGAATGGCCCTGCTGTGAGGGACAGACATGATACCCAATGGGGAATTCCAGGGAGAGGAAGGACCCTGCAGAGGACAGAACCACTGTCTTCCTGGCGTCATAGATTGCACAGAAATTGCTATGCCGCTAACTGTGGAAGTTGGAGAGAGGCAGCGATCATATGGTAGCTCCTGGCCTCAGTCATTTCCTCCAGTTTTTGCCTCCTTCCCTATTGGCTGTCTCCTCTTCTTTGATGCCCCCATCTACAGCTATTTACAAGGCAGTGGGCCCCTTTTATGTGGCTGAGTGTGAGGATTCTTTGCTTCGGACTGCTGGCTGATGGTGGGTGAGAGATTGGGAATCTGGAGTATGTTTAGAAGAAACCTGAGCTTAAAAAGACTGCCTGCCCTGTCTTGCCAACCCAACCTCGATGTTTTTCAGAAGCATGGGAAGGTCTCTTTCTTAAAAAGAGCTTTTCAGTTTGCCCCCAATTGTATTGTTCTTAGAGTATTCTTACTCTTATCATATTAATTACTCAAGTGATATTGTATTAACTTGCATTTATTAACTGCTTTGCTGAATGATGTGAATGGCTTTGAGGTTTTATTTTAAACCAAAAAGGGAAGTTGTATATGTTTAAATAAATGCACATTAAGAACTCCAAACCATACTTTCATAAAAGACCTGAGAATGCACCTCCCTGCTTGTGGCACTGTTTCCCCTTTTATTCTTTCTGTCACAGTTCCCTGCATGATTGGAATGTGTACAGAGTTGTGGTGTACAAAAATGGTGGCTTCTCTTTGTACGGAGTAAGCCAAGCACTCCCTGAACTATGAGGGAGTTGCCCGAATTAGAAATCAGTTGCCTTGTGCATTGGCCTTTAGCATGTGCGAAGGAGGCCAGGGTATTATTTTTCTCATTCGATATTGGGAATTTCATGCCTGCATTGCATGACTAACAGTTAAACATTCAAGGAAGAACAATGAACTCACTGTCTGTCACATGTCACAATGTCAGAGCAATGAAAGCAAAGGCTGTGGATGAACTGGGTTTTGGACACTCACCGGTTCCCCTGAAAACAATGGGCGGCAGAGAGAAGCCATTCTTTGGATATCACTGAGGCTCCACAATAAGCAACTCCACCAAAATGGAGGCTGACTTGCCATGGCCATTCTCCTTCTTGTGCATCAGAACCGCCCACAATCCGGTGATGGGTATGGCCGTATTTAGTACTGCCACATCCTTTGAAATAATGTCAACAGTTTAATAATTATGACCACTGCTAATCAGTTTAATAATTACTACTGCTATTGCTGCTACTGCTACTACTGTGCATGTGTTTTGAGCTCTTCAGAGTGCTTCACACATTCATTATTTTGCTGTGATCTTGTAAAATGAGTATTATCTCCATATGACAAATGGGGAGAGATCCATCTGAGAAGGAACGTCTCACCTAAGGCCATTAAGCCTGCAGTCCTAGAAGATGTGGCTACTGTGCAAGCTTCCATGCGCATTCTAACACAGCATGCACATCGTTGCGCAAGTGTGCTCATGCACACATGCAAAATTTGTGGACCAACGGTTCTGCAACAGTACAGTAAGTTGTGTGTGTGTGTGTGTGTGTGTGTGTGTGTGTGTGTGTGCGCGCGCAAGAGTGTACTTGTGCAACTTTGCATGCTGTGTTAGAATGTGCACAGAAGCTTGTATGTGAGACTGGGAATAACACCCACTCAACCATGAATCTTACTGCTGAGTAGAAATGCACAGGATTGCACTGTTAGTGCATTTAACATTTTTCTTGCAGTAGCAACCATGATAAAACACAGATTTTCCTGTAATACAGATTCAAAGTAATAATAATTTAAAAGAAAACCAAATGTACTGGGTAATTCATGAGGATCTTGATCTTGTTGAATCCTAGTAAACTAAAGACTTGGTAAACTAAACCCTTGTGCAGTCCAATATTCATCTGTTTGGGATAATATTGGGTAGATTCTTATAACTATCCTGCTTGTGTGTCCCCTTTCTCTTTCTTGAAATATGTCTGTAAGAAGTTCAGATTCCAGTATTATGTATTTCATTCTGATAAATATTCCTGGGAATACAGACTCCCCAAATCCGGGCAGAAATTTGGCAGAGGAATTTATTCATAATATTTATATATTATAGGGCACGCAGGTACTGGGATCACTTGTATATCATTAGTAAATCTAACAACAAAATTTTCCCAAGCTCCTGAATTGTTTAAGCCCTCTCAGATTCAGGAGTCAGGAAGGCAAGTGTTTAAATTTTGATTTGTATGTAATAATCTCATAAGTATGAAATACTGCTGTTTCCTTTTATTCTTAGTTGTGTATTTTTAGTAGTACTTTCAGTACCCTGATTTATGTTCAGGAGGACTTTTTAAAATTTATTTGGTTTTATTGTTTGTAGTAGAAGTTTGATTGCCTTCTCTTCTACATTTGTTTTAATCTCATGCTGGTTGCTGATCGAAATAAAGAAATAAAGATATTTGATATATTACAGATAAGGCAAACTTACTACAATTGTTTTCATCACTTCCATCAAGGCAGTCAATAATCCCATCACATTTTGCATTTTGTTTTCTAAAGCACATATTATTGTTGCACTTAAATGTATTGTTGGCACAAGGAACACCTGAAAGAGAACACATAGATTGTTTTCAATTTTCATTCAAGAAATGAAAAAAACTAAGCGTTCTTTCAGACATTCTTTTCCACAGCTACTTGCTTAAACAAGTTGTGTAACATTGGAAGAGAATTTAAAGAACATCTCATACAATAGTTTAATATAAAATATACTACATCATGTAAACGTCTAGAGAGAGTTCAATGTAAAATACATTACATACTGTAAAATAGGCCAGCATACCATATACTGCAAATGAGAGATAAGCCTCTCTGAGTACCAGGTGCAGGAGATAACAGCAGGAGAGAGGGCATGCCCTCAACTCCTGCCTGTAGGCTTCCAGCAGCATCTGTTGGGCCACTGTGTGAAACAGGATGCTGGCCTAGATGGGCCTTGGGCCTGATCCAGCAGGGCTGTTCTTATTTTCTTATGAGTCTGAGAGGTAGTGGCTTGTCAAAGGCCACCTAGTGTTTATTTATTATTAATTATTAGTAGTAGTAATATTCATCAACTGCCTAACATAGGACTCTCCCAGGTGGCATACAACCATTTAAAACACAGCAAAAATTAAACAGGTAAAATTATAATATTAGTAGTGTTGTGAATAGGGATGTGCATGGAATGGAATTTGCATTCCATTCCAAGCTTGGAATCGAATGCAAACCCCCAGAATGTTCCATTGGAACAAACAGTCAAGCTGGTTGTTCTGACGGAATGAGCTCGGGTTTCGAGTGGGGTGGCGGCAAGGGGTGGCAGGAGGTACGCTTAAAAATCATTACTTAGGTACCACTTGCACCTGTGAATGCCCACAAGCAGCAGTGCCCCACCCAGCATCTGGCACTGATGCTGCTCTGTCTATGGCACTCCTCTGGCCTCTGAGGATGTGCAGCAGTCATTTGCGCAGGAATGTTCCAAGCTCAGAACATTCTGCACATCCCTAGTCACGAGTGTTGAGTTAATATTATAAAATCAATAATGTTTTGAACAAGCTTGTATTTTCTGTATTCAGACAAAACAAGAAAATACATACATATTAAAATAGAAAAGTAAATTTTAAATCTCCCTCTCTTGAGAATGAAGAAAGAAGCGAGATGGGAAACACAAGGCCAAAGCTCGTGCCTGTGCATACATGTAGCACGACATCTGAACTGGGCCACTGTTAGCCACTACGTGAGGCACATATAATTGCTGCATCTGGTGTGTTCTGAAAGAGAGAGAAAACTCACTTTCAGTGCAGTCTTGTTCATCTTGACCATCTTCACAGTCATTTATTCCATCACACAAAAGAGAATGGTGCTGTGTTAAGAAGCTGGTGTTACATTCGTGTCTGGACACATCTAAAATGGGAGGTGGGGGGAAATCAGCAAATCATTAAAAGGAACTCTGCTGCAGTAGCTTTAAGGAACAGTGATCATCTTTTCAGTTTGTTCAGATACTAACCACAAAAGAGCTCATCACTTTCATCAAAGCAGTCATTGATCGCATCACAACGCTGAGTCTGCTGAACACATAAACCAGTGTGGCATACAAAGGATCCCAGTGGACACGCTAAAGACAAAGAGATCAGAACGGTGATAGGTGCTAGCTTTCCATGCTATTCCAGTTCTTATACTAAAGCTATTATGACAACCAACACAACCTGCCAGGAAGCTGTCCAGCACACACCTCATTGAAATAAATGGGAAGAGTGCAAAAGCCCACTAATTATTTATTATGCATTTGTTGGTGACATTTATACATCAAGCTCCTGCCAGGTTTCTGAATAATAAATATAACAAATAATAAAGCAGTCAAAGCGATATACCATTTAAGATAATGGCTTTGAATCTTAGAGATATGATCTAAAAGGGAAAAGGAATGCAGATGATGAGAAAATAAGTGCATTCTTTCATAGTGCATTCCAAACGGTAGTTCTATAATGATCTGATGGTCACTGCAGGACAGTTCTGGGAGGGGAGGAGCCAAATGGCAGTTGGTCACAGTTAAGCCAGTGGAGGAGGGGTTCTCTGTCTCACCTCTTCTTTAACAGGGCTCTTGCAATGCTCACATTCATTTCCAAAGGAACAGGAGGACTTTTCATAAGGAGTAACAAAAAACTGAAATTCATCTTACGTTGACTGATGTTGTAGCTCCCATATTCCACCAGAAGGGGCTGCTCTGAAAGCTTTGAACTACATTGAAACTCAACGTTAACCGCAGCACTTCCAACACGGAATATTGTTTGATGATCAATGTAATAGCCACAGTACCTACAAGACGAATGGATGTTAACTTGTGGTGTCGAGCATCTTTCGTCACTAGCTAGCCAGGACAGTTGTAATAATGTAAGTATATCCCAGAGATGGCCAAAGTTTCTCTGAGCCATATTCAAATGGCAGAAGCTATTCCTCCACCAATCTTTATTCTTTAAAGGCCTCCAGTGCTTCATCTTCCCTATTTAATTGCTCCTCATCTGCTGCCACCACAGTACCTTCATAATTCCCAGACTAGAGACAGCTTTCTATTCTTTCCACCCAAGTCTAAGTTGAAAGTCTTCAGGCCACCCTATGATGCACAGCTACTAAAGTAAAGTGAAGTGAAGTGAAGTGAAGTGTGCCGTCGAGTTGGTGTCGACTCCTGAGACCACAGAGCCTTGTGGTTGTCTTTGGTAGAATGCAGGAGGTTTTCAGGAGGTATGAATGCTAATACACCTTTTTATCCACACACAGCCAAGTTTAACTCTCTGTTTCTATCTGAATTCAATGCTGCACAATGTAATAATCACATTTCACTATGCTACATCAAAGCATGACCTCAGTATTGATACTTTGCTGCCCCCTTACCTATTCATACGTATCATTCTACCCACTATGTCAGCTACTTGGTACATGGTAAACCAAGTCTATAAGCAGGAAGATTAATAGTTCGTTCAAGTTCCAAGTGTGAGGATACAGGTTTTCAGGTTTTACAAGTATACATGTTAATTAACAGAGCACAATTCTTACATATTCTGACTACCTTTGAATAAGACAATATAATGGTGATGATATATGCATACTTCTGTTCTCCAAACAGGTTTTTTAGACCTCTTTAATGCACAAAATAGAATAACATTGAGCAAACATGTTTCAATGTCCAAATACCATTATCAATGCTTTATTTCAAGCAGCTGGAAACACTATTATATCGCATGACTGCTAAATGTTCTTCATAGGTAGGTAGGTAGGTAGGTAGATAGATGATAGATGATAGATTAGCAGGGGTCTTCCTGTTTCCCCAATATAAAATTCCTCACATTCCATACGTACAATCTTGTACACAATTCCCTTAACCTGGCATCAGCCCTCATTTCCTCACAAATCACACAATTTCACACTTACTATCATAAATTCTGGACTTAACCAGATGCTGTTTTAAGTGAGTGTGAAATGAAGGATTGTGTGATTTGAGAAAAGATTATGGCTCGTGCCAGGTTAAAAGAATTCTGTGCAAGATTGTATTAAATTCATAGGTGCTGTACAAATCACATTGGCTTTCAAGCCATGTTTTCTTAAGATCTTTTGTTTTTGCCACATACATCTATCAGTCACATAAGGAAATTTAAGTACAGGTAACCCTTTCTGTACCTGTACATCTTGTGCTGATAATGGTGTTTGGACATTGAAACACATTTGCTCAATTTTGAATGATCTGTTATTTTATTCTATTTTAGACATTAAAGAGGTCTAAAAACTTGTTTAATCTAATTTTACCTTCTAACCTTTATGACTAATCTAATCTATTTTCTCCAATCTGTTGTTTAGCCAGGGGCAAAACTGGGCTGGGTCTTGAATCCAGTCTGGAATTGAGCCAAACTGGAAAAACTGGTTTTGTACACATCCCTAACTAGAATCAGGACCAAGGAGATCCAGATTCAAATTATCACTCAGCAAAAAAGCTCACTGAGAGACCTTGCACCAGTCTCTCTCTCTCCCCCTCCCTCTCTCTCTCTCTCTCACACACACACACACACACACACACACACACACACACACACACTTACACGCTAGCCCAGCTCACAGGGTTGTTTTGAGCATAAAAATAGGGATGAGGGGAAGAACCATGTATGCATCTGAAGTCTTTGGGGGACAGGTTGAATATAAATGTTCCTTAAAGTACAGGCCATCGAGAAAATGTAATTATTTTATACAATGCTGATTTGATGTTAAGATTAAAAATTGCTATCTCCTTATCTATTTCTACATCGTTCCCTGAATATGCTTGGATTACTCATGCACTGTTTTCTTCAGAGGGGCATTGCTAGGCAGCTGTATAGTTGAATAACCTTCATTTAAGTACTTACATATGTTCATTAATTTTCCACCATCCGTGCTCACAGCCTTTAATGCTCTTTTCACTGATAGTATAGTTATGGAATTTCAGTGCTATACCAAGATTCTTCTGGGGAGTCTGTTCGGGGCCAAAAAAAAAAAATAAGAAGTAACACATTGTACTTTTGGGGGGGGGGGGAACTGGGTATAATTCAATGACAGTGCTAATTGTGATTTAAAATATACCTGCCAGACTTCCATCAGTGCCAGGGCTCATCAGAATTCTGCTCTGGAATTCAGTTTTAGTGCTGCCCAACATAACAAAGAACCGTCAGTGCTTGAATTACAAAGGGAGTCCTGCCATCTTACATTCTGTGGCGGGCCCCTTAGCAATTGTCTTTTGAAAGTTGCAGGGGCTTGGAGGCAGATGCATGCTTGACCCTTGCCCTGCCGCTGAAGACAGCCAGGGGGGAGTGGCCAATTGCACTGGGGAAGGGGGGTGTTGAAAGTATCACTGGTGGTGGGAGGGGCATGGTTCTATCAGATTCAACTGTGGTTTCCCCCCCACTGAAGGAGTCCACCTTGGGATTCTTGGCAACTATTGGCTGTCTCCAACTTGCCATTCTTGAGCAAAGACTCAGGTCCAGAGATATCTGAAATTCATTATTTTGATCTCTTTCCTTTTGACTTCTATCCTGGTTTTCAGACTGAAACTGTTTGGTCACTCTAGGGGATGACTGATGTTGGGAGCTGGACAGGGGGAATAAGTCCCTCCTGGTTCGAGAATTGAGAATCACGAATAAGGAAGTTTTGGATCGAGTTAAACCAATAATATTGCTAGAAGCCAAGATTACTAAACAAAGACTGACATATTTTGGTCATGTCATGTGAGCTGATTCACTCAAAAGGACAATTAGGCTGGGAATGATCAGCAGAAGAAGGAGACAGGGATGGCCTTGTACTCAGTGGCTGGATAATATTAAAAATGACACTGGAATGACCATGGTGGAATTACAGGAAGCTGTACGAGATAGATGGCATGGAGTGCATTGATCCATAGAGTGACCGAGAGTCGGACATGACTGAATGGATAAGAAGAAGGAGGTTCTGTGGACCTCTCCATGGCTTTCAGTA
Organism: Hemicordylus capensis; assembly: GCF_027244095.1. NCBI lineage: Eukaryota > Metazoa > Chordata > Lepidosauria > Squamata > Cordylidae > Hemicordylus > Hemicordylus capensis. Next base: position 60,633,648 of record NC_069659.1, on the reverse strand, counting down.
CCATTGACCATGGTATCCTTTTGGAACACCTTGCAGAGCTGGCACTAGGGCACATTGTTTTACAGTGGTTCCATTCCTTCTTGTAGGAAGGGCCTTCTGTGTGTGCTTCTATTATCAATGATCCATCTGGCAGCCACATGGGATAGGTGTGTGCTTCACTGTGGTGGCCCCATCCCTGTGGAATTCCATCCCTCAGTAGATTTGGCTTGCCTCTTCGTTGCTGACATTCCAGGGCATATTTAAAACATACTTGTTTTAGCAGACTTTTGTTCCTGCCTTGCCTTAGGAAATTGTTTTAATGAATATTTATCTTTTTAAAGATTTGATGTTTCATATTGCCATTTGTTTTTCTGGTGTTCATCTTCATTGATTTTTTATTTTTTATTGGGTTAAGTCACCTTGGAATTCTAAAAAAAAAGGTGGGCTATAATTTTTTATTATTATTGACTGACATGATGTGTGAGCCTTTAGAGATGGGAGGGACTTGTGGAGCCACTGCTGTGGACCCGCAAGCAGCAATGCCACCATAGAAAAACATGATTGAAATATAAACATTCCTGTATTTTTTTTTCATTTTTGTGAATGTGAAAAACATGGTAACAATTGTAGTGCAACTGCAGTTCTCTACAGTGACACCACAAATCCCTCCAATAGAGATTGCACATCCTGTCAGCCCACATTGCTACTATAGTTATGGATCACCTATCCTTCCCCCATGATTTGATCAGAGGCGCTCTTACCCCTGGGCAGATGTCCAGGGCCTCCACACACCCTTGGACCCCCCAAGGTGGGGCAGCCGGGCCTCACCGCTGGACAGCTAAGCATGACCTCTGCTTTAGAGAGAGAGGGAGGAGTGGGGGGGGGATATGAGGGATGAGAATATGCATGTTGAAATCTATCTGCTAATGCATATTTGCATAAATATACCTGTTTTATATTCGAACAGTCTTGTGAGTTCAGTTATGCCCTCAAGAACCCATGTATTAAAAAATACTGTGTGTGACGGAGTGTGTGTGTAGAGGAATGATACTTTATTTGCAGCAGGGGATTGAGGGGCTCCAAAGGTCCTTAGGTCCAGGCTCCAAAATTACCTAGATGCACCTCTGGATTTGAGCCCTCAAAATGGTGCCATAGAGAGCCTTTCTCTCCCCACTAACCATGGCCTCCAACTCAGTTTTGAGCAAAAAGGAGGCTTTTGAGACATGATGGTGGGCTTATAAACATGCTTAAATCCAGCAGCTTGCTGGTCAGAAGTTAACCACAGGGTGTACTCATTTCAGTAGCAGTCTCTGCTCTCTGTGTGCCAGAGTACAAGGAGCTATAGTGGTTGCCACAGCTCAGCTGCCAGCTCATAAGAGCCTGGTGAGAAAGGTCAGGCTGGCAGAGGCCAAGAGCAGGTGCAGCTTTCCATCCCCTCACAAGGAAACCTTTCATCTCCCACTGCAGTTAAAGAGGGAAGACATTCCAGCTTTGTGCTGAGATCAAAGAGCTCAGAGTCCTGCAACTTCATCTCACTGGGGGTGGGGAGAGAGAGAGAGAGAGAGAGAGAGAGAGAGAGAGGAGCCCTGTTTCTGACAGACACTAAATGCACTGAAGTATAGTTGTGAAACTCTGCCACAATGAGATTTCCAGGAGAAGAATTTTTTTAGGGATTCCTATGTACAGTCTGAATGAATCTAGACATCTCTGAAACGAAGGCAAAGAACAGAAAAGATAGGAAGCATCAAAGCTAAGACTGCTGTGTACAATACTGTAGAAAATTAGTTGAGATCCCAGTTTTCCCACATGTATGCACACACTAAGGAATGGTTCACACATGCATACATCACTTGATTACTTAGCACTTGATGGCTGGAAGTGAATGGCTAATATAAACATGCATGTAATACTTAATAACTGTGACATCCAATAATGGCATGCATATCTAACACTAGATCTAACACTACAGACAGAATGTTCATACATATAACTTCAAATAAATACTTTTAGGTGTGGTCTTGAGGTGCACTTGCAAGAGAAGGACCTGTTAGGAGGATCCGCCCCAAAAGGCTATTGGATCTCATAAGATTCCAAGAAGCCTTAGAAGGCTTTAAGGTTGGTTCTGCCAGTGATGTCTGGGTTCTCAGACTTGGAATAAGGACCTTACTTGGGCAATTGACATGATTGCTCCTAAATGCCCTCTCCGACCTGCTTCTAAATTAGCCCCTTGATATACACAAGAACTATGGGGCTGAAGTGGCAAGGTAGCTGATGGTTCAAGTGCAAATGGAGAAAGACTTGGCTCAAATCCAACCGATTACAACATAGAGAATATTTGAAGATCTATGCTCTGGTGAAGCATGCAGCAAAGAAACAGTTCTTTTCTGCCCGCATTACTTCTGCAAGCCCACATCCAATGGAGTTGTCTACGTTTGTGAGAAGGCTAGTACATGCCCCTCCTCCCCTGAATGATCCATCAGTTACCTGTTGTGACATTTTAAATGAGTTTTTTGCAGATAAAATATCTCATATTTGAGCTGAACTAGATTCAACAGTTAGTGCAGAGTCTGTTGTGGAGGTGTCCAGCAGCTCCTCTTGTGTGGTTAAATTGGGTAAATTTCAGTTTGTGACTCCCAAGGATGTGGACAAGATTCTTGGGACACTGCGCCTCACCACCTGTTCTCTCGACCCTTAACCAACGTGGCTTATATGATCTAGCAGTGAGGTTATTGGAGAGGGCTTTGTTAAGCTCATTAATGCTTCTCTAAGAGAGGGCAGAATGCCTCCTTGTCTCAAGGAGGCAATTATTAGACCAATCTTGAAGAGGCCTCCATTGGATCTCTCAGAATTGGGCAATTATAGGCCTGTCTCCAGCTTGCCATGGTTGGGCAAGGTGATCGAGAGGGTGGTGGCGTCTCAGCTCCAGGCTGTCCAGATTATCTGGACCCATTTCAAACTGGATTTTGGGCAGGCTATGGGGTTGAGACAGTTTGGTTGGCTTGTTGAATGATCTCCAATTAGGAATTGACCGAGGGAGTGTGACTCTGTTGATCCTTTTGGATATCTCAGCAGCTTTCGATATCATTGATCATGGCATCCTTCTGAGACGCCTGAAGTGGTTAGGAATGGGAGGATTGGCTTTGCAGTGGTTCCACTCTTTTTAAATAGGTTCCAGATGGTGTCACTTGAAGACTGTTGCTACTCAAAACAAGAGGTCCAGTATGGAGTCCTGCAAGGCTCCATACTGCCTCCAATGCTTTTTAACATCTACATGAAACCTCTGGGAGAGATCATCAGGGGATTTGGTGCAGGGTGTTATCAGTATGCTGATGACACTCAAATCTATTTCTGTATGTCAACTTCATCAGGAAATGGCCAAGCTTCCCTAAATGCTTGCCTGAAAGTTGTAATGGGCTGGATGAGGGAGAACAAACTGAGGCTGAATCCAAGCAAGACAGAGGTACTCATTGTGGAAGGTCGAGACTTAGGGAGTGGTTTTGATCTGCCTGTTCTGGATGGGGATGCACTGCCCCGGAAAGAGCAGGTACATAGTCTGGGAGTACTTCTGGAATCAAACCTCTCCCTGATTTCCCGGGTTGAGGCAGTGGCCAGGAGTACTTTTTAGCAGTTTCGGCTGATTTGCCAGCTACATTTATTTCTAGAGATAAACAACCTTAAAACAGTGGTGCACTTGACTACTGCAATGCATTCTATGTTGGGCTGCCTTTGTATGGAGTTTGGAAACTGCAGTTAGTACCGAATGCAGCAGCCAAGCTGGTCTCCGGGGTCGCCTGAAGAGATCACATTACACCAATTTTAAAAGAACTACACTGGCTGCCAATATGTTTCTGGGCAAAATACAAAGTGCTGGCTATTACTTATAAAGCCCTACATGGCTTGGGTCTGAGATATTTAAGATAGTGCTTTCTTCTTCATCAATCCCACTGCCTATTAAGATCATCTGGGGAAGTCTGGTTGCGGTTGCCACCGGCTCGCTTGGTGGTGACTCAAAACCGTGCCTTTTCTAGAGTTGCCCTGGGACTCTGGAACGTGCTTCCTAATGAAATTAGAGTTTCCCTTTCTCTGAATGTTTTTAAGAAGGACCTAAAACATACCTGTTTAGTTAGGCTTTTAGTTTATAGTTTGAAAGCTTCAGTTTTAGAGTTTTTATTGTATTTTTAAAAAATTTAAATTATGTTAATGTTTTGATGGTTTTATATTGTGAACCACCCAGAGACCCTTTTGTATGGGGTGGTATATAAATGTGCTAAAAAATAAATAAATACAATCATATGATGATAGATCAAATGATGTGCATGCATGTATGAACTGGCCTTGGATGAATGAATGCATGCATGAATGAATGAATGTGATAAACAAACAAACATGTGAACTGACTCAATTGAAAAGCATTGTGTCTGAAGTGATGTGATTTGTGATCTTTGATGGCCTATCAACCTATGCAGGTATTCACTTGTTGCTGCCTTCATCAAAGGAACTGGGCCTAAGAGTGACAATGCTTGTTTACACTGTGGCATCTTTCTTGTCTACACAGTGTTCATTAACATGAAGAAAAGCCCAGATGCAAAACAAATCTAATTTAAACAGCTACAACTACCTTTTATTGTGTAACAAATACTCAGGTGTCAGGGGCATAGCAAGGTTGGAGTGGGCCCAGAGACAAGATTTTAAAATGCCGCCCGCTCACTGAAGCTCAGCTTATGAAGTAAATAAATCTTAAATGAGGCTGAATAGTGGTAACAAAAAGCATAGTAAAATTTATTTATTTATATAACCAATGTGCCACAACATCCAAAATTATTTTTTAAAAGCTTTTGTAAATTGTGGACGATGCAAGTCATTTAATGGTACTAGAGAAAGACATGCTGTTCTGGTAGCTCCAGGTCTTAACACTCACATCAGTTTTGGAGGATGAATAGCAATAGCAATAGCAATAGCAATAGCACTTACATTTATATACCGCTCTATAGCTGGAAGCTCTCTAAGCGGTTTACAATGATTTAGCATATTGCCCCCCAACATTCTGGGTACTCATTTTACCGACCTCGGAAGGATGGAAGGCTGAGTCAACCTTGAGCCCCTTGGTCAGGATTGAACTTGTAACCTTCTGGTTACAGGGCGGCAGTTTTACCACTGCGCCACCAGGGGCTACAAGGGGCTACAAGGCTACACCAGGGCCATCAGGAATACAACTGAAGGAAGCCCGGGCGGGTGTGTGGCTGGGCGAGTCAGTCATGTGACTTGCCTCTGGGGGGGGCCAAGGCAGTGGGCCCCCAGACAACTGTCTCCCCTTGTCCTATTATAGTTACGCTTCTGTCAGATGTAGAATATCTAAAGGTAAAGTGTGCTGCCGAGTTGGTTTTGACTCCTGGTGACCACAGAGCCCTGTGGTTGTATTTGGTAGAATACAGGAAGCGTTTACCACTGCTATCATCTCCCACACAGTATGAGATGATGCCTTTCAGCATCTTCCTATATTGTTGCTGTCCAATATAGGTGTTTCCCATAGTCTGGGAAACATACCAGCGGGGATTCAAACCGTCATCCTTTGGCTTGCTAGTCAAGTCATTTCCCTGCTGAGCCACTAGGTGGCATGTAGAATATCTACTGTTATGAAAAAAATGGGCATATCAGGTATAACGGCACTATAATGCATCCCAATGGACAGAAAGCTAAGCAAGCAGCACAAACAGGCAGAAAGGATAACTGCCATTATCTCGGGAGATAGAGAAATGAAGACATGTCTGACTACCAGTTCAGAAGACCTGTACAAGGCTTTATCGCCATGATACTTGTTGAAGAGTAGATAATGGTACTTTGGATGCATGAATGCATCTGTTTGAAAACTGATTGTATTTGTTTTTCTGTTGAAGGATCTCAGTATGACTAAGGGGTATCCTAATTAAAGAACACCACATTCCTTAGGAAGTATAAGGTTCACTACTCAGAAACAAAAGGGTGAAGAGATGTCAAAAGTGCCCTGAGTGTGTTACATATTAAGGTTCCATTTGCTTCAAGTCATAAGATTCATCTTCTCTCAGTTACTTCAAAGGACAACTAAAACAATCCTGTGTTGTTTCTCAAGGCCAGAGAAGATGTTCTCTAATGGCTGACCTACATATTTAGAAGAATTGTGTGACACAGACTTCTGGAACTGAATCACTTCAGATTGCTGACAGAGGATTCTAAGTTTGAATCTTTGTCATTTAAAAAAAATCCTTCCACATGGACAATTAATATATTTATTAAAAGGGAGGTCTGAAATCTTTCTGGCTCACAAAACATGCAGACAAACAAGAACAGTAACGGATCCACCTGCACTGCTGCGAGGATTTTTTAAAAACTATATCCATGATCATATGGAAACGACGTTCCCCAGTCTTCACAGATTTATCTTACTAGGGCTCCATGCATACAGCTGTCTCTGCAGAAGACTCTCATCATGCAATTGGGAATCCTACTAAGAAAGGGCCCAGAGCTCCTTTCAGGTAAACATGAGAAGACTGGCATCAGAGCCTCTTCGCCATTCTAGATGCATTCAATATCCACATGATCAGGACAGCTGCACATGGCTTTATGTTGCAAGCGCAGAAATGTGTGGTGCTGGCGGTGCTGGTGTGTGTGTGTTTGTGTTTAAATTAAAACAAGGTAATGCATTCAGAACACCTTAAGTGGTGCAGCAGGGAAATGTTTGAAGAACAAGCAGAAGGTTGCCAGTTGCCGGGCAGCAGCGATATAGGAAGATGCTGAAAGGCATCATCTCATACTGTGCAGGAGGAGGCAATGGTAAACCTCTCCTGCATTCTACCAAAGAAAACCACAGGGCTCTGTGGGCGCCAGCAGTCAAAATCGACTTGGCGGCACACTTTACCTTAATGCATTCAGAGATATGACTCCCCCACTGTAATCTGAAGTAGAACAGTCTAGAAGGACTGTATCAGATAGTACTACATATCTGAATAGGCTCATAGAATCTAGAATATGTATGAACAAAGATATTACCTGAAAATTCCATGCACAAATGCATTTTGGAGGATAATAGCTTGGGTAATATGGACTCGTGATTCTCCCTTCAAACCCAGTATTTCCTAATGCGAGGATAACTTTGCCACATTCTGAAAAAGGAGAAAAGATATTAAAATATTGTAAGGTTGTCTGGAAACTAAGAATCACCTCAAAAGAAAAGTTGTTCCTTCCAGAAGCCAGCATTATGAAAAACGCATTTGAGTGAAATCAGAAAACTAATGGTTGACTCAGCCTTCCATCCTTCCGAGGTCGGTAAAATGAGTACCCAGAATGTTGGGGGCAATATGCTAAATCATTGTAAACCGCTTAGAGAGCTCCGGCTATAGAGCGGTATATAAATGTAAGTGCTATTGCTATTGCTAATGGAGGCAAATACAACGATTGTATCCTGCCAAACTACCTGGAGCAGAGGCGTAACTAGGGAAAACGGCGCCCGGGACAAGCACTGAAATGGCGCCCCCCCACCGTGCCCCCCCACCAGCCCCCCAACATACTACATTATACTTAGGTTTTTCCTCACAAGCGCCCGCCGCCGCCGCCAAGCCAGGCCACTGACTGGCCGCCAGGCGCCAGCAAAGCAATGGGGTGTGTGTGTGCAGGCAGCATGGAAGGGACCGCTCGTGGGGAAGGGGGCACCAATGTGCTCCCTTGACTGCTTCAGCGCTGCTGCACTGAGCAGGAAACATTTGTATTAACAAAAATTTTTTTTAAAAAAAAAAATTTAATTTGGTCATGGTGGCGCCCCCCACGTGACCAGAAAAGATGGCACCCGGGGCACGTGCCCCCCCTATAGTTACGCCTCTGACCTGGAGGCTGTCCCCCTGCCCTGTCATTATGAAACTGCTGCAGCAGAGGATCCAGCCCCACAAGATGAAAATGTTTGTATCCTGTTCCTTCAGGGGTGGGGGATGCCTGCTCTGTGGTCATGCAAATGTCTCTGTTGTGTCTTCTCTCACTTTGCAGCATGAGGCATGAGCCTCTTGAATTTGGAAGTGTGCCTCTTGCTTTGTGCAAAGTGTTGACTTGTTGGGCCAGCTGCTTCCAGCTTGGGATAGTGGGTGAAATGTGGGTGCAAAAACCCTGGGTGGTGGGGTCCAGCTGTGCCCTTTGGCCTGCCAGCTGATCTTCTCTGTTCTAGCTAACAACCTTTTTGCACCTATAGATCCCCCAGATCCTCAGGTATTATCCATTGACCCCCCACCCACCCCATTTATATATTTTCATAAGGCTCTAGGAAAAGTTAGAAGGGACAAGTATTCAGGATAGTTGTTTTCAAAGACTTTATTCTCGCTCACCAGGAAGCAAATTAAAATCAGGGCAACAAAACTCTCCATGGACCATCGGGACCTACCCCATGGAATGTCAAGTGGCCCGTAGACACTAAGTTAAGAACCTCTGCAGTACACTGTAGCTCTGTCATAGGATATTACATTTAAAAACAACTACACTCCTGTACAAGTCCCATTTATTTCAATTTGGCTTGTTGGGGAGAAAGAAATCTCCACTGGATTGTGTTCCTTTCAAATATTGGCTGCATTCCAATATTCTTCATTCCAATGGACCTGTGGTTCCACTCCTACCCACTCTGCTCTCCTGTCCGCATTCAGATGAAATGGAGAGGAGTCAGGGAGACTGCAGAAAGGAGGGGGAACTAGCTGTGTGGACTTCCTTGTTGCTTGAAGAACAGCCCACACAGCCAATCATGCCCTGAGAGGGAGATGTTTCTCCCTCAGCTCTGGTTTGACTGAATGCAGCCTCCAGTGCTGAATTAGGATGTAATGCTTGCAGCCTGGAACTCTGGTTATGAGCAGAGAAGCTTACTACAAACTGAGGGTTCAAACTGGAGTCTGTGGAGCGCAACCCCGGGTCGCTGGACAAACAGGACCATAGTTGCAAGCATCCAGACGTAATGGTAGGGAAACCTCTGTAACTCCGGTTCCGCGTTATGTATGAATGCGGCCATTGACATTCTTCCTGCCAGACCGAGAAGCTCAACTTGTGACAGATTTACATCACCAAGTATCAGGTGCATCGCTTTGTAATTCTACTGGAAACAGGCAGGAAAACAAATACAGACGGAAGTTGCAGAGATGCACCAGTGCAAAACAAACCAAATTGCAAGGGATATCAATAACTTCCTATGAATCCACGAAAAGAGATGATCAAGAGAAACAATGAAATAGTCTAAAAGGGCTACCCAAACAAACATTGCTGACATCCTGACAAATTAAAAACCAGTGCAATGGGAGAAACACTGGTGTAGCACCAGTGTTCCTGAAGAGCTGCACTGGTGGCTATATGCTGCACTGGTACTTGTATGGGGGGAGGGGTGGGATTTCAAAAATCTCTGGAAGCCCTCTGTGCCACTCAGAATATGTCCCTGCAGTGCACTCCACAGACTCTAATTTGAACCCTTGTTTTGTAGTGAGTTTCTCTGCTCATAACCGGGGTTCTAGGCTGTAAGAGTTACATCCTATGTGACAACACTCAGGACCATATTTTCAGATGGCACAGAGTGCTTCCTGGGGAAGGATGCTAACATTTGCCCCCATCACTGAGCCTGCAGTAGAACTGCGTGCATTCAGTTTTTTCAGAAGCACTGATGCCTCATTAATTAGGGTGCCGGCCACAGACCAGTATGCAAGTCTGTTGGGGGGAAAAACCCTCTTTGTTCCATTTTGGAATGCACCCATCTCACAAATCCTAGGAATAATTCCTTATCATGTAACTAACAATAGAATGTAAAATAAAATAAACACTGTACACATGTTGAAACATCTTGTCCATTATAGGCTCTGTGTGTTAATGACAACAACTCCATCTACTGGTACAATAGAGTATGAAGACCTGCACATTGCTTTAGTTTATAATGATAATCAAATGCCGTTGCTTCTGTTTTATACCCTGAGAGTTCCAATTTAGATGTGCCTACAGTACTTGGGAGCGATCAAAGACCTGCAAGACTGTCTCGATACGTTTTCCAGAAAGTTTCCTGATCACACGTTTTTATCTGGAGACTCCGGTTTTGAAGGACAAGCTTGCCTGTCACCTGCCATTCAAGAATGAGTATGTACTGCTGGCACACCACACCACCTCCTCCTCCACTTGCCCTGGAAAGCATGTGGCCGCAGAAGTTTTGCATCAGTGTAATTGGCTGTAACAGTATTTTAAAATACTAATTTCAAAATATTTCACTAATCATTCTAAAAACACCAATGGGAAAATTGGGGAAATTCCTGCCCCCATCAGGATTTCCCTTCTTGAATTCCCCCCCTTCCCCCCCCCCCGGGTTATTTGGCATTCAGTATGACACTACTATGTGACATCACCAAGTCCCCCCTCCTGACTCACATATTTTAGGATGTCTTCAACCTGACAGCTCTGTTTTCCACCCCAAGTGGATTCACTGCATGATCTGAAAAGCATTGCAAAATGCATTTGCAATACTGAAGAAGATACTGGAATATACTTCCTGAATCATATACTGCTTCATTGGCACCTAAAATGCATCTTTTCCAAAAACTGCTTGGATTGCTTTTATAGCTGGGCCTGTCTTGGGTTACACAATGTAAGAACATAAGAACATCCCATTCCCTGCTGGATCAGGCTCAAGGCCCATCTAGTCCAGCATCCTGTTGCACACAGTGGCCCAGTGGGTACCTCTGAGAAGCCTACAAGCAGGGGTGAGGGCTTGCTCCTGCCATTGCTCCCCTGCAACTGGTATTTAGCAGCATCATGCCTCTGAGGCTGGAGGTGGCCTATAGCCACTAGACTAGTAATCATCGAAGAATGAATTAGGAAAGGAATTAGCCCTTTTCACTGAACTGACACTTTCAACAAGCTGTCCACCATGACCCAAAGATCTGGCAAGTCGCCAACAGCTCAGATCCCATCAAGTATATGTGAAGTTGTGGGGGGGGGGGTTTGCCCCAATATGCATCACTTTACACTTGCTTACATTGAACCACATATGCCATTTTGTCACCCACTCCCCCAGTTTGGAGAGATCTTTTTGGAGCACCTCACAATCTGTTTTGGATTTCACTACCCTGAATAGTTTAGCATCATTTGCAAATCTGGCTGCTTTGCCAACTTCTAGATCATTTATGAATGAGTGGATCCACCAAGAAGCAGAAAAAAATATCTATTCACATGGTATATTCAATACACATACAATCTGTATATGTGTACAGGTTGTGCAGCCCCCAGGGACATATCTAGAGATACACATATCAAGCGGTATGTAAATATTATATGGCAGAGAGAGCTTCCTGGGGAAGAGAGGGTGTAAAATATTGCTGCTTCCCTCTGCATTGATGCAGTTAGTTGGGAAGTTCTGTTAGGCTGTTCTCTTGCTGCATCAGTATATCCTTGCTCTGTATGCCAGGCAGCATACACACATAAAGGTAAAGTCTGGGAAACATACCAGCAGGGATTCGAACCGGCAACTTTCTGTTGGTTAGTCAAGCATTTCCCCATGGCACCACTTAAGGTGGCAGCATACACATGTACAGATCTGTATATTCACAGATGAATGTTCAATGCACATACAATAGTGCACTTCTTATTTGTACCCTGTATTTGAGTAGGCCTGTACCCAGGTTCATTTTTTAAATAAATGCATGTACAAAAATATGCAAATGTGTACAGACACCCATACGCTCATGCAACATAATGGGGTCACTCACACAATCAAAGATGTCATTCACACAAGTGAAAACTATGTTCTACCCAGGTTTGGAAGCTGTCTGTGCTCCCAATTTTCAGTTGTGTGGAAGCAAGGTAAGGGGGAAACCTGGGTAGAAGTGATTGAGTGGAAGCAAGGTAGGAAGAAAAGCTACCCGGGTTTTCCTGCTACTTTGTTTCTACACAACTGAAAACTGGGAGTATACACAGCTCCCAAAACTGGGTAGAACACAGTGAGATTGTTCACATGAGCAGCCTGGGCTAAGCTGCGCATGTGAAGTACCAGGATCGATCTCAATCCCAGTGCTGCCCCTGCAGCAAACCAAGTTTTTAACCCACCATTTAGCCAAGGTTGAGCAAAATTATGATTCATTTAACCTCAGCCAGCAATCATCTGAGCAATCACTGCCGGATTATACGGCTGCCCCTGGCCTGCCGCCATTTCCAGAAGTATGCCATGGGGCGGGGGAGAGTGGCCGTGTGGTGCAGCGCACCCTGGGATGTGGGAGGGGGGAAAGTCACTACAGCCACTACAGCCTTCACCGCACTGCCACTCGTGTGGGTGCATGGTATGGTGAGGCGAAGGGACAGATGGTTGTCACTCACCTGTGGAGGATGGCAGGTGACTTCCTCCCTCCCTCCCAGCCTATCTGCCCTTCCAGCCGAGGTCATGTGAAAGACCTCAGTTTTTGATTGTGTGAATGACCTCAATGTCTGAACAAGGCTAGTTGGAACTAGGTTGCTGAGAATAAAGAATACGGAGATAATGACAACAACAGTTCCATCCCACATTTAACAAGAATGTGATTTTAATTTATCAGTGTAAACCACATTGTGAAAAACTGGCAGGGTATAAATAAATTTTAAAAATGAATGCTGCTTTCAAAGGTAGAACTGAAGCTCAATTATGGGGTTATAAACCCTCCATATTTAAAAAGGAAGATACTTACTTTCTTGAGGAATTATCTCAAAGTAGCCATGAAATTCCTTCACTTTCTGCACTTGTGTGGACTTTAGTGTAACCAGCATCAAATTATTTGTAGAAACAAAAGACAGGAACGAATTGGTTGGTTCACAAATTCTGAAACAAATTGATTTAATTTGAGATGTGTTTATTTCATATGTAGACTATGAACATCTGAATAATGTACCATTAGTCTCATTACTAGGCTTGGCACTTTTTAAAAAATATCCAGCTGAATGAGATGTGACAGCAATGTGTTTGTAAATAAAACACAAAGTAATAGCACACAAGTTCTATCTAGGTGGAATACACATGTTGGTGTTTTTTTAATATTATCAACCCGTTATAAATCATATGACAGAGTAAAGGTTTCTAACTTGGCAGTGTCGCCACCACACATTTCTCAGGAAATATCTCTGAAGGAGGAAGAAAATAAAATTCCCTGTAACTCAAGGTACTGGGATTATAAAACTCATCCACAGCTATGAAAAGTAAATTCAATGCAGAAAAATCCTGTTGTGGCCACCCTGACTACCCCATTAGACCCAGAGTTAGCAAACTAAAAATATGTGAAATCCAGGCCTGGGTCTGATTTCACTTTATTAAGAAATCAATTAATGCCTGAACTCAGATGAACTGACCAGTGCATGACACCCAGGTCTCATGACTTGCCTTTGGGACAGATGGGAATTACTTTGTGAAGGTAGAGGCAATCCAGCATTGTTTCTCAATGTTTGTGAAACATGTACTCAAGAGACACAATGGCCAGGCTTGTTTTCCTGTCGAACACATATCCAAATGCTATCACTGTGGAATGCCTTTACAGATGCGTATTAGGAAGATTTACAGTACACACACAAGCAATTTGGATATGTTGTTGTCCAGATCTTTCATATTGGACCAGAACTCATAGTCCAGCAGGCCGGGCTGAGATCTATATCTTTGCCAGCAACACTGAACTCGTTGCAACAGGAGTTTAATGGAGTGAAACTTCTAAAATTGTCTGGAACTTGCTCTCAGGTAATGTCTCTGGGGGAAGCTAGGAGCTGAGCTCGCATTTCCTCTTACAGAAAGTTTACAGTAGTCATTGGTCATTGATTTGCTATCCAGTGAATTGCCTTGGGGGAAAACAGGGGATAATCCTGACTTTTCTCTGAGGAGATATTTTGCAATGTAGAATTAGAAGCATTGTTTATATCCTCTTGCTGTTTTAGAATTACACCCTAGGTAGAAAATGATTCAATTGCTCTATCACACATATTTCACACATATCTTCCCTAACACCTTTGACTTTTAACATTCTTGAAGACCAGGTGCCAGAAAGTCTGGGGACAAGAGAAGATGCCCATTTGCAAGCTCAGAGATGGAGAGAAAATGTAATTATACAAAATATGTATATAGCAAAAAATAGATAGTAATACATACATAATCAATTTAGTAAGATTTATCTCTGCTAACAGGCAAGAACTAGACTGAAACAGCTCTTTCCTACTGGCAGAGAGAAACCCAAATATGTTTCTTAATCATTTAATTAAACTTTTCTATGCATGTGATAAAAAAGGACAAGATTGTGTTCAATCACGATATGCTAAAAGAATTTTCCTAACATTTTCCTGATAATCAGATTGTAGAACTAAAGAAACCTTATTAAAAAGGCATACCTACCGATACAGTATCCTACTTTTGATTGGCATCAAGGCATCATAAATGGTCAATGAATCAGTGATGCAGTTATCTGCTTCAATCTGAATGGCTGATATTGAGAGACGAATTAAGTGACCAACCAATGCAATCAATTTGAAATAGCAAATCATCCTTCCTGATGTTATAGATATGTCCAAAGGGAAATGCTGATGCAGCCGATCTGCATGTAGATCATATATGCAATTTGTGCCTGCAGAAATAACCCATTTTTAACAGGGATCAGTACACTGAACCCAGTACACTGGGAATATTAAGCTCACATAAAAGCAGAAATCAAGCTTTATACATTATTATTTTCTTACATCATTCATAAAACATGACCACGTTCTCCCCCATTTACAACCTCATTCATTCATGTAATTTGGGGTGTAAAAACCAGAATTACATACATATTTTAAAATTAATATTACAAATCACTATGCAGTTTTAAGAGTAGTGGCAGAAGAAAAGTATTCATTCCCCCCTAGTAACCCATCCTATCCTATCCTGTACTATCCTATTCTAGCCTAGCCTAGCCTAGCCCAGCCTAGCCTAGCCCTATTGTGTCTTGTTCATTAGATTGTAAGCCATGGGCTAGGATTTGTAATTTCTATTACAAAAGGAGGAACAATAGGGAAGGAAGGAAGGAAGGAAGGTCTAATTGCTCTGTGGCTAGAGCCTAAAAATAGGAGGTTCTCTGTGTCATTGGAACTACTATGCATTTAAAGCAGAGGCCGTGTACTAAGAAGTCATCTGTTTCTACTCATAATGCCCACAGATCTTAAAAACCATATGAGAGAGCCATATGGTGGCCAAGAGACTGAGTTACCAGTCAGGAAATTCTGGATTTAATTTCACTGGTTGAGATCCTAACTAATGAGGCGCACATGAAAGGAGGCTCTGCGAGGATGCACCGGGAGCCTGCCTGCAATTCCCCATCCTCCTATGTGTGCAGTGAGTATTCCATTTTTGTTGGTAGTATTCCATTCTTGTAATACAACATCTTGGAAACAGGCAATTCTCATTTAAAGCAAAGAAAGATTTCTTTTAAAGACGATCACCATAATATACCTGTTCCTGTTGTTGAAGAATAGTCTGATCGGAGTCCAACTGCATTGAAAAAAATAATAAATGAATCCAGCCATATTTTAACAAAGATGTTAATTAGTTACTTCCCCCAAATATAATGTGGATGTAAGCATTTAAGCAATTGCTTTGGAATTTGACAATGAGAGCAGACTTATCTATATATATATCATTCTCTAAGGTGTACCCGTGGCTAATGCCCTGCATGGATGCTCTCGTGAGAGTTTGTGAGCAGAAGCACCTGAATGGGCAGTGGGGATTCCATATGCAGATAGGGAGGAGGAGCCTGTGATGGTTAAGGTCAGTTGGAATGCAACTGTTACTGGTCATAAGATGTTCTGGATTGTAGAGGAGAAGAATATATATATGATAGTGGGCAGGGGTCTGCGAAGAGAGGGGTCGTGAGAGAGGAAAATGACCCCTCAGGAGAAGGAGGCTGCCATTGTGTGAATTAGATGAGGAAACAAGATGAACAAAGTGTGTTAACTCAGGGAGGGAGGGAGGGAGGGAGGTAGAGAGAGAGAGAGAAGGAAAAGAGAAGGGAGGGGAAGAAAGACAGAGGGGAAGATTGAGTGGAGGAGAAAGAAAGAGATAAAAAGAAGGCAGGGGAAGACAGAAAGAAGGAAGGGTGAGGGGCGAGCCTGAGCCTGTCAACGGCCTGAGGGGAACGAGTGGCCATGGTGGTGGTGGCAGTAATGAAGGGCCCAGTCAACCACTGCTGCTGTTTGGGGCTACTGAGGCTGTAGGTGGAGGGAGGCAGGCAGGCAAGGGATGGGCCCGGGTCTGTCAGTGGCCTGAGGGGAACGAGTGGTCATGGCGGTGGCAGCAGCAAGGAAGGGTCCAGTCAACTGCAGCTGCTGCCGCTGTTGCTACTGCTGCTGCTCCTCCTCCTGCGGGGATGATCAGGAGCATGGCTTGGGTGAGGGTGCGGAGGTCTCTGGGTATAGGAGACTGCAGCTTGGCCAATAGGTGCCAGCAATGCTGCAGCTGTGACCAAGAGGGGTGAGGTGAATGGAGTAAAGGCATGGAGGAGTGACCAAGAGGGGTGAGGGGGATGGAAGCAATGGGATGGAGGAGGAGGAGCAGGAGTATGGCTAAGGTGAGGGTGGAGAGATCTCTGAGGTGAGGGGGGCTGTGGCAGGGGGTGAGGGGAGCAGTCAAGTACTAGCGTGCAGATGCTCTGCACAGGTTAAGCTAGTATAACAATATCTCATGAGCATAAGTTCACATGAAATATTGTTATAAGAGTTTGCTCATTGTCAAATTCAAAAGCAATAGCTTAAATGCTGTTTAAGAAATTGACTTTCTGGGGAAGTTTGATCAAATAAAATGTCTGCACACAATATATATACACACACACACACACACACACAATCACATTTACATATACATCATAATGTCAACAGAAAAATGGCACTTCATGATGATTTTGTTAGTAGCTAAAATAAGGTCAATGTAACTCCTCTCCACACAGATGTGCAACAATACTACTCATTTCTAGTTCACTCCTCTCCCACACCTCAGTGAGCACTGTTACTGAGAAATAAGTTATCGTCCTACAAGTAAATGAAGAGGAAGCAACTTTAACTGAGAAACAAGAGTTTGATGTTTATTACTAACTAAACAAAGGCTACAATAAACAGACTAACAATCTCTTATGCAGAGAGAAGAACCTCTCAGTTTGAATTCAAGGCAACAAATGAAGAGCAGACAAACAAACGTTTCAACTCCACCCCCAAACCAGTACACAGACACATTTAGAGAAGCATGCCCCATACAAATAACTGAGACAATGTCTATGGAAATATCCCAACAAACACTACAGGCAGCAGAACATTAGGAAGAATGTGAAGACTCCCATATTCCCACCAACCCTGACCTTCCTTGCTAATAAATTTATTTGAAATCTGGAGTGAGTAACTAACAGTTCATGGAGGACTCAAAGAAAATATGAGTAGTGCACACAAATCTTTCATATCGTGTAATGACTTTGGTCTTCTGCTTCTGCCTAAATAAAAGATGCTCCCTCCTGACCTCATAGTGTCAGTACTTTTAAAAAAAAAATACCCAAAAGGTATAAGGAATGCTTCTATGCCATGAGAAAGCATCATTTTCTAGGGTGTTCCTGGCTTTAAAAAGATCTTGTGATGTAGAGTCATTCCCAGGGCTTTGCTAATGAAAAGAAATGGTGGACAGCAGGACCCAGCCATAAGGAAGACCTTCTAGCACTGATGCTGCCACTACCTCTTTAGCTGGGGTGTTAAACAAAATAACAACAACAACAATACTCAGATCAGATGAGATTTGCACCCAGGAACTTCGCTAACTGGAGTTTGCAAACAAGTATCGAAGGGGTTTTCAGGAGTTTAGCAGGAGCTTGGCGGTGAACTCTGTAGGGAGGCACACAGTGGTCCCCCTTCATCACAGAGAAGACAGCCAGTGCAAGAATAAGTTGAGCACTATCCAAATTCTGTAACTTACTTGGAGGACTAAGCTTAAAACCTTTAATTATCCAAAAACTGCATCCAGGACATAGCTTCAAGTTAACAAGCCCTATATACTCTAAATTGCACGTATGACTATCTGCTTGAGGGACAGAAGTCCTGGGTGTGCACTCAGTGCAAAGAGCTCCTGGTTCTCAGGGAACTAGTTCATTCCCTTGAAACCAAGGTGGCTGACCTGAAGAAGCTTGGGGAGCCATAGAGGTCTGTGGATGAGACCCTCAGGAATGTGATAGAGGCATCCCACTCCCAGGCTGACAGTGCTTCTACTGTCATGGAGACTGAAGGTCTCAGAGAAGGAGGACATCGGTCTGAGGAAGAGAGAAACACTCCCTTAGCAGGGACCCCTTTCTTGGGTGATGTGCCCATATCCTCTCATTCAGAGGATACTCCTCCAGCGGGGTGAGGGTCTCCTAGTAGTGGGTGATTTGATAATTAGGGGCATAGAGATATGGGTCTGTGACCCTCATGTAGACCACATAGTGACTTGCCTGCCTGGTGCAAAGGTTGTGGATATCACGCTGTTAGGTAGGCTGTTAGGCAGTGCTGGGGAGGAGTCAGCTGTCATGGTGCATGTTGGCACCAACAATTTTTGGAAATGCAGTCAGGAGATTCTGGAAGCAAAATTTAGGCTGCAAGTAGCATACTGAAGTCCAGGACCCCAGGGTAGCATTCTCTGAAGTGTTACCTGTTCCATGTGTGGAAACAGTGGGACAGGCAGAGCTGAGGGGTCTCAATGAGTGGATGAGGCAGTGGTGCTGGGAGGAGGGGTTTTGATTTGTTAGGCACTGGGATATATTTTGGGGGAAGTGAAGCCTGTACAAAAGAGATGAGCTCCACTTGAACCAAGATGGAACCAGACTGCTGGCACTTAAAATCAAGAAGGTTGCAGAGCAGTTTTTAAAATGACACCTGGGGGGTTGCAGATATGAACTGGGTTGTCTCTGGTTTGGCCAGCAAAATCCCCTAAGGTGCAAAGGTGTTTCTGTTTCAGATACACCAAAAGGGGACAGAGTAGAGGCAGGAGTTGAGCAGAAGAAAACACATGACAGCTTGCCAAATAGGTCAAATGATGTTAAGGGGGATAGCACACGTCAATATCAGGTGAGGGACTAGGCATATAGGTGTCTATATGCCAACGCCAGAAGCCTCCAAGCGAAGATGGGTGATCTGGAGTGCGTGATTACTAATGAAAACATAGATATAGTGAGTATAACAGAAACCTGGTGGAACGGTGAGAACCAGTGGGACAGGGTTATTCCTGGATATAAGCTCTACAGAGAGGACAGGGAGGGGAGGATTGGGGAGAAATAGCACTGTACTGTATATCAAAGAGGGGATAGATTCCAATAAGCTAGAAAACCTAGGTGGACCAGAGTCCTCCACATAATCATTATGGCTAACATTATGGGAACTGAAAGGGAAAGTGTTGCTTGGGATATGCTATTACCCTCCAGATCAAAGCACTGAGAGTGGCCTGGAGTAGGAGAAGCAAATAAGAGAGATGTCAAAGAGAGAAAGAGCTGTAATAATGAGTGGCTTCAATTACCCACACATAGACTGGGTAAATTCACATTCAGGTGATGAAAGAAAGGCCAGATTTCTAGACATGCTAAATGACTGTGCCTTAGAACAGTGAGTCGCAGAACCAACCAGAGAGATGGAAACCTTGGACTTAATCCTGAATGGTGCCCAGGACCTGGTGCGAGACATCAGAGTTGCAGAACCATTGGGTAGCAGTGACCATAGTATGATCCAGTTCAGCATATATGCAAGTGGAGAATTGTCAAGGAAGTCCAACACAGATGCGTTGGACTTCAGAAGAGGAACTTCTCAAAAATGAGGGGGCTGATAAAAAAAGAAGTTGAAAGGGAATGTCAGGAGGGCCAAATCACTCCAGAAAGCATGGAACTTATTTAAAACCACAATACTAGAAGCTCATTTGGAATGTATACTGAGAAGGAGGAAAAGTACCAACAAGTTTAGGAGGACACCAGCATGGCTAACAAGTAGAGTCAGGGAAGCTAAAAAAGGGAAGAAGACTTCCTTCAAAAAATGGAAGTCCTGCCCAAATGAAGAGAACAGAAAAGAACATAAACTCTGGCAAAAGAAATGCAAGGAGACAATAAGGGATGCAAAAAGAGTGTTTGAGGAGCATATAGCTAGGAGTGTCACTGAGAATAACAAAAGCTTATTTAAATATATTAGAAATAGAAAACTTGCCAAGGAGGTGGTTGGCCCCTTAGATGATGAGGGTGTGAAATAGATTATTAAGGAGAAGGAGATTGTTAAAAAGCTGAATGAGTTTTTTGTATCTCTTTTCATGGCACAGGATACTGACCATATGCTCTCTCTGAAATTGAACTTTTCAGGTTTAGCAACTGAAGAAATGGGCCAATTTGAGGTGACAAGAGAACTAAACTGTCTTGAAAAACGAAAAACTAACAAATCACTAGGATCAGATGGCATCCACCCAAGAGTTCTGAAGGAACTCAAATGTGAAATTGCTGATCTCCTAGCAAAAATATGTAACTTGTCCCTACAATCAGGGTCTGTACCAGAGGACTGGAAAGTAGCCAATGTAACACCCATTTTCAAAAAGGGATCCCAGGGAGATCTGGGAAAATACAGGCCAGTCAGCTTAACTCCAGTGCTGGGTAAATTGATGGAAAGCATACTTAAGGACAAAATTGTTAAACATATAGAAGAAAAGGCCTTGCTGAAGGAGAACCAGCAAGGCTTCCGCAAAGGCATATCCTGCCTCACTAACCTTTTGGAGTTCTTTGAAAGTGTCTACAGGCATGTGGATAAAGGGGATCTGGTTGACATACTATACTTGGACTTCCAAAAATCTTTTGACAAAGTTCCCCACCAAAGGCTCTTGAGTAAACATACCAGTCATGGGATAAGGGGACAGGTTCATGTGTGGATCGGTAACTGGTTGAAGGACAGGAAACAGAGAGTAGGAATAAATTGACAGTTTTCACAATGGAGGTAGGCAGGAAGTGGTGTCCCCCAGGGATCTGTACTGGGACCAGTGCTCTTTAACTTGTTTATAAATGATCTAGAATTTGAAGTGAAGTGGCCAAATTTGCAGATGACACTAAACTATTTAGGGTAGTAAAATCCACAACAGATTGTGAGAAGCTGCAAAAAATATCTCACCAAACTGGGGTAGTGGGCAACAGAATGTCAAATGCCATTCAATATAAGCAAGTGTAAAGTGATGCATATTAAGAGGGGGGATCCCAACTTCACATGGGCAACCAAGATGATCAGAGGTCTCGAGCACCTTCCTTATGAGACAAGGCTACAGCATCTGGGGCTCTTTACCTAGGAAGAGAGATGACTAAGGGGAGACATGACCGAGGTGTATGAAATTACACACAGAGTGGAGTGGGTGGACAGAGAAATTTTCCTCCCTCTCACACAGGACTAGAACCAGGGGTCACCCCATGAAACTAAGGGTCGGGAAATTTAGGACCAACAAGAAGTACTTTTTCACCCAGCACATAATTAATTATGGAATTCTTTGCCATGGGATGTGGTGATGGCCACCAGCTTGGATGGCTTTAAAGGGGGCTTAGACAGATTCATGGAGGACAGGTCTATCAATGGCTATCAGTCTGGTGGCTGTTGGCCACCTTCAGCCTCAGAGGCACAATACCAATTGCCTCTAAATACCAATTGCAGTGGAGCAACAGGCATACACATACCTCTTGCCTGTGGGCTCCCCAGAGGCATCTGGTGGGCCACTGTGTGAAACAGGATGCTGGACTAGATGGGCCTTGGGCCTGATCCAGCAGTGCTGTTCTTATGGTCTTAATAAAAACAAAAGCAGCAACAATAACAACAACAACAATAACAAAGGTGATAATTATGTTTATGATGATGGATACCTACGCCACTGCTGCTAAACAATCCCTCAAAAAGATTCCACCCCCAGAAATTTATGCTCCTTCCCACAAAATCTCTTGCAGCACCCCGCTCCCTCCATTTGCACCACCTATGAATTGAGTGGGGTCCTTTAGATCAGCATTAACCAAAACTTAGAAAAGTGGTATATAAATATTCATTGTATTTGTATTCATATTCGTAATGCATTCAACAATTAATACAAATACTGACCACTAAGTACAATGGAGTCCATATCAACAGCAAGACCTTGCAGACTCCCTACTGAGGTTCGATTGGTGATGCTTGTCTGAATAGAGTCCTTTAAAATAGCAGCCACACAATCTTCACAGAACACTTGTCCTTTAGCCTGTGGCACTACAAATACAATCCAGAAATGGATGAGGAGACCTCCATTGTTATTGTTGCTGAAATCAGATATAAAAGCAAGTTACACTGTAGTGTTTCTCTCTAAGAACTACTGTCAGAAAAGAAACACAAAACATGTCCCACCTGACATCTGAGACAATGGACTGCTTATAAAATTTGGAGAAAGCAGATTTTGTATAAACCCGGTTCATCTGAAAGACAGAATTCACAGAATGATTTGGCAGTCTTGCAGAAACAACATTTAAAATGTATCTAAATGAGACATGTCTATGTTGGATTCCTAACTGCATGCATCATAGATTTAACTGCCATGTTTATTTCTAATGAAAAAAATATTTTTGGCCCCTGGGGGTATTGCTACGCCCCTGGCTAAACCATTTAAACTAGGATTTAGCATAATTATTAGAATCCTTGGCTCACATGCTGACATGGGGCATCTTTGCTGATGCCAGGTACTCCATCCTCCTGATCTTGATTTGGGCCTCAAAGACCAAGAATATGTGTGGGTGTATTGAGGGCAAGTAAGCGAGCACAGTTTGTTTGTGACATTGCGTAACATCATCACTGATCACATGACACATCTGTTAAGGCATCAGCCTTAGGTACCAATATCCTGGCTTTGTGGAGCTTGAGCCAGATTGAGATAGCATTAACTCTTGTCTTAAACCAGTAGGTTTTTTAACCATTGAATTCTGCAGCAGGGTTAGAACCCACCTATTTCCCACTCCATGGTTTATATCTGAAGGAGGCCCTGTCAAGCTGCTATTAATTATTAGTCCTTCAAACATCATGAGTAGTTGACCCATATACTTTGGGCCTTCATTGACAGCATCTTTGATAACGTTTACCAATGTTGCCATATGGTGGCATACTTCTATGAAAGAGTTTATTTCATGGAAATGACCGGCTTTGCCTCTTCAAACAAACATTTTCTACAGGGAATTGCTCCATTACAGGATAAAAACATTAAAAAACAAAACAAAAACTCTATCGTTTCTGACATGTACCTGTTTAATTGTGTGTATAACAGAAACAGAAGCTGGCTTTCCAGTGTATATCTACTACTTGGTAAATACGGATAAAAGGTTCTAAAAGAGGAAGGTGAAAGAAAAGCAAATAGTGCACAAATCTTTGATTTTTGATCTATCAGGTTCCCAGAGAGATATCCATCTGGTTTTGGAACAAATGTTGTACAAATGTAACAGGTGTTATTGGATAGTGACTGTGCAACACAAATTCTCAGTCCATCCCATTCTGTGCTATTTTAACATTTTCAGAAAGCTTTTAAAAAAAATCTTTTTTGAGAGTCATTCATCCAGTCCCCATGGTACCATTCCAAGCACTCATTATTGGGCAGGGGAAAGAATGGTACAGTACTTACCCGAACACACACACACACACACACACACCAATGCCCTGCAGCTCAAAATAACCCCCTTTGCTTCTTTTATTGAATTTAGATCTTTAAATCTGTGTGCAGCCCTGCTTCACTGATGAAACACTCTTCACTTTGATTTTGCTTCACTTCCCAGCAAGGCTATGTGGTTTCAGTACTGGATTGAGTTTCATGCGGGTATAATGGTAAGGGGGAATTATAGACATTCTTGTCACTGCACAAAAGGCAAAGATTTGCTGAATATCCATTTGATAATGTCAATCAGTTTGCAGATAACACAGCATGTCGTTTTCTTTCTTACCACTTGCTGCACATTCTGTGCTACAGAGAGGAACTCCCTGGATTCCTTCTGCCGGTGCTCTGGGAGAAACTCAATGTTGGCAACACGGAATAGTCCAACAAAGTACAAAGCATCTTTGCTTTCTGCCTGAACTGTAAAACACAATGAAGGAGATTACTTTTTTGTTCTGCTTTCATTATAACATCAAAGAGCAGACAACAGTCTTAAGATGATAATGTTATTTCCAGGAACTGGAGAAATAGGGTAAAAACAGACACAGCATTCTTAATGTTCGCAGACAATTCTTCACCTGTAGCATGATCTTGAATTTGCACATAGACATGTACTGAAAGCTGAATGCTGGATCAGCTCTCAGTCTTGCTCTACCCCTCAGGCTTTAGGCGTACTAAAGTAAAGTTGTGCCATTGAGTTAGTGTTGACTCCTGGTGACCACAGAGCCATGTGGTTTTCTTGGGCAGAATACAGGAGGGGTTTACCATGGCCATCTCCCATGCAGTGTGATGATGCCTTTCAGCATCTTCCTATATCGCGGCTGCCCAATATAGTTGTTTCCCATAGTCTGGGAAACAACCTGCTTTTTAAAAGATTGTACAGCAACATGTGTAGAATTTTGGAGTTGGGAAGGACCTCGGGAGATCTTCTGCTTTGTGCAGGAATATTTATTCATGTAACTATCTAAGCTTCAGCCCTCAAAAACAAAGAACACCTTAAAAACAGTTTCAAATCTGCTCTAAGAATAGGATGAGGGGTGTTTTCATGAGTCATAGGTAAAGGTGAAGTCTGCCATCAAGTTGATTTCGACTCCTGGCACCCACAGAGCCCTGTGGTTTTCTTTGGTAGAATACAGGAGGGATTTACCATTTCCTCCTCCCGTGCAGTATGAGATGATGACTTTCAGCATCTTCCTATATCGTTGCTGCCCAATATAGTGCCAGTGGGGATTCAAACCGCCTTGGGGTTATCTTTTTAACGAAAGGCGGTATATAAATGCAAAAATAAATAAAATAAATAAATAAACCAGCAACCTTCTGCTTAGACAAGCATTTCCCTGCTGCGTCACTTAAGATGACTCTTGAGGCATAGATACTAGCCAATAGGTATTAGAGAACTCAGTGTGTGTGTGTTGGTGGGGGGAGATTTATTTATCTGCCCCAGCTACAGCTGAAGTGTCAGGGGCATAGCGGCCATTGCATGAACAGTTTCAAATAACTTGGGCCACCACACCCTAGTTGCCACACCTGGTACCCCAGTAACACCCTACATTTGACATAAAACATGAAGGGGGCATGGCTACATTTGCAAACGGGGCCACATGCAGCCACTCAGCAGGTGTCCAGGGATGCCCAATGATCGGCAAGGTACGTGTCTGCCTTGACAACCACTCAAATGGCCGACATACACCCACGGTTGCCGGCTGAGTGGCAGGGGCAGGGCAGCCTGCCCCAGGATGCTCCGTCAGGGAGACTGCAGTCGCTCGCACGCGGCAGAGAAAAAGAGGCGGTGTTTTGGGGGTGGCAGCAGGAAGACCTGAATACGGACTGCCACTGCCCTCTCTGCACCACTGAAAGGATTGCTTAATTTCAATGGGACTTTCATCCGGTAATTTTGTCAGGATGTCAGTCAATGTACACACATTGTGCCACTTTTAAAATGTTATACTGTATCTGTCTTTACCCATGACTAGAGTAAAGGATTATCAATCAACTACCTCAGTGCTACGACTTTACTTTTCTAGCAAGTTTTTCCAGTCTGCTGAACAGTCTTCCTCCCTTCCCCCTTAGGAGATGTGTATCAACATGTATTCCTTCAATATGAGAAAAACGCCTACACTTATATAAAACCACATTTCACTGAAGCAATATAGCTTTACAACTTTGCAAATCATGTTTATACTGCTTTGTAAATAATGTATACGGGTTTTCTTCTTTTAAATTTAGATCTGGAAATATCCAAGGTTGAAATGAACAGCAATCCCAACACACGGTCATGTTGGGGCTGCTGAGAGAACACACTTTTAATTGCATGTGAGCATGATCATTGGAATCACCCCTCTACATGCACTCCAAAATCAGGTTTTGCAGCATGTCTAGAGGGGTGATTCCAATGATCAGCCTTCACACGCGATTAAAGGATGTGCCGAGAACACATTGGCATGTCCTTTAATGATATCAAAGCAGGCGCATTCTTGCAGCAGCCCTGACTTGACCGTGTGTTGGGCTGCTGTTCATCTGAACCAGTCCCAAGTCAGTCTAACTGTACAATTCATGCAGAAGCTCACCAATAAAAAGCCATAGTAATGTCCAGGTTATAACTCCTATAATGAAGAGGACCACGGTAAACAGGATTATTTTATTTTGAAAATTCCAGACAAACTTTCTTTTTGCTTTCCTCTTTGTTTTCCTGTTGAGTTTTTTTGCAAGCCTTTCCCATTTTTCTTCTGAATCTTCTGTTTGAACTGATACATTTGATACCTTCATTATAGAAAAAGAAA
Organism: Hemicordylus capensis; assembly: GCF_027244095.1. NCBI lineage: Eukaryota > Metazoa > Chordata > Lepidosauria > Squamata > Cordylidae > Hemicordylus > Hemicordylus capensis. The sequence continues at coordinate 60,607,230 of NC_069659.1, read as the reverse complement.
TTAATCCAAAGAAGATAAATTTACAAGGCCTCTTAATTCACATCTGAACTTTCATGTGAAGTATTCTGAATATTTAGAATTCACTTAAGCATGTGCCTGCCCTTGATGCATGGTTCATCAGTACTGTTAGATTAATGAATTAAAATCATTATGTCATTTAGTCATTTTGATTGACTAAATAGGTGCCTCAGCCAATTCATCAGCGAGATTTGGTTCATGTTTTAACTAGTTTTAATGCAAGTATGTATAAAAATACAGATGGCAAATGCCATGTAAAAAGGCATTCTTCAGTCTGAGGAGGAGGGAAAATGCCTTCTATGAACATTGGAATCTACCTTATCCTAAGTTAGAGCTTTCCTGTTTTATGGTGGACTTTGTATAGTGGCAGATTGGCATTTTACAATAAATGGACCAAGTTAGAGCATTGATTCATAAGAACATAAGAACAACCCTGCTGGATCAGGCCCAAGGCCTAAATAGTCCCGAATCCTGTTTCACACAGTGGCCAACCAGATGCCTCTGAGGAGACCACAGGCAAGAGTTGAGGGCATGCCCTCTCTCCTGTTGTTGCACCTCTGCAACTGGTATTGAGAGGCATCATGTCTCTGAGATGGCCCATGGCCACCAGATTAGTGCTGTCCTCCATGAATTTGATAGGACTGTCCTCCATGAATTTATCTAAGCCCCTTTAAAGCCGCGCAAGCTGATGTCCATCACCACAACCCATGGCAAAGAATTCCAGAGATTAATTAGGTGCTGTGTGAAGAAGTACTTCCTCTTGTCAATCCAATTTCCTGGATGCCCCCTAGATCCTTTTTTGAAAATCTGAGTTACATTAGCTGCTTTCCAGTCCTCTAGTACAGAGCCTGACTGTAGGAACAAGTTAAATATTTTTGCTAGGAGATCAGCAATTTTACATTTGAGTTCCTTCAGAACTCTGGGTGGATACCATCCAGCCCTGGCAATTTATTAATTTTTAGTTTCTTAAGACAGTTTAGAACATCTATAAAAGTCTCTTTACTGGTCCCCTATAAACTGCGAGAAAGGGTGCCAACCAAATGTCCCTTGCAAGAGAATTCCAGAGTGATGCCACTAAAAACGCCACCAAATCCAGGGTTACGCCACCAAAAAGCCCGTCTCTGGAACCCATCAACTGAACTTCAGTCAATGGTAAACCAGAGAGCAGTGTTTCTCAGCCCAATCTTAAGGATTAGGCAGGTTCATATGAAAGAAGGCAGTCCTTAAGGTAACCTGGTTTCAGATAATTCAGAAAGAGCTAAAACCAGCACCCTGAATTGACCCTGGAAGCATGTTGGTAAATGTATGGAGATGTGATTGGCTAATCAATTGATTACTTGACTAAAACTCATATGGCCAATCAGTTTCTTTAATTACAAACGCATTTAATGGGTGTATGTCTGTTTAGGAATATACACTTCTAATTTTAATTTTAATTTCTAATTTTAATTCTAATTCTAATTCTGATTTAAATGTGGTTTTTTTTAATGTGAACCACCCTGAGTCACTTTAGGAAGGGCGGTATATAAATTGAAATAATAATGATAGTAATGATAATGATAATGATAATGTTTCTCGTTAATTCTTTCTTTTAAAACTTTGCAGACTCTTGGGTCAAATGTCTAAAGCTTCTTGAATCTACTGACTATGCATTTATATTGATTATGGTTTTGTTCCAACAAACTGTTTGTATGGGCATTGGACAATATTGATAGAACCATATATTTTCATTTGCTTCCACATGATTATCTCCTTTGTAGCAGCAAATTTAATGGTTGACTACTGCAATTTAAATATTCCAAATTATGTTTTAATCTATTAAAACAATGCATCTTTTTCTTCTGCCAATTCTAATTATGCATTACAGAATTCATTCCATTAATAAGGCAATTTAAGGATCACAGAACACTAAATTATTAAATCCTTCTCTTTCTTTTTATCACATCAGCTCTCCAGGACAGCAGTTACTATGCCAACAAGCTGAATGCTAACTATATTTAGATGCACCGTTTAACTTTTCTTCTTTTTCTTCATGTGGAAATGAAATTAGTTTAACAGAAAGGCACTGTAGTTCTTGACACAGATCAATTGCTATAAACTGTTACATGCTGATACATGATATATCAATCATGTATATATAAATGAATATCACATTTCATCTGATCATATAACTGCTAATATTTACAGTGGCAGTTAATTCCAAGAAACCAGTTTCATCATTTGCAAGTTAAACAGATGCATCATAAACTGAATAATATATTGTGAAACAAGACATAATTTTTCAGTCCACTTACATTTGTTTACTTACACTTAATTCATCTTCAGGTTTAGGTGGTTTGTCACTGGTTTGTACCTCCATTGTAGAAGACTTATATTTTTTTAAATGACATAAAAATCTCAAATGGTGTCTACTGCTAAGAATGGTTAGGAACGATGCACCAAGAGGAACTGGTAACACTGTCCAAGCAGACTTGCTGGAGATGGCATCGATTTACATCTGAGAATTTCCATTGGTAATTTCATCTGCCTTGTTCTTGTGTTGCTGTGAACATTTAAAAAAAACATTGTCAAGTAGCATTTTGGGTGCAACATTAGGTACCTATGCAACCATTGCATCTTACAGCCTGCTCCTAGGCATGTTTACTTGGAAGTAAGTTGCTCTGAGTTCAATGAAGCTTATATGCATATTAGAGTGCATGGGACTGCAGCTAGGAGCAGATGCAACTCAGAGAGATGCAGAAGTGCTAAAGAGTTTAAGGCATATTGGTCACATAACACATGTGCTTACACTTACATTACTACTAGATGTCGCTTACGCAGCAGTATTCCAGCACAGAATCAGTGTGCAGAAATCTAATTCTGCACACAGGTGGATACAGCCTCCTGATATCTGTGTTTCTACTTAGTAATACATGCCTTGCTTTTTAAAAGGGACAAGGCCAGTTCAGGTGATCCAGGAAACTATGTTGACTCAAACCATCAATGCAAACCAAAGCTTGCCAAGCACCGTGTGCTTCTTCTTCCCACCTGCTCTTTCATCTTTCCAAGGGGATCTTGGGTTCTTAAAAGCGCAGCTCCATGCTGGAGCTGAGGGGGCAATAGAATGAAGGAATGAGCAGGCTCAGCAGCTTCAGGTCAAATTCACAGCCCAAGGAACTATGGGGTTTTGGGGGGTCACGTGAACCAGCCCATAGACATCCTGTGTCACAGACACAACCTCGAGTGATGTCCAAATACTGTGGCGGCGGGGACCAAACTAATCCCTGTCACCAACAGCAGCAGCTGCTGAGGCATAGACCCCAAGCCCCACCAGCAAATATGAATGAGGCCAGGGGTGGAGCTATAATACAGCAGACAGGTTCAAAGAACCAGGGCCTCCCAGTTCCCGCTGGGAGAAGCCTTCCTCGACTCCCCCACCCCAGTAATTTTCCAGCTGGCATTTGCTGGCTCGGTGCATCTATTTTCCTTTCTTTCCCCACAGCAAGGGAGAGAAAGAGAGAACAAAACATGCACCCAGGCAGCAAACGCTGGCTGGGAATGAAGCCAGGAGGGCTTCCATGGGCCCTTCTGGGGCTCTCATCATGCCCCTTTGGGCATGCTATGATGACCAAGTGCTTTTGGCCCACATGAACCCTCTGTCAGACCAGCGAACCTCTATGTCCTCCCCTCATACATGTATTATGACACAGGTGACAAGCATAGTCTTACTTGAGGACACCTATTCAGACATTACATTGTACATAACTACAGGTGTCTGTACAAGTGTACATGTTTTTGTGTGAATGACTATACATGCGTTCATTTTAAAAGTGAACCTTGGTACAGCCTCTTCAAATCCAGGGTACAGAGAGGCATATTGTGCATTTGTTGAACAAAATGTGTGAATCTAACTATATGTATGTACAGATCTGTTGGTATGTGCACTGTACACAGATGGTGCACGCATTGAACTTAATGTGTAAACAGGGCATTATCTTGCTTTTTAGTTTTAAAAGGTGTCTCAAATAATTAAAAAGGCTAAAGAACATAAAGCAAGAGCAAAGTCCACAGCAGAATAAGTCATAAATATTAAAGTAACAGTTCCATGACAATTCAGCTTACAGGCTGAATGTATACGCACCTCTGTCTGTATACATACAGCCCATGCACACAATTCAATCGCCATAAAATGGGGTGGACTGATCTTGTGGAAAGAGTGTACAAACCAGAACACTTGATGTCTATATTTGATAGCAGGCATGATTCAGCAGGCATGATTTGATATGACAGTCTGATTCCACACCCTACCATATCTGCAGCCTCTATTGCTTCAGCCACTGTGAATTAGTGGAATGGCTGATGAAGCAAAATGAAACAAATTCTTCCCCTCCTTTCCAAAAAATATGTATGGAGATATTTCTAAATGTAAAAGATGAGAAAACCAGCACCAGGAGGTTTTACAGACAGCGCCCCCCCCCCAGCCACCCGAATCCACTCCTGATTGGAGTGTGCCAGTCCACATATTAACTGGATTTAATCCAACCTCCCTGCAGGCTGTCAGGGACCAGGACAGACAGGGCTTTGATTCTCCCCAAATGGAGGCTGCGAATTCTGGCTTAGCCCGAGTTATGTCCAGGGTAAAAAAAATCCTCTATTTTCAGCAGCTTTTGGGGGAAAAAACTTCCCAGGCTTCTGCTTTCTCCAAAGGTGTTGGTGGAGGTGCTGATGGCTATGTGAATGGTCTATCTAATCCCTGGAATTAAAATGCCCCGAACCTGCTGAGAAGCCGATTCGCTCTTCAGATACCCCGAGGCATAGATCCATGTGTGAAAAACCTCCTGGCATTTTAAAAAAATGTCCAGCTATCCTTTTAAATTATAAACAGATCTTCTCAATATTTGTTGGGTCTGCCTGTATTGTAGCTTGCAACCACTAGAGGACACTGTGGCATTTGTCTGTCAAACTGGCAGTGAAGATAACTGAACAGCTGCTTTTCCTGTTCAGGTCTCACAGGAAGAGAAATCAGTCTGGGCGGTGGCAGGAGCAGAAGTGCTGCCCAAAAGGGGCCAACCTGAGGGACAGAATATTCTAAAGATCCAATAGGCAAATCATGGCATTCATATGGGCCAAATGACTTTTGCATTTAGATTTCATTTGTTTTCTCCTCAAGGGGCATTCTTCACCTTCAGACACATTTTGCTCTCAGATGTGTGACTGTCTATGGATTAAAGATTTTTTTTAAATGAGTAAATACTGGCTTTTAATTGAAATTAATTGATTAAACACTATTTTGAAAAGCTGGTTTGCTGGAAGACTGTTTTTATGGTCCTAATGGACCCAGAGGCAGTATACAGTACAGTTGTCATTAACAGAGCTTCTGGAATAAATCATCTGGTTTATAATGCAATTTCAGTGAATGTGGCAGCTAAACAGGTCTTGTGCAGATGGAAGATGTAGTTTGCATGTTTCTGTACTATGATTTGCAATGGAAGTAGGAAGGGTAGCTCAACACATATTCTAGCTAATCAGCCATTCATCTCCCCATGACATTTTAAGGACACTGACGAGGCACCTATTCCTGTTAGCTAACATTTTTGCTTCATTAGCCTTTCATTTAAGTATCCAGCTTCACATTTCGCTGAAGTGATATACCAGCAGCACACACACAAAAAAATCTATCTAGCAAACAGGAGACATTTCAGACAGCAGGCTTTACTGCAAGTTCAGGGCATAACGGATACTCCGACACAAAAAGGATTTTTTTTTTAACTCCGGACATAAATCGGGCTAAGTTCCAATACGGAGGGGGAAAACACAAATTGTGTGTGAAGTGCTTTCTGAAATATTGCACGGACTTCAGGGTACATCTGGCAGATATGTGAATGCACACCCACCCTCCCAAAGTAAAGTTGCAGTAAAGTCACCATCTGAAAAAGCCCCAGGAGTTGCATCCAGCTTTCTCTACCACTTCCAGCCCATCCCCCCATTGTAGCAAATGAACTCCAGGACTCCAACAAAATAACCTTGAAATAAGCTTCAAAGAGTAAGATTCAGGGTTTTCTTTTCTTTTTTTCTTTGTTTTTGTTGTTGTTGTTGTTGTTGTTTTAAGGATTGCTACACTGGGCCTATAACTACATGGTAGAAGCAGCTATTTATAGTCCCTGGTCAGGTGGTTAAACCCAGAGTTGCTATGACTCTGCACTCTACAGTGCTGCCACCACTGGTCTCAGGGTGCAAAGGAGTGGTAGTGTTGGGTTTAACCACAAGAATCTGTGCTGTGAGTTCAGTCCTGCGATACAAACTGCATGGCCCAAGCTAGTCCCACAAGTGCTGCCTGCCACCTACAGTGTGGCTGAGTTGAGATGGGCACGCTGGATTCAGGTGCAGGCACACATAAACTGAGAGGTCTCTTGGATTCAATATGCTTTCCACCTTCCTTCAAAACCACTGCACAAACATAGCCCAAGGTATGTCTTTGTGTAGGGCTGAACGGATCATTGTGCTAAATATGCTCTGGCTCCAGCTAAATTAGGCCTCTATTTTTGTACTACAATGAATTATTAAAAGAACTTGCTACGCAGCGTCTGAAGGATTTTCAGATCTGAGGACCTTAAATCTCATTTCTTTCTAAGGTCACAGAGGATTTAAGAGAACACATGTTACCATGGCAGTGTGGTCAGGTTCAACCTGCCATATTGTGAACTACCTGTCAATGGTACTCATACAATTGGTCAAAAAAGCACTGCTCTTGAGTCTCCTCATTTCATCTAGTTATTTCAGTTCTACGGAGCAAATTCTACTTTCCATTTAGACTGTTTGCTATACAAATACTTTTTGCCATGTATATCTAATAGTTAATATGTAATTCTGAGGGGGTAAAGCTGTGTTGAGAATGGTTGCCTTGAGTTTCAACCTATCAGTAATTTTCTCCAGAATTAATAGTATGTAACCCAGGTGATTAAGTCATTGCTGTACTGAAAGAGAGGCTTTTAAATGAGCAAGGAAGCTTAGTCATCAGCTCAATAGTTTATTTTTAGATGTTGAAATAAATATCAAAATGGTCTAATATTTTATGAAGCTTTAATGCCAATGCAAAGAAAGAAAGAAAAAGCAGCTATATTTTGTTGGATACAGGTTTTCTATACAAACTGAGAATTGTTAAAGAAATGTCATCTGGTTTTCCTGTAGTAAGAATAATATAAATTGAGATCAAAGAAGAGGAAAGCATCATTTAAAGTTTAATTATGCTGGAAAACATTTAACATGATCATATCTGACAGCTTTATGTTTGTACAAGGATGCTTTTTTTTGCCATAACAAGGGAGTGTATTCTTCCTTCTTTTAATGGAACACCTGGTCCAACATTGTTTATCCCTCGAGGTTATAAGCCATATGGATGCAACAGAAAAATAATGTGATCATGTTGGTTACAGCTATTCTGTACCAGATGAGATAGTAACCCAAAGAACAAAGAAAGACACCATTTTGCAGGAAAAGAGGTATTTAGGGACATGATCCTAACATTTGGGATTAGATTTAAATATCTATGTAAAATTAGGCATCTGTGTGGCACTGGTGAATTCTGCAGTTATGTATATCATGCTTGTGATTAAATTAGGGCTAAACATTTAGGATTCATCTCCCCAGGATGGTATATGATTTAAGTAAAGAAATTGCCTCAGCAGTGCTTAGGATTCCTAGGATGACCCAAACTCACAGAAGGCATAAAAGTAATTAAGGGCTGATCATGCATACATAAGGGCTGATCACTTGACTACAGCAACATTCATATTGGCTTAAATCAAATCATACATCTTTCTGGGACCCTGTGTGAACCTGAAGTTGTGTGTTTATACATGTATAGGCACTGTTTTAAGTTGCTTAGTGCAGTTAGGTGATCTAGGGAGGAGAGCTGGTCTTGTGGTAGCAAGCATGACTTGTCCCCATAGCTAAGCAGGGTCTGCCCTGGTTGCATATGAATGGGAGACTAGCACTGTAAGACATTCCCCTCAGGGGATGGAGCCGCTCTGGGAAGAGCAGAAGGTTTCAAGTTCCCTCCCTGGCTTCTCCAAGATAGGGCTGAGAGAGATTCCTGCCTGCAACCTTGGAGAAGCCACTGCCAGTCTGTGAAGACAATACTGAGCTAGATTGACCAATGGTCTGACTCAGTATATGGCAGTTTCCTATGTTCCTATTAGCATAAAGAGGTCCACCATGCAAATAGGCTGACTCATCATGTGGCTGGAAACATACAAAATGAAAAGATTGAGGCAGTAACATTAAAATCACACAGTCACTCCACAAAAGTGACTTAACTGTGACTTACTATGTACTAATTGCAACTATATGAACATATAAAGTTGCCTTAGACTGAGTCAGGCAATTGGTCCAACTGTTTCAGGATTGTCCACACTGACTGGTGCAGCTCTTCAGAGTTTCAGGCAGTCTTTCTCAGCCCTACCTAGATATGTCAGAGATTGAATCTGGGACCGTTTACATACAATTCAGATGCTCCACCACTGAGCTACAGCCTCAACTATCCTCTGAAGCAATTGAAAGCAACTTCTATGTGTAACACGTAAACCTGCCTTATACATATGTTTGAAAGAAGAGAGAAATGCTTCTGTTTCAAACTGAACAAACCGACCTAGACAAATGTGTTACGTGAAAAATCTATCTCTATATTTCTCTAAGGCGTACCCGTCGCTAATCCCATGCATGGCAGTTCTCGAGAGAGTTTGCAAGCAAGCTGCCGGCAGGGGGAGATGAAAGCGGCTCTGGTAAACAGGCTTGCGGGAAATACGAGAAACAAAATGGTGGGGGGAAGAAGGCGGCAGCGGCCAGTGGGCAGGCAGGGGAAGAAAATGGCAGCAGGTGAGTAGGGAGGAAAATGGCAGCAGGGGTTGGGCGGGGGTGGGGGGTGGGACTAGAGACAGAGATGCTCTTCGCCTGGCCCACCTAGTGTAAAATAAAGATCTGAAAACAGTTTGCCAGATCCACAAACCAGATGCATCTAGTTGTAGATAGAGTTTCAGAAACACCAAGCAGTGCTACGATTTCCTGCTATATGAACCCCCAAACTGCTTTTAATTGGCTAAAGTGAACAAATTCTCATTCCGTTATAAAATGTACCCATATCTTCATTCAAGGATCTAGTTTGCCAACATTAACCAGTCCCAGTGAGAGCTCAAGGTAAAGAAATTGTGGGATCAGGACAATAAAAGGACTCCTTATATTACACAGAAACTGCTCTCACATCACAGCTTAGTGCTAAAAGAGAAGCACCTATGATGTTTTGTAGTGATCTTGAATTGCTAAAATGGAATGCCAACAGAATTATTCTTTCTGAGGTTTTGCTCAAACTGTCAGGGGGAACCTTTAAGTGGTGACACTGCTGTATTTAGCAGAGGGAGAGCAGCTATCCCTATTCAAACCAGCATAATATCCCTCCAGTGGCAGTTGCTGGTGTTTCCTTTGAGACTGTGTGGGATAGGAAACCACCTTCTCATTCCTTTTGCTATGTAAATATTTTTTGTTGAAAAGTAGTATGTAAGTATTTTTAATCATATTGAATAATTCATGTTTAGTGCGTAATATATATATATTATGTTCAATGAAAGTCTATTTAAGATGGATGTTTTGCAAATCAATGCCAGGGCGCTTTCCAGACTAGTTGCTCCTCCATTCAGGCAAGTCGCATCCAAAACATAAACAGCAGGGGGAGCAGTCTCGCCGAAACTAACAACCTGAAAAAACAGCAGCTTTCTTACGCCGGATATACAACATCCTAGCTCCAGTGTTCTCTTTAATTTTTTTCTCCTGTGTGCAGAATGAGTTTTGTCCTGGGTGGCAGTATCAAGGCTGTGTGTGCACACATGCATTCAGAGTGGGACCTTCCTGATTCAGCCTGAGCGAGATCGAATTAACTGAGCGGACATCAAAAAGCATGTTAGCTGAGTGGACATCAAAAAACTTGTGAGTACGCACACGCGCACGCCTTAGAGGGAACACTGCCGAGCTCTATATCACAGTGATTAAATTCAAAACAAGACATTGGAAATGTGAACGGTACCCTGCTGTCCATGTAGGGACTGCGGTGTCACAACACAGGAAGTGTGGAAGCACACTTCCAAGATACGTCCTGACCCTGCTGCAGGTCTAATCTGGACAGCGCCCAGATTAAGATGGGATGAGCCTGCTCTGGGGATGAGGCCATAGCTCAGTGGAAGAGCTGATGCTTTGCATGCAGAAGGTCCTAGGTTCAATTCCCAATATTACTCAAGGAGATTCTCCCCATGTGCCGCTCAAGCTTACAGCTTTTGTCTGAAGAGGTAAAGGCCGTAAACCGGACGGCAGTTGCTTCCATAATCCGGAGATTTGGGTGCAGGAGTCCCTTGTGGCCAAAGAATTCAGAGCAATAGAGAATGATAAAGGGACCCAGCCCACATAGCAGGCAATACATGTAAGGCCTTCAAACAGGGGACTTTGAATTTGTCTGGGATATCACTCCATAGCATGTCAGAGTGGGAAAGTCAGTCTCTCTCCCTCTCCCTCTCCCTCTTTCTCTTTCTCTCTGCAGTGATTCTGTGTCTCTAACAGCTGCCTGACAAGCAGAAATTCAGCAGCTGAAACTTTTCCAGGCATGCAGATGCTTAACATAATCCTTATTGAATGTGCAACTCTTAATGCTTTAAATGAGACATAGAACAGCTCAGTATTCCACAGAAATAAGATATACATTGAAGCTCGGCTTGCACTGAAACGCAAAAATCCTGGAATTCAGGGGAAATATTGCAGTTCGTTCTGATCCCTGGTACAAATGTTTTGGCAGCCACTCCATATTCCTGCATGCTTTTGAGACATTAACTTCCGTGAACAAACAATTATACATACTAGTGATTTTTAAGTATTTTCACAAACTATCTCCAGTCTTGCAACATTTTGCTCTTTTGCTCCAAACCATGAGGAATGTGAGAATTTGGGGCCCTTTATTGTTCAACTGATATATCTTTACGCTCACATGTGAAAGAGCAAGGCCATCTGCTTGTGCAACATTTTAACCCCTTCGTACCAAGCTACCACCATTCTTATAAGCATGCACAAGAATGCACAAGAGAGCTGCTCTAGGAGAGGAAAGCTGGTCTTGTGGTTAGCAAACATTATTTGTCCCCTTAGCTAAGCAGGGTCTGCCCTGGTTGCATATGAATGGGAGACTAGAAGTGTGAGCACTATAAGATATTCCCCTTAGGGGATGGAGCTGCTATGGGAAGGGCAGAAGGTTTCAAGTTCCCTCCCCGGCTTCTCCAAGATAGGGCTGAGAGAGATTCCTGCCTGCAAATCTGGAGAAGCCGCTGCCAGTCTGTGAAGACAGTACTGAGCTGTATAGACCAATGGTCTGACTCAGTATGTGGCAGCTTCCTAATTCTAGAGCTTCAGCATGCTGGAGATGAAATGGTGATTAAACAGGTAGAAATGCAGCTGTATGCATAGAACTGAGTGACACAATCCTCCCTTGTTGATGTCTTTCATGATGTGGGGCCCCATTGGATTTTGACTGAGGCATAGGCTATGTCCTGTAGAAAGGATCCCGTTACTGCAGACCAGAACAATGTCAGTGAAAGATACATTGCCTAGAGCAATGTATCAAACAGGGGTGGTCAAACTGAGGCTCTCCAAGTATTGTTGGACTACAATTCCCATCATTCCTAGCCACACCCCTGGATTTAGAGCAGGGCTGCACAACTTTGGCCATCCAGATGTTGTTTAATTATATCATCATCAGCCACAGCAGCCAATAGTCAGGGATAGTGGGAGTTGTAGTCCAGCAATAGCTGTAGGGCCAAGGTTGTGCTGCCTTGGCCTAGAGCAGGGATTCTCAATGTTGGGTCCCCAAATGTTATTGGACCAACTCCCATAATCCCCATCCCCAGTGGTCTTTGGTTGGGGATTATGGGATCTGAAGTCCAATAACATCTGGGGACCCAACGTTGAGAATCCCTGGCCTAGAGCATGCCTATAAGCAGCAACACAGCTACAAAAGTCTATCCAATGCAGATGTTCTCAACCTTGGATCCCTAGATGTTACTGAACTACAACTCCCATAATCCTCAGATACAATGCCTGAAAGCCATTGTGGCTGATGGGAGTTGTAGTTCAGCAACAACTGGGGATCCAGAGTTGAAAATCCCTGAGGGAATGTCCGTTGCGTTGTCTGGAGCATCACTGTCTGTTAGCACTTTCTCTTTCACATCAGGACTCTGGAAAGAGATGAATTATTCCCTCCCTTCCTTACCCATACATTCCTATTGGATCAGGAAAGAGGAATCTGTAAAAGCAGGAAGCTGTCCTCCTTTCTTCACCCATGTACCAGTTGTAAAGGGAGGAGAAATGTGGGCAGCAGTGGATGACAAAAGATGGGGAACTGCAAGAGGAGGAGCTGAAGTAAAGAAAGATTAAAGCTGCAGTCCTATCCACAGCAGAGGACTGTGCTGTAAAATAAGAGTTTGGTAGATGAGAGCAGTGGGAGCAGGAAAGAGCACAACTACGATGATGGAAAGAGGAAGGAATGGGAGCTGCCTTCCACCAAATACCCTTCCCACCCTTTACATTTCCCAGGCTAACAGCTAGATAATAATGTTGAATGAACTGATGCACAACCAGAATATACTAAATATGCAATGGGGCAGCTAAATTTTCTGATGTTCAGGATTCAGAAACGGAACTACAAAAACAGAAATCTGCTTTTGGTTCTCTTACTTGCCTTATGCAGACAAATGTATCATAGCCTTTGTAAGAACTTTACACATCTAAAGCAATGGTCTAATAATTTTCAGAGGCACTGAACCAATAAATATGAACTAAATTAACATTTAGGTTTCCGTTTGTGCCTTCACATTTCCCTTTAGCCATCAATAGAAACCAAGCATCTATGTGCAAATCTGTCATATTTCATTGCATTTCACACATTACTGAGCAAGCTCTTCAGCAGGAGTCAGCTTAGGGATGTAAGCAAGTGACTTTTAGAAAATGTCCTCTAAATGGAAACCATCAATCAGCTTATTGTGCACAGTGTCATGGGCTAAAATGCCCATAATATTATGAAACTTTTGAATCTCTGTATGAATCTGTCGTATCCCTACCATGCTTGTGAATTTTCTCACCGCGCAGAAAATTCCTTCCTTGATATTAACAGTATACTTTAATTTACTGAATCAGCATTCTCCTTACTATGAGATTTCTACAAAAGCAAAATATGTACACCAGCAAGACAACTATCTAAGGAAATCTCAGATAAATTATCAGCCTTGTGGGAACACTTAACCTTGACTATATTAATATGCCCCTTTTCAGACTACGGTTATTCAGCACTTTTATCTTGATTCGGTTGGACAAATTGGACAAATTATTATTTATATACCATGTTTCAACTAAGGTTTTCAAAGCGATTTATATAGAAAAGGATGTAAATAAGAAGATGGTTGCTGAGCCAACTATGGTTCAACAATGCTGGTTTACACAAGCAGGGAATCCAAAGCATTTATAACAAAATGGTTATCTAGAGCCACAGAAATCACTGATTTTCAGTGGGCTTGTGGATTGCCCCCTATTTCAGATTTGAATATACCCATTTATTTTTGCTATGATTTACTAGCTCACATCCCAAGATTAAATATATTCCTGAAGTAAGTGATACTTTCCCTTGCTTTTAACTTACTTTATCCTCTAATTAACCGTATAAATCTGATACTATAGGAAATAGTATAGTTATCTGTTGTTAGGAGTAATTCCCATTTCAGCTCAAAAGACCTTATACTTATAGGTCTTCTAGGCAGTAGCAGGAATTTTCCAGGTCCAAATTGGCATTACCAGAGACCAAACAGACAGTTTGCAATGGAATGTGCGAGAAGGTTCAGCATTGCTGTCCTCTTCCATGCTGGCTACCAATAACAAAAGGGTTGGGGTTTTTTGCATTTTAAATTTTTATTAGCTTTTACAATAGAACAACAAAAGGGGTGAACAAGTCTTTGAATAAATCTATTATTATTATTATTATTAATTCGATTTCTATACCGCCCTTCCAAAAATGGCTCAGGGCGGTTCTAATGCACACCCTAACCCAGGCTAGTGAAGCCCAGCCTGGATTAGGTTGTGCATGAGAACTGTTTTTAAACTCGGCTTTTAGCCAGGGATCAGGCTTGAGCGAGCCCTTAATCTGGGCTCCCAGATTGTGTGTTTGCTGGGGCTATGTTTCACCCCAGAAGACACAGAGATGGGCACCTAGAGTGCCCATCTCCTGGGAGGATCCCTCAATGCATTGTGCAAGTCACATGGTGCATTGTAGGATATCTGGAGGCCGCGATGTGTTGTCCCAGCCTCTGGAGCTCTGTGCTGCGGCACCCAGCATGGATCATCTGGGAGTGTGGTCTGTGCCCCCAGCAACTTGTTAGCAATCATATGGGGGAGAAGGTGAGTTTAACCAGCCTTCCACGCCATTCTCCTGCCACCGCACCTGCCCGATTGTATAAACGACCTAAATGACTTGGGAAGACCCTAGAAGGAAAACAACTATGTTTGGTATGCATATACAGCATATACTGACTAGAACCTCATGATTAGATCAGTCTCTAAGGATGAGCCTCACATCCATCATAAACTCTACCTTTGACAATTCAGCCTATCTGAATCTCCCCAAACAAAAAACTTAGTCACAAGACTTCATCATTGCCCCTCATTGATATTCAGCTAAGAGAAGGTAGAAGGTGCTTAAGCATTCCGTCAAAAACACTCAGTCTTTAGTGTATAAAACCTATAAACGAGTATTTTTTTCCAGTATACATTCAGTTTTCATGCAGCATTTGCCACCCAGCATCAGCATTGGTTAGCTTTGCCTTAACCTCCTTGCTAACCTCTCTACGGATTTACTTCCACTCCACATCGCTGTTCCTGGGGATCGAGGCCACCCTGATTCTCGTTGCCTTGACCATCAACCCTACTGAAAACCCAGACAGAGCTGTCTGTTCTGTGAAAGAGATTCCCAATCCTAAGAATCTCTGGGCTGAAATCACTATTTGGGGTGCCTCACTATCTTGCAAGCCACTAACCTAGCTACCTGGATTTCCTCTCACCATGTGGATCTCCAACCTTATCAATCTAGCCTAGGCAAGCTGCAAGACAGGTAGATATATCCCCATCCTGCAACTGCCCGTTACAGAACAAAGATTCCTTTCCTCTCTTTTCATTTCCTTTCTATCATTCATTAGTAAAATGGAAGCCCCGGGGACTCCTTAATTTGTGTCTCTGATCACAAGCATTGGTGGCCAGGAGGAGACACTGGGCTTTATCAGCCATTGTCTCCATGGGAGCAAAACCTATCCGTTCTCGCCTTGTTTGACAAAGAAAGTATAGTGAAGGTCAATATTTGATTGATTGATTGATTGATTGAAATCAACCACCCAAAATGAAAGTCTCTAGGCAGTTTACAACAATACAATAAAAGCAACCAATAAAAAGATCAAAACATTTCAACAATTAAAATTTAAAACATTAAAACTATTAAAAACACAATTAAAACAATATCTAATTAAAAGCCTGGGGGAACAAATGTGTCTTGACTGCCTTTTTAAAAGTTCTAAGAGATGGGGAGGCTCTTATTTCAGCAGGAAGTGTGTTCCAAAGCCTCGGAGTGGCAATGGACAAGGC
The DNA here is from genome assembly GCF_027244095.1 of Hemicordylus capensis. Lineage (NCBI taxonomy): Eukaryota > Metazoa > Chordata > Lepidosauria > Squamata > Cordylidae > Hemicordylus > Hemicordylus capensis. Next base: position 60,591,534 of record NC_069659.1, on the reverse strand, counting down.
CTGTCCCCGAGTAGCCACCAGACGAGCCAGTGGTAACTACAGATGAAGCTCTCCAGATGATCTCAATGGGCGGTGTGGTTCATAGCAAAGAAGACGTCTTAAATACCCAGGATCTTAAATACCCAGGGCCCTAGCTGTTTACGGCTTTATAGGTTATAACCAACACCTTGTACTTTGCCTGGAAACTTATCAACAGCATCTTGTAAGATAGTAGTGATATGGTCTCTCCAAGATGACCCAGAGACCAACCTGGCAGCTGCATTCTGGACTAACTGCAGTTTCCAGACTATGTACAAAGGCAGCCCCCCACATAGAGCACATTGCAGTAGTTAAGTCTTTAGGTGACCAGCAGATGTACTACTGTTCTGAGGTCATTTATCTCAAGAAACAGACAGAGCTGGCGTATCAGTCGAAACTGATAGAAGGCACCTCTGGTCACTGCCTCAACCTGGGACACTAGGGAGAGTTTTGTGTCCAGAAGCACCCCCAGACTGTGTACTTGTTGCTTTTGGGGAAGTTTGACCCCATCCAGAACTGGCAGATCAAAATTGTCTCCCGAGTTCCAACCCTGAGCAATGAGTACTTCCATCTTATCTGGATTCAGCCTCAGCCTGTTACCTCTCATCCATCACTGCCTCCAGGCAGGCATTTAGGGAGGATATGCCAACTCCTAAAGAGGCTGACATGGAAAAAAAAGATTTGGGTGTCATCAGCATACTCATAACACCCTGCACCAAATCTCCTGATGATATCTCCCAGCGGTTTCATGTAGATGTTAAACAACATCGGAGACAATATGGAGCCCTGAGGAACACCATACTAAAGTTCAGTTTTTGAAGAACAACAGTCCCTGAGGGATAACATCTGGAATCTGCCCAAGATGTAAGAGTGGAACCACTGTAAAGCAGTGCCTCCCACCCCCAACCCCCTCAGATGCTCCAGAAGGATACTATGGTTGATGGTATCGAAAGCCGCCGAGAGGTCCAAAAGGAGCAACAGAGTCACACTTCCTCTGTCAATTGCCAATTGGAGATCATCCATCAGGCTGACCAAGGCAGTCTCCACCCCATAGCCCACCCAATAGCCGGTCTGAAACGGGTCTAGATGATCAGTTTCATCCAAGACTGCCTGGAGTTGGGAGGCCATGACCCTCTCACTTACCTTGCCCAACCATGCAGGTAGGAGACAGGTCTATAATTGCTTAACGCTGAGAAATCCAAGTTAGGCTTCTTCAGACGTGGTCTAATAATTGTCTCCTTAAGGCAAGGAGGCATCTGACCTGACCTCCCTCAGAGAAGCATTTATGATCTCTACTAGGTCTTCTACAACAACCTCTCTGACAGATAGTATTAGCCATGTCAGGCAAGGGTCAGGAGAACAGGAGGTAGGCCACATGGCTCCAAGCAGCTTGTCCACATCATCACGAGTCACAAATAAGCTTCTCCAATGATGTCCAAAGTTTGACAAAATTTTCTAGAAGACCCCATCCTGATATTTCTGCTAACAACCTAAATTATAGCAATTAACTTGGGAGAATTGCCCTTTCGTGTTTGTTTTCAGCAATCAGCCACTGCTAATGTAAGTCACCTAGTCTACCTCCAAAGCAGCTGCATTGCATTAACTTGTTTGGCTATCCCCTCCTTTTCTAAACAGCCTCTCCCTTTGATTGTGGTTCCCCATGTCAGTTAACTCCCTGCCTGTCTCAGGAACCATCTACACGAAGCATTGCCATGCTAGCAGCTAGTTTTAACAACAAGGAGACAGACTCACTAGGAGTCACGCCTCCCAAAACTCTGTGGTTGCCCCATTCATTTCAATGGTTATTATTAAATGCTTTGCTTTTCTGTTTTGATATTCTTGTAAGCGGGTTTACTTGCTCAGATTCCCCACATTTATTATTTGGTTCACTAGTATTACAGTTAGAGATCTATTTTATTGATTCCCCAAATGAGAGTGTCAATTGTTTTTCAAAAAATGTCACATTTCTTGCATTGGAAGCTTGTTGTTTCCCCTTTGCATTGTTTCCAGATTGACTCTCGGGTTATCCCTTGCTGTCAAGGTCCAACAGCATGCACGTGTCTTGTCCTACATGCCGTAACACTGTTGGGATGCTTCTTTTAATCTTAAGCCTTGCCTGCATTGTAGACTATACAGGTATAGGCTTTGGCTTAGAAGTGCAGTCTGTTGCTACTGATCCTTTCTATTGCTACTGATCCTTTCAGGCACTCCTGGTGGCGCAGTGGTAAAACTGCCGCCCTGTAACCAGAAGGTTACAAGTTCGATCCTGACCAGGGGCTCAAGGTTGACTCAGCCTTCCATCCTTCCGAGGTCGGTAAAATGAGTACCCAGAATGTTGGGGGCAATATGCTAAATCATTGTAAACTGCTTAGAGAGCTCCGGCTATAAAGCGGTATATAAATATAAGTGCTATTGCTATTGCTACTAAGATTTATACATTTGTCAAAACACCTGAAGAGAATTTCTATCCAGGGAGCCGTTTCAAAGACAGCTAATTAGAAATAAAGGTCACATCACATTAAAGGTCACATCACAGTATACTCTGTTGGAGATGGACTTCCAGTGCATCGGGAGTAGAGATAGTGAGTAAGGGTCTCCCCAACTGTTCTATCTGTCTCTACTCTATGACCCCTGATATTATTCTTCAGGTATTTCCTGTTGAGAGTCAGAATCCCTTCCTTTCCTTAGAAAGCAGATGGAAACCTCTCTCTCTCTCTCTCTCTCTCTCTCTCTCGTAATTCTTTAGATTAGGGTTAGGTCTTTCCTATCCAAAAGTGTACTTCACCAATAAATAGTATTTATTCTACAAGAATCTCCATATGTCTTCTCTAAATAGCTGCAACAACTAAACTCTGCAACTACTCTGTAACTGGAGTGGGTGCCCTTCTGTAGTGCTCTGCTGGGGGTAAAAATTACAACCCCCAACATATCCTGCTATATTCATTAAAACTATAGCTATGTTTATTTCTTCTGCTCCAACATAGGATTAGGCCTTCATTTTCCAAGTGTATTTAAGGTCACAGATGCTGCATTTACAAAGATATGAGGCTGTAACCCTAAACAACCATCATGTTGGCAGAGAAGAAACAGATATATAGCTGGAAGTTTCACTTCAATCACTCAACTTTGCAGAAAGGCTTCACTGATTTTCTGTTCAGTCAGGAGCTCAATTGTAGGGGTGTGCACGGAACCAGCTGGCCTGGTTTGGTTCGAGTCCAGACTGGACTCGAACCAGACCAGCCAAGTCTGGTCCGGCCCCCATAGATCCCCCCCCCTGGTCTAGGACATGTTCGTGAATTTTTTTTACAAAAAAATAAAATCAATGTAAAGTACCTTTAGCTCCTTTGGGGGGCTTCCTGTATGCTGCGGGGGTTCCATGAGGGTTCCCTTTCCTCCTGCCGGCCTCTGAAGTCACCGCCGCAGTGTAGGAAATTCATCATTTTGGGCCCATTTGGGCCTCTGTAGTGTGCAGCAGTGGCCATTTTGGCCACCGCCACGCATATGTAAATGACCCCTGCAAGCCCTGGCATGACCCAGGGCCTCACATAGGACATTTGCGCATGTGCAATGGCCATTTTGGAAAAAACAAAATGGCCACCATGCATGCGCAAATGACCTCTGCAAGGCCCTGGGTCATGCCAGGGCTTGCAGGGGTCATTTATCCATGTGTGGTGGCCAAAATGCCCACCACCGCGCACTACAGAGGCCCGAACGGGCCAAAAATGATCAATTTCCCGGGCCACGGTAGTGACTTCAGAGGCTGGCGAGGGGAAGGGGAACCCTCGCTGACCCTCCTACCCCCACCTGCAGCATATAGGAAGCACCTCAAAGGGGCTAAAGGTACTTTACATTTATTTTTTTTAAAAATAAAAAAAATAACGAACATGTCCGGAGGTTCGGTTCCAAACCTCTGGACCGCCACACCGGTCCGCACATCCCTACTTGATTGCAGTAAAAGCATTCAAAACAGCTCCAGCTGCACATTAGTTCTCTATGACCATCACAGCCATGCAGAACTATGCAGCAGAACAGCACTGAATGGTGAAGAATCTACTTGATGTAGATTCTCAAAGCAGCAATATCAAAACCGCAGAAGTCTACTGTGACATATTTGCTAAGCACTTCTGGGATACAATTGCTCATATCCATGTCTGCGAAGGTTCCCTTTCTCCCTGCTGGCCTCTGAAGTCACTGGCGCAGCCCGGGAACTTGATCATTTTGGGCCCATTTGGGTCATGCCAGGGCTTGCATCATTTATGCTTGGAATACCGTACAGTGGCCATTTGTTGCCATGGCCAGCTAAATGCTATTCCTTGGATGACGCTCAATTATTTCCACCAGAAAACAGTGGTATGTACGTGATGGACCTAAAGGGATTATGCAATTGTTCAAATGCAGGCACTGACATGATGTGCAGCATTATGGCTCCATAACGCTCCGTCCCAAGACTACTGTGGACTCTTAAGTAGCCCCCAACACTGTATTTGTGCAAGCTGCACTACTGCAGTTTCCCCCATTCACCACAATGGGGGGGGGGAAATTACGTAGCACTGCTGTGCAACTTCCCTTTCAGGGCAGCATCGGGGCTGCTTAGGAGTTCTCAGCAGCTGCAGAGTGATGGAGCCGTAATGAAGTGCACCATGGGCACAAAACACTAGTGTAGTGATGTAGGCTGCAGCCAGATTTTTTTTGGTGGCTCCTGCTGCTGCCACCTCAAACATCTACCTGCTTCCATGATTCCCACTCTGCCACAGAATCAATGCTTCCCTGCTTGTCACAGTCTAATGATGTCACCACATGGCGGCAGGAGGTGATGTCATTTGCCCACATTGCCACTGGTAAAGAGAGAGATACCAGCAGTGACAAGTCCATGGCTGGGTCATGGATAGAGGGAGGCAAGCAGGCAGGCAACTTCAAAGGCAGATGGTGTGTGACTCCCATGACCCTGGCCCCACTGAGCAGCTGTGTCCTCTGCACACAGTTGCACAATGATATATCTACTCCTGGGCCAGAGTCTTTCCCACTAAAATAATAATTTAAAAGATGCTGACTGATTAAAATGGGTTGATTTGATTTTAACACAGATATTAGACCCCACAGAGTACAAATTTGAGGAAAACTTCATTTAAAACAAAAAAAGAGATAAACCACCATGGACCTATCTATCTATTTATTTTTATTTCTTACATTTCTATACTGCCCCATACAAAAAAACTCCCTGGGCAGTTGACAATCTAAAAACCATTAGAACATTGACACAATTAAAACCCAAAGCTTTAAAACTATAAACTAAAAGCCTGGCTAAACAGGTATGTTTTCAAGTCCTTCTTAAAAACATTCAGAGAAGGGGAAACTGTAGTTTCATTAGGAAGTGCATTCCAGATTCTCAGGGCAACTCTAAAAAAGGCCCGGTTTCAAGTCAACAACAACTGTCCACCAACCACCACCGGACCTCCTCAGATGATTTTAATAGGCAGCAGGGTTGATGAAGAAGAAAGCGTTCTCTTAAATATCTTGGACTCAACTCGACCCCTGCTCACTGAGCTAAGAGACACCTTTTAAAGTGGCCATTCTCTTATATTTAGCAGGCAGAGAGCAACTGGCCTTATCCAACCCCAGCACAGCATCCCTCCAGTGGCTGTTGCTGGTATCTGCCTTTATTTATCTTTTTAGATTGTGAACCCTTTGGGGACATGGGACCATCTTATTTGTGTGCCCCCAAAAATGCACTAGGGCAATTAGCGGTACATCAGAAATTACTGCTAGGTCTTACTTTCGGGGTAGGTCTTACTTTCGGGGAAACAGGGTATTTGTTTTTCTGTGTAAACCACTTTGAGAGCTTTAGTTGAGGAGTAAATATCCATGGTAATAGTAACTCCTCATGGATATTCAGTAACTCCTCATGGATATTTGTAGTAACTCCCTTGATATTTGTAGCAACTAATAGAGTTACTCCTCATGGATATTTACTCCATGAGGAGTAAATATCCATGGTAATAGTAGTTTAGGGCTTTATAGGTAACTAGCTGGTCTGGGCGCAGAGCATTTGTGCCTCTAGTTCTCCCCCTACTTCCCCCCTCCCTCTTGGCTCTCCACCCATTATCAGCCCTCCCCGGCCACCTCCGCTTTTTCTCCTGCTGCCATTTTCTCCCCTCCCCCGCTGCCACTGTTTTCTCCCCCCACTGACATTTTTTTCTCCTGCTGCCGCTGCCACTGTTTTCTCCCCCCACCACAGCCATTTTCTCCTTCCCCACTGCCTCAGTCGTTTTCTCCCCCCACCCCTGCTACTGCCACCATTTTATTTTTCTCCGGCCACTGCTGCCATTTTCTTTCCCCCCTCCACCCACACGCCTGTCCACTGCTGCTTTCCTCTGCCCTTCCTGGCAGTTCGCTCACGAACTCTCACAAGAGCTGCCACGCATGGGATTAGTGAGGGGTATTATAGAATTATATATATAGATGACCAGCACTTTGTATCTCACCTGGAAACTTATTGGCAGCCAGTGTAGTGCTTTAAAATGGGTGTAATATGGTCTCTTTGGACAATCCTGGAGACCATCCTGGCTGCTGCATTCTGTACTAACTGCAATTTCCAAGCTACATAAAAAGGCAGCCCTAGTAGAGCACATTGCAGTAGTTACCAGCATATGCACCACTGTTTTAAAGCCATTTATTTCAAGAAATGGACGTAGCTGGTGAATCAGCTGAAGCTGATAAAAAGCACTCCTGGCCACTGCCTCAACCTAGGAAATCAGGGAGAGGTTTGTGTCCAGAAATACTCCGACTACATACCTGATCATCCACCAGTTCTTCGGCCACAGTATCTCAACCATCATAGAAGTTTCTCATACATCAGGATTCTCAACCATCAGGACACAACTACACTGCATCCTTGTTGGGGAAGGATCGGAAGGAAAGAGGTGCTGAGCAGTGAATGAGAAATGCCTGGCGATGCTAGTTTTAAGACATCTTTTCTCTCACTTGTTTAGTAAGAGCAGGTGAAAGGATCAACTGAGATGTTTCAGGATAAATCAGCCACAATGAGTAAATGTTTGTGTTTTTGAACTTTGCCTGGTTTGTCACTTAAAGCTTATTATACTGTATTACCTTGACCCTGAGGATGGGTTTAATTGGGCTAAGTGGATATCCAGAATTTCCATTTATGTTATTTCCTGCCTGCCTATTGTAATGATAGATGAACTGAGCTTGAACTAATGCATTCTGCTCAGAACAGACAAAGCTGAAGGTGCACAGAAAGAGGCATCTTGCTGGAGTAGATCCTCTGACTCAGCTACACTGGAAAGCTGTGGTCAGTGTCCTTTTTAGCTTCATCTGTATCATCACTGGCTATTTCAAGCCTACAGTGTTAGTGGTAATCACATAATAAAACTGATTATAAACAGGTATTCCTATTCAAGTTACAGTGATTACAGGTATACAGTTCATTAGTCTGGATAATTCTGTGCATTTTTAATATGGCAGTTCTGTATAGTATATACTGCAAATTTATGCAAGAGAAAATAATAATTTAGCGATCACAGTTTAATCATTAAAAATGTTTAAGAACTTTATTCTATTCTATCACTTAGCTGATTAAAGATGAGTGTGACAGACAGAAAATAAGTCTTATTCATTTTTACAGGATTTCTCACCCAAACCTGTCTTCATATGAAAAGGTTACCAAATCTAGACTGAGAAAAGCAAAAGCAATTGGATATGCTTGTGGTATGCTATGGGAGCTAACTATAACCCACTCTAGATGGCTTTGGGTGAACCTTGACTTAAACCCCTGCTAACTGGGCAAAGAGGCACCTTTTACCATGGTGATTCTCTTTATTTAGCAGGGGGAGAGTAACTGGTAGGGGTGTGCACAGAACCGCCAAACTGCGGTCCAGCACTGGGGTGGGGGGTGGCTTTAAGAGCAGGGGGAGGGTTTACTTACCCCTCCCACTGCTTTCCTGCTCTGGCGCCGTAATTTCAGAAGTAATTGGGGCGGCAGGATACCTCCCTGCCGCCCCTTCCCCGCTGTCCCTATGAAAAACTCCCAGGAGTCCTTTGCACTCACGCGCATGAGACCCCTCCCCCAGCTCTTAAAGCCACCCCCCCACCCGAACTGGACCGCCCAGGTCCGGACCGGTCCGGGCCCATCCCTAGTAACTGGCCCTATCCACCCCCAGCACAGTACTTCCAGTGACTGTAGCTGGTCTTATGTTTCGTTTTAGAATGTGAGCCCTTTGGGGACAGGTAGCCATCTCATTTATGTATTGTTTCTCTTTGTAAACCGCCCTGAGCTATTTTTGGAAGGGCGGTTTAGAAATTGAAATAATAATAATAATAATAATAATAATAATAATAATAATAATATCAGAATTTTTGTTGACATTTCACTTGGTTGAAATCTTTTCACACTAATCCTATCCCTTTTGCTTTGATAATTGGAAAGCAACTGGCTGACAGACATCAAATTGATACTATTGGGCAAAACATAAGTTGTGTCTTCAGATTTGGCCTTGAATGCAGGGTTGGAACTGACATTTCTCCAAAGTGACATCTGAAAGGTTTCTCTGAAGAAGAAGCTGACATTCAGAGAGAAACACAGGTTGTGCGCAAAAGGAATGGTTGTGCAAGCTGTGCACCCCCAATGCTGCCACTGAACGGTGCAGCAGTGTCACAGCACAGCATTATGGAGATATAACATTATGTAGAATGTCAGCCAAGTATAATACTTTCTCAGCTTTCCCTAATACACTACTCAGTTGGCTACATAAAGAAATGGTTATTGGGCTAGTTCATTCATTTCTCTTAGAAAGTCACAGCTGAGCAGTGGGACTCAAGTGGGAGGATGCCACTTTTTAAAAACCGGGACCATCCTTGTTAACATCACCACCCTTCCCAGAGCACAAGGCCACACTCCTGAAATGGAATTTCTATCAAGTACCAGAGGTGCACCTAGGTAATTTTGGAGCCTGGACCTAAAGGCCTTTGGAGGTCACGCCCCGCCCCCTGGTTGCAAGTTAAGCATCATTTTTTAACACATAGGTTCTTGAGGACACAAACCACACCACCTAGAACAGACTAAGGACACACCCAAGAGATGTGATGGTCCTGGACTTTGGCCCCGAAGTCCAGGGGTAAAAGCACAGTACTCAAGTACTGTGAGGTATATTCTCTCAATTCAAGCCTGTCTTTAGAAAACAATTAATTAGAACAATTAACTCCAAACGTGACTGTGTTCAGGTGTTTTCCTCCTTACAGAGCAAGTCTTCACAGATTTTTGTTTACAACTTGACTTTATTTTTAGAAGAAAGTATATCATAAGTGGAGTGAAGAACAAGATAATTGAGGTGCAAGAGCAAGTTCAATAAGACACAAGTACAGAAGGTAACAAATCGCAAATAAATACAGAAAAACTGAGTCTTTGCATAGTTCAAAAATGAACATCATGTGGCACCAGTGTGCTGTGTGAATTGGCACGCAACAAGCACACAGATCCACAGTTTAGGTTGAAAGGTGGGGGGGATCCAAAAATGTAAAAATGGAAAACTTAGAAGCAGATTTTAGTATGAGCGGTAACTAGCTATGTTTTTTCCAGCCAGGCCATGCTGCAGTGTGTGTGTGTGTGTGTGTGTGTGTTTGAGTGTGTGTGTGTGGTGGAAATTGACCTATATGATCTGTCTTGGCATGCCGTATCCCGTCATCCCTGACTGGGATGCTCCTTTGTTGCTTCCCATTTGGAGGCCAATGACATTCTGTCCTTGGCGAAGTTGCTCTTCTGAAAACCCTCGCCGGTTCTTCTGTGCTTTCCTATAAATATACATGGTAGAGGTAACACATACTTTTGTTATTTAAGATTCATGTTTGTCTATTGCTTTGAGTCCTCCAGAAGCTATAAAGCAACTCAACATTTTTATAAATAAATAAATAAATAATCCAAGAAGTTCCATTTTGATTATAGTAAGATTGTTCTGGCCCGCCCTCACAAGTTCTTCTGACTGAACGAAATTGGGAAAACTATTATGCTTTGACCAATTTACTTGTTCTCAAACAGGGCAAGCCATCCAAAGCACAATCAAATAAGTACTTCTACTAGACAAATTCTGACCCTCCCCACCCATTATGGAGATCAGAAATCCAGATCACCTTGGAATGCTGCTGCTGATCCATTAGCCATACCCACAAAATAGAGAAAAATGCTTTTTTAGCATAGCCAAATCAATATAATGCTTTTACAATGGCTGAAGCCTTAAGTGATCTGGCCATTATCCAGCAAAACACTTAAGTAGCTGCCCAAATGATCTGCTAGATTAAGGCAAGAATGTGCAAGACTGAGCACCATTATCCTAGAAGCTGGTATTGTACCATTCATCAAATGTAAACACTGTCAAGAGTTCTCCAAACAAGTTGGTCCATTTTACATTGGTTTTTAATTACTAAAAAGAGAAGCATTCATTGCAGGTTCTAGATTTATTCTTAACTGACCACTTATATTCAGATGATTGAGAGACAAACTACACATGATGCAAACTGTGGCCTTTTGTGCTTCCATTTTTGGCTTTTTAAAATTAAAATAGCAGTTGTCAGGGATGGGAATCAGGACTTGTACTGTGGTATGCGGGGAGGAGCATTTAACCCTCCCCCTTGTCCTACAGTTCCAGTGAAAGTGCACCCCCTCTGAACAATTTCTCTTTGACTCAAGAAGTAAGCTCCCATTAATGCCAATGGCAGCTCCCCTCCTCAGGCAAATAAGAACTGCAGGAGAGCATTTTCACCCAGATTCTACTAAATGAATGCATTATATACTCCTTCCTTGAGGTTGTTATTTTAGTGTTTAAAAAAAGCAGAAGCACAAATGTCACGTTTAGCACCGTTCCGTTGCATTCTGCCTCTTTTTCAAATGTTCCATCAACTGATGGACTGACTGGACACTGCATTAGGATTCGGTCTCCTGCTTTCCCACTTGAGTGCAGTCGGGAATCATTTCTTACTCAAAAAGTTTAGAATCCTCCATGGACAACTGGATACCTCTCCTTGCCATGTAGGCAAGTTAGAGATGAAGGTATGAGAGTCTAACAGGATACAATATACATTGGCTAACATCCTGATTATAACTGAGTGCATCCTTCCAACATCAGCAAGGACACAGCACTAACTCTTCTGAAGTATGGATGCTTTTGTGCAAGAATGCAACTAGTTTCAGAGTTCTCTCATGTTCCAGAAGTGGAAACATGTGCATCAGTGCTGTGTGCGCACTGATGTTAGACAGATACATACAGCATTATAGCATTATGTCTATATCCCTGTGCCCAGAGAACTATGCTGTGAAGATATTTTTATTCCTGTACTGAAAGGTGTGTGTGTGTGACTAGAAGACTTCAATGATCCTTCCAACTCAAAAATTCTATGATTCTATGCCTGAGTGTATATACTGTGATTTTACTGTGTAGGCATGGGATCTAGTACCCAGTGCAGAACATCTTAAAGGTGTTCTCATGACACAAGCTCACGACACAAACTGCCTGGGGTAACACAGACAGCTCATGTCGTCTGGAGCGCCAGGAGCATAAGGCTCCCGGTATTCTAGAGCAGGGATTCTCAATGTTGGGTCCCCAAATGTTATTGGACTTCAATTCCCATAATCCCCAACCAAAGGCCACTGGGGCTGGGGATTATGGGAGCTGAAGTCCAATAACATCTGGGGACCCAGCGCTGAGAATCCCTGCTCTGGACGACAGGAGTTGGAGCCGAGGGTAGCCCTGTTCTTCTACACGGCTTCTATCGTGGGTTCATTCTACCTTTGCAGATGATCATCTGCACAACTGCTGCTGGGTAGAAGGCTTCCCCCAGGCCTGCCACTATTTGGGGCAGTGAGATGGGGGGCGGGGGAGTGGCTGCGCTGAGCACAGTGGCTGCACTGCTGGCATGGGTCTGTCTGGGATGCAGGAAGATTTCCTCCTCCTGATCCCAGCTTTGGCTTCTGCCGTGCTCCTGCTCATGTGGGCACACAGTATGGCGAAGGCAAAAACGGCTGCTGCTCATTTGCTGGGGAAGGCAAGTGAGTTCCTGCCTCCCCGCACCCCCGCCCAGCCCTCCTAAGCAGCAGCATGAGATTGTGTGAACAACCTCCTTAATTTTTCATTTTTCTCAGACACCTACTGATTTTTTTAATGAAGTTAGTGATGAGTCACACGCACCACTTTCCTGCACCCTTCTTTTTTTAGTTGTCTTTTACTGATTTATTTGTTACATTATCTGAAGGACCTGTGTGTTCCCTCACTGTACAGCTCTAGAAGGGGAGCGCTTATTTCTTCATCTCATGTTCCTTTTTAAAGTGGTAAACAGTCTTACGAATTGAGACTTCCTCTAGCATTTGTAATCCTTTTTATTTGGTTTTTTAAAATACACAACAACAGAGGTCTCTTTGCTCTTGCATTGCCTTCTTGCTGCATCACACCTTCCGTCATCCCTTCATTCCCCTGCTGTTCACAAAAAGCAAGACCATCCTTCACCAGCTACTTCAACAAGTGCTTTCCCATGCAAAGCTCTGTCACAGGCTCTGTCACTGAGGCTCGCCTAATTGTAAAGCCAGGCCTTGGAAGACAAACATTGCACTCTGATGCACAGCCCATTGTTCCTGTAAAGGTACGAGGCCAAAGCCTCTTCTTTCGCCATTATTTACATTGTAAATAATGTTATACTTTATAAACATATTTTAAATATCAGAAAATTCCTCCCTCTGTGGCATATATTTTGTGAAGCTTCAAGTCACAGGCATTAACACAAAGGCCCAAAACCTTTCAGTGGTCAGTACTGCATGGATTTTTGCCAATTTGTGGTGTGGGAGAGGGAAGGTTTATCTGACCCATTACAAAAGGCTGCTGGACATAGCTGCAGTGTGAAACAAGAAGGCATTCTCCTTTCAACAGTAATTCACTAATCATAGAGCCTGAAATGTGCATACACTCCAATTGCTTCTCAACAGAAAGCTTTAAATATGTTGATTAAGGAATCACAGGGTCCTGTTACATATATAGGGCTGGTTCACACAAATGCTGTAAAGCAAGTGAAACGGGAGCCAAAGATTCCTGGGAAGCACACGTTCCAGGTGGACATGCTGTGTGAACCCACCACCCTTTGATTCCTGCACCAGTTCCTGACTCCTGCCGAACTTTCTCCTGAGATTCTGTGCCTAAGTTCAGACATCAGTGACAAGTTGAGTGGAGAATCTCAGGTGGAAGTAGGGAACTAGCATGGGAACTGGTCTTGAGAGGTAAAATTGAGTATTTCATACTTTCACTGGTGGGGGAGTAATGTTCAAACTTTGCCTAGGGCACACAAATGTTTTGTTCCAACTCTGCAAACCACTGAAAACTGAGCCTGAGCATTCCCCATGGAAACAAATGAGATCTGTGAAAGAACAGCACTTGGAGAGCTGGTCTTGTGGTAGCAAGCATTAATTGTCCCCTTGGCTAAGCAGGGTCTGCCCTGGTTTGCACTTGAATGAGAGACTACATGTGAGCACTGTAAGATATTCCCCTTAGGGAATGGGGCCGCTCTGGGAAGAGCAGAAGGTTCCAAGTTCTTCCCTGGCATCTCCAAGATAGGGCTGAGAGAGACTCCTGCCTGCAACCTTGGAGAAGCCACTGCCAGTCTGTGTAGACAATACTGAGCTAGGTGGACCAATGGTCTGACTCAGTATATGGATGCTGCCTAGGTTTCTAAGTACTGATACTGAAAAGGGACTGGCAAGAGTATTGTGCAATGGTTTAAATTGGGGGGTGTCAAACTGTGGCCTCCCTGCAGATATTGACCTACAACTCCCAACATCCCTGGTGACTGTCAATTGTGACTGGGGATTATGGAAGTTGTGGTCCAACAGTTGGAAGGCTACAGTTTGAGACCCTTGGTTTAAATGCTGTGGACACATGCTCTGAATGAGTGTGCCAAAAGGCACTTTGAAAAGAGCATACATACCTTCTGCTCCAGATCTATTCAGGTTTTCCTCAAGTTAATACTTGAGAGAATATAAAGGACTAGGGCCCTAAATCTTCCTACAGCTAACTACTGTTGCTCCACATTATATGACTGTGGAGATGTTTGGTCTCTAGCTTAGTTAAGCAATTTTTATTCATGATCATATTTTGCCAGTTGAGACAACTGATTGGCTCTCAAGAATGATGCCCTCATCTTCCATTTGAAATATAAGAGAGATGAGGAACATAGGAAACTGCCATATATTGAGTCAGACCATAGGTCCATCTAGCTCAGTATTATCTACACAGACTGGCAGTGGCTTCTCCAAGGTTGCAGGCAGGAATTTCTCTCAGTCTTATCTCGGAGATGCTGCCAGGGAGGGAACATGGAACCTTCTGCTATTCCTGAGATTTAAAGTCTTTTCATTCAGGTGCCTGGTGGGCCATAGGAAGTTATTGGCACCATTTAGGGAGAGCACGAGGAGGGGTGGGGGGGAGGAGGAGGGTGGTAGTAGTGGTGGTGGTTCCCTGTCCTCAAAGGGTTCACAGTCCAAGAAGAAAAACAAGGGAGACACTAGCAGGAGCCACTGGAGGAATGCTGTGCTGAGGTTGGATAAGAACAGTTGCTCTTCCCCTACTAAATATAAGCAAATCACCACTTTCAAAGGTGCATCTTTGCCTAGTTAGCAATCTGTGCTGGGTTTTTAAAAATTCCAAATAACATTTAATGGCTGAAAGTTGTCTCCAAGTGGCCAGGGAATAGCTAAACAGAGCCTTACCTGTGAAACAAGGATGGATCTCCTCTGTAACATCCATCATCCCTAGTGACAGCTTCACTGCCCAAAGCCAGTAAAGTTCTTTGTACAGCAGCCATATCCTTCCCTTAAAAAGGCAAAAAATATACATTCTTTACCACTAAATTGTTCAGTTGCATTTTCAGCAGTACCATAAACAACCTCATGATCTCACCATTCAGCAATACTATAGTTTGATCTCAAAGTTCCAAGGCTTAAATTACATTTTCCACTTCTCCTCTGGCCTCAGCAGAAATATTTGAATTTCCTTCCATAGAATCACACTGTTCGCTTCACTTTGCCAACTGCTCATGCTTTGCAATGGAGTCATGCTACAGCCAGTTACATTTCTTGTGTTTCTGAAGCTGGTAAAATGGGCAATGATTCTAGACACTTTGAAAATCTCTGTGTGCCCCAGTCCTGGGTATTGAAACCCACTATTCCTAAAATTATGACTGCTGAAGTCCATGAATTCCCACTGTGCACTACAGCTCTGCACCTGCATCCTAAAGGACAATTCCTAAGGCTTCTTAGCTGCTCATCATTTGTATTTAGTTGAATGCACTGGCCTTCCACTACAACAGCGGAGGTCTCTTGGCTGTTGCACTCCCTCCTTGCGGCATCACACCCTCCATCATCCCTTCATTCCCCTGCTGTTCACAAAGAGCAAGACCATCCTTCATCAGCTACTTCAACAAGTGCATTCCCATGCAAAGCTCTGTCACAGGCTCTGTCACTGAGGCTTGCCTTATTGTAAAGCCAGGTCTCGGAAGACAAACACTGCACTCTGATGCACAGCCTAACCTCAAATCAAATTGTCAGCCATGGTCTCTGTGAAGGTACGAGGCCTAAGCCTCTTCTTTTTGTATATAAAGGTCCATTTTGCAAATACTTTACTCCTTATGTTAAGAAGGCTGTTCAGGGGCTCACAAGTTCACAGCTCCTGAAAACCTCTTCTGTTGTACTTAACTTCAATGTTGCCATTGCTTTGCCTTACAGGGGGTCAAAGGTTCACAGCTCCTCCTAAGCAGGTTCATTTTTGAGGGTGATTCAATGTACTGGATTGACTTGGGGGGGGGGGGAGGTTTGATTTCATTGGTTATATTTTGAAAAATGGAGGAAACTTAAGTTGAGTTAATTGGTTAGTTTAAAAAATTGTTGAGGGAAGAAGAGTATATAAGGACTCTGGCTTCAGCAGAGTTTAGTGTTGAAAAAAATTCGGAGTGAGAAT
Source organism: Hemicordylus capensis (assembly GCF_027244095.1). Taxonomy (NCBI): domain Eukaryota; kingdom Metazoa; phylum Chordata; class Lepidosauria; order Squamata; family Cordylidae; genus Hemicordylus; species Hemicordylus capensis. The sequence goes on along the minus strand of NC_069659.1, from coordinate 60,575,521 downwards.
CAGACGGAGGTTGTTTTTGGTTGGTCAGCAGTGTGCAGAGTGCAGTGAAGTACAGTACCAAAAGGAGTGCAGAGATGAAGAATCCAAGCGAAGGAATTGCTAGCACAGATTAGGGCTAAAAAGAGTTAAGAAATCTCTGGCAGAGAGTAAAATCTTTCTGGAGAGCTGAAACACTCACCAGCAAAAGAAGCAGTCTGGGATGAACCCTAGGACTGTGAAGGAGGACAGGACCTGAGGCTACACAAGGGACAAGCCAGGTTGCTGCAAAAGCTGAGGTAACTACAGAGGACTCGGGGTTAGGGACCACTATTAGATAGGTCACTTTGATGTGTTTTTACAACCATTTTATTTCTGCCCTTATGCTCTTATGTTAACTGTGGTATGTTTTTAAAAATGTTGTGCTGTACCATGAAACCAAAGCTACTGTTTTAAATTGACTAATTTTTTCCAAAGTAAAAATCTATATATTTAATTCTCCTGGGTGTGTCTTGGAATGTGCGTCCCAGCGCCCAGCTGATTGGCTGGGCAGCAGAGGCGCCTGATTGGCTGAGGAGCACCCAGGAGGATTGGTTGCTGAGGCGGCAGCAGGCCCGGCCGCGGAGGCCAGAGGTGGTGGGCCCGGCCCGGCCGCGGAGGCAAGGCCCAGGAGGTGGGGGGAGAAAGTGGTGGTGGGGAGGAGAGGTGGCTGGGCCCGGCACGGGCTGGACATGGTCAGGAAGTGGAGACTGGGGCAGAAGGTGGGGGGGAGGGAAGAGGTAACCGCCGGCCCCAAAGAGTGCACAGATGCTCTGTGCGGGGTCAGCTAGTTGTTGTTGTATTTAAAGATTAGAAATGTCTTTAATTTCCCCCTCTCCATGCCTAAAGCCTTTCCACTCTACTGAGTTTGTGTCTTACTACAAAGGTTGAAGGGCTGTTATAGTAGACACAGCCCGAGAAAAGAAGTCTACTTCGTGGCAGTGCTTAAGTGAAGAAATGACAGGACTGGTCATTGGATAAGCAGGATTCTTCCACAGTCCAACGTTGAGTGCCTGTGTTAGATCCTGGGACACAACAGGGATTAATTTGATTTACCTCCTACCTTGCTGCCCAGCTGTTTCCCTAGATCACCCAAACTGGAGAAGGTGGTCTCAGCATGGTATTGAGGACCCCATGGCTTATGGTCTTGGAGGGTTTTAATCATGCCAAAGGTGACTTAACAGGTCTGTCTTAGGATTTCATGGCTATCACCATGGTCTTGTGCCAATGGGGGCCAATATACACAGCAGGACTTATGCGTTATTTGATATTTTGTGCCTCTACAGATGAAGATAATCAATGATTGGAGGAGGCAGCTATGGTGCCTTTGTTATGATCAGATCATTATCTGGTAAAGGTTAGACTGTGGGGTGTAGACTGTGGGGTCTCTCTCTGCAATAGGGAGATGACTCAGGCCTTCAACACGATAACTCCTAGAAGCCTTCTCCTAACTAACTGAATTCAGGCAGCTCCTTAATATACTGAGCAGCTTTGAGCAATGAAGCTGGACAACAGATACTGTAACTTGAACACAAATGGCAGAAGACGTGCAGTGAAGACAACCAAAACCAGAGTAGGGCTGGTATGAAGGCCTATACCATGTGAGGGTCTATTCTACAGTTGCTGGCTAGAGCTCCATGCTTTAATCATTTAAAAATGATAATAGCACTTCAGATATACAAAGTGTGTTCTTTTAGAGTAAAGTTAATTTAATGCACACTGTCCCCTTTAATACAGCCAAGTCTCCAGACTCCCCCACCCTCTCTTTAGAGTAGGAGTATTCTGCTGCAGGCCTGGTTTAGGAGTCCTGCCAGGGAGCTGTATATACCCTTATAAATAATTCACTTAAATTACCAATACTTAAATTACCAATACTTCAACTGAGCCTAAATTTAATTATCATGATTTAACAAACAGCACACAAGGCACTGTCCATGGCTTAAAATAAACAAACCTGCAGACTCATAATTTTAATTTTAATCACAAAACCAACAGCAAGAGAGAACTAGAAATGTTACTGATCGCTGGGCATGACTAAGACATAGAAAATAAAAGTCAATACAAAGGAAGTTGATTTATGTTGGCTGCTAGAATTTGATTGGTATGGGAGCTTATTTTGACTCAAGTACAGCACTTAGACAGCTGCTGCACATGCTTTTTCCTACACGGAGTTTAACGCCATGTGAGAAAAATGTCATGCATGAAACAGCCTTAATATGGCTACTTTTCTGGAAGGCATACAGAGACATTCAGTACAGAGTATGTGAAACAATTCATTGTGAAGTGGATTAAAATAGTTGCATGAAAGGAGCCTAACTCTTCTTATGAAGACAACAAAAGGCTCAGCAGGAAACCAAATCAATGACTGGGTTGTATCCAAAGAAAGTTAGTCATGACTAAGGCTGCAGTACTATGCATACCTGGGAGTAAACGAAATAATATTTTCTCCTGAGAAAACATACAAAGTATTGCCTTGCCTCATTGAAACTGAGTCACAATGAATTACTCTCATCAAGTTCAACAGTGTTTAATCATGGCTAACTTTCTCTGGATACAACTGATAAACTGGCTGTTGAATTAAATGATGGAAATGAAAGATACCACAAAACTATTTAGAAAGTCGGTCTGAACAAGAGTGAAAACCAGCTAAAAGACAAAGTAACTGAAATGTTCCCTCAATCCAAAATGCAAAGCAAAGCTTGAAATATCAGAGAGGTTTAGTTCAAGAAATCTGTAAATTATATGGCACCACAATACAACTCTTCTAATTTCCTATTCTCCAAGTTACAATGTGATTGACAACTTGGGCAGACATTTTTAAATTTCATATATGTTGTATATTCTGGACAACATGAGTAATGTGATATGAGTTTTACTAATGATGCAAAGAGGACTAGTAGCCTATCTCTAAGGTGCTGAAGTTAAAAGGACCTGTACTCTCTCAGTGTTCACAGTATTTAATGCATGTGAAGATTTGTGTTAAGGCCTCCACTGACTCAAAGTTATAAAATGTCCTGCCTTTCTTCAATCATAGAACTCAAGGCAACATCCAGATACCTTGTACTAAAGCAGAGGGTTCCACATAGAATAAACAGGGGTGTAGCAAGGCTGCAGTGGGCCCTGGGACAAAAAGTGAAGATGGGCTCCTGCCACATCACCCCCCAGCCCCAGTCTTCAGAAAGGCTCAAGGGGGAGAGGGAAGAGCAAGTTGTCACCCAGTCGGTGAGCCCCCCTGACACAGAGGCCCAGGGACATTCCCCTACCCTGTTAAATTATAGCTACACCCCTTAGTATCTATTAGGAGCACTGAGACTATATCATCATTCTGAAGAGCGAGGACTGGCTGATTCCTACATATGTAACTATGGTTACCCATAATGTTTCAAGAAACAAGATTGCAGGCAATTGCTCTCTTAGAAATGTTCTCTTAGAAAAACTGATTTACCTCAACACAGAATACCTCTGGCCATGGTACTAAGGGGTTTAATAAAGTTAGAGAATCTCCTGTGCAATTCCCTACCCAGCAAGGAGAACACACATAGAAGTCTGCTACTACTGGTTTATGGTTCCTAGCTTGATTAAGTGATTTTATTTACACGGAAATATATAACATTTTTGCTGCATAATATGGGGGTGGGGGTGGTGGGAGAGAAAATAAGGAAGCCAATACATAGCACTGTGATGTACAAGGGAAGGGATTTAGGCTTAACCTATTGTGTAACCTGGGACTAGAACTAGCAGCAAACTGAAGCCCAGTCTAGGTGGGTCCCCTTGATCATCTCCTTGGGGCCTCGTAGAACCTCTTCCACTTGCTCTATTTAGGGTGTCCAAAGCCCATGGGCCTCTTAAGGAAACATCACTAAGGGATATACTGTGATATCCCAATCTGTTCACCCCGAATACTGAGTTCCTGCCTGAAGCAAAGCAACAGCGCCACAAAGGACTGAAAAGCAATATTTGGGGATAGGGGCATAGCTCAGTGGTAGAGCAACTGCTTTGTATGCAGAAGGTCCGAGGTTCGTTTCCTGGCATCTCCAAATAGGAAAGATTCATACCAAAAACCTTGGAGAGCTACTGTCAGTCTCAGTAGACAATACTGAGTAGACCATACTGAGGTCAAAAGCATGACTCAGTATAAAGCAGCTTCCTATGAACAACAGGAACATCACTGTGCACAGGCCCAGATGCTCTTAAATGAGCTGGAAGTAGACTGAAAGGAAGAAATATTCCCTCCACAGTACCTAATTCTGTCCCCACCACCACCACCACTGTGTAATACCAGCCAGAGGGTGAAGCAAAACTATATAGAATTGGTACTTGGCCCCAGCTAAAACCTAATGGTTTCCCATGGCTGGGTGTATTGTCACTGGGTTCCTGTTTCTTGTCCCAGTGCTGACCACAAATGAGTCTGCACCGAAGAAATGCTGCTCTTGAAAACACTAAGTTTGCTTTAACATTAAAAAAGCAAACCTTGTAACGTTGGCTTTATCATTAAGTTTGCTATTTGTCCTGAAACAACTATTCACACAAAAGCAATCCCTTTTTAATATTTGGTGACTTTCTTCCAAACTGATAAATCTTTCAATCATGCATTACCACAAAATATTCCATTAAGTCGTAGAAAAATATGAATCCCTTAGAGAAGAAAACAAATGACAGGGAAAAACATGGTACTGAAGCAACACAAACAAGAGAGGAAAATAATGACATTAGGGATTTTCCCCTTGGAGTATAGCATAATTAACATCCGTCCAAGCAGCGTAATAGGCAGAAGGCAACTGTCACTTCAGTACAAGCTCATATATACAGATATGTGTACCTTCCCATAAATCCACTGTCTGGAAAATATCTGTTGTTCTTACTCCATAGATTTCTGCAGCTTTCAAAAACTGAGAAATTTGCTCCATTTGCTTGAAAGCCATCTTTGATTCAGTGATCTTTGGAATGGGTTCTTTCCCCTTGGGATGTAAACTGTTTATTAACTTGCACAGCAGCTGGGAGATTAAAGATAGAAGCAGAATTGAAAGGGAAAAAAATCAATTAGTTCCAGTTGACTAAAGCTGACGACAGTATGTATGTGTGTTATTTAGTTTACTATCCGGATGCTCTGATGCCACTCATAAAAATAAAACTTTTCTTTAAAAAAACCAAAACCCTACAGAAATGCATACAATTGAAAATCATTTTGAACATGTTAGAAGTGAATATGTTAAAGATGCTAGTTAAAGCTTTCATTGCCACAGCTGGACCAAATATGCATGGATGTACTCGGGCAGACAAAATCAAATCATTCGCTAAAGGTTACATAACAATTGACAGTTGCGTGGGAGAGCTAAACGTAGCCTGAGCCCAACTGTAAGTGCTATCAATTGGTATGCTGTTAAAATCGCAATAGCAGAGACTCAATAATTTACCAGGTCTTACATCTTTTATGCAAATGAAAGCATTTTTGTACTTATGTGATAAATGAGTGAACTGTCATTTTCAGGTTTCAGGAGGTCTGTTCTTTCCAAAAACAAACAGATCAAGTACAGAAGCACACTTCCTTTTGAAGAAAAAGAAACCAGCACACCACAAAAGCTGGTTTCTAAAGAAGATAAGCCTGGTATTAAATAACTTGGTTTAAAACAACAGATCTGTCATATTGGTCAGACATGGTAATCTGCAGTTACCATATTATATAATCATCAATCCATCTGTCTCTCCTCACATATGGTCACTATTCTTTCTAAGATACCCAGATCATAACACCAAGTTGTTTAATTGTTTTTATAGGAGTTGTTAGGACCTTTCTTTCTTGGTCCTAAAAAAAGGAAGGTATTTTAATAATTAATTAATAGTCGATACAATGTAAGTCTGAAAAACATTCTTTGATTACCTAATGGTTTCTATAGGGCTTATTCCAAGTGGAGTGTTTAGGAGCAAGGTGATTCACTTTAGCCAATATAGCTGAGGATTGTAAAAGTTGAGGTGCAAATGTTATTGTACATAAATCTTACTATACAGAGAGAGGCCACATTAGCCAATTACTTACTGTTCCATCCATTAACCATTTCTGAAAATTTTGTCTTCCAGGAGGGGGTTGCTCTGTATTTTCACCACACTGTATAATAATCCAATCCACCAGCCGACTCTCCAGTTCTGGGTCATATTTCTGTTCAATCTTCTCCTGGACTTCTCGGCTCAAGCCATAACTCGGTCCTCTGTTGGCCATCTCTAAAAAGAAGGAAAACCACTTTATTTATTTTGCAAGGGATACATTATAGAGCATCTATTCAAAACATCCTGAATTCTAAAGTAGCTCAACTGTGTGTGTCCCCCCCCCCAAAAAAAATGCTGAAAAGGTCACAAAAATATCAGATTTTGTCTTTTACTGCCATGCCAAATATATATTTTAAATTATATAGAAAAACATCAAGGCTTAGCAGGGGCTGCAAGTCAGGCTTCTGCTTTTGCTAGTAGGAAGAGATGGAAGCATTTGAGATTAACATTGGAACTGCCAGCAAATCCATAGATATACATAATTAAGAACAAAAAGGACTGTACAGGAAAACTTAAGCAATCCTTTCAGTGATGCAGGTGAAGGTTTTCTCAGCAATGAGCAAGGTCCGGCGATGTGGGGACCATCGAAGCGAGCAATGTTGGTAAGAATTAAGATAAGACGAAGGCTGCTCTAAGGCTCTGCTGCTCCTGGCACTGCTGCTGTGGAAGCATCGTGATTTGAAGAAGGGTGTATTGATTTGATTTTCCTCACAGATGAGGAGGGTCAAAGCAGGGGCGTTGCTAAGAGCTGTTAAAGAGGCCCTCCTACTCTGTCATAGCCAGCAAGGGACTCCTATTCATCTCCATCAGCTGCAGCCTACTCCTCTGCGCACGCTGCCGTCAGTGCTTGCCTTTCAGGCTGCGATTCTGCTCTATGCTCTTTTGCTGCAGCCGTTGTCATAGCATCCGAGAAGATGGCAGTTAAAAATACTCTCTTAGGATGACATGAATTTTCTTTGGGCCCCCTGACAAACCTGGGCCTAAACAACTGCATACAATATGGACATCTGCAGATTTGTGCAGAGTCTGTGCTTTTATCCTCTGTGTTTTTATCAAAGCACAAAGTTGAGGAGGAATATGATAATATGCCAGAATAATATTTAACTAAAAGGCAGAGCAGTTCTCCCCCACCCCCAATCCGCAAATTCCCAAGCACTAACCCTGCAATGCAGAGCTGAAGAGAATATTTCAAATTCTTAAATGCTGTGACCTTTTAAGCCCTGGCCAAAGTAGTAGCTTCAGATGTAGAGCTGTACATAACTACTCAAGTTGTATGTCTTGAAAAGACAGAATAATAGAGTTGACAGGAGCCTTTTAAGCCATCTGGTCCTGCTCAGTGCAGGGAATTCAGCTGTGCATCGCAAACAAAGTCCAGTGTTTAATCTATGCAGACAAGCACATGGCCTATGCCTATCCTTCAGTGGCCTATGCCTAGCCTCCTCCATCACTAACTGCAATATTTGCTGCTATTTCTAGAGGTGTGCCTGCCTGTGGTTGCCTGTATGGCACATACCTCTCTCAGGGAGGGATACTTGATAGCATCCATGAGGAAGTGTGTTGTTGGTCTGGACCATTTCAGATGTAGGTCATGATTACTTGAGTGCTTTCCCTGTACATACAGAACTCCCATGGCAGGGAGAATTCAACTCCCATATGCTAGCTTTACATGTATGAGGGGGTTTTCTTTTCTACAGAAGGAAGCATTCATGCATTCACGCTCCCTCACATGCAGTCTGAAGTGGTAGAGTCCTAATCACATGAGCATGCTGATCTTCCTCTTCCTCAGAAAAACTCTCCATGATAAAAGCCAGAAGCAAGAATTATTAAAGCAACCTTTTTAATATCTGTGGAGTCAAGGCCTTCTATGCTAACAGAGGAAATAGCAACCAAATACTTAATATTACCATTCTACATCTTCAAATCTCTTTCAGAGATGTGTACAGTCAAACTTCCTCTCTGCATTTCTTTTTTTCATTTTTCTTTGCTGAATTAGATGCTCCAAGCTCTTGAGTTTATATAAACTGGAGAATCTCCTGGGCTCTTGAACCCATGAAAAATTCATAAAGGTGACCTCATTTGCCTGCAAGCTTTCTGTATTATGCACTGATGATTTTAAAGAAGGCAGAAATATTTTCTTACGTAATCCAGCTCTCTCAATTAATTACATACAACATGTAATGTCCATGCTGTTAGAATTCAACAAATAAAGCACTGGAGGTAAACCATTTTCTCCTACCTTGAATATGTGCTACAGCTAGACCATACATAAGGTTGAGAAGAGACTGGATTTTATCTTTCTGGAACAGAAGGCCATGAACAGAATTGCTGTGGTTTACTGTATCCGTTTTCCCAGAACAAAAATAGGATTTTCATGCATAGCACTTCCTTGGAATTAGTTTATTAAGCCTATAGCATGGCACTAAGTGGCAATTTGGTTTTTGCCATGACTTGTAGGATCTGCTTGCAAAGGGATGAGTCTGCATGGAAAGTAGCTTACAAGTGACTGGCAATTGTATGAGCATCACCTTATCTTTATTCCTGAAGATGCTGAAAAAGGGACCCTATAGCATAGTATCAGGAGCGCAGCAAGTTTGGAGTGGGCCCAGAGATGAGATTTTAAAATGCTCCCCCTCACTGAAGCTCAGTTCATGAAATAAAGAAATCTTAAATGAGGCTGAATAGTGGTAACAAAAAGCATAGTAAAATTTATATATCTATATATATCTCCTATGTGCCACAATAGAACATCATCCTAAATTATTTTTTTAAAGGTTTTGTTGTAAATTGTGGACAATGCATGCTGTTCTGGTAGCTCCAATTTTGGAGGATCCATTTTGGAGGATGAATACAACTGAAGGAAGCCCAAGTGGGTGTGTGGCTGGGGGAGTCAGTCATGTGACTTGCCTCTGGGGGGCCCCCCAAGGTAGTGGGCCCCCATACAACTGTCTCCCCTTGCCCTATTATAGTTATGCCCCTGCATAGTATGCACTATGAGGAGATGTGAGTTTGTCCTGAAAGGCTATGCTTTGCAGTAGAGTAGGTCCTTTCTTAGCTAGGTCTACAAATGCAGCTGAAAGGTGGAAACGTTCTAAGGTAGTGATTGTACCATTTCAGGCTGCAGGTTGGAGATTACATGTTTGAATGTTCCCCTTTATAAACAAAACAAAAACCCCAAAATGAGTGTTTTGGGTTTGCAAATAAAGAACTAGCACAACATGGAGAGAGATGAAAACCCTTCCCCCTGATGTCCTAGCTTTCTCCTTGCAGGGAGTATCCCATTTAGAACATGGTATCACTTACCTGCAGACTGGAGAGGTGCAATCTATCTTCATCTTTCAACCTCTTCATTTTTCTATATGTGTACACACCCCGCCTAAGCGAATCCTTATGGCACAGGAGGAGTAGATTAAGAATCTGCATTACAAACTAGCAAAAGATTTTACCTACATTTCCAGGCAGCTGCTTCTTTGTAACAGGTTCTTTCCAGATGCTGCAGTGATTGCAGGAGACTTCACAGCCATGACCTGACCAGCCGAATGATGATGCCCATAATCAGGAGAGGAGTGCCAGACTGGATGTAGTCTCTTCTGCTCCCCCTCTCAACAGTTGATTGGCATGATGGCTGTTTATCTGGCAGAACCACGTGTTTGCAGACCCAGCTGCTGCTTGCACAAACATGGGTACATGCTTATGAAAAAGAGATGCTTCTCAGTAACTCAATACAATTTAATTCATGTCTCTCTGGATAAGTATGCCAGAGTTATTAGTACACCAGAAAATTTGAGTGAGTGGTCAGGAAGTAACCTTGTTTACCTAGATTTAGCCATCAACTGATGTCAGCTGGAATGAAATAATAACCATTGTACAATTTGTAATCCTAACAATTCTGTAATCTGATCACCCCTGCTGCAGTTCCACTTTAAAAGGCATAAAAATAACTTATTGGGACTGAAAATGTAAGCTATGCATCAAGGACATAGACTGAGCATGCACTTAAGTTATTCAGTCATGATCTGGAGTGGAAATTAAACTGGTCCTGCATACAAACCTCAGGTGTTCCATCTTCCATACATCACACATTTATGAACACTGCTGTAGTAATATGTAGATTTGATATATAACTTGTATTTATTTCTGTTGACTAATGTTTATGTGTGGGAAGGAGGGGAGAAAAGAGTGCTATATACTGGAACACTCAAATAAAAATTAAACATCTTTAGCTGCACTGATGCATGAAAAAGATATTTTATACACATATAAAATGTGTGTAGTCATTCCCTCGCTAGGGTGGTTTTTAATTGTGGGGTTGTTATACTGTTTTTGTTTCTATCCTCTAGTTGAATTTTTTATAGACTGTTAATTGGATTTTTACCCCTGTATCCACTTTGAGCTCTTTTTTTTAGGATAAAAAGAGTTGCGTTTGGGGCAGTATACAAATATGTTAAATAAATAAATAAATAAAGTAATATATAAATTCAATAAATATGCACTTTAAATAGTCTATATGTGCTTATTTTGTAGACATTCTTTCCTCCTATAGTGTAGGGGAGGGGGAAAGCGATTAAAAACTGTTCCCATGGGTACACAATGGATACTGTTTTCTGCTTAGTAGACAGATGGAAACAGCACAAACAACAGATGATGTGTAGTTCCATCTAATTTTATTGAAACACTGGGATTCAGACAAGCCTTTCACTTTCTGAATTTTCCAGAATGACCAAAAGGAATTTAGACATCTAAGTGGCCACTGAGATGTGTCTTTCACATTTATGATATTTCACATCACATATGCTTGCAAGAACTGTGGCACTCTTAATATGAGAGCAAGAATACCAAATGTCATAGGGTCACAGGAAATTATCCAGGCAAAATTAGTGTAGAAATTTCAGGGCAGGAAGCAGGTCAAGAACTGACTCACTGAAGGGGCTACTATGAATAGCAATTGTATAATTCCTAAGGAAGTATGAATACAGATAATTTGGTCTTTGAAATGAAAGAGTTAGTAATATTTTAGTCCAATTTTGGACAAAAAAGAGCATCCTCAAAATGCAGAAAGAGAGGAAGTAACAATCCTCAAAAAAAGGTGTAACAATAGGAATGAAAGAGCAATATACAACTATGTACAGAAGTAAACTTCTTTGCACTCCATTCCAGATCACTGTGCCTGAAATCTTACCAAAATGCTTGTGGAAGGATGTTGTGCTAGAGCAAAGCTGTTGCGCTAGCTACTTGTGCTAAGCCTGGAGCTTGCATTCTTGACTAGTGCTGCACTTGCTTGTGCAACAGTTCTGCAACTTGCAGTATGCCCAGAGGTGCACCTAGGTAATTTTGGAGCCTGGACCTAGTGGCCTTTGGACGGCCCCCACTCCCCTGCCAATTAAGCATTATCATGTTCTGCTGGCAACCACACCACCAGGGACAGATTAAAGAAGATTTTTGGGCTCCCAGGGGCTGTGAAGGGCCTGGACTTCTGACTTGAAGTCCAGGGGTAAGAGCGCCTCTTGAGTATGCCTCATTTATTTTAAAGGGGACATTTGAACAAGAGCACTATAGTGCAATTCCACAAATGCCCATTTTTAGCACAATCTTCTTGCCCTAGTGCAACTTTGCTCATGACACAAGATCGTTGTTAGAATGTCAGCCACCGATTTCAGTTTTTCAGGGACTGTAGAATTTTGCATTTAGCCATTGCATAATTCAAGCTGTAGAGAGAAGAGAAGGAGGCTATTTCAAGTGAATAAGATTCGAATGAGGAAAGAGGAGAAGCCCAGGCCAGGGAGCATATGCTATCAACTCCTGAGGAGACCACCATTATCTGGGACAACTCTGCAGTTTATTGTTTTGGCTTTTGCAACACTTGCTTTATTTTAATGTTTTGTTTTTTTTTAATCAACTGTATGCAACCTTAAATGACTTGGCAGAAAGACGGCATATAAATGCAAGAAACAAGAAAGCAGAACAAAGTGTCTTCTGCCACACTCTTTGAAGTACGCTAGAAACAACGAAGGTGCCCCTTTCTTCCAAAGAACCAGCTGGCAGGTTGTATTGCTACAGCTGCCGTTTCCTCCATTCTGATCCCATCTCTGAGTTGGCAACTGTGCAGGCGCTAATCATCTAGCACAGTGATAGCCATCCTGAGGCTCTCCAGCTGTTGTTAGACTACTATTACTACTGCAACTTCTATGAATATTTATATGCCACTCTTCAACCAAAGTTTTCAAAGTGGTTTGCATAGAAAAATAAATAATACATAAATAAGATGGTCCCCTGTTGCCAAAGGGCTCACAGTCTAAAATGGGATTCTGAACAGTGTTCCCTCTAAGGTGTGTGCATGTGCACGCACTCCCAATTTTTTGCTGTCCACTCAGTTAATTTTAGATCCCGCTCAGGTTTAATCAGGAAGGCCCCACTCTGAATGATTGTGAGCACACACTGCCTTGATACTGCCGCCCAGAACAAAACTCATTCTGCACAGAGGTGAGAAAAATTAGAGGGACCACTGATTATGACTATGGGACTACAGCTCCCATAATCTCCAGGAACAATATTATATTATATTATATTATATTATTATTATATTATATTATATTAATAATAATAATAACAACAGCAACAACATTGACAATAAAATTCAGCCATCCCAGGCCCTTGGGAAGGCCTCGATATCTGGATAAAACAAACCAGTCAATAACACCTGTCTGACTGTGTAAACAAGAAATAATAATAATAATTCAATTTCTATACCGCCCTTCCAAAAATGGCTCAGGGCGGTTTACAAAGAGAAATAACAAATAAGATGGCTACCTGTCCCCAAAGGGCTCACATTCTAAAAAGAAACATAAGACACACACCAGCAACAGTCACTGGAAGTACTGTGCTGGGGGTGGATAGGGCCAGTTACTCTCCCCCTGCTAAATAAAGAGAATCACCATGGTAAAAGGTGCCTCTTTGCCCAGTTATCAGGGCAGCTTTGCCCAGTTAGCAGTTATATCAATCATATATACACACTGCCCCAAACTTACATCTTTGGGCAGTTCACAACAAAATAAAACAAATTAAAACATTAAAAGAATTTAAAACACAAGTCTAATTAAAAAGCTTGAGTTAATCTAAAAAATGTCAAAGATGGGGAGGCTCTTATTTCAGCAGGGAACCCTTTCCAAAGTCTCAGGGTGGCAACAGAGAAGGCCCATCCATGAGTGGCTACCAGATGACCTAGTGGCAACTGTAGATGGACCTCTCCAGATGATCTCAATGGGTGATGGGGCTCATGGTGAAGAAGATTTTTTCTTAAATCCCCTGGGCCTGTGGTTTAAATGCACTATTAGATGCAGAAGTTTCTAATCTGTTCCCTTCTAGTTAGTTTGAAGCCTACTCTGGGAAGAGCAGAAGCAGCTTCAGGAGGTGAGCAAGCTTTTCTAAACAGAACAACATCTAGCCTTCCCCCCCCTTCAAACTAACTAAGAGGAGAAGGGGAGATTTTGAGGAGCTGGTTTCTCTTTAAGGGATAAGTCCTACTCTGTGTGTTTGTTATTTGCCAGGGCTACCATTTGCCAGGGCTAGCAAACTCCTGTGGCACCCAGTTTTTGTTTGTCCCTGCCTGGAGGGGGTGGAGTCAGCTAGGGCTGTGGGAGGCCCCACATTCCTTTGAGCCACATCTTGTGCCTCAGTTTGAAGCCTACTCTTTACATAAGAGGTGAATACCCGAGAGCATAGCCAACAGAGCATAGCAAACAGGGCATTGGAGTTTTGTGGGAGTTAATGGGAAGTGTGTGAGAGAGCCTGAAACAAGTCCCTGTGATCACAAGGAGCCCGGTGGAGAAGAGAAGGTAAGTACAAATCCTTTGCTCATATAAGTACTGATCCCTCCATCATATTCCTGAGAAAGGCTGTTTGGACAGTTAAATAGCCGACCAATACAGTTGAGACCTATCCTTCTAATAAACTATCTCTAAATACTGTAAACAGCCAACAAAACCAGTTATGAAGATAGAAATCCGGCAGGGGAGGGGGCATTTCCCAATGTATTGCACAGTGTCACATGTGTGACTATTTGCTCCATGGGTATGTGCTCGGTGCAAGGAGCTCTCAGGGAACAAGTTCATTCCCTCGAGACCAAAGTGGTGGATCTGGGGAAGCTCAGAGAGGCATGTGGATGAGACCTTCAGGAACGTGCTAGATGCATCCCACTCCAAGGCTGATAGCTTCTCTGCTGTCAGGGAGAATGAAGGTCTTGGGGAAGGAGGATATTGGTCTGAGGAAGAGGGAAATGCTACTTTAGAAGGCAACCCTTCCATGGAAGATGAGCCCATATCCTCTCGCACAGCGGATACTCCTCCAGGGGGTGGGGCCTCCTTGTAGTGGGCGATTCGATCATTAGAGGTATAGAGAGATGGGTTTGTGACCTGTGTGTTGATAGCACGGTGACCTGTCTGCCTGGTGCGAAGGTTGAGGACATCATGCAGCATCTAGATAGACTGTTAGGCAGTGCTGGAGAGGAGACAGCTGTCGCGGTGCATGTCGGCACCAATGATGTGGAAAAATGTAGTCGGGAGGTCCTGGAAGCCAAATTTAGGCTGATAGGTAGCATATTGAAGTCCAGGACTCCCAAGGTAGCATTCTCAGAAATGCTACCTGTTCCACACACAGATACAGTGAGACAGGCAGAGTTGAGGGATTTTAATGTGTGGATGAGACGTTGGTGCCAGGAGGAGGGGTTTAGATTTGTTAGGCAGTGGGATACATTTGGGGGCAAGCAAGGCCTGTACAAAAGAGATGGGCTGCACTTGAACCACGATGGAACCAGCTTGCTGGAACTTAAAATCAAAAAAGGTTGCAGAGCAGCTTTAAAATGACTCCTGAAGAATAGCTGACAGGAGCTGGACAGTATCCGATTCGGCAAATGCCATACTTTAAAGTGTGAGGCTGCAAAGAATTCAAATAAAACAGAAGGGGACAGAGCAGAACCTCATAAAGAGCAGATGGGAGCCTGTGCCAGCAGGTCAAAGAGTCAAAAGAACAGCATACATCAGGGGAGAGATTCAGTGTATAGGTGCTTGTATGCCAATGCCAGAAGCCTCCGAGCCAAGATGGGTGAGCTGGAGTGCTTGGTTACTAACACAGAAATAGATATAGTGGGCATAACAGAAACATGGTGGAACAGTGAGAACCAGTGAGACAATGTCATCCCTGGATATAAACTCTATAGAAAGGACGGCGGGGAGGGGGGCACCTTGAAGGTGGAGTAGCACTGTATATTAAAGAAGGGATAGAATCTAAGAAGGCAGAAAACCTAAGAGGACCGGAGTCCTCCACAGAAACCCTGTGGGTGATCATACAAGGCCTGAAAAGGGAACGTGCTACTGGGGACATGCTATCGCCCTCCAGATCAAAACACTGACAGTGACTAGGAGTTGCAGAAGGAAATCAGGGGGGCGTCAAGGAGAGGGAGGGCAGTAATAATGGGTGAGTTCAATAACCCACACATAGACTGGATAAATTCACAGTCAGATAATGACAAAGAGGTCAAATTTCTAGATACGCTGAATGACTGTGCCCTAGAACAGTTGGTCTTGGAACCAACAAGAGAGAAGGCGACCCTGGACTTAATCCTGAGTGGCACCCAGGACCTGGTGCGTGATGTCAGTGTCATCGACCTTTTAGGGAACAGTGACTATAGTGCAATCAAATTCAGCATACATGTGGGGAGAGAATCACCAAGGAAGTCTAACACAGACACTTTGAATTTCTCAAAGATGAGGAGTATGGTGAAAAGAAAGCTGAAAGAGACAATCAGGAGAGTTACTTCACTCCAGAATGCATGGAGTTGACTCAACACCACAGTACTAGAAGCCCAGTTAGATTGTATACCCCAAAGGAGGAAAGATATCTCTAAGTCCAGGAGGATAACAGCATGACTGACAGGTAAAGTCAAGGAAACCATAAAAGGGAAGAAAATTTCCTTCTGAAATTGGAAGGCCTGCCCAAATGAAGAGAACAGAAAGGAACACAAACTATGGCAAAAGAAATGTGAGGCAAAAAGAGAGTTTGAGGAACATTTAACTAAAAGCATCAAGGGGAATAACAAAAACTTATTTACATACATTAGATGCAGAAAACCTGCCAGGGAGGCAGTTGGACCCTTAGACAATGAGGGAGTGAAAGGTATTATTAAGGAGGATATGGTGGTTGCAGAGAAGCTAAATGAGTTCCTTGTGTCTGTATTCATGGCAGAGGATACTGAGCATATACCTGTTCCTGAACCAGGCTTTTCGGGGATGGAAGCTAAAGAACTGAGTCAGATAGTAACAAGAGATGATGTTCTAAACTGTCTGGAAAAACTGTAAACTAGCTAATCGCCAAGGCCGGATGGCATCCATCTAAGAGTCCTCAAAGAACTCAAATGTGAAATTGCTGACCTCCTTGCTAAAATATACAGCCTATCCCTGCAATCAGGGTCTGTACCGGAGGACTGGAAAGTAGCAAATGTAATACTGATTTTCAAAAAGGGATCCAGGAGTGATCCGGGAAATTACAGGCCGGTTAGCTTAATGTCTGTTCCAGGCAAATCGATGGAAAGCATCCTCAAGGATAAAATTGTAAAGCACATAGAACAACAGGCCCTGCTGGGAGAGAACCAGCATGGCTTCTGCAAAGGGAAATCTTGCCTCACAAACCTTTTGGAGTTCTTTGAGAGGCTCAACATGTGTGTGGATAAAGGTGATCCAGCTGACATACTATACCTGGACTTCCAAAAAGCTTTTGACAAAGTTCCTCATCAAAGACTCCTGAGAAAACTTAGCAGTCATGGAATAAGGGGACCAGTGCATGTGTGGATTGCTAACTGGCTGAAGGACAGGAAACAGAAGGTAGGGATAAAAGGAGAATTTTCACAATGGAGGAAAGTAAGAAATGGGGTTCCCCAGGGAACTGTACTGGGACCGGTGCTTTTTAATTTATTCATAAATGATCTAGAAGTAGGGGTAATCAGTGAGGTGGAGAAATTTGCCGATGATACCAAACTCTTTCAGGTAGTGAAATCCAAAACAGATTGTGCAGAGCTCCAAAAGGATCTCTCCAAATTGGGTGAGTGGGCAACAAAATGGCAAATGTGGTTCAATGTTGGCCAGTGTAAAGTGATACCCATTGGGACAGAAAACCCCAACTTCACGTATACATTGATGGGATCTGAGCTGTTGGGATCTGATCTGATGGGATCTGATCCCAGGAGAGGGATCTTGGCATTGTGGTGGAAAATTCATTGAAAGTGTTGACTCAATGTGCGGCAGCTGTGAAAAAGGCCAATTCCATGACAGCGATCATTAGGAAGGGGGTTGGAAATAAAACTGCTAATATTATAATGCTGTTGTACAAAACTTTGGTGCAGCCACACCTGGAGTACTGTGTAGAATTCTGGTCACCACATCTAAAGAAGGACATTGTAGAACTGGAACAGGTGCAGAAGAGGGCAACCAAGATGATCAGGGGCCTAGAGCATCTTTCTTATGAGCCAAGGCTACAACACCTGTTGCTATTTAGTTTAGAAAAAAGATTACTGCAGGGAGACATGATAGAGGTCTTTAAAATCAAGCACAGTGTGGAGAAAGTGGATAGAGAGAAATTCTCCCTCTCCCATAACACTAGAACCAGGGGTCATCTCATGAAATTGATTGCCAGGAAATCTAGGACCAACAAACGGGGGTACTTTTTCACACGACGCATAATCAACTTGTGGAATTCTCTGCCACAAGATGTGTTGGCAGCCAACAACCTGGATGGCTTTAAGAGGGGTTTGGATAACTTTATGGAGGAGAGCTCTATCATCGGCTACTAGTCAGAGGGCTGTGGTCCACCTCCAGCCTCAAAGGCAGGATGCCTCTGAGTACCAGTTGCAGGGGAGCAACAGCAGGAGAGAGGGCATACCCTCAACTCCTGCCTGTGGCTTCCAGCGGCATCTGGTGGGCCACTGTGTCAAAGAGGATGCTGCACTAGATGGGCCTTGTGCCCGATCCACCACGGCTGTTCTTATGTGCTTAGTGGCAAATTATAGTTGTTCACAATCCGTGCAGTAAGCTGCACATTCAAACAGGATGTGGACTTCCTGGCTTTGTGGGACATACCACTGTGTTGCTTCTAGCGAACATGGAAGTGGTCCTCTGCGATATTATTTATTATTATTAATTAATCGATCAATTAATTATTAATTAAATTAATTAATTAATTAATATTATATTGCAGCTCCACATGACTATTAATGGAATGCTGGGAGTCGGGAGAAGCTGCACTGTTGCACAGTATCATTCACAAGGAGCCACTTCCTTGATCCCTAGAAGCAACAACGCAGCAGTGAGTCCCACATAGTTAGCAATCCCGCATCCTACCTGGATGCTCAGTTCATTGTGTAGATTGTGCGCCAGTTTGTTTAAAGCATCATTTGCCCAGAAATCAGTATCCCAAAACAATGTTTTTATTTTGTCGATTATATTGAGGTTCGTGGAGAGAGGTTATTATGCCCTTGATAGGAAAAGTCACTGGATGTTTGGATGGGTTCTATATCACTTGGTTGCTATCTAACTGGAATAATGAAATACCACATAAGGTTGTGCGGTTCTGTGCCACAAGTTGTAGAATTCATCAATGGGTGAATTACGGATTGCTCCTCGTTTTTCTTTTGCTTATTACACATATTTATGTATAATTTTACTGAGATTTTTAATTGTTTTAAGATTTTTTAATGAAAGGATGTTGTAAAAACTGGTTGCAGACGGCAATAAAATTAAAGTCAAAGGATCCCAAACCACAATCTGATATTGGTTTGCTCCATTAGGACACAATGAGCCCTTTCTCACGATCGATGAGTAAGGGTCACTGGCAGTGTTCTCTCTAAAAAAAAAATCATCTGCGTGTGGAATGAATTTTGTTCTGGGTGACAATATCAAGGCAGTGTGCATGCACATGCATTCAGAGTTGTGCCTTCGTGATTCAATCTGAACGGGATCCACAATTAAATGAGCGGACATCAAAAAACTTGTGAGTGTGCACGCCTTAGAGGGAACACTGGTCACAGGATGAGCGGGAAGAAAGCCTTGAAATGCTTACCTCTCTACAGACAATCCAGGCTGCTGGTCTGGGCACAGAGATCACGCACAAAGACATGCAGCTGCCCCTTGGGTAGTACAGATGATTGGGAGTGGGGTGTGTGTGTGTCGCCCCAGAACTCCCATTATGCACTGTGTGAGTGTGCAGTGCATTATGGGGATCCCACCAACACTGGCCGGGAGCCCTGCAGTCTCACAGCCCTGGCTGCAAATAATCCTAAAATAGAGGCTAAGGGAGCATGGCTCCCTTAATCTCGTTTTGGAAGTGGGCTCCAGAGACAGGCTTGCCACCCAGCACCACCGGGAGCCAAGCAACTCCCATTTGTTCTCATGTGCAGGGGAAACTGGGATGGGCTTCCTTAGCCTGGTTCCCCCTACACGTGAGAACAGCCTCAATGGCAAACATCCATCCATCTATCTATCCTAATCTAATCTAATCTAACTATGGAACATAGGAAACTGCCATATACTGAGTCAGACCATTGGTCCATCTAGCTCAGAATTGTCTACACAGACTGGTAGTGGCTTCTCCAAAGTTGCAGGCAGGAGTCTCTCTCAGCCTTATCTTGAAGAAGCCAAGGAGGGAACAAGGAACCTTCTGCTCTTCCCAGAGTGACTCCATCCCCTAAGTGCTACATCATCCTACAGTGCTCACACATCTAGTCTCCCATGCATATGCAACCAGGGCAGACCCTGCTTAGCTAAGGAGGCAAGTCATGCTTGCTACCACAAGACCAGCTCTCCTTATTTGTATACTGCCCAAAACTCAAGTCTCTGGGAGGTTCACAATTACAAGCAGAATCTGCCAATCGTTTTGCTTTGCATGTGGGGGAAAGGGAGGGAGTATGTGAACCAAAGGTTCACCATAGTTTGAGGAATTTATGGAATTGTGACATTTTGTGAGACTAGCTGGATGCTATGAACAAGTCACAAAGACCGTTAAAAGAAAATAGATTGGTTTTACCACAGGAGGTAAACAACATAATAGCTAGAATAAGGACTCCTTAAAAGAAGGAATTTATTTCATTCCTTAAAACAAGGAAGTTCTTCTTAAAACAATAACACAAGCATCAGAAAGAGCACCGTGAGATGCTGTATAACATATAAATGAAACAGTGAGCTAAGCATCACCAGGAGTCTATGAAATGTCTATTGCAACTCAGGCAGCCTTTTACCAGTTTTAATCAAACCCCAGCAGGTTCTCTATCAACATCAACAGCTTATTTCAGTCTTGACAGCTGGGACTGTTTTATTTCCCAGACAGATCTGTAGGAGGACAATAAGGAAGGGCATTTAGCAGTGCTGAAAACCTAATCAAATATGCCACAGGCTGGAGGCATTTGGAGGAATTAATTGTAACCTGGAGATTAAAACATGCTTGCCTTATTTACAGCAGAGCTTGAAAAATTGTATTGAAATACGTAAGTTCCAAACTGTCCCTATTTAGGAGACAGTCCCAGTTTTCTGAAATCTGTGTCTGGCAAATCACTAGCTGACATGACGTGACTTGGGAAAGGGTAATACGGCCAGAAAACATCGACACTGGAACGGACATGGAAACAGCAGCGCCGCTGTCCTGACTAGCAATTGTGCAAGCTGCATCACTGCAGTTTCTTCCATTTGCCACAAACATGGGGATAGGGATGTGCATGGAACCGGCTGGCCCGGTTCAGTTCAAGTCCAGACTGAATTCGAACCTAACCAGACCAGTTTGGTCTGGCACCCCTTAGAACCGCCCCCCCCCCAGTTCGATTGGGGGGTTCACGAAGTTTGGGGGATCCACGAAGCTTCCCCCTGCCCCCCAGCGACTTCCTTCATCACCGCCGCAGCCCATTTTACACCCTTTCCGGACCCCATTAAGGCCTCCGTATGTTGGTGCAGTGGCCATTTTCTCTGCCGCCACACATGTGCAAATGGCCTCTGCGTGGCCTGGCATGACCCAGGGCCTCGCAGAGGCCATTTGTGCATGCGCAGTGGCCATTAAAAAAAAGTTTTTTAAGGCCGTAAAAGGGGGTAAAACGGGCTGCGGGGGAAGGAGGAACCTTCACAGACCCCCCTCCCCCGTGGCCTAGAGGAACCCCCCCAAAGGGGCTAAAGTTTAACACACACACACCCCAATTGCAACCCCCCTGAACTGTTGGGGGGGTCAGTCCAAGGTCAGATCAAATGGTGGGGGTGGGGTTGGCTCATTCCCGGAACCATTGAACCAAACCAGTTTGATGTGGAGCCTAACACCCCTCAAACTGTTTGCACATCCCTACAGGGGGATGTAGGCAGTTTGCACAATCACTGGTTGCAACCCCAGAGCCACGACTTTATGTCCATGGCAGCAGATGCACTGATATAAGAACAGAAGAACAGTCCTGCTGGATCAGGCCCAGGGCCTATGTATTCCAGCATCCTGTTTCACCCAGTGGCCCACCAGATGCCTCTGAGAAGCTCACAGGCAAGAGGTGGATGAAGGCATGCCATCTCTCTTGCTGTTGCTCCCCTGCAACTGGTATTTAGAGGTTTCTTGACTCTGAGGCTGGAGATGGCCTATGGTCACCAACTAGTAGCCAACGATGTACCTGTGGAGGAGTGGGGCAGAGTGAACAGTAGCTTTAAGGAGCATGTACGGAGGATCTGCTCCTCTGCTTCCCTGCCACCATTCTGGTTGTGGCCATGTTGCTGGAAAGAATGTGTGATGCTGCTTTCTTGTTCCCAGCAGTCTGCACGCGGCACCAGCATGTACATGGTTTATGGAGCAGATAAGCACTTGCGTACCTGCTCCTTAAAACTACCCCTCGCCTCCTCCCAAAGCTCCCTCCTCATGCTCTAAGAAATTATGGCCAACAAGTCCCATTGAATTTATAGAGTCCTATTGCCTACGCCCTTTTAATTTCAGTGGGACTACTTTGAGTTATTTGCCTTATCATGTAAACCTCTCTCTCCAAGTCAGTGAGTGGATACATCATGTCTCTAGAGCACCTGCATGTAAATGGGTGCACAACACTAAGGCACTATACAGTGCACAGTATATAGTGGGCAGAATCCAGTCTTCAGCAATGCTTAATAGCTGGCAAGGGGCTCGGTGTCCTTGGATGAAAATTGGTTTTAGAAGTGTATCCCAATTCCCATCTGCAAAACATTGGAGGGTATGGGTTTAGTTTAGCAGGAGCCAAGGTAATCTACAATAACGTGCTGTGCATGCACTTTTAAAAACAGCTTTCCATTTGCAGCTTACAAATATGACTAATATCAACTACACTCCCTGCAAATTCACATGCATGCCCGATTTTCATTGGTGAACTATTGAGGGATATGACATATTCCATATAAGAAGTTGCTGCTGTAACACCTAAGAAATGTCTACCATTCTTCCCTTTCTAGTGTTTAGAAGGTAAAAGTCATATTTTATTTACTACAAAACAATAACTGGAGACAGAAAGATATCACTCCCTCTGCATCAGTGTTCTCTCCGATTTTTTTCATCTGTGTGCGGAAAGGTACATTGGTACTCACCGTGAAGGTGTCTTCTGGCTGGTGTAGAAGAGGTCACCCAAGCTTGGGATTACATCCCCCCCACATGCTCCAAAAGGCAGGAAGTAGTCATACTTGAAGATCCTTAACCCAGTGCATGTGGGCGGATCTCCTCAGTGCTTAAAACAGCTCAAGCTACGGAATGAAAACCACAGAACACAACAGAGAATATACAACAATATACAAACAATAATGCAGAGAAAGACAGAAACAACTGTCCCCCTACAACCAGATCATCAGCTCCAGCCTAACACAACCCGGGCGGGCCTTGGGTGACCTCTTCTACACCAGCCAGAAGACACCTTCACAGTGAGTACCAATGTACCTTTCTCGGCTGGTGTAGGAGGTCACCCAAGCTTGGGACATACCACAGCACCAACCACAGGAGGGAAAATACCCAAGCTGGAGCTACTGACGTGGAAGGACCTGTTGCAGGACCCTCCGACAAATGCTGCTCTGGCAGCTTCATGTTCATCCAACTTGTAATGCCTTGAAAATGTAAAAGGCGACGACCAAGTAGCCGCCTTGCAAATCTCTTCATGGGACACCGGTGAAGATAGCACAGCGGAAGTGGCTGCCGATGTAGTTGAGTGCGCCGTAATCTGACCAGGCACCGAAAGTTTCTGGGCTTCATACAACATCGTAATGCATGAATGAACACATCGAGCAATAATGGCTGAAGAGACCTTGCATCCCATCTTAGAAGCCTTAAAGGCCACAAAAAGAGCATCTGACTTACGAAAAGCCTGCGTCCGGTTGCACTCCTGCTCTGCAGGGTGACGAGCATCCGGACAAAAAGAAGGTAATTAAATGATTGCCTCACGATTAAACTGAGACTTTACCTTAGGGATAAATGAAGGATCCGGGATAAGTCTCACAGAGTCCTTAGAGAAAATACACAAATTACTCTTAACTGACAGAGCCTGCGATTCAGAAACCCTCCTGGCTGATGTTACAGCTACTAAAAAGGCCACCTTCCAGGACAGCATCTGCAATGATACAGATCAAAGTGGTTCAAATGGCGGAAACTGCAGACCCCACAACACAATATGCAAATCCCATGACGGAAAACGATGGCAGACCAGAGGAGACAACAAAGCTGCCCCCCTCAAGAACTTGCGTAGAACAGGGTGCCACGCCTGAACAAATGCTGATGAGGAAACAACATCTGGATCAAGCACGCCACCTGGTGTTTAAGCGTGTTGGGTTTCAGACCAAGCGCAAGGCCATCCTGAAGAAAACCTAGTAATCCCCTCGACCTGCACTTGTCCAGCTGCAGGGAGAGCTTTGCTGTCCAGCGCAGAAAACTACGCCAAGTCGATTGGTAAATCTTGTTGGCTGAACACTTTCTAGATGCAAGGATGGTAAATCGGACCTTGACACAGCAGAACTGGATGGTCTGGCAAACTGAGTGGATGACCTACGGTCAAGTCGACGATCTCGGAAAACCAAGGCCCTCTGGGCCAAAAAGACGCAATCAATATCAGGGATGCCTGGGAACCCCGCAGCTTCCTGAAGCAACGGGAGAGCAGCGGCAGTGGAGGAAATGCATTCAGCAGACACGGAGGCCATGGTACCGATAGCGTATCCGTCTCTTCTGCCCCCAACATTGGGAAACATGAGTAAAACCTCTGAATCTTGGCATTCTGAGGATATGCAAATAAGTCTATCTGGGGACACCCCAGCCGCTCTGTCAGCCACCTAAATACTTGAGGGTGCAGGCCCCATTCTGCTGGCTGGATCTCCTGCCGTCTTAGCCAATCTGCCCGAACATTGGAAATTCCGTTTACATGATGGTCCAGAATGGATATTAAGTTGTTCTGTACACATTAAGATATTCCTTCCCTTCACCAAGGGCGTGAAGGCTCTTAGGGCCAGAAAGACAGCCCGCAGCTCGAGCCAGTTTATGCTATGGAGCAACTCTTCCACCGACCAAAGCCCCTGGGCAGAACTGTTCCAACAGTGAGCCCCCCAGCCCGATAGACTGGTGTCCGTCGTGACCATCACTCTCTCGGGTTCTATGAACAGCTTGCCCTTGTCTAGGTTCCCCGGGCCGTCCAACGAATCGGCTCGCGAAGAGACACCTAGAGAGGAATGTTCTTGTCACGTTTGAGGGCAATCCTGTGCTGGTAAGGGAGAAAAGCCCACTGTAACTGGTGTAGATGAAAACCTCGCCCAAGGCACCGAGTCCATAGCCGCCACCATGAGACCCAACAAACTTGCTAGATTGAGAAGGCTGGCCCACAGTCTCGAAGCAATCACACGAGCCAGTGACGATAAGACCTCCATCCGATCCTGTGGCAGAAACAGTTTGCCTACTGAGGTGTCCATTACCATGCCCAAATGACGAAGGCTCTGTGTGGGCATCAGGTGACTCTTGCCCACATTTATCAGAAACCCATGGGCACGTAACACAGACATTGTTCTGGACAGAGCTGACTGAACTGCCCCTTCTTGAGCAAGTTGTCGAGGTAACAATACAGGTGGACCCCCTCAGTGCATAAAGTGGCCACTAGCAGACTAGAACCTTCATAAAAACTTGGGTGGCTGATGAGAGACCAAAAGGAAGGGCTCTGTACTGATAATGCCTCCCAATGTAGCAGAAGTGGAGTATATGTCGACTGCGTGGATGAATGGGGATGTGTAAATAGGCCTCCTGGAGATCTATTGAAGCCATGTAGTCCATCTGCAATGCCTCTGAGATGGTACAAAGGATTTCCATTCTGAACCTCCTTTTTATCACAAAACGGTTGACTGGGCGTAGGTTGAGAACTGCCCTGGCCGATCCATCCTTTTTTGGCACCGTAAAAATCACAGAATAGATGCCCTTGCCTCTGTGAAGAGGTGGGACCTCCTCTATGGCCCCTATAGCCACCAGATACTGAATAGCCATGGACAACCCCTTGTGCTTTTCCGGTTTCCCGGATCTAGGGGTAAGGGGGAATCTGTTTCCTGGGGGGCTGGCCAGCTCCACTTCGTACCCGTGTAGGCTAATGGAAAGAACCCACCTGTCGATGGATTCTTTCCAAACGGGCCAAATGGCAGACCCCCACTTTGCCTGAGTGGGAGTCAGGACTGCTGCTTGGGGCCCCCGCTGCTGGTTTCCGAAAGACTGATGGTTCTGCTGAGTGAACCCTTGCCTGCCTTGGCCTCTGGATCTGTTCCACTGTGATCGAAAAGGCCTAAAAGGCTCCCTCTGACAAACTGAGGTCTAAACGCCCTGAAGGTTTGCGTCGGTCTACGATTAAAACTCTTGTCCTCCTTCCTAGGGGCTGATGGCAGTTTCAATGAGGATCTCTTTCAGGGCCTCATCCCCAATTAGCTTCCCCCCCAGCATAGGGAAGGCAGCTAATTTAGCCCTAGATGTATTATCAACTTCCAAAATTTTAGCCATATGTTGCTTCTTGCCAGGACACCTGCACTGACTGCACGTGCTGAGAACTGAACACTGTCCAGAGTAGCATCCGCTGAAAAGGCAGCCGCCCTCTGCAGACGAAGAAGCTTACGCCGCATCTTAGATTGATCAGCGGGAGGGTCATTGGGTAACTCGCTGATCCACAAGACCAATGCTCTAGACCAGTGGCGTATCGGGGGGAAACAGCGCCCAGGGCAAGCTCCCTGAAATGGCGCCCCCCCACCCCCCACATACCTGTGAGGGCGCGGCGGCAGATCACCAGCGGTGGCGGTGATTCGGCGGTGGCGTGCGGCGGCGGGTCGCCCGAGGCACACCTGCGCAGTTGGGAAGCGACGCCGGGCCAGGAGGCAGGCTCGGCGTTGCTCTGCGGCCTGCACTCCGTCCTCGGCGGGCAATCCGCCGCCGCTGCTCGGGCCGCACTACAGCATCGCCGCCACGCCAGCCACCGCCGCACTCGGCGGGCCGCGGGCGACCCGCCGCCACCACCCGCCAGCGCCAAATCGCTGTCGCACGCACGCCGCCACACTCGGCGGGCGATCCAGGGGGGTTGGGGGGAGCCACTTTTTGGCGCCCGGGGCACGTGCCCCCCCTATCGTTACGCCCCTACTCTAGACACCAAGGACGAAGCAGTGTCAGCTCTGATGGCCACTGCTCAAGCCTCGTGGGCCCTGCGCAGTGCAGATTCTGCTTTTCTGTTTCCTGGCTCCTTAATAGAGGAGTCCCCATCCTTGGGTACCCTATGCTACTAAGTAGGGCCCTGAAGGGAGCATCCCTAAGTGGCACCTTCAGCAAGTCCAGAGTCTCCTCCTTAAAGTTGTACAATTTGCAAGCCAGTGCCAACATACGCTTTGGGAGTCGCAATAGCCGCCCATACCTCCTTGACGGTATTAGTAAAGCCCTCAGGTATCATTGATTTAATCTGTGGTACCTTAGCCTTAGGCAGCACCAAGGAGCCCTTGGACACAGGAGAGATCTGTTCCTCTGTAACTGGCTACAGATCAAGCGCAGCAATAGGCTGGTTAATTAGTGGCTGAAAATCCACCATAAGAGAGAGCCTCTGACTGTGTAGGTTTGCTGCAGAGTCCTCAATAATCTCCCCCTCTTCCGAGGAGGAGGGCCCCTTGTCTGGGTTGCCCAGCAATGTCTCTGACCCACTGACCCTGGGTCACAATAAATCTGGGGAGTCCTCTCCTGACTCGTCTGAAGACCTCCCCCTATCCCAAGGGCACAGAGTCCTGGCGTATAGCCACCCTGGGCTGCTTAGCGGGCACCGTCTCCTCCTGAGAGTCTGAGGGCAACACATGGATCACAGCCTGCCTTGCAATGCCTTGCAGGCTTCCGCACTTTAAGCGCCGCTGCCAGTGAGACCTGAATGGCCTCCTGAATCCAGCCCTTTACAGTGGCAGCATCAGGGGGAACCCCCACATTCCCTGTAGGAGTAGGCCCTGAGGGAGGAGCCACATAGGGGGCATCTGCACTCACCTCCTCCCCCCCTGAGCAAGTCCCGATCTTACCGGGGGGAGCTGTTCATGGCCTTCTGGGTGCTCTGACGCCCCATCCACGGGCTCAGCACCGCCTGCCTCATCATCCTGCACGTCTTCCCCATCTGATTCCGACAGGCTCTGGCGCGGCCACTCCTGCTGACATTCCTTTCGGCGCGGCCCCAATACTCGCTGAGGCAGTCCTCCTCCTGCACGCCCAACTGCTAGGAAAAGGAGTTGAGGGGAGGGGGGCGAGGCCAAATATCACAGGCTTACTTTGCTCGCGCTGCTGGGCGAAAGCTTTCTCACCAACGGGGTCTCCTTGTAGGGAAGCCTCCAATTCTGGTGTCGCCACTTGTGTCCTGATACGGTGGATTACTGGTGGCATGAATTGCGCCCAGTCTCCTTACCGGTATCTGGCCACCAACGGGGCCTCCTTGTCAGGAAGCCTCCAATTCTGGTGCCGCCACCTGCGTCCTGCTTCGGTGGATTGCTGGTGGCATGAATTGCGCCCAGTCTCCTCACCGGTATCTGGCCACCGACAGGGCCTCCTTGTAGGGAAGCTTCCGATTCTGGTGCCGCCACCTGTGTCCTGCTTCGGTGGATTGCTGGTGGCATGGATTGCGCCCAGTCTCTGGGCGACAGAGAGGACCGCTGTGGCCTACAGGCGCCAGCAAGGTCATCTGATAAATCTGCCATTTTCCTTACAGGATTTGCACAGTCCCGAGTTTTTGGCGGGAACAGGCGCTGATGGGAGGATCTCTCCCTAATAGCCAGGAGTCCGAAGGTCTTTTTAGCGGACATCGGCCAAAAGGTCGGCAAGAGGTGAGGAGAGGTAACGAATAACAGAAAGGACAGTAGAAGAACAGATATGAATTTTTTTTAAAAAAATTAATATTATTATTATTTTCTTTTTTCTTTAGTAACTAGAGAGAACTAATAGTAGTAGAATACCAGGTGAAGAATAGATTGGAAATAGTCAAAAACAATAGGAATATAAGCAGAAGAAAAGAAGAGGCCTAGTTAACAAGGCCAAAGTCAGCGAGCTGTAATGCGAGCCTTCTGGAGCAAAGGCAGGAAGTAGAACAGAGGAGATCCGCCCACATGCACTGGATTAAGGATCTTCAAGTATGACTACTTCCTGCCTTTTGGAGCATGTGAGGGGGATGTAATCCCAAGCTTGGGTGACCTCCTACACCAGCCAAGAATGAGTTTTGTTCTGGGCAACAGTATCAATGCAGTGTGGCGCATGTGCACTGAGTGTGAGAACTTCCCGATTCAACCTGATCAGGATCTAAAATTAACTGAACAGACATTAAAAAAACATGTGAGCACACGCCTTAGAGCAGGGGTTCTCAACCTTGGGTCCCCAGATGTTGCAGGACTTCAACTCCCATAATCTCCAACCAAAGACCACTGGGGCTGGGGATTATGGGAGATGAAGTCCAACAACATCTGGGGACCCAAGGTTGAGAATCCCTGCCTTAGAGGGAACACTGTTCTGCGTTCTGTTGCCCCTTAAAAGGGACCACAGGAATGAGATTTATGTATTTCATAATGACTTTTTTTTAAAGCTTAAAGCACACCAGAATTATCATCTCCACTTTATGAATAGGAGTGCAGGGTTGGGCTGGTCTAAGGTTGCCCAGTGAACCAAGGAAATATTTCAGTTAGGTGTCCCTAGCTCATGGCCATGAGGCTTTTGCTCAGTGTACAGGACAACAGGAAACTTAAAATGCCAAATGGAAGACATTTTTAAAGTTTCAATTTTAATTGAAAAATGAACTGTATGCATGGTCTCCCAGCTGCTTAACTGTGGTGTAGATAAGCATCAAAATTTGATGGAAAATAAGGGTCGATTCACGCATTAAGCATGTGCTGATAACATTATTCGCAAGTGCTGAATCTGCAAGTGGAAGCGTCAGTTGCTTCTTCACATGCTACATGTGGCTCTTCTCTCAGCCACTCAGCCTACTTGTAACATGAACCTTTGGAACGGAGCCACACTCTGGCCACATGTGCCAACGTCCTGACTCACAAAAAATGTGTGTAAGCAGGATGTATGGGCATGGAGCAGCATCCTTGACACAACTTTCTGTCCTGTGCTTGAACTGTCGCCCAAGAGCACCAATACTCCAGAGTGCTTCCTGTGTCCCAGAAGTGCTAAGATCAGAAACACGTGGCTGACCCTCCACGACT
Source organism: Hemicordylus capensis (assembly GCF_027244095.1). Taxonomy (NCBI): domain Eukaryota; kingdom Metazoa; phylum Chordata; class Lepidosauria; order Squamata; family Cordylidae; genus Hemicordylus; species Hemicordylus capensis. The sequence continues at coordinate 60,545,750 of NC_069659.1, read as the reverse complement.
TTGAGACCTTATTAGTGCTCCAGATTCTTGGCCCTCTTGTGGAGCAGCATGACCAGAGGAGAGGGATGTTGTCCCAGCAGGGAGCTGCTGTGTGCCTGGTCGCCCTACTTACATGTTTGCTTCATTAATCAGCCACTAAGTAATAAGATAAGGTCTTTGCCATGGGTTTAATAGACACCTCAAGTTCATCAACAATGCCATATGTACTCTGTGCTCTTTTATGCATCAATGCTGTTGGCATTGGAATAAATTTGGGAAAGTGTGCATGTATTTGCTTGTTCTGCATAATTTAGTGTTGCTGTAGGCACAGGGGGAATGGAATACAGAGCACTGGGTGTCCTGCAGTTACTCAGATATTTTGAGACTACAAAAATCCACTCAAGCCTCTCCATATTCCTTCTTAATTTCTTATTTGGATAGTACCACAATAAGTGTATAAAGCACATTCCAGAACAGCAGCGCTTTATTATTAAGAGGTATTAAAGAATTGTGTAAACTTACAGTGGGAAAAATCTCTTATTACAGATTAGCGCAATTCGTGCATAGTCAAATATTTTCATTTCTTTCAAAACTTATGCAGTAGGTGAATAGATTAACACAATTTTATTAAACACACAAAACACCCTTACCTTGTGTACTCACAGGGATAAATAAGACATTTCTTTTAGTATTTTGTACATTGTATATCGTCACACATGGAAAGTCAGTTTGCTTTAAGTCTCTCCTCGGGCACCTAAGGGGCACAGATAGTTGTGAGCAGAACAAAGGGGATATAATTGAGCTAGTTATAAAGTATAATTTGGGTTGAAGATCCATACTTGGTATCAGCATGCAACAGATGCTAAAATTACCCATATTTGAATCTACACAGTGTGGTCATCCATTATGAAAGTGCATAATCAAGGTCAAAAAGATTCTTCCTATAACTTAGCAGCATAAACAAGAAAAGCAAATCAGTTGCCTAATACTTGCAATACTGAGATTTTTCTAGTGACACCATTCACATTTGCACAACATTCTTCATGAATCATACATGCAGTCAAAAAGAACAGCACAGGGCAATATCTGAGAACAGCTTTTGGAATACAGTATTCACCATTAGTGAACTCATTACATGAAAAACAGTCCTACTGCTTTCACAGGTATTTCCACATAATGCTGTAATCCAGAAGAGAGTGGTGCAGCACAAACCCAAGCCTATGTTGTTTGGCAAGTTCATGTTCGGGTCATCTAGGCTTGTGTAGACATGCAATGTTGTGTTTCTCAAAGTAACTAAACCACATTTGCTACCTTACAATTAGAGACAGTCTCTTCCCTGGAGGTGTGAAACACTAAGTGCTGAGAATCTGTAAGGCACGTCACTAGACTCCAATTGCTGAAGTCTCTATGGAAATAGCACCTAGTGAGAGTGGTTTCCCAAAGTAAGACTCTGACAACATGTGGTTGTTGGTTTTTGTTGTTGTTGGTTTTTTTTGGGGGGGGGGGAACAGACTCAAATTTCAAAGTAATATGGCTTGTGATGTGGATTTTTAAAATACACATTAATCCTTAGAATCCAGAAAGACAGTTTTCCATGTGCAATGGGAATTGGCCTTTTGAAGAAAATGACACATGAACAGGCAACATTAACATAATCATTAACAGCAAATGTGTGTAAGTGAAATACTTTGGATTGCAACCATGGACTATAAGCAACAGAATAAGCCATTTGAACCTTTAATTGCATGATCTAGAAAGGTCTTATTTTCAGATGGAGTTTCAACATTTAATTTTTACTATTACTTCAACTTATAAAAGCATATACTCCATTCCTAATATGCTTTTTCAGATTTGTAATTAAGAATGTAGATTTAACAGACTCTTCCAGGCAAGGATTGCCTGCTTTTCTTTCATCAGAGAAAGTCTGGACCCTGCAGTGGAGAAAGCCCCTCACAAAAGGAAAAAGAACAAAACAAAACTTCCAAACTAACCTTAGAATACCATGGCGTGCACACTACTGCGTGGAGACTCCATGCAGGACAATGGTTTTGTTTTTGTTTTTTTAGCAACAAGCTTAAATGCTGAAAGTAGCATGGCTTTAGAGAGCAATTCCTAAAGGAGAGTTACATCCCCAAACCACATCTCTTTATTTAAAAGTCTGAGGAGCCTTGTCACTGATGAATACTGTCACCAGATGGCTGAATTATCAGACATGAAATACTCAAAAAATCTACTTTACAAATATGATCTTCTTTGGCAAATAACAAGTAGAAATTTATATTAAGAAATCACAATCTAGATAGGCATCTATCACATGCCAGACATACTTATGACCCGTTTAACTTCTGTATGAGTCCAAGATACATTGTCGGTAATCAAGTGCCATTCATTTCAACAGAACTTTCCCCCTGCATGTAACGCATGTAGGCTTCTGACAAGTGAACTTCAACTACATAGATCCTCGCTCTAGTGCACAGAAGCTCATCAATTCAGTGATAAGCAACAAGCTTGATTTTAACTTTATTCTGGTGACAGGAATCACCAAAGTCACTTTGTAGTCACAAAACAAGAAACAGTCTCAGGTACCTACAACTCCTGTATAGGAAAACCATCACCAGCAATTCAATAGTTTTAAATAATTCACAGCATCCTTTCCCATTAGTTTTTAAGCAAACCTTCCTTAAATTGTCTCCACTTATACCAGAAGTAACACATGAGTATTTCAAGTATATTTCCTGTGAGTTTGGATTGCTAAGTTACATTTCACAACTCAAGTGGAAGAATATTTCAATGCATATTTATTTTAAAGGTGTAAAAAAGGACAAAAATGCCACACTGTACTACAAGATAATAAAAGGTGATTATTAGCACAAATATACCAGGATATAAAAGTGTAGGAAATGCATATTGCCTAAAGGGTCACAGGTGATTTGTTTGTGGTAGAAGGAGTTTCAACAGTGGCATTTTCTTCACGTCTTCTATCTGTGCAAATGCAGCATTAAGACTATAGCTGTATTTACCAATAAAATAAAATAAAATCCAGACACCAAAGAAACAACATAAACCACTGTAAAGCTCCAGGTCTTTCTAGGTAACAGGTCATCTGTTGAAACAGGGTTTTTTAACTGCCCAAGTGCAAACACCTTGTGTTCCTGCCACTATGCAATTCATGCCGCGGTCAGCTTGTCAATCAAATCTTCAACAGTGTATATAATAAGCTTGATATCATCCGGCTCTTTCATCCTATGTTCACCACTTTTGCGGAGAATAACATCCACATCTGTGCTGACAACACGGTCAGCAATCTTCAGGGAAATTTGCCATGAGACATCTTCATCCTTCATGCCATGGATAAGTCTCACAGGACATTTTACGGGAAGAGGAGTGCCTAACACACAGTGAGATTCTGCTTCCTGAATGACTTCATACGGCACAGCATAAAACCCTTCTTCGGTGTGTTTGGTTGGCATCTTCCATTCACCTTTTTCTTCTGCTTCCTTTTTTGCCTAGCAAGTTAAAACATATGACAGGCTCAATGGAAGGAATCTGAAAGACATCTAAGTACAACACTGCCTAAAGCAATTCTGTCCATCTCTTAACCTGCATCTGCACACTACCATAATGCACTTACATTATGACTTTCACATTATCCTAATTTGCCACAAGCAGAGAGAAGGGATGTGCAAAACGTTCCAAGCTCAAAATGGGCCTTTTGGAGTAAGCCAAGCTCGAAACAAAATGCCCTTAAAATAAAGGGCCTGTTTTGAGCTCAAAACAAGATGACCCCATTTCAAGTCGAAATGTTTCAAGTGTTTCAAGTGCCATTGTGGAGGGCTGTTTTTCCAGGGAGAGCAGGTCTACCACCTCCACCCAGACTTAGTGTGTCGGTCCGCCTTGGAGGACTGGTCTACATGCCACATGAGGCAAATAGACCGGGCTTCCGCCCCATACTTAACACAATCACCAACCTTGGACCAGTCCTCTGAGGCAGGCAAATGCACTGAGTCTGGAGCAGAGGCCTGGTCAACCTGCCGACCCCAATCAGTAGACCAACTGTCTCTGGAAAAAATGCTCTCCAAAACGATACTCGAAATGTTTCAGGTTTGTTTTGTCGAAACAGCCGGCTTGGCCACTGTTTCAACAAAATGTTTTGAGCATTTTGCATTTTGTTTATAGAGTTTGAAACAAAACGTAAAATCTGTTTTGTGCATATCCCTAGCAGGAGTTAACAAGTGAGCTAAATCATCTGTTTGAGTTCAAGACAAATTCCAGGATTGTTAGTAATCTAACCAGGAAGGGGCGGAAACACCCCCGCCCCTTGTAATCAATTAAACTCAAATAAGGAAAACAGAGCATGAAGCAAACATCACACTAAGAAATTAACTAGTACCCAATTTAAGTCTAGAAGATTTGCTCTTAGTCATAACACCTCGGAGACCAGTCAGGAGATCTCTTTATAGTAGAAAACAGTCAGGCAGTCGTTGTTAATGCTCAAAACTCAGATCTTTCTCTCATGTGGTCAGCCAAGTAGATATTAACTCAAATAGAGTAAAAACTGTGCTTCAAGCTTTCCTTAAGGGCAGCTAGCCAAGTTGATAAAAAGCAAAATAAACAAAGCTAATAGATTAAAAGAATAAGCTTACAAAAACGCTGTCCTCCCACCAATGTCTTAACTGGAAGCTCTAGTACCCAACGCAGGCAAATGGGGAGGTGAAATGACATCTCTACAATGTAGAATTCTACAGAGATGAGCACAGATAATTTGTGGAGATAAGCTGTGAAGATACTGGGATGTTTGCTCTTGATCAACAAAGTCACAGTTTCTCCTTACCTCTACAGGAAGCTGTTGAAAAGTTGATACAAGATGGTCTGCAGCTGAAGCAATTCCAACTAGCGCAACCACTTTTTCTGGACGAGCAATTGCAGCATGAAGCATCAACCAACCACCCAAACTGGAACCAACTAAAATCTTAATGTAAAACCATCATTAGTTAAATGCTTTTGTGTTATAGAAACACTCCACAAACAAATGTTTGTGTGTTTATTTACCAACTGTGCCACCATAAACAAAATATGTCCAGAGATTAAGTTGCCTTAAGTGGTACAAGGATTGTCTATGCGAGAAGAAACGCCAGTTCATTCAACAAGCATATAGTATTTACTTGAACAGAAGACGACTCTGAATTTTAAAAAGTAGAAGTTAAATATATTTTATACCTGTATTTACCTAAAGGGAAGAGGACTCTAAATTTATGGCAAACCACCACCACCCTCCATTTTTAACAGCAAAGAACTTGGGCAGGGTGGGGTGCTCAGTCTTGGATTCAGGTAAATACAGTATCTGAGGTCAGTGTTACATAACTTTCAGTCTTCAACAGAATCTTTGGACCTATTATTGTAAAATTAGTAGTATTTACTCAACGTAATTCCCAGACAGTTAAGAACTTTGGAATCCATTATTTCTTACTTTGCTTTTGAGAGTTATATCATACTTCCTAACTGTACTCTCAAAACAACTTCTTTTTTTTTTTTTAAAAAGGACAATTTCATACAACTTGTAATGAACAAATAATTTTTATCAACCACCAGCCTGATTCCTGCCAAAGTATTTTGTAAGTCACCAGAATGTACTTCTCTGAAACATTTATAAAGTCCAACAGTAATCAGATATTCACAAAACGGGACTGTAGTACAATGTGAAAGAAATGTTTATGTTAGACTTAAGAATAAGATAACACCTGTGGTCCTGTTGTAAGTTCATCCAAAACTGCAAGAACATCCTTTCGCCATTTTCCTACTGTGCACTCTCTAAAGATGCCTTCTGAACTTCCACAGCCTCTATAATCAAACCTGTGAAAACAGATGAGAGCACTGCTAAATGAAAGCACTGCTTTGCGAAAACTGGATTAAACAGGATCAAATACAGGATACTCAACAATTCAATAGGGCTGTGCAAGTTGGTAAAGGGAGATTTCAGATGTTGGAAAACCCGGTCCCCACCACCAGGAAGCATCAGAGTGCGGGGCAAATGGCCCAGGTAGTGCGGTGGTGGAGATTAGAACCTTTAACTTCCCACCCAGAACTGGCACAGGTATGGTGGGGCGAGGGGCAGGGAGTGACTCAGGGCAGCCTGGGAAGCATACGTGGCTGCTAGGACGACTACATGGGCGGCTGAATGGGGTAGTTCTGCTCAGAGCTTCTTCCCATGAATACTTACATAGCCTTACAATTCAAAAAACTAAAACAATCCACTAATAATAAAGCATTAGCCAGTTCTTTCAAACATTTTGTTTCCGTCATTTACCACTGTAGGGCTTATAAGCACTAGAATACTCTCTTAAAGCATACCTGACAAAAGCATGGCCAATTGATTTGCAGAAGTCTTCGAGTGCAGTTGCCTTCTCACCATTCATACTTGAATAAAGGCCTGAGAGGAAGACAACTCCAGGATTCTTGCCTTTTAGCTTATTAAAAGCGAGTTTGGGTTGATCAGGGCGGTTAAGGAAACTAGGTGATGATCTCTGTCTGCAACCTAAACAAAACACATTTCTGAGATCATTATATTTGGCTCATCGACAGCACTGAAATACATCCTTTAAAAGAGCTAGTACAAATCTGGCTGCTCAACTATCCTTTAACTGTGTTTCATTTTAGCAACACTTCTTAATAATGAACATTGACGCAACTGAGACATAGGACTGGTTTAGACATCACTCGGAACCACAATTAAATCTGGGTTCTGGACAATGTCTCGAAGCCTTGGGAATGCATGTTTCCTCTCCCCACCCCGCCCCCTTGCATCAGTAGTATTCTACTTCCAGCTCTAGGTAAGAACAAACCAAGTTTGGTCACAATGTCCAAACTAATTGATCTTGGTTTAGTCTAACCAAATTGCTTGAAATAAACAGAGAACTGAACCCAGGTTTTGGTGTCTGCTTTATATTATATTTTTGCTGTGGCTCACTACCATATGAAAGTAAGTGTGTGTGTGTGTGTGTGGTGGGGATACTGGTCGCCACATAATACATAGAGGCCTTAATCTGGTCTCATATCTTCTTTTTGGGGTGATATTATGGTTCAGTGAGAAAAATGAACAGAAGCACACAGATCCTCTTTTCAAAGTCTCCAAACTGTAGCACAAATGAGGCAACAAACAGCAGTCCAAGAAGTTTCTACTTTCTTCAAATTACAGTGCAGATGAGAAAAGATAATGAGGAAGGGAGTAGCTAGTTACAACTGCAAGTAATGGCTGGCCAGAAAGCCCAACAATTATTTGTGGTCCCCTGGTTTAGAACAAAAAGTTTCCAGAAAGAAGTTTTGTGAATAAGTCTACAAAATTTATTGTCCTTGACTAGTCACTGCCAATTTCCAAATCTTCTATGCAAAAAGACACTGATAGACACACTCTTTGATTTTTTAAAATTTGTTTTTTAAAAAGATTTACAGCACACCTGAAAATGGTGGATACGAAACTGGATTTTTGAAAGGCTGGAGTCACACCAAAGACAACCTATATATCTAAAAAAAGCACTTGCCTGAATATGTAAGCAGGACTGCACAGTAGGTAAGCCAGGGTATACAATGAACACAGAAAGTTGGTGCAAGCAGCTTAAGAGAAAGAGTGACTATGTTACAAGATTGCAGAAGAAAAAACAAAATAAATGTCAATGGATAGAGAAGAAACTAATGCTTTGATTAGTTCCAAAATAGTTGGTGCTACGGTAGCATTTGACTCTACTATTCAAATGGTGCTGAATCAAAGGGAGGGAGAGGAAGAGAAAGAGAGAAGGAGACGGAAGAAAGACTCTCAACAACAGGTAATAATTATTTTTAAATAAAAGGTGACTGGATGGATCTGCAGAAATCCAGATAAGAAAGATTACTTTGCCTATGGATCAAACACGAAAGCAAACCATAGGAACACATACACATAGGAAGTTGCCATATACTGAGTCAGACCCTTGATCCATCTAGCTCAGTATTGTCTATACAGACTGGCAGTGGTTTCTCCAAGGTTGCAGGCAGGAATCTGTCTCAGCCCTTAGTGGTCTGATTTGGAAAAACAGACTTGGGAAGAACTAACATCAGGTTTGAGAGACAGAACCTCCTTTCGAGGTCCCAGAAAGAAACCTTCAAGGAAACGGGACGGAACGGGTGCCCCCATACTAGGGAATTGGAACGTTCCCCTTCTCGTAATCAGGTTAGTAAACTTGTATGTCATTTATGCAATGCTCATGCATAGGAATAGGGAGGGAAGGCGCGACCAAGAGGTTCACGCAGATGAGACAGTAAATCTCTTCTGGAAAAGTTTGCATGGTTATGTGCAAAAAGACAAGAGTATCTCTTCTAAACAGCAATGGGACAAATTGTGGAAATGGACGTTGGACGTAACCCCCTCGATTACCTGATGTGCCTTGAAATCCCCCACCCCTGAGTTACAGTACTACCTGCATATACTTCATAACCTTGTGGGTTTCCAAATCCTTGTGTGTAAATCTTTGTAGATATATCATGTACAAACAACCACTTTGTATATAATTGTGCTTTGGCAACGTACTGTATGCTTTGGTAGTTTGTTGGTTCAATAAAAAAATCTTGTCCTGTTTTTGGAGAAGCCAGGGAGGGAACTTGGAACCTACTGTTCTTCCCAGAGCGGCTCCATCCCGAGGGGAATATCTTACAGTGCTCACACTTCTAGTCTCCCATTCATATGTAACCAGGATGGACCCTGCTTAGCTAAGGGGACGAGTCATGCTTGCTACCACAAGACCAGCTCTCCTCCTCCAAATAACCAATATATGTTATTTCTCATCCAGCCAGTCAGTCCACAGTTCACAAAAGGACTAACAAAGGACAGTTGATAGAGGGAAAGCACTGATGCGTCTGAAGAGTTCAACTAATTCAGCTCATTGCAATGGGTGTGTTGGGGGGGGCAATTTTGACAAGCTCCCCTTCCCTTGGGCACTTTGTGACACCCAAAAATATGTCCCTGCGGGTTGTGCAGCTGGGTGTTGTGCACCATTAGTCTCGAATTCTTTAGGAGTATTGGTGCTATACCGGTGCCTTTCCTGTACATTGGTGCTTTGTTAATCTGGATGTCAGCCACGGGGTTGCATCCAAAGGTCTCCGAACTCATGCAGAGGGGTCTTCTGCTCAAGGATGGGATGTTTTCCACTTAGTGCTAGAATGCTGCATGAGAAAATGAAACAAAATCCAAAGCTGCTCTTCTGTTGGTGTACCCTCTCAGGGCAGCAGAATCATGAAAACAGAACTTCATATATTCTACAGCAGGCATATCTTGTGTAAGCTCATATACAAATGTTTGGGCAAAGTGCTAGTGGCAGTTTCCCTTCTGCTCACAGTTATATGGATCCAACCTCCTAGTTTATGAATTATGCTACTGTAAATACTATGCAAGTTAGAAATGTGCTGAGCTAGCACAGCTGCTGGTTTTGAACCTTTAGCACAGTTACACTATCAGTGAAAAACAAATATGCGGAGAAATCAATACTGGGACTTGTGTCCCAAACTAGATGGTCAGTTTTCATTTCATTCTAATTTTTCAGCAGTTTGCAAATGTTTTGAATTGGAACACAGTATCCAAGAAATCAGCATTACAGCTAACAGAACACTAACTTTCTGTCTTTCTATCCAATGAGAGCTTTTGTTGGATAAAAACAGCCATGTTGGCTGCTTTTCAAGTCCACGTCATGCACATATAATGACTGAGTAACATTGGGACGTGCATTCACAAAGAACGTGCATTCACAAAGGCTCAAGACATTTTGCCCATGCCTCACCCTGGCCTTAGGCAGGAAAACATTTCCAGAGGCTCTGTATTAATTTATCTGTTTACCACCTGATATATACATCTTTAGGTGGTGTACACAATCCAAATTACAATATAAAAATAAAACAGAAAACACTTTCACAGAATAAACGCTGAACTCCGTGTGAGTGCTGAGAGATCTCCTGTCGGGAGAAGGCGCGCAGGAGGAGGAGTGGTCGCAATGCCTTGGCGGCGGGATCGGGGGCCGGAGGAGGGGAGGCGGCCAAAGCACTTTGGAGAGCCGTTGCAAGGAGGAAGAAGCTCTCTCTGCGCGCCCACACACAAACCCACCCCACGCGCGCACACCGTGCGCTGCTGCTTCTGCCTGCCCCGCAAAAGCCTGCTCTGTTGCTCCTAGGCAGGGTGGATTTGATTTAAATCAAACTGTTTTAAATCACAATTTAAAACACGATTTAAATCACTAGCAGGGTGGATAAAAATAAAAAAAATCCAATTTAAATTTAAAAAATCCAATTTAAATTAAAAAAATCTGATTTTTTTTATTTAAATTGGATTTTTTTTATTTTTATCCATCCTGCTAGTGATTTAAATCGTGATTTAAATCATGATTTAAATCAGTTTGATTTAAATCAAATCCACCCTGCTCCTAGGTAACTCTGCAAAAGTCTGCCCCCCCCCCCGTCTTCCCTGCAGCCAAGCAGGGAAAGGGGCGGCAGGGAGGTATCCTGCCGCCTGATTTCTACAGTAAATACGGCGCCGGAGTTGGGAAAGCGCAGGAGGGGTAAGTAAACTCTCCCCCGCCCTTAATGGAACCCCCACCCCAATCCTTCCGAACCGAACCGCCCCGTGTCCGGACCGGTCTGGAGGCCTGTAGAATGGCCTCCGGATCGGTCCAGGCACATAACTAAATGTGGGCAGTACAGAACCACCTGCACCGCTGCAGGGCTGATGGTGCTGTGTGGGGCATTACTAGTACTGCTGACTCTTTCATGCTCTCAGACATTGTACATTTGTTCTATTGGGAATAATGGAGCAGCATGTGACATGCGATCACACAGGAGTCAGTTGTAATGGTATTGCCCTCTTGTGCAGCACTATCACCAGGTAATTTTGACTGGGTGGTTCTGTACCACTCGAGTTACACTGCAGAATGTATCAGCCAATGAGATTTACTCTAAGGAAACATACACAGAATTGGGCTGTATATGGACTTTAAAAATCAAGTGCAAGTTAAACGCTTTTAAGACTCATGAATGGCAACATTTGGAATATTTCATCTAGTTAACCTCTGATAGGCGAGAACTGAATGACATAAAGGCTTAATATTTAGAATCACAGAAGCTGGAGTTGATTTATAGGCCATCTAGTGCAATCCCTTCTCTGCTTGATGCAGGTAGCTGTCCAGCCTCTGCCTGAAGATATCCAGCTAAAGAGATCCCACACCCACCAAGTAACTTGTTCCATTATGGAACTGCTCTTACCATTAAAACACCCCACCTAATCTTCAACCAAAATCTACCATCCTGAATTTAAAGGCCCTGTCGTCGGGGACAACAGAGAAAATGTCATAGGAACATAGGAAGCTGCCGTATACTGAGTCAGATCATAGGTCCATCTAGCTCAGTATTGTCTGCACAGACTGGCAGCGGCTTCTTCAAGGCTGCAGACAGGAATCTCTCTCAGCAGGCAGGAATCTTGGAGATGCCAGGGAACCTGGAACCCTTGCTTCCCAGAGCAGCCCGATCCCTGAGTGAAATAACTTACACTGCTGTAAGTAGTCTCCTATTCATATGCAACTAGGGCAGACCCTGCTTAGTGAAGGGGACAATTCATGCTCACTACCAGAGAACCAAGTCACTTTAAATGGTGCAGTGGGAAAATGCTTGACTAACAAGCAGAAGGTAGCCGGTTCAAATCCCTGCTGCTACTATATCAGGCAGCAGCGATATAGGAAGGTGCTGAAAGGCATCATCCATCTCATACTGCGCAGGAGGAGGCAATGGTAAACCCCTCCTTTATTCTACCAAAGACAACCACAGGGCTCTGTGGGCGCTAGGAGTCGAAAACGACTGCACACTTTCCCTTACCACAGGACAAGCTCTCCTCTGCAAGGGCAAAATCCAATATTTTGCCTGTATTCGAAGACTGTATGTAAGGGGTGTTATATGTAAGGCTGCACGCAAGGGGTTTCCTTCTTGCCCTCCTGGATCTTTGAGATGAAACAAGCTAGGAGTCAACTGTGACAAAAGAAGTTGCTGTTTAGACACGAGTTTCCAGGTTCAGTGCCAGGGGCTGCGCAAGAGCTGGGCGCGCTGCAGCCCTAACCTCTGACTGGGCGGGTAGGAATAAAGCGGCCAGGAAGCGACAGAAAGCGCGCGAGAGAGATGAGGCAGCGGTGGGCACGAAGATCTCACGGTGGTCTTTCCGAAGGAAGGAGCGGGGACCCTCTTCGCCGGCTGGCTGCCCCGTCTTCTCTTCCTCCGGTTGGGGTCCGCCGGCTGCCTCCTCCCGATCAGCACCAGGCAGGCGACTACAGCTGCGCCACCCAACTTAAGGCCGAACCGCACCGACCCCGCCTCAGCCACCAGCACTTACCCAACAACTGAGGGAAAGCGAGCCCTGTCCTGCGGGCGGCAGCCGGGCCCCAGCTCCGCCTCTCCCGCCACAGAACTCTGGCAGCGCCCGCCACCGCCATGTCGCAGTAGCGTGGAAACGCCGCGACTAGAAGGCGACACACCCCCTTCCCCTCGGCAGCTCCGCAGGGCAGGCAGGAGAGCCGACGCGTCCAGGCTAGTGGTGGGAGGGGGAAAGGCGTGGCGGCACGCATGCGCCGGAAGCGTTCCCTGCTAACCATAGAGTGGAGAAGAGCGTGCGGAAACGTTCCTTTTCTAATCAGAACTACGGCAAAATCCTGTAATTCGCTGTTCCATTGCTTTCTATGGGCAGCTGTGTCACGTTTACTTTTCCAGCAACAAAAATGGCGTCGAAAGTAACTGGAAATTCTTTCCAAAGGCAACAGAATTGTCAGTCTCGGCTTTAAAAACAAAAACAAAAAAACCAAATAGTTCCCCCTCGAATGAACTATGCAGCCATAGAGATAAGAACCATAAATAGTTCTTTCCCCGTAAATGGAGGGAAGCAAAAACAGGCGTTCATTAATTTCTGACATGCCGCCTGCCATGAAGGGTTGCAAAATGTGAGGTTTTCTGAGTTCTTAAACATTTCAGAAATTGTTCTGCGAAAGCAAATGCAGGCTTTTTGGGAGGATGGCTTACGACAACCCTGAAATGTGCAACCGTACTATTATTCCCAAGTTGCTGGTGGGAGTCGAGAGTGATTGAAGTTACGACAGCCCTGCAGTGTGGTCTTTATTATTTTCATAGTGCAGGTGCAGTTGTGTGTGAAAGAGAAAAGCATTATGACAAGGCTTAATATTGTCCACTGCCAGGTTAAAAGTGAGGCTCAGACTGAGAGAGAGTAATTTGGGCTAGTGATGTTATGTACTTGGGAAAACCTAACACACTGAAGCCAGTGTATTAACCCTGAGTGGTGTCCAGGACCTGGTGCGTGATGTCAGTGTCATCGACCGTTTAGGGAACAGTGACCATAGTGCGATCAAATCCAACAACATGCAGGGAGAGAATCACCAAGGAAGTCTAACACAGACCCTTTGAACTTCAGAATAGGAAACTTCTCTAAAATGAGGAGTTTGGTGAAAAGAAAACAGAAAGTGAAAATCAGGAGAGTCGCTTTGCTCCAGAATGCATGGAGTTTATTTAAAATCACAATACTAGAAGCCCAGTTAGAACATATACCAAAAGGGAGGAAAGGTACCACCAAGTCCAGGAGGATACCAGTATGTCTAACAAGTAAAGTCAACACAGCTATAAAGGGGAAGGAGACTTCCTTCAGAAACTGAAAGGCCTGCCTGAATGAAGAGAACTGAAAGGAACACAAACACTGGCAGAAGAAATGCAAGGAGACAATAGGGGAGGCCAAAAGAGCTTTTGAGGAACATTTAGCTAAAAGCATCAAGGGGAATAACAAGAACTGATTTAAATACACCAGGAGCTGAAAACCTGCGAGGGAGGCGGTTAGACCCTTAGATGATGAGGAGTAAAAGGATTATTAAGATGGATATGGAGATTTCAGAGAAGCTGAATGAGTTCTTTGCATCTGCCTTCACGGTAGAGGATACTGAATGTATACCTGTGACTGAACTGAGCTTTTCAGGGACAGAGGTTAAAGAGCCGTGTCAGATAGAGGTGACAAGAGATGACATTCTAAACTGGAAAAATTAAAAACTAACAAATTGCCAGGGTCAGATGGCATCCACCCGAGAACTGGTAAAGAACTCAAATATGAAATTGCCGACCTCCTTGCAAAAATATGTAACTTGTCCCTACAACCAGGCTCTGTACCAGGAAACTAGAAAGTAGCCATGTAACACCAATTTTCAAAAAGGGATCTGGGGGGTGGGGGTTCTAGGAAATTACAGGCCAATTAGCTTAAAGTTTGTGCTGGACAAATTGATGGAAAGTATTCTCAAAGATAAAATTGTTAAGCATATAGAAGAACAGGCCCTGCTGAAGGAGAATCAGCATGACATCTGCAAAGGTAAATCTTGCCTCACTAACCTTTTGGAGTTCTCTGAGAGTGTCAACAGGCATGTGGATAAAGGTGATCCAGTTGACACAGTATACTTGAACTTTCAAAAACTTTCAACAAATTTTATTTATTTATTCCGTTTATATACAACTGCTGTATGGCGAATCAGATATAGAATATAGAAGTTCTATAGAGATATAAAAGTGCACAGCTTGACATAAGCTACACCATTTTGTTTAACTAGTCTTAAGGATCTGCTTTGCAGAAAAGCCCTGTCTGTAGATTTCACTACTGTTTATCCCTGCTGGTAGTTTTCCCTTGCTGGCAAAAGTCAGAGTAACCGCAAGAGCTGAAGAAGTAGATAACGCTGGAATGGACTGGCTGATTGCTTGCACATATCTTGTAACCTATTCCCTAACGGCAGGAACCTTGGCCAGTCACGGTGATGACAACTATTTGCCTCTTCTATGCAGCTGTTTTCTGAAGAATATTTTAGAGTATAAATGTATTGCTCTCTGTCCTGCCTTTGTCCTGCTTTGAGCATGAGCCAAGCAGCACCTTTGCTAAAGCTTTGATCTTAAGTCCTCTCGTCTGGGTTGATTATTGGGCTCCATCTGCCCAGGAACGAACCTCCCTTATTGGGGTCAAGGGTACCCCGATAGAAATCAACCTGAGCCACCTGAGAACCTGATCCACCTTCCTAAAGTGGCTCAGGGCGGTCTACATTAAAATAAAAAACACATTAAATTTTCATTAAATTAAAATTAAGTTCCTCACCAAAGACTCTTGAAAAAACACAGCAGTAATGGATTATGTGTGGATTTGTAACTGGCTGAAAGACAGAAAGCAGAAGGTAGATATTTATGGACAGTTCTCTAAATGGAGCAAAGTAAGAAGTGAGGTCCCCCAGGGATCTGTACTGGGAACAGTGCTTTTAAATTTATTCATAAATGATCTAGAAGTTGGAGTAAGCAGTGAAGTGGCCAAATTTGCAGATGACACCAAACTATTTAGGGTAGTGAAATCCAAAACAGATTGTGAGGAGCTCCAGAAGTATCTCTCCAAACTGGGTGAGAGAGCAACAAAATGGCAAATGCGGTTCATTGTTGGAAAGTGTAAAGTGATGCATATTAGGGCAACTTCACATATACGCTGATGGGATCTGAGCTGTTGGTGAATGGCTGTAGTTCACCTAGCAGGCGGACCAGCCCTACATCCCTCCAGGAACATCTACTTCATGTTTCTTTATAGACCTTTGGAACATGGAATTGTTCCTACTTACTTACCTTTTGTGTAAACTGATTTGATAACTTCTGTTACAATTAGGTCTACGGTAGGGAGATGAGTTGCAGCTGTTGGCAGAGCTGCACACTTTAGCTTCTGAGCTTTTGTGCTCTTGTCTTTATTTATTTTAAAACTCTCAATTGCTAATCTGGCTGGAATGTTTTTCTTCTCCCTTTCTCTCTCTCTCTCTCTTTTTACTATATGCCAATGGTTGTTAGTATTTGCAATTGTTTTTTAACTAACTGTGGCCTTGGAACTCACTGTACTTTTGAGGAAGATAAGACACTGAAAGCCGAGAACTACACACCATGCGAGCACAGCATAGAAGGAAAGCTTCTAAAGATAAAAAAGGTTGGAAAAAGCCTCGCTCCTCATCAAACAACTTTTTTACTAAAATTGGAGGAGATATGCATACCCCTGCAAAGAGGAGTGAACCTCTATCTTCGCAGTTTCTTTTATCTGCGCAATCATCTCCTGCTTACAAGGGAAATAAGGTGGAGGAGGTCGCTTCTGTGCTGCTTAACACCCCAATGAATTCTGAGGTGAGTGCCTGCAATCAATCAATGGAATGCACTCCGGTTTGTGATCTCCATTTGACTTCTGGTGGCGGCAGTGAGGAGGGTGCAGTGAGCAAACCCACCCTCATCCTTCTGGACAATTCTACTTGTACCCCTGCTCCTGTATATAAGCAAACTCCCTACCAGAGACCTTCTTTGGATCCTGCTGAGGGAATTTCTGCCAGTATGGTTCTTTTGGTGCAAATGTAGCAAAATTCCTTAGCCTGGGTTCAGAGTGCGAGAATTGACACCAGCGATTTGAGAGAAAACAGATTTATTGCCTGGCAATTGGATCTCAGTGGAATTGCTCCCAACCTGAGATAAAGATTACATTCCAGGTTCAGTTCTTATACTCATCTTAATTACATTCAGTGGATACAATCTTCATTGGTTAGCATCATTTATCCATCATATTACAATTATTATAATCATATTACAATTGGCAACATTCCTCTATTACAATTAAGCCTTTCTTCTTCTACATATAGATAAGCAGACTATCTACTCTTCCTCCAGACATGCCCTTGAAAATGTTAGTTTACACGCTTGGCTAGCTGGAGATATCAGAGAGAGAGAGGCCTCTTGCTGGCATCCCCTCCAGACCAGTTAATTTATGACCTTAACAACTTGCAGTTAACAACAAGGCAGCTTATAGACCCTATTAACCATTTCTTGACCAGCGCAAACCTGAGTTTCTGCCTCACAAGAATCCATAAAACTTCTCTTCCATCGTCTATCATTAATAACAGACCATCTAGATGTGTTGGTTACTGAACTGAGGAGGGTTCCTAAGGCCCCACAAAAGGCCGATTTTGTGGGCTCCAAGGAAACCTCCGCCGTTAATAATTTTTGTGTGCAGAAGACTGATATTTATTCCAGCACTCTATCTCCCTCATGGAACTTGAGTACTTACCATAGCCCTAGTGGGGTGCCTCCACAGTTAGCCCATTCAACCTTGGTCGACTCTGTACTCACTCAAGGAAAGTCTTGCTCCCAATTGGTTTATCAACCTACCCAACTTATTTTGGAAATCTATCTGAATACAATTAACCGGGATAGGTGAAACTCTAAAGCTCAAATTGCCAAATCACTTGCATCTCTGTTAGCCTTCCAGCACCATGCTATTGATCTTGATTCTTTTTCTATTCTGGAATCCACTCTGCCCCACATGCTTATACTGCAGCTCACATTTGAAAGACCTTTGATCCCAGAGTCTCTGCTACACATGAAGAAACATCTGGCTAAATGGGATATCCATCCCAGGCAGCTTTTACAGAGCTCAAGAAGTCGTGCAATCCACAAAGGGGCCCCTTTGAAGAACTTAGTGGAACCACAGGTTTTCACTGAGAAGCCTCTTCTGAGCCATTCTGATAGAAGGCACTCCCTTAAAGAGCTCCATTTCTCTTCTAAAGCAGACCAGGGGACTCACCTGCCCCCTGCCTCCTCGACCTGCACCTTGAATTCTGGCTATACGGGTCCCTCTGAGAGGGTTCTCCCTTCCCTCTCTGAGCTAGTTTTACTCCCTCCGGGAGAATCAGAAGATTTCATCCCTTTAATCATGTCAGAAGTTGGTGTGCCCTTGGAGCCATCTGTGCCTGACCAGCACTATGGCCAATCAAACATCCTTGACTCCGGTTGCATGATATTGAATGGCAGGAACTTATGTATTCGGCCAATAGGATTTGCTCCCTTTACATTTTGGGATTGTGCCACCTTGGGGAGATAGAGGTGCTAATTATTTAACAACGCTGCATTTTCCCAAATTTCGGGTTTCATTTGCTTAGGCCCGGTTTAACGTGTTGCCCTCTTCTCTTTTGGAACGGAGGTTTGCTAAAGATCATCCTGTTACGGTTTTTTGCCCTTGTGGCGCTGGTCTTATGGAAACTGTCACTCATGTTTTGTTATATTGCTCTTTGTATCGGGATGCCAGAGAAGAACTTATTTCCCCTGTTACTCAAATTTCCTGGAAGGTGTGAGCTCTTTTATACATATTATTGTCTTGCGGATTCAAGTCCTGAGACTACAAAAATGGTAGCTAAATTTTTCTACATTGCCATTAGGTTAAGGTCCTTATTAAGCACTTAATTGCGAGAGCTGTTTATTGTTTTTAAGTAATTTATTATGAGTGATTGTATTTTGTTTTATTGTGTTTTAGAATTGTTGTACTGGATATATTTGTTACCTCTATCTATGCTGGCCAACGGCTGTAATAAAATTGATGATGACTTCCTTGACCTTTTCCCCATCGCTTCCTCTGATCTGACAATGGATAGTCTGACTAAAGTGAAGGAAGTCCATAACCCTTCTGTTCTCACCCACACCTCGGAATCATCCGATGAGGAGAGCGATCTGTCCTGGGAACCTAGATCTCTCCTCAAGGATGGTTTGTGGTCTAACATCTCTAAACTGTCCCGCCTTGAAACCATTTTGGCTGAAAACCGCAAATATATGAAGAGTTCCTGGCAAGTGAATCCTCAGAGCTTGGCCACTCTTCCCAGCCCCTCCCTTGAGGGGTTTTCCTCCGATCCAGTTCTTAAGGAAGGTCCCTTGAGCCTTGAGCCTCATACGATTTTTCTTCGCTTAACACAAACTAAAATTACCAACTTTTCTCTCTCGGATGCTAGACAGCACTCCTCGTTGTTCCAGACTTCAGCCTACCCCCAGATATGACTGCCTTGGCCAAAGTCATCTTTGAGAGGACTTCCTAATGTGCCCCATAAAAACAGGTTGCTTACCTGTAACTTATGATCTGGATATGATCCTTTGTATTCATAAGAATTGGGTTCTGCGCCTGCGCAGGAACCTCCCGGGCTGATTAGTTAGCTCCTCTTTGCGCCCTGCTCGTCTGCACGTGCCTTGCAGATTCCGTTGGAATTGACGGTTGGGGCGCCTCTCTCTCAGATTTCTCGCAGACCGCCGTATTGGGACGATCCGCATAACAACAGTCACAAGCCCATTCTGCAGCGGGGCCGGCCTGGGAGGGACTTATGAATACAACGGATCACATCCAGATCATAAGTTACAGGTAAGCAACCTGTTTATCTGGATTGTGATCCATTGTACTCATAAGAACTGGGTGTTTAGCAAGCTACCCCATAAGGAGGCAGGTGCAGAAGACCCTAAGCTATGCCAATACCCGTTTCAACACAGACCTCCCAAAATTTGCCTCTTGAGCCATTCGTAGATCTAGAGCATAGTGTTTCACGAATGGCAGATAAGAAGACCATGTTGCTGCCAGACAGATATCTGCCATCCTAATGCCCGACAGATGTGCTGCTGACGTTGCATAAGCTCTTGTAGAGTGAGCACGCACCTTCTTGGGCGGTGCTACCTTCTGACTCTTATAGGCTAGAAAAATGAGCTCCACCAGCCAGTGTGCAAGCCTCTGACGAGAGATTGGACGGCCTTTGCTACGTCCCCGAAAGGAGACAAATAGTTTTTTACTTTTGCGAAAACAATGAGTCCTCTCTAAGTAATACAGGAGTGCCCTGCGTACATCCAATGTGTGTAGAGCTCTCTCCAAGTCAGTCTCCGCATCCTTGAAAAAGGTAGGCAGTACTATGTCTTGATTCAGATGGAACTCCGTCACTACTTTCGGTAGAAACCGAGGGTCAAGCCGCAAAACTACCTTGTGCAGATAGAACTGTGTGAAAGGTCTATCCATCCTCAGGGCCGTCGTTTCACTCACTCTTCTCGCTGACGTGATGGCCACAAGGAATGCTACTTTCAGAGTCAGATATTTCACTAGTACAGTTGCCAACAGCTCCAAAGGGGCCTCAGACAAGGCCGAAAGCACTAAGGACAGACTCCATTGTTCCATCGGCCTACGTACAGGCGGGTACAAATTATTAATGCCCTTCAGGAAACGTTTGCATTCTGGGTGAGAGAAGACTGTGGAACCATCCCATCCCTTGCGTCTTGACGAAATTGCAGCCAAATTCAGCTTAATTGAGACATTTGCCAGGCCGGTCATCTTAAGTGATGTTAGGTAGCACAACACCTCACAAGGAGTTGCACGCAAGGGTCTGATTCCCTTCTCTCTCATATATGCCCTGTAGCGCTTCCACTTGCAGGCGTAACTGCGTCTAGTGGTTCCACGCCTGCTGTTCAGCAAAATATTCTTCAATAGTTGATTCTCTACGCGGTCAACTTCAGTGACTGAACCTCTGGGTGTAACACCTTCCCTTGTTCCCTTATTAAAAGGTCTGGAACTCAAGGGAACCGGTAGAACACCCTCCGTGACATTTCTAGAAGCATGGCAAACCACGGCTGGTGTGGCCACTACGGGGTCAGAAGTATGCACTTCGTCCTGTCCCGCATTATCCGTGCGACTGCATGTCCTAGCAATGGCAACAGGGGAAAAAGGTACACGAGTTCCAGGCATGTGGAAAAGCATCCCCTAGGGACCCCGGCCTATGCCCGCACGCGAGCAGTAGTTGACACACTTTTTGTTTGCATTCGTGGCAAACAAGTCTATCGATGGGACCCCCCAGATTCGGAACACCTTCTCCAGGTGTGCGGGGTTTATCTCCCACTCGTGTCTCTGGTCGAAGTTGATGCTCCTGCTGAGCCTGTCGGCCAAGCAGTTGTCCACACCCCTTATGTGGATTGCCACAGGGTGTAGTGAATGTTGAATGCACCAGTCCCATATCCTTTGTGCCAGCAGGCAGAGAGACAATGAAACTGTCCCCCCTTGGTGATTGAGGTAGGCAATCACCGTTGTGTTGTCCAACTCCAGCTGCACTGTGCTCCCCGCCACCAACGGCTCGAACGCCCTTAGGCCTAGGAACACAGCCATCAGCTCTAAATAGTTTATATGTTGGCGTCTCTGCGACAGAGTCCACGAGCCCTGGACACAGGTGCCGGTGCAATGCGCACCCCATCCAGTCATTGAAGCATTGGTTGTTATGTGAGACATGGGTATCCTGGACACAAACTCGACCCCCCTGTTCAAATTCTCCCGATCCAACCACCACCGCAGACTGGCCAGAATCCGAGGCGGCAGTGTTAACTGCATGTTTTGGCTGTCTACATTGGGGCGGAAATTGTGGAGAAACCAATGCTGTAGTGTGCGCATATGGAGCCGCGTGTACTCTACAGTCGCGGTGTAGGATGCCATTAACCCCAACATCCTCTGGATCCGCACTGCTGGCTGCCCCTGAGCCCTCTGAAACTGTCGGATGAGTTCGTGTATCTGGGCAATACGCTCTACTGGCAAGAACGCCCTTGCCAATTCCAGGTCCAAAACTGCCCCGATGAAATCCACTCGGGTCATTGGTACGAGCTTCGATTTCTTCCAGTTCACATTGATGCCAAGGCACTCCAGCAAGTCCAGCATCTCCCTTACTTGTCTGACAAGCAAATTCCTGTCGTGACTCACCACGAGCCAATCGTCTAAATACAGATAGAGCCTTAAGCCCCGAGTCCGTAGGTAGGCCACTACAACTGCCATCACTTTGGTGAATACTCTGGGCGCAGTGGAGAGTCCAAATGGAAGCACCACATACTGATAAATTTGTGCTCCCACTGTAA